>NC_133386.1:183040268-183668093 GCF_047511655.1 Castor canadensis | reverse complement strand
TTGAAGAGGCTGCTATTTCTCCATCGTATATTTTTAGCTCCTTTGTCAAAGATAAGTTGCTCATAGTTGTGTGGCTTCATATCTGGATCCTCTATTCTGTTCCACTAGTCTTCATGTCTGTTTTTGTGCCAGTACCATGCTGTTTTTCTTGTTATTGCTTTGTAATATAGTTTGAAGTCAGGTATTGTGATACCTCCTGCATTGTTCTTTTGACTGAGTATTGCCTTGGCTATTCGTGGCCTCTTGTGTTTCCAAATAAATTTAACAGTAGATTTTTCAATCTCTTTAATGAATGTCATTGGAATTTTCATGGGAATTGCATTAAACATGTAGATTACTTTGGGGAGTATCGACATTTTTACTATGTTGATTCTACCAATCCATGAGCATGGGAGATCTCTCCACTTTCTATAGTCTTCCTCAATCTCTTTCTTCAGAAGTGTATAGTTTTCCTTGTAGAGGTCTTTCACATCTTTTGTTAGGTTTACACCTAGGTATTTGATTTTGTTTGAGGCTATTGTAAATGGAATTGTTTTCATACATTCTTTTTCCGTTTGCTCATTGTTAGTGTATAGAAATGCTAATGAGTTTTCTATGTTGATTTTATATCCTGCTACCTTGCTATAGCTATTGATGATGTCTAGAAGCTTCTGAGTAGAGTTTTTTGGGTCTTTAAGGTATAGGATCATGTCGTCTGCAAATAGGGATATTTTGACAGTTTCTTTACCTATTTGTATTCCTTTTATTCCTTCTTCTTGCCTAATTGCTCTGGATAGGAATTCCAGTACTATGTTGAATAGGAGTGGAGATAGTGGGCATCCTTGTCTGGTTCCTGATTTTAGAGAGAATGGTTTTAATTTTTCTCCGTTAAGTATAATGCTGGCTGTAGGTTTGTCATATATAGCTTTTATAATGTTGAGGAACTTTCCTTCTATTCCTAGTTTTCTTAGAGCTTTTATCATGAAATGATGTTGGATCTTATCAAAGGCTTTTTCTGCATCTATTGAGATGATCAAGTGGTTTTTGTCTTTGCTTCTGTTAATGTGGTTTATTACGTTTATTGATTTTTGTATGTTGAACCACACCTGCATCCCTGGGATGAAGCCTACCTGGTCGTGGTGAATAATCTTTTTGATGTGTTGCTGAATTCGATTTGCCATTATTTTGTTGAGGATTTTTGCATCAATGTTCATTAAGGAGATTGGCCTATAGTTCTCCTTTTTGGAGGTGTCTTTGCCTGGTTTGGGGATAAGTGTAATACTGGCTTCATAAAATGTGTTTGGCAGTTTTCCTTCCCTTTCTATTTCATGGAACAGTTTAAGGAGGGTTGGTATCAGTTCTTCTTTAAAGGTCTGATAGAATTCAGCAGAGAATCCATCAGGTCCTGGACTTTTCTTTTTGGGGAGACTCTTGATTGCTGCTTCAATTTCATTTTGTGTTATAGGTCTATTCAGGTGATTAATTTCCTCTTGGTTCAGTTTTGGATGATCATATGTATCTAGAAATCTGTCCATTTCTTTTAGATTTTCAAATTTATTTGAATATAGGTTCTCAAAGTAGTCTCTGATGATTTCCTGGACTTCCATGGTGTTTGTTGTTATCTCCCCTTTTGCATTCCTAATTCTACTAATTTGGGTTTTTTCTCTCCTCATTTTAGTCAGGTTTTCCAGGGGTCTATCGATCTTGTTTATTTTTTCAAAGAACCAACTTTTTGTTTCATTAATTCTTTGTATGGTTTTTTTGGTTTCTATTTCGTTGATTTCAGCTCTTATTTTTATTATTTCTCTCCTTCTATTTGTTTTGGGATTTGCTTGTTCTTGTTTTTCTAGGAGTTTGAGATGTATCATTAGGTCATTGATTTGGGAATCTTTCAATCTTTTTAATATATGCACTCATGGCTATAAACTTTCCTCTCAAGACTGCCTTAGCTGTGTCCCATAGGTTCCGGTAGGTTGTGTTTTCATTTTCATTGACTTCTAGGAACTTTTTAATTTCCTCTTTTATTGCATCGATGATCCATTCTTCATTAAGTAATGAGTTATTTAGTTTCCAGCTGTTTGCATGTTTTTTGTCTTTACTTTTGTTGTTGAGTTCTACTTTTACTGCATTGTGGTCAGATAGTATGCACGGTATTATTTCTATTTTCTTATATTTGCTGAGGCTTGCTTTGTGCCCTAGGATATGATCTATTTTGGAGAAGGTTCCATGGGCTGCTGAGAAGAATGTATATTGTGTAGAGGTTGGATGAAATGTTCTGTACACATCTACTAGGTCCACTTGATCTGTTGCATATTTTAGATCTTGGATTTCTTTATTGAGTTTTTGTTTGGATGACCTATCTATTGATGATAATGGGGTGTTAAAGTCTCCCACAACCACTGTGTTGGCGTTTATATATGCTTTTAGGTCTTTCAGGGTATGTTTGATGAAATTGGGTGCGTTGACATTGGGTGCGTACAGATTGATGATTATTATTTCCTTTTGGTCTATTTCCCCTTTTATTAGTATGGAATGTCCTTCTTTATCTCGTTTGATCAATGTAGGTTTGAAGTCTACTTTGTCAGAGATAAGTATTGCTACTCCTGCTTGTTTTCGGGGGCCATTGGCTTGGTAAATCTTCTTCCAGCCTTTCATCCTAAGCATATGCTTATTTCGGTCGGTGAGATGAGTCTCCTGTAAGCAACAAATTATTGGATCTTCTTTTTTAATCCATTTTGTCAAATGGTGTCTTTTGATGGGTGAATTAAGTCCATTAACATTAAGTGTTAGTACTGATAGGTATGTGGTGATTCCTGCCATTTAGTTATCTTAGTTGTTTGAAGGTTTGATTGTGTGTACCTAACTTGATGTTACTCTCTACTGGTTTGCTTTTTCTTATCCTGTGGTTTGGTGCTGCCTGCCTTTTCATGGTTAAGTTGGGTGTCACTTTCTGTGTGCAGGATCCCTTGCAGAATCTTTTGTAATGGTGGCTTTGTGGTCACATATTGTTTTAGTTTCTGCTTATCATGGAAGACTTTTATTGCTCCATCTATTTTGAATGATAGCTTTGATGGGTAGAGTATCCTGGGGTTGAAGTTATTTTCATTCAGTGCCCGGAAGATCTCACCCCACGCTCTTCTTGCTTTTAATGTTTCTGTTGAGAAGTCTGCTGTGATTTTGATGGGTTTACCTTTGTATGTTACTTGTTTTTTCTCTCTTACAGCCTTCAATATTCTTTCCCTAGTTTCTGAACTTGTTGTTTTAATGATGATATGTCATGGAGTAGTTCTATTTTGATCTGGTCTGTTTGGTGTCCTGGAGGCCTCTTGCATTTGTATGGGAATATCTTTCTCTAGATTTGGGAAATTTTCCGTTATTATTTTGTTGAATATATTACGCATTCCCTTCGCTTGCACCTCTTCTCCTTCTTCGATGCCCATGATTCTCAAGTTTGGTCTTTTGATGGAGTCAGTGAGTTCTTGCATTTTCTTTTCACAGGTCTTGAGTTGTTTAATTAATAGTTCTTCGGTTTTTCCTTTAATTACCATTTCATCTTCAAGTTCTGAGATTCTGTCTTCTGTTTGTTCTATTCTGCTGGATTGGCCTTCCATTTTGTTTTGCAGTTCTGTTTCGTTCTTTTTTCTGAGGTTTTCCATATCCTGGCTGTTTTCTTCTTTATTGTTGTCTATTTTTGTCCTGAGTTCATTTATCCATTTATTCATTGTGTTCTCTGTTTCACTTTGGTGTTTATACAGTGCTTCTATGGTTTCCTTTATTTCTTCTTTTGCTTTTTCAAATTCTCTATTTTTATTGTCTTGGAATTTCTTGAGTGTCTCCTGTACATTTTGGTTGACCCTATCCAGTATCATCTCTATAAAATTCTCATTGAGTACTTGTAGTATGTCTTCTTTTAAATTATTCTTGTGGGCTTCATTGGGTCCTTTGGCATAGTTTATCTTCATTTTGTTGGAGTCTGGATCTGAGTTTCTGTTCTCTTCATTCCCCTCTGGTTCCTGTACTAATTTTTTGCTGTGGGGAAACTGGTTTCCTTGTTTTTTCTGTCTTCCTGTCATTGTCCTTGGTGTTGTTACTGTCCCTGTACTGTGTGTAATTAAGTATTTTCTAGCTTGTAATAATAACAATGGTAATATTGAGAATGGAAGAGTGAGCTGAGATGGAAAGCAAGAAGTTAAAGAAAAGGGGAAAACAAATATACAGACAGGAGGCAGAAAGCAGAACAAGGTATCAGACAAGAGAGTTTCAAAGGTATAAACAGGGAGTGTTAGTGTACTAATCGACAGTAAGCTGAACAGACAATAGAGAGACAGAGAGAGGATTGAAAATCAAAGATAAAAAAAATAAAAAATAAGTATATGAAAGTAATATCTATATATAAAAATGAATTAAAATAAAATGGAAAATAGAAAATTAAAAAAAAAAAAAAACCAAAAAACTTCCAAGTTTATATGCAATGCAATTTCAGTCTTAATAATTTGGATGTCTGTCTCAATCTCCAATCCTGGAGTTGGTGCCTCAGATGTTGTTCTGTAGTTGTCTCATCAAAGGGGATGCATAAAGTAGAACAAAACTACACTCACACACACACAGAAGAAAAAAAAAAAAAAAAGCCCCACCAAGTGTCCCCAGTTCAAATGCAATACAGTTTCAGTAAGCTTTTCGGCTTGCAGGTGTAATTCGGTTGTTCTCTCATCAAAGGTAGGGAGACAAAGAAAAAAAAGCATCTGGAGGCAGTTCTGAGAGTGGTATCTGCAACTGTGGCTTGCCTGCCTGCTGCTCTCAGCCTGTAGCTAGCGGGGTTATTTATGCAGATCTCTGGGGTGAGCTAGCACTCACCTGGTCCCACAGGCTTTGTTTACTCAGAGTTCTCCTGTGCGGGGGCCTCTGCTGCAGGCTTTCCCCTTTCCAAGCACTGGGAAAGGTGACACTGCCCCGCGTTGTCAGGCCTGCGTGTTTATTTACAGTTCACGTGGGAAGTGGGTCTTCCCTCCTCTCACAAGCGTCCCTGCTCCCCGCTCCCGCCAGAGCCTCTCCGGCCTGCCCGGCTTGTTTATTTACAGTCCCAGGAAGGATTCCCTTCCCCCAATCTTCAGCGCTCAGGGCGCCCCACCCTCTTTCCAGCGTGTCTTAACTGTTCTTATTGCTTAGTACTCAGTTTCTCTTTTTTTCCTGGGTGGAGGTCAGTCTGTCCAGGGGGCTATGCTGCTCTGGCCCAGGCTTGTCTGTGGGGCTACCGCGGTACCGCGAAGCTCACCTGGTCCGCGTCTTCCCAAGCCATATGGGCGCCGGCCACTGGCGGCCCCGGGGGCCCTCCTCAGTTCTCCGTTTAACGTGAAGTGGAGATTCTCTGCGCCGGCTGAGTTCCAGAGAATGTGACTTAAGTATTTAATTTCTTGAATTATTGGTTGGCCAAGTCTCTGAAGGGCACAGTCCAGGAGAAAAAGTCTATCAGAGCAGAGACTCAGCAGTGGAGACAGCACAGGACCCCGGGCTGTGGTGTGGAGAGCCCTGCAATTTTATGAGACTTATTTCCAGGAGCTCTGGCAGTACTTACTGTAAATATCTGAGAAACTTGTCCTCACCGTCTAGCAGAAGGAAGGGAAAAAAAGCATTTTGGAATACACCAGCAGCTGCTGCTTCTCTTCTTAATCGGTGTCACATTCTTTTGGGTATATCACCAAGAGTGGTATTGCTGGATCATATGGTAGATCAATGTTTAGATTTTTAAGTAGCCTCCAAATTTTTTTCCAGAGTGGTTGTACTAGTTTACATTCCCACCAGCAGTGTAAGAGGGTTCCATTTTCCCTGCATCCTCAGCAACACCTGTTGTTAGTGGTGTTCCTAATGATGGCTATTCTAACAGGGGTGATATGGAATCTTAGTGTGGTTATAATTTGCATTTCCTTTATTGCTAGGGATGGTGAACATTTTTCATGTGTTTTTTGGCCATTTGAATTTCTTCTTTTGAGAAAGTTCTGTTCAGGTCACTAGCCTATTTCTTTATTGGCTCATTAATTTGGGGAGAATTTAGTTTTTTAAGTTCCCTATATATTCTGGTTATCAGTCCTTTGTCTGATGTGTAGCTGGCAAATATTATCTCCCACTCTGTGGGTGTTCTCTTCAGTTTAGAGACCATTTCTTTTGTTGAGCAGAAGCTTTTTAGTTTTATGAAGTCCCATTTATCTATGGTATCTCTTAGTTGCTGAGCTGCTGGGGTTCCATTGAGAAAGTTCTTGCCTATACCTATTAATTCCAGAGTATTTCCTACTCTTTCCTGTACCAACTTTAGAGTTTGGGGTCTGATATTAAGATCCTTGATCCATTTTGAGTTAATACTGGTATAAGGTGAATAACATGGATCTAGTTTCACTTTTTTGCAGACTGCTAACCAGTTTTCCCAGCAGTTTTTGTTGAAGAGGCTGCTATTTCTCCATCGTATATTTTTAGCTCCTTTGTCAAAGACAAACTGATTATAGTTGTGTGGCTTCATATTCGGGTACTCTATTCTGTTCCACTGGTCTTCATGTCTGGTTTTGTGCCAGTACCATGCTGTTTTTTATTGTTATTGCTTTGTAATATAGTTTGAAGTCGGGTATCATGATACCTCCAGCATTGTTCTTTTGACTGAGTATTGCCTTGGCTATTCATGGCCTCTTGTGTTTCCATATAAATTTAATGGTAGATTTATTAGTCTCTTTGATGATTGTCATTGGGATTTTGATGGGAATTGCATTAAATATGTAGATTGCTTGTGGGAGTATAGACATTTTTACGATGTTGATTGTAGCAATCAACATGAGCATGGGAGATCTCTCCACTTTCTATAGTCTTCCTCAATTTCTTTCTTCAGAAATGTATAGTTTTCCTTGTAGAGGTCGTTCATATCCTTTGTTAAGTTTACACCTAGGTATTTGATTTTTTATTTTTTGAGGCTATTGTAAATGGAATTATTTTCATATATTCTTTCTCAGTTTGTTCATTATTAGTGTATAGAAATGCTAATGATTTTTCTATGTTGATTTTATATCCTGCTACCTTGCTATAGCTATTGATGGTGTCTAGAAGCTTTTGAGTAGAGTTTTTTGGGTCTTTAAGGTATAGGATCATGTCATCTGCACATAGGGATATTTTGACAGTTTCTTTACCTATTTGTATTCCTTTTATTCCTTCTTCTTGCCTAATTGCTCTAAGAATTCCAGTACTATGTTGAATAGGAGTGGAGATAGTGGGCATCCTTGTCTAATTCCTGATTTTAGAGGGAATGGTTTTAATTTTTCTCCATTAAGTAAAATGCTGGCTGTAGGTTTGTCATATATAGCTTTTATGATGTTGAGGTACTTTCCTTCTATTCCTAGTTTTCTTAGAGCTTTTATCATGAAATGGTGTTGGATCTTATCAAAGGCTTTTTCTGCATCTATTGAGATGATCAAGTGGTTTTTGTCTTTGCTTCTGTTAATGTGGTTTATTACGTTCATTGATTTTTATACGTTGAACCACACCTGCATTCCTGGGATGAAGCCTACTTAGTCGTAGTGAATGATCTTTTTGATGTGTTGTTGAATTCGGTTTGCCATTATTTTATTGAGGATTTTTGCATCAATGTTCATTAAGGAGATTGGCCTATAGTTCTCCTTTTTGGAGGTATCTTTGCCTGCTTTTGGGATAAGTTTAATTAATACTGGCTTCATAAAATGTGTTAGGCAGTTTTCCTTCCCTTTCTATTTCGTGGAACAGTTTAAGGAAGGTTGGTATCAGTTCTTCTTTAAAGGTCTGATAGAATTCAGCAGAGAATCCATCAGGTCCTGGACTTTTCTTTTTGGGGAGACTCTTGATTGCTCCTTCAATTTCATTTTGTGTTATAGGTCTATTCAGGTGATTAATTTCCTCTTGGTTCAGTTTTGGATGATCATATGTATCTAGAAGTCTGTCCATTACTTTAAGATTTTCGAGTTTATTTGAATATAGGTTCTCAAAGTAGTCTCTGATGATTTCCTGGACTTCCATGGTGTTTGTTGTTATCTCCCTTTTTGCATTCTTGATTCTGCTAATTTCAGCTTTTTCTCTCCTCATTTTAGTCAGGTTTGTCAGGGGTCTGTTGATCTTGTTTATTTTTTCAAAGAACCAACTTTTTGTTTCATTAATTTTTATATGGTTTTTTTGGTTTCTATTTCATTGATTTCAGCTCCTATTTTTATTATTTCTCTCCTTCTATTTGTTTTGGGATTTGCTTGTTCTTGTTTTTCTAGGAGTTTGAGATGCATCGTTCAGTCATTGATTTGGGATCTTTCAGTCTGTTTAATATACGCACTCATGGCTATAAACTTTCCTCTCAGCATTGCCTTTGCTGTGCCCCATAGGTTCTGGTAAGTTGTGTTTTCATTTTCATTGACTTCCAGGAACTTTTTGATTTCCTCTTTTATTTCAACAATGACCCATTGTTCATTAAGTTATTGTTCATTAAGTTATTCAGTTTCCAGCTGTTTGCATGTTTTTTGTCTTTACTTTTGTTGTTGAGTTCTAGTTTTATTGCATTGTGATCAGATAGTATGCACGGTATAATTTCTATTTTCTTATATTTGCTGAGGCTCGCTTTGTGCCCTAGGATATGATCTATTTCTGTGAGCTGCTGAGAAGAGTGTATATTGTGTAGAAGTTGGATGAAATGTTCTGTGGACATCAACTAGGTCCATTTTATCTATGGTATATTTTAAATCTAGGATTTCTTTATTGATTTTTTGTTTGGATGACCTATCTATTGATGATAATGGGGTGTTAAAGTCTCCCACAACCACTGTGTTGGAGTTAATATATGCTTTTAGGTCCTTCAGGGTATGTTTGATGAAATTGGGTGCGTTGACATTGGGTGCATATAGGTTGATAATTGTTATTTCATTTTGGTCTATTTCCCATTTTATTAGTATGGAATGTCCTTCTTTATCTCATTTGATCAATGTAGGTTTGAAATCTACTTTGTCAGAGGTAAGCATTGCTACTCCTGCCTGTTTTGGGGGGCCATTAGCTTGATAAATCTTCTTCCACCCTTTTATCCTAAGCCTATGCTTATTTCTTTCAGTGAGATGGGTCTCCTGTAAGCAACAAATTGTTGGATCTTCCTTTTTAATCCATTTCGTCAAGCAGTGCCTTTTGATGGGTGAATTAAGTCCATTAACATTAAGTGTTAGTACTGATAGGTATGTGGTGATTCCTGTCATTTAGTTGTCTTAGTTGTTTGAAGGTTTGATTGTGTGTACCTAAATTGAGGTTACTCTCTACTTTCTTGCTTTTTCTGTTCCTGTGGTTTGGTGCTGTCTGTCCTTTCATGGTTATGTTGGGTTTCACTTTCTGTGTGCAGAATCCCTTGAAGAATCTTCTGTAGTGGTAGCTTTGTGGTCACATATTGTTTCAGTTTCTGCTTATCATGGAAGACTTTCATTGCTCCATCTATTTTGAATGATAGTTTTGCTGGGTAGAGTATCCTGGGGTGGAAGTTATTTTCATTCAGTGCCCGGAAGATCTCACGCCATGCTCTTCTTGCTTTTAATGTTTCTGTTGAGAAGTCTGCTGTGATTTTGATGGGTTTACCTTTGTATGTTATTTGTTTTTTCTCTCTTACAGCCTTCAATATTCTTTCCCTAGTCTCTGTATTTGTTGTTTTAATGATAATATGCTGTGGAGTAGTTCTAGTTTGGTCTGGTCTGTTTGGTGTTCTGGAGGCCTCTTGCGTCTGTATGGGCATAGATTTTTCAAGATTTGGGAAATTTTCTGTAATTATTTTGTTGAATATATTATGCATTCCCTTTGCTTGCACCTCTTCTCCTTCTTCAATGCCTGTGATTCTCAGGTTTGGTCTTTTGATGGAGTCATTGAGTTCTTGCATTTTCTTTTCACTGGTCTTGAGTTGTTGAATTAATAGTTCTTCTGTTTTTCCTTTAATTACCATTTCATCTTTGAGTTCTGAGATTCTGTCTTCTGCTTGTTCTATTCTGCTGGATTGGTTTCTGTTTTGTTTTGCAATTCTGTTTCGTTCTTTTTTCTGATGTTTTCCATATCCTGAGTCCCTTCCTCTTTAATGTTGTCTGTTTTTGTCCTGAGTTCATTTATCTCTTTATTAATTGTGTTCTTTGTTTCACTTTGGTGTTTATACCTTGCTTCTATGGTTTCTTTTACTTCTTCTTATGCTTTCTCAAATTCTCTCTTTTTGTTGTCTTGGAATTTCTTGAGTGTTTCCTGTACATTTTGGTTGACCACATCCAGTATCATCTCTATAAAATTCTCATTGATTACTTGGAGGAGTTCATCTTTCAGATTATTCTTGTGGGCTTCATTGAGTTCTTTGGCATAGTTGATCTTCGTTTTGTTGGAGTCTGGATCTGAGCATTGGTTTCCTTCATTTCCCTCTGGTTCCTGTACTAATTTTATGCTGTGGAGAAACTAGTTTCCCTGTTTTTTCTGTCTTCCCATCATTACCCTTGGTATTGTTACTGTCCCTGTACTGTGTGCAATTAAGTATTTTCTAGCTTGTAATGATAACAATGGTGATATTTAGAATGGAAGGGTGAGAGGAGAGGGAAAGCAAAAAAGGAAAAGAAAAAGGGAAAAACAAATAAACTAACAAGTAAAAAAAAAAAAACATGTCAAAGATATATACATGGAGAGATAGTGTACTAATCAGCAGTAAGCTAAGCCAGCATTAAAGAGACAAGGAGAAGATAAAAAACTAAATAAATAAATAAATAATTTTTTTTTAAAAATCTCTAAGTTCAAATGCAATAAAGTTTCAGTCTTAATAATTTTTGTGTTAGTCCCTCAGCCTCCAATCCTGGAGATGGTGTCTCAGAAGTAGTTCTGTCATTGTCTCATCAAAAGGAAAAAAAACAAAATTAAAACACAACACAACAAAGTGTCCCAAGTCAGATGCAATACAGTTTCAGTAAGTTTTTCAGCTTGCAGGTGTAGAGAGGTTGTTGTCTCATCAAAGGAAGGGAAAAAAAAAAAGAGTCTGGAGACAGTTCTGTGAATGTCTATCTGAGGCTGTGGCTCACCTGCCCACTACTGTCAGCCAGCTGTTGCTGGAGGCTTTATTTATGCAGATCTCAGAGGTGAGCTTAACACTCACCTAGCCCCGCAGGCTTTGTTTACTTAGAGTTCTCCTGGTAATAAAACAATAAAAAAAAAGAGTTCTCCTGGGTGTGACCACTGCCGTTACAAGTTTTCCCCTTTCCAAGCACCCTAGGAGAGGTGGCGCTACACCCGCATTCTCTGGGCCAGCGTGTTTATTTATGGTTCACGTGGGAAGTGACACTTCCCCCCTATCCTGTGGAGTTTTCCTACCACCACCACTTTTCCAAGCTTTCCCACTCCTGGTTTCTGGGCGGGTGCCGCCGCTCCTGCCTTCTCTGGCCAGCTTGTTTATTTACAGTTCCGTGAGGGATTGCCCCTCCCCCCCTTCTGCACTCAGGGTGCCTCACCCTCTTTGCTATGTGTCTTTTTTATTGTAATTGTTTATTATTCAGTTTGTTTTTTTCCCTGGGTGGGGATCTGTCTGTCCAGGGGACTATGCTGATCTGGCCCAGGTTTGTTTGTGGGAATACTGCATGCTGCTTAGCTCACCTGGTGGTCTGCTTCTCCCAAGCAGGTTAGGTGCTGGTGTCTGGTGGCGTGAGAGCCCTCCTGGTTTCTCCATTTACTGTGGAGTGGAGATGCTATGTGTGGGCTGGGGGTGTGGTGGTGTTGGAGTTTACCTCTTCTTGGTGGTTTTTCCTGCAAAGTGTTCTCCAGCATCTCTCCAAGATTTTACTTTAGGAAGCACACTTTCTGCTTCCTCCCTCTAGTCTCCATCTTTGAATATTTCATAATAGATAGAGCAATGGATTTCAAATGTTCCCAACACAGAAAAATGATTAAAGCATGAGATGATAGTATAGCAATTACCCTTATCTGATCATTGTACACTTAATACTTGTATTCAAATATGAGAAAGGGAGGAAATAAAGCAAGGAAGTGATTTTTTAATTTTTTATCATATCATTGTTGTACTGAGGTTGAAGAGCGACATTTACAAAAGTGCTTACAACATATCTTAGTCAAATCACCCCCTCAATATTCTCCTTTATCTCCCCTCCCCCATTTCTTAAAATAGTTTTCACAAGTCTCATTCTTGCTATGAATACATAATATTTCCACCATATTCACCCTCCTAAAAGAAGGAAGTAAAGAAAGTGAATACAGTTGATGTATTTTCTACACAAGAGTGTATAATTTTGAACCTGTTCAAATCACCATAAGAAGGAAACTAAGGTAGAAAGGATAAAATTGTGGGAATGAACCAATTTAGTATATAATGCATATATACATAAAAAATATCATAATGAAACTCCCTGTATAGATATCCTGAATAAACAAAAATGTCATTTTTCAAAAACAAAGAGAAATGATTTTTAACCTATAATATATTAGTCAGAATATTCTCATTTACAGTATACTTGGTCAGATCCTTCCAGTTACCAAACCCATGATATCATGGTTGGATATCATGAAGCCAATAAGTTCCATAAGACTCAGTGAGAATACTGACCTCTGTCCTTGGAACATTACACCAGGATACCAAGGGGTCCTGATAACTAAAAAGAATCACAGCAGTAATAACATTAAATCCTTATAATTGTTGCTGTCATTCTTAGAAATCCCATTGAAAGCAAAACCCATTTCAAAAACTCACAGAAATCAGACATACATTTTTTATCACTTTCCACTCCTCAGTTCTTTTTGCCCCACAACTTCCCCATGACATTTTCACCTCTGCATTTCTTAGTGTGTAAATGATGGGGTTCAAGATGGGGGTGATGACTGTGTAGAACACAGCCACAAGTTTGTCTCCAGTGCAGGTAGAACAGGGTCTCATATAGATAAAGGCAGCAGGTACAAAAAAACAAGATGACAACCAAGATGTGAGAGGCACAGGTAGAGAGGGCCTTACGCCTTCCCTCAGCAGAATGTTTCCTCAAGTTGACCAGGATGACAATATAGGAGAACACCAAGATAAGGAGGGAGAAGATAGAGATTAAACCACTGTTGACCACACAATAACCCCCTCCACAAAGGTGTCAATGCAAACAAGCTTGAATAAGGGATGGAGATCACCTAAGTAATGGTCAATCACATTGGGACCACAGAAGGGGAAGGGAATAGTGATAAGTACTTGAATTATGGAGTGAAAAAACCCCTCATCCAGGACCCAGGCACCATCATATGACACAGTTGATGATTCATTATGTTCATGTAATGAAGAGGCTTGCAGATGGCCACATAGTGGTCATAGGCCATCACCACAAGCAAAAGGATCTCAGCAACTGCAAAGAAGTAGAAGAAGATCTAAGCCAGACAGCCCTTCAGAGAGATGGTTTTAATCTTGGCAAGTAAGTCAGTGATGAGTTTAGGGACAACAGTAGAGAAGTAACAGATCTCTACCAAGGACAGGTAACTGAGGAAATGTACACAGGGGGAACACAGACTCTTACTGAAGCTGAACATCACAACGATGAGGCCATTGCCTACCACTTAGGCCAGGTACACACAAAGAAACAACACAAAGCACACTCTCTGCACCTCTGAATCCTGGAAAAGGCCAGTGAAAATAAATTCAGTCACGTTATTTGTACTGACTCTAGATTCTTTTGCAGAAGAAGGATCTTCAAGAAAAGTCCTGTGGTAAAGCAAACAGTCATGACACCAAATGATCATGTTTATTTAGCACCTGCCTGTTGATAAAAACTTTTCATGAATATTTTCTGACTGGGTTGTTGGTTGATTCATTCATTCACACTGTAAATGTGTTTCATTTGGTGCTAAGGAACTCTATGCAGGACAGTTTTCAGGCAACCTCACAAAAACTCCATGATCCCCAAAATAAAAGTGAGTAAGAAAACTGAGACTCACAGAATTTGTGAATTAACTAAGTCTCCCAGAACTAGAACCAGATCACCTCAAGCTGGTTACTGTTTATAATGTGTTATTTCAAATAAACTGTACTAAAAACAATCACAATTTTCTTCATTGATAACCTTATATTAATTACTATTTCTCCCATTTCAATGTTTTCTATAAGATCTTTGGGTAGAGACTTCCTAGTGACAGGCTCATCCTGAGCCTTTTCTTTCACCATGATCACATAGAAATTCTAATCTCATTGAATCATCTCCCTTTCTAAAGAGAAGCTTTGTTGTGTTCTTTGATGAATAATACAGGTTTCTGAATCTATTAGGCCCTATAATTTTCATGCAATCTGTCAGGTTTATCAGTTTTTAGTAACATTGAGAATCTTTGATGCCTTAGATCTATATGAATAAGTGGAAGTTGTTCAGGATATATTCCCTATTGAACAACAATTAAAATGTAATCTATGAAAATTCACCCTTGCTTGTTTCTGTCTTTGCCCACTCCTAATGGCAATTTGTTGTCAGGGGGAGATGGGAATTTCTTTAAATACACTATCTGAAGGAAAGGTTTTATTAAGCATCTACAAGATACCTACATAACTCAGGCCATAGGAAAAGAGAATGAAAAGAGATCCCACCCTTAGGAAGCTTGCAATTCCATATAGTTACAAGGAACATTTATGAGACTAGGAAGAGAAAACACTTATGAGTTTCTCAGCATTTAATATTGTTTTGAGGATGGACATGTAATTCAGTGGTAGAGTACTTCCTTAGCATGTGCAAAGCCTTGAGTTCTATCCAAAAAAATAAATTTGAAGGCGCCCTTATTCCCCAGTTTTTTTTCTTCCACTTGTGCTTCCATCCGAAATATCAGTTAAATGCACCCACAATTTCTCTCATAGTGAAAAGATATCTGAAGAGGTATACAAAGTGAAAGTCTGCTGAAAGAAAACACAGTAAGGTGCCTGGTCAAAACTGAAAAAGAAACATGGAAATGGTTGGGATGACCCAGAAAGAACAAATGAAAGAGAGGAAGCAGGGTAAGGGCTCACTTATTGGAGCAGATAAATGGAAACAAATGGGGTATTCAAACAGCCCTACAAGCTTGCAGAACAGTCAGGTGATGCAAAGGAATCTAGACATGTGTTCACCTCATGTTCACTACTTTCGCTGTCATCCCCACAACCAGAACAACCACAGAAGCTACTGCCCTTGACCCAGGATCTACTCTGTTAGACTGTAGTAAGCACTTAGTTATCCCTTAGTTAATTCTTCTTACCTCTTAGACAAATGTAGCTAATTGATACGTGAGAAAAGTGAGATTCAAATAGATTTAGTGTCTTACCCAAAGACACAAAGCTAGTAAGTGCTTGAGCCAAGGTTGAAAATCTTCCTATCTAAAATAAAGAAACAGGAGAGTCCCCACACCTAGATAGAAGAGAAAGGCGTTAGCCACTCCAGTACCCTAGACAAATGACATTGAGATGCCTGGCCAAATCAAATCTTATCCAAATCCTTTTATTATTCCTTCTCTATGAATAGTAGGAGTATTAGTAATCCCCAAGTTATTTGGGAAGTATGAGTTCTACCACCTCTGGATCACATGGGTCCCTGAGTAGACTATGAGGTTCAGAGATCGGCCTTTCCTCTTCCATCCCATGACAGAGGTTTGGACAGGAGTCAAGCTGAAGCTGAAGAGACTGAGCTGTTGTCTTTGTCATTATCTCCCAGAAAAGGTGACTTGACAAACTCTCACATGGGGTCTCATAGCCGCACTATCATCTCTCCATCCCTCACACTTGACCCCTGAAGTCAGCTCTAATTGTGCCTCTCTTCCAACTCTTAAATTTGCACAATTCCACAACCTATGGATATCCCTATGTCCTTCCTCTGTCTTCCTGCAGCCACCATCTTCTGACAGAACATCCATGTGAAGATTACTGTAGGGAATTACATGCTCCACCTGTCCCCAGGTGTCTGCTCTCTACACCCCCTAATCTATGCTTCGTAGTAAACTTAGAAAGTCTTCCTCCATCTCTCTCTGCTCAGATCATTCAAAAATCACCTCTGTCTCCCTGCTACCTGAACTAAATTTCACCACTTGAATTTTAGAAACCTCTGTAATATTTTGTCATCCCCTGCCATTTCTCATTTAGAATGCCAGCCCTCTCACACTTGTGTACACACCATATCTGAGTCCTTATGTTGAGATAATGGACTTAGGATACTTTTTTAATACATTAAGGGAAACAATATAATCATATCAGATAATCCTGTGAAATCATTTTGAGTACAGAAGTGATGACTCCCAGAAGGGCAAGTGACCTGTCTTTTAGTGTTCTGGGTAGTTCCAAGTTCACAAATCCCTAAACAAATGAGGAAAACAAAGCAAAGATATAGTTGAGCTGCCTTTCTCATAACTCAGAATTGGTCTAAAGTGGCTCAAAGGGTGACCATTGTAGTTTGCAGCCCAGTCTTAGCTCCACCACCCACATCTCATGCATGATTATGAAGAGGTTTTTTTTTTAATGTAGTAACAATTTATATTAGACATGGTTGTTGCAAGAGTTAGATGTAAGATAAAATATTCAAAGCACCTAATGGTGTTATCTGGAAAATTGGAAATGTTCAATAAATAGTACCTATTATTAGCTCAGATTTCTTATTTAAAAGAAAATTGTGCCAAGTGGATTGAAATCAGGGTCTCATGCATGCTAGGGTGATACTTTATCACTTGGTCCATATCCCCAACCCTTTTGGTTTTTGTTTTGCTTTTGATACAGAGTCTTACTAACTTTGCTGAGGGTTAATATCATGATCTTCCTGCCTCTGCCTCCTGAGTAGCTAGATTACAGAGGTGATCTACCACATCCAGCGTGGACTTCCCATCTATGTTTACATTTCTCTCTGCTTCTGTTTTCCCCTTGCCTAAGAGAAAGACAGTTGGTAACAAATTACCTCCTCTTCCTTCTAGCATTTCACCAAATAAAACCTTCACATTAGGGTCATGAATTAGAAGGAAATTTATGGATTGCATGTACAAGACTGGGCACATTCTAGACACTGACTTGGTAAAATATTAGCCTCTAACATGAAGTCCAAAGGAGAGACATCACAATGACAAAATAATAAGTGAGAGAGAGCCTGAAAGTCCTATTGCTATGACCTCAAAGACATAGCACAAAGACCTTCTTCCCACAACTCACTCTAAGCCCCAGAGTTGTACTACATGGAATCTCAGAGTGAAGGATAGAAAAGACCTTAGAATGCTCTCTACCCAGACCTCTCTTTTTTACAGAGTCAAAAACTGAGCCTAAAGGAGGTAAAGTGGCTCATCCCCCATCACACAGTAATTTGGAACCTCTCACCCACCCTGAGTCAACCTGAGAAATCATCTGGATTGGGCATTTTTTGGATAATACTCACTCTTAGAACAAAGAGTTGAACATGAAAGTTCTCCTTAGGTCCTGGAAAGTTTTTTCCCTCTGTTGCCAGACCTCACCACTCAGGAGGATGCCAAGGGTTATAGTTCCTGTATCTGCATCGAAGGTAACCTAATCAGCTCTACCAGTTCATCTCACCTAAAGCACTGGGTGAAATCAAAGAAATTTTAGAGTTAAAGGACTGTGGAGACCATTAACCTATCCTCTTTGATTTACAGATTATGCCTCTAAGGACCAGAGAGTTTATGTGACTTCTCAAAGTCACAAAACTTATTATTGATCTAAAGACTGAGATACAAGTAAGTGCTAATTCCATGACACTGGGATTCTGTTCTAGTGATTTGATTTTGAAGTTGTTATTGCCAATGAAAAAGGAAATCTTGTTTCCTTCCACACAATAAAATTCCCTAGGTCCTGTGATACTTTGTAAAATGAACAGCCTATGGTGGTGCAGATAAATCACAGACAATCAGCCCATGACCAATCTTTGGATCAACTATTTAGAGACAGAAAAATAGCTATGGGAAGCACCTAATCAATTACTTTTATATTCTGGCTTTTTTAATTGAGAAAACTTTCCCATTCATTAGAAGACCAAGGACTGTTTTTCAATATTGAGATGCCAAACTAGTCAAAATAAATTGGACTACATACTGTGATCAGGAGACCAAAGTCCCCCTGGAGCTTCTTGTCTCCAGGGTAAAATAAACATTGCCAAAAATCTAGTTGGGGAAATTATCAAAATGTGCTTCAGTTAATTCTGGTAGAGACCTTTGAGAAATTCCAAACACAAAAAAAATATGCTCTGTAAGACATTACATTAAGAGAGTTTTCTATTTCCTTAGTAACCATGGGAACCATACTCTGGAATGAGCAAATTGATTTACTATTCTTCTGTCAACTACTGAGAAGAATGTTTGCTTAATTGTTTTGTTCTCTGTTTCCCTTTACATAGACAATTTTTCCTTCTATGCAGCCTCTTTCAGTGTCCTCTCAATAGATTGAAGAACTGCGACATAAATATTTGACTAATAAATTATCTAAGCTGAGAGTTTCTGAAGATTTTGAAAAGCTTAGGTTGATAATGAGCATCACAACCTTTCACACTCAGTATTGAATGCAGAGATTTAAAGGACTGTTAAGTGCAACCATGTTACCAAAAATGGCTGTTTTCTCTTCTTCTTTTACTCCTGCAGTTCCAGCTTCACACTATTTCCTGGATGCCTCCAGTATCCATTCTATTTACCTCTCTCCCCCCAAAGCACCTCCCCATAACTCTTTTTTTAGTTCTCTTGCTGTTCCCATTTTGGACCACCTGAGTATGACCTAGACCTTGAGCCTGGCAGTGGTACCCTTGAGTAGTGGTCTCCTCCCAGACTCCACTTTTTTTGGATCACTCTTTTGGGTCACCTACTGTTTAAACTTTTTCAGGTGACTTGTTTAGCTCTAAGAAGTTTGATATATGTAAATCTTTTCAAGACCCTAGAATCAGCCTCTTATCTAGCATTGCCCCTGAGCTGGATTCTCTTCCTTAGTCAACTTTTTTCTCTCCTCTTAGATGTCCTCCTGGTCACCACTGGTTTTGAATTGATAGTCCCTCTTTTTTTTCATCTTCAAAATTCCTAGTCCCTCAGAGCACCAGATATGCAAACAATGGATTTACATGAGCAGATAATAAGTCTGACAGAACTGGGTCATAAGATTTTGTCCAAGATAACCATTGAGTTATTTCAAGTCGTGGAAGATTTGGGGGAAAAAAAAAAGATGAAATGCAGTATATCTACAATGTACTTTTTTTAATTTTGGAGAAATCTGAGATAACAACTGGCTTTCCCTCACACTTTTATTCAAAAGCAAACAAAGCTAGAGGAGTTTATTGCTGTGGACTGCACTCTTGAGTCTACAACTTGAGGATGGTTTCCTGAAACTTACACCAGAACTAGAACATGAAGTCCTAGGCTTTAACCTCAGTACCACCAAAAAAACAGAAAGATCAATAAATCAATTGTAAAACCCGGTTGAAACCCTTGCCAATAGATTGGATCAAGTAGGAGACAGAATGTCACAACTTGAAGATAAGATAGATGAATTACCCCAGAAGTGGGTTTGGGGGTTTGGGAGGAGGTGGCCCGAACAATGTATACACATGTGAGTAAATGTAAAAATGATACAATTTTTAAAATAATAAGATAAATGAATTAGAACATTCAAACAATGATACAGAAAAATGAGAAAGCACAAATGGAACATACAAGACCTCTAGGATACCATTAAAAGATCAAACCTAAAAACCATGGCCATAAAAGAAGGATAAGAGGTGCAAGCAAAAGCACAGAAAACAAATTCAATAAAATAAATAGCAGAAAATTTCACACATCTTGAGAAAGAGATGATCATCCAGGTACAGCAAGCTTTTAGAACTCCAAACAGACAACTCCAGAAAAGAACCTCTCTACAATATATTTTAACTAAGACATTAAGGACATGGAACAAGGAAAGAACATTGAAAGCTGCAAGAGAGAAGCACCAAATCAAATATAAAGGCAAACTCATCAGAATAACAGCAGATTTATCAATGGAAACTCTAAAATCCAGGAAAACATGAAATAACATATTAAAGCCCTAAAAGAAAATAGCTACCAACCTATATTACTGCATCCACCAAAGCTATCCTTGATAATTGAAGAGGAAATAAAACCCTTCCATGATAAACTAAAACTATGGGGATTCATGACATGGTGAGCACTGCAGAAGAGATTTAATTAAATTCTACACAAAAGAGGAAAATTCACACAGCAATGAAACAGTAATAAAGAGTCTCCTAAAAAGAAGAACCCAAGACCAAATGGATTTACTGCCAAACTCTTCCAGACCTTTAAAGAACACTAATATGCCTCAAACTATTCCATAAAATATAAAGGTAAGGATGGAATTGGAGAACATCATTCTGAGTGAGGTTAGCCTGGGACAAAAGACCAAAAATCGTATGTTCTCCCACATATGTGGACATTAGATCAAGGGCAAACACAACAATGGGATTAGACTATGAGCACATGATAAAAGCAAGAGCACACAAGGGAGGGGTGAGGATAGGTAAGACACCTAAAAAATTAGCTAGCATTTATTGCCCTTAACGCAGAGAAACTAAAGCAGATACCTTAAAGCAACTGAGGCCAATAGGAAAACAGGAACAGGTACTAGAGAAAAGGTTAGATCAAAAAGAACCTAGAAGGTAACACCCACGCACAGGAAATCAATGTGAGTCAATGCCCTGTATAGCTATCCTTATCTCAACCAGCAAAAACCCTTGTTCCTTCCTGTTATTGCTTATACTCTCTCTACAACAAAATTAGAAATAAGGGCAAAATAGTTTCTGCTGGGTATTGAGGGGGTGGGGGGGAGAGGGAGTGGGCGGACTGGGTGGTAAGGGAGAGGGTGGGGGCAGGGGGGAGAAATGAACCAAGCCTTGTATGCACATATGAATAATAAAAGAAAAAGAAAAAAAAAAGAAATACTATCAAACTTATTCTACAAAGCCAGTATTACCCTGATATTAAAACTCAATAAAGACACAAAAAAATTATAGACCAATTTCCTTAAATGAACAGACACAAAACTTCGTAATAAAATATTTGCAAACCAAATTGAACAACACATTAAAAACAGCATGTACCATAATCAAATTGGTTTCATTTCAGGGACGCAAGGCTCATTCAACAGATGCAAAACAATAAACATAATATGTCACATAAACAGAAGCAAGATCAAAAATCACATGATCACCATAATGTATGCAGAAAAAGCCTTTGGCAAAATTCAACATCCTTTTAGCATAAAAGCTCTGAAGAAAATAACAATAGAAAGAACATACCTCAACATAATAAAAAAAAATATGATAAATCTATATCTAACATCATCCTAAATGAAGAAAAATTGAAACCATTTCCTCAAAAGTCAGGAATGAGACAAGGGTGTTCACTCTCCCCACTCTTATTCAATATAATGCATTAATTCTTAGCATAAGAATGCCAGAGCATAAGGCAAAAAAATGAAATAAAAGGGATCAAATAGGATCATGGTTCAAGGTTAGCCCAGGCAAAAAGCTTATGAAATATCCATCTTAACAATGGATGGGCACAGTGGCACACACCTGTCATCCCAATTACACAGAAAGCATAAATAAGAGAGTCATGGTACAGGCCAGCCTGGGCTTGCAAGACACAAGACTCAATTTGAAAAATAACTTCAGAGAAAGGGGGTAAGGGCATGTCTGAAGTGGTACGGCACCTTCCTAACAAGCACAAGGCCCTGAATTCAAACCCCAGTATTACCAAAAGGAAAAAAAAAAGCCTTTCTCCATAATCTCTTGCCTTTTGAGACTTTTGGAATGGTTAGAAGAACACATATTATCTAACTGATTTGTTGATTCATTCATTCATATAGTACACGTGTTTCATTTGGTGCTCTATGTGAGCCCACTCTATGTGAGACAATAGTAAGTCAATCTCACAAACTCCATGATTCCAAAACACAAGTGCGTGAGAAAACTGAGACTCTCAGAAGTTGTGATTAACCAAGCCTCCTAGCACTACAACTAGAACATCTTATTCTGGTTATTGTTTGTAATATCTTACTTCAATATACCATACTCAAAACAATCACTATTTTTGTATTAGTTATGATTTGTATTCATAACCAACATTTCTCCTATTCTCAGTGTTTTCTTATGATGGTTTTGTTAGAGATTTCCAAGTGTCATTCTGCTCCTGAATCCTTTCTTCTCCCCATTTATCCCCCAGAAATGACAATCTCATTGAAACTTCTCCCTTTCTGAAAAGAATCTTCGGTATTTTTATGAATGATATCTAAGCTTCTTAATTCTATCAGGCCCTCAATTTTTGTCCAATATCATAGCTTCATGCATTTTTAATCATTTTGAGAACTTTTGATATCTGAGAGCTACATGGACTACTAGAAGTTGTTCAGGATATACTCACTGCCAAACAATAGTTAAACTACAATATATGGGAATTCACCATGTTGCTTGTTTTTATCTCTACTTTTGTCAGTAGAGATGAGGATTTTTTTAATATGATTATTTGAAACAAAGTTTTATGAAGCATCTACCAAGAACCTAGACAATTTAAGACATAGGAAAATAAAAAGAAGGGTGCCATAAAGCCTTCAACTTCATATGATTAGAGAGAACATTAGTGACACATGGGAGAGAAAACATTCAAGATTATCTGTTTTTAAAATTATTTTGAGGCTGGGAATATAGCTTAGAGTTAGAGCATTTGCCTAACATGTGCAAGGCCCTAGGTTCCATCCAGCACTGAAAAAAAACTTTGAAGTGTCTCTTATTTCCTTAAATTTTTCTTCTTCTTCTTGTGCTTCCAAATTAAAAAATATATTTAATGTGCTCCAATTTCTCTCATAGCAAAAATCTGAGGAAACATACAACGTGAAAGTCTGCTGAAAGAACACTCAATAAGGTGCCTGGTTAAAAATGGAGAAAAAACATGGGAATTCTTGGGTTAAATGGGGGTCACCAAGAAAGAGCAACTAAATGAAAGAGAGGAAGCAGGGTGGGGGCTCACTTATTCAAGCAGAGGAATAGAAACAAATGAGGCATCCAAATAGATCCACAAAGCTATAGAAGAGTCAGGTAGCCAGAAAAAAATCTAGAACATGTGCTTGCCTAATGTTCACTACTTTCATTGTCATTTCCACAACCAAAACAACCACAGATACTGATGCCCTCCATTCAGGATCCTCTCTGTACTAGAATATGGTAAACGCAGTCGTCCCTTCTTAATTCTTCCTTATCTCTTTGAAGTAAGTAACTAATTGACAAGTGAGGAAAATTCATGTAGAATCTTTTCTAAAGAAACATAGCTAGGAAGTGGTTAAACCGAGGCTGAAACCTCAGTATCTGGAATAAGAGATGAAGAAAATCACCACACTTCAGAGGAGAAGAAGGACAGCCACTCCAGTGCCTTAGAGAAGTGGCACTGAGACTCCTGGCCATTATAAAACGTTTCCAAATTCTGAAGCCAGGCTTGGTGGGTCACCCCTATAACACTACCTATACAGAAGGCAGAGAAAGGGACAATTGCAGTCCAGGCCAGACCAAGCATAAACAGGAAATGACTATGGGCTAGCAGAGTGGCTCAAGAGGTAAGAGTGCTTACCTAACAAGAAATGACTAAAGGCAAAAGGGCTAGTGGTGTGGTTCAAACGATAGAGCACCTAAGCCCAAGGCTCTGAGTTCAAACCACAGTACAAAAACAAAAGCAAAATAATTTTTCCAAATCCTTTCATTTCCTCCTTGAGATTAGGAAGAGTATTATGAAAAAATTCAAGTTATTAGCAATGTGTAAGTTTCACCTTCTCTGGATCATCAGTGACTAAGAAGCCACAGGGGCCCAGGAGCAGACCGTGAGACTCAGGGGTCTAATATCCTCTTTCATCCCATGGCACAGGTTTGGACAGGAGTCAAGATGAAGCTAATAAGACTGAGATGTGTGGTCTTTGTCATTATCTCCCAGCCGAGGTGACCTGATAAATCTCACACTGGGTCTCATAGCCGCACTATCATCTCTCCATCCCTCACACTTGACACCTGAAGTCAGTAGTCAGGAGAGTTGCCTCTCCTCCAACTCTCAGATTTACACAAGACCACAGCCTATGGATTTCGTCAGGTCCTTCCTCTGTCTTCCTGCAGTCACCATCTTCAGGCAGACCATCCCATGTGAGGAATACTGTAGGCTATGAGATGATCCATGTATCCCCAGGTGTCTGCTATCTTTGTTCCCCAATCTATGCTTCTTACTGAGGTTAAAAAAATCTTCCTCTGACTCCCTCTGCTCATATCACTCAGAAATTGCCACTGTTTCCCAGCTACCTGGCCAGAAGAATTGAATTTTAGAAAGCTCTACAGTTGTTGGCATCTCCTGACATTTCTTACTCAGAATGCCAACACTCTTATACTGGTGCACACGTCATACCTGAATCCTTATGTTGAGAAAGTTACCATGTGGACTTAGGGTACTTTTCTAAAATACGTTAGGGGAAATAATACAATCATATCAGATGATCCGGTGGAATAATTTTGAATACAGAGGTAATGACTCCCAGAAGGGCAAGTATCCTGTCTTTTAGTGTGTTGGAGAGTTCCAAGTTCACAAACCTGTAGACAAAATGAGGAAAAAAACAAGGACTTGGGTGAGCTGCCTTTTCCCTACCTCAGAATTGGTCTAAATGATTCAAAGGGTGAGCATTACAGTTTGAAGTCCAATCTTAGCTTCACCACTCACATGTCATGCATGCTTATGAAGAGATTTTTTCAAATACAGTAAGAATTTATATTTAGTATGTTTGTTGCAAGAATTAAATGTGAGCTAAAACACATAAAGCATTTAACAAGGTTACCTGGAAAATAGAATGCTCTCAATAAATAGTAACTGTTATTGGCTCAAGCTTTCTGATGATTACTTATATTTCTCTCTGTTTTCTCTTTCTGTCATGCCTAATAGAAAGCCAATTAGTAGCAAGTTACCTCTTCTTCCCTCCAGCACTTTCCCAACTAAAACCCTCACACTTGGGTCACAGATTACCTGTAGGCTAGCCAGGTAAATGATGGTCTGGACACTGACTAGGTATATGTCAACATAAGGCACTAGGGAAAGATACCTGACAAGGACAAAACAATAAGTTAGAGAGAGCATAGAAAACCTAGCACTATGACTTCAAATCATAGCTAAAGGCCTCCTTATCCTAATCACTCCGGATCCCAAAGTGGTACTACATGGAATCCAAGAAATTAATTGACAGAAAGGAGTTCAACACAGTCTGTGTTTAGACCTCTCCCTTTTACAGTCAAAAACTGAGACTAAGTGAGGGAAAGTGGCTTGTCCCAGATCACAAAGTGATTTGGAGTCTCTTACCCACTCTCATCTATCTGAGAAGTCATCTAAATAGGGCAATACTTACCTTCCTAGGATAATACCCATTATTCTTAGAACTCTTGAAACAAAGACTTGAACATGAAAGTTCTCCTTAGGCTCTGGAAATTTTTCTCCCTGTGTTGCAAGAGCTCACCACTCAGAAGGATGCCCAAGGTTATGGCTTGACACAGGAATCTACTCTTCTCAACAAGACTCCCTATCTGGCTCCTGTATTCTCAGTTAAATACTAAGTAAAAATCAAAGAAATTTTACAGTTGAAAGGACTGTGTAGATCATTAACCTAATCTCTTTGGTCAACAGATGATGTACTGAAGGACAAAAATTCATTTGGAATCACAAAAGACCCCCCAAATAGCCAAAGCAATCCTGAACAAAAAGAACAATGCTGGAGATATCACAATTATCTGGCTTTAAGTTATACTATAGAGCTATAATAACAAAAACAGCATGGTACTGTCACAAAAACAGACATGTAAATTAATGGAATAGAAGATCCAGAAATAACCCACACAGATACAGTCATCTGATTTTGACAAAGATGCCAAAAGCCTAAATTGAAAAAAAAAAAAAAGACTCTTCAATAAGTGGTATTGGGAAAACTGGATATCCACATGCAGAATACAGAAACAATACCCTTATTTCTTACCCCATACAAAAATCAATTCCAAATGGATCAAAGGTCCTAACATAAGATCAGAAACTTTGAAACTGCTAGAGGAAAACACAGGGAAGACCCTTGAGGATATAGGCATGGGTAATGTTTTCCTGAATAGAACCCCAATTGCTCAGAAAATAAAAACAAGAATTGAAAAATCCGAATGAATCAAATTAAAAAGCTTCTGTACAGCAAGAAAACAATTATCAAAATCAAAAAATATATACAAAATGGGACATCTTTTCATCTATTCATCAGATAAAGAATTAATATCCAGAACACATAAAGAGCTCAAAATTTAACCCCAAAAAGAATAATCCAATTAATAAATGGGCAGATGAATAAGTTTTCTAAGGAAGCAGTATAAATGGCTAATAAATACATGAAGAAGAGTTCATCATCCTTAGCCATAAAGGAAATCCAAATAAAAACATCAATGAGATTCCAACTCACCCCAGTCAGAATGGCTGTCATCAAAAAAACTAACAATGATAAATGCTGGTAAGTATGAAGAAATAGGATCCCTTATCCATTGTTGGTGGAAATGTAAATTAGTGCAAGCACCATGGAAAACTAAAGATAGAACTACTGCTATACTATTCCTGGTCATATATTCAAATGACTGCAAGTCAACATACAGTCAAGATACCTGCACACCCATGTTTATAGCAGTGCTAATCACAATAGCCAAAATATGGAATCAGCCCATCAATCAATGAATGGATAAAGAAAATGTGGCATATAAAGAATGGAGTGCTTATTATCCAGTATAAAGAAGAATGAAATTCTATCATTTGCAGGGAAATGGATGGAACTAAAAATCATCATGTTAAATGAATCCAACAACCCAGACTGAAAAACAAAGTCCACATGTTCTCTCATGAGCAGAATCTAGTCCTTAAAA
The DNA here is from genome assembly GCF_047511655.1 of Castor canadensis. Taxonomy (NCBI): domain Eukaryota; kingdom Metazoa; phylum Chordata; class Mammalia; order Rodentia; family Castoridae; genus Castor; species Castor canadensis. Next base: position 183,641,190 of record NC_133386.1, on the reverse strand, counting down.
ATAAATGGCAGGAATGTAAAACAGGTTCTATTTCCAGGTGGGTATGAGCGAGAAGGGAGGAATGGAAGAAGAGGATGGGGTGTGTGAATGTATGAAAACAGAACAATTAAACCTTCTGAAATTGTTTCAAGAGAGGGAGGGGGAAGAGTAGAGGGGGAGTGATAGAGGGGCGAATTTGACCAGGTACATTTATAAGTTTTTGGAAATATTACAATGAAAACTCTTTGTACAAATAATATATGTCAATGAAAATGGAAAATAAATTAATAAAATAATAATAATAATCAGGAAGAAGTTGGGCATGGTGGCTCATACCTGTACTCCTAGGAAGGTGGAAATCAGGAGGGTGGCACTTTGAGGCCGGCACAAGCAAATTGTTAGCAAGACCCCATCACAACCAATAAAAGCTGGGCATGGATAAGTATAAATAGGAGGATTGCAGTCCAGGCCACCCTGGGCATAAACATGAAACTTTATTCGAAAAATAACTGCACCAAAAAGGCTAGCAGCATGGCTCAAGTCGTAGAGCACCTACCTACCAAGTACAAGGCCCTGAGCACAAACACTAGAATCAAAAAAAAAAAAATCAGGAAGAGATGAAGCAAGAGTTGATTGAAATAAAGAGAAAAAAGAATTTTTAAAAAGTCAAACTAGCTGGAAGCCTGAGCAGCTGGAGAAGGTACCAACTGCCGCACAACGGACTGCACTTTATTGACACATACTGCTATGTATGCCTGAAGTATCTGAAATGCAAATTTGGGAAGACTTTGCCATCTACATGCTTGGCTGAATTAAGTGCCTGATAAGGATGGTTTTACAACAAGTTGGAGCAAGCATGCAATCAGTACTTTGGTCTGGAAAGCCATATGGTTCATCTTGAAGCATTGCAAGGAAAATTGGTACTAACTTATCTCTGATTCACTGTCCAAGAGTTCAATTTCAGCTTACCAGCCATGCAACAGAATGGGGTCCCAACCACCCAGGAGAAGAAACAGTGGCATCTTTTCCTGATGTCAGATGGGTAGCCACAGAAGAAGGAGTATGTTCAATAAGACTAAGGACAGAGGTGGGGTCAGAGCCACCCCATAAGGATGTCCCCAAGCAGGCAAATTTCCTTATCAAATTTGTCTCAAGAAGAGCCTCCACTGAAGACTACAGCACTGGCTTATAAAGAAGCACTGCAGACGATCTGTGCACTTGAAAATGAACTTGCTGCTCTCAGAGCTCAGATTGCCAAAATTGCGACCCTGCAAGAGCAACAAAATGTCATTGCAGATTCTACTACATCTGTTACTGCAGTACCACCTCCTCCACCCCCTCCACCTCCACCCCCACCACCCCCTCCACTAGGACTCCACCAAACTATGTCTGCTATTGATCTGATTAAAGAGCAAAGAGAGCAAAAAGCCCAGCTGGAAAGACTTTGACCAAGAACAACCCAAAGAAACCTGACATGCTAAATATGCTAGAGATCCTTAAAGATATGAACAGTGTAAAACTTCGATCTGTCAAGAGGTCAGAGCAAGATGTAAACCCTAAGCCAGTGGATGCTACTGACCCTGCTGCTCTCATAGCAGAGGCTCTGAAGAAGTTCGCTTATCGGTATTGAAGCAATAGCCAAGGTGAAGTTGAAAAAGGAGTTCCAAAGTCTGAATCAGCAGCTACCTCAGAGACAGCATTGTTTGGGCCACATATGTTGAAGTCTACAGGGAAAATGAAGGCTTTAATTGAAAATGTACCAAACTCCTAATGGACACTGAGCTAAAAAAGACTGTCCTGGCTTAGCTGTTGGTTTGTGAGGGCTGAGTTTGACTAGTAGAAACCAACACTACTTAGTAAATACCTGACTTCAGTATTCAGTGGTCTCCTTTTTAACCTGATTAGTGGATTAAGCAATAGTGAAAGCATCACAAGTTTGGTTTTGTTTTTATGCAGTGGTCAGTTCTGGAGCTCTCCTTAACATACATGTATTGTGGTATGTTTTAATGTAGCCAGGGTGTTCAAGTTTCCAGTCTTGAAAATGTGTAAGATTTCAGAATATAGAAAAGATGTATTTGGGTGTTACTGTGCATTTTTAATTCTTAACACTAACTTATCTGTACAAATGTTTTATATGCATGTACTTGGATATAAAAGAGTTTATATAAAACCTAGTAGTGAATGACAGCAGCCAAGAAACTGTTACCTTCATTTGTTTTCAATGATCATTCAGTGGAGGAAAGAGCTCTGGTATAACTTAAGTTATTGGAGTAAAATGTTTAAGATCAGAAAAAAAAAGTCATACTAATAACAAAGATTAAAACACCAAAGGGAGAATGTTCTAATTAAAATATAATAAATGACATGAAAACAAAGCAAACAAAGCAATTAAAATGAAACTTAAAAGAAGAAAAAATGGCCAGAAAGAAAGAGGTAAAAATGAATAAAACCAAGGAGGTCTATCTAGCATATATATGATTGTTGTCCCTGAAAAGAGAAAGAAAAACAATGAGATGGAATCAATATTTTAAACTACAATTTAAAAATACATTCCAGAAATTTTAAACATACATGAATCTATACACAGAAAGGATACACTGTGCCAGGAAAAAAACAAATCAATCCTAAGAAATTCTAGGAAAGATAAACAAAAATTTTAGTTTACATAATTGTCTTTTAAATAAGTAGAGAAATATATCTATTATACTATCTTTTATAATTTCCTACATAATCACTTCCACTGGTGTTCTCAGTTCATTCATGTGAATTTGAGTTACCATCTGTCAGTTTCTAAAAAAAACTTCATTTAGGTGGAACTGGAGAACATCATCTTAGACAGGTTCAGAAAGCCAATGGCCGCATATTTTCTCTCAGATGTGGAATGCAGGCCCAATATAAATAAAAACAATATTATGTATGTATATATAGAACTACATCTAGAGCATGTATCCAAAAGTGGGACTGGTTTAGAAGGCCAAGGAGGGAAGAAAAGAAGGAAAGAAAGATAGTGAATAATAGAGAAAAACATCACATCTGTGTGGGAACAAGACACAAGGAAACACTGAAAACTGTTAAAAAACACAGGATGGGGGAAAGGGGTGAGGAAGTATGGTAGGGGGGGTTACATTGGCTTAAGCCCAATGCGTGTACAGGTATAAAAACAAGGCAAAAATCCCACTGATCAATGAACAGACACCTAAACAACGAAGGACAAGAATGGAAAACAAGAATGGGAGGAGGTCTGTTAGAATAGCCATCATCAGCAACACCACCAACAACAGGTGTTGGCGAGGATGTGGGGAAAAAGGAACCCTCTTACACTGTTGGTGGGAATGTAGACTAGTACAACCACTCTGGAAAAATATTTGAGGCTACTTAAAAAGCTAGACATGGATCTACCATTTGATCCAGTAATACCACTCTTGGGGATATACCCAAAAGACTGTGACACAGGTTACTCCAGAGGCACCTGCACACCCATGTTTATTTTGGCACTATTTACAATAGCCAAGTTATGGAAACAGCCAAGATGCCCCACCACTGACGAATGGATTAAGAAAATGTGGTATCTATACACAATGGAATTCTATGCAGCCATGAAGAAGAACAAAATGTTATCATTCACTGGTAAATGGATGGAATTGGAGAACATCATTCTGAGTGAGGTTAGCCTGGCCCAAAAGACCAAAAATCATATGTTCTCCCACATATGTGGACATTAGATCAAGGGCAAACACAACAAGGGGATTGGACTATGAGCACATGGTAAAAGCGAGAGCACACAAGGGAGGGGTGAGGATAGGTTAGACACATAAAAAATTAGCCAGCATTTGTTGCCCTTAATGCAGAGAAATTAAAGCAGATACCTTAAAGCAACTGAGGCCAATAGGAAAAGGGGAACAGGTACTAGAGAAAAGGTTAGATCAAAAAGAATTAACCTAGAGGGATTCCAAGATGGCAGCTAGAGGTAGGAAGCAGAAAGCGACCCTCCTATAGTGAAATCTTGGAGAGACGCTGGAGACACACTTTGCAGGCATAATCACCGAGAAAAGGGATAACTTTGACCCCTCCACATCTCCAGCCAGCGCAGAGAATCTCCACTTCACGTTAAATGGAGAAACGAGCAGGGCCCCCGGGGCCACCAGTGGCCGGCGCCCATACGGCTTGGGAAGACGCAGACCAGGTGAGCTTCGCGGTACTGCAGTAGCCCCACAGACAAGCCTGGGCCAGAGCAGCATAGCCCCCTGGACAGACTGACCTCCACCCAGGAAAAAAAAAGAGAAACTGAGTAATAAGCAATAAGAACAGTTAAGACACGCTGGAAAGAGGGTGGGGCGCCCTGAGCGCTGAAGATTGGGGGAAGGGAATCCTTCCCGGGACTGTAAATAAACAAGCTGGGCGGGCCGGAGAGCCTCTGGCGGGAGCAGGGCGCGCCCAGCAACCAGGAGCAGGGAAGCTTGTGAGAGGAGGGAAGACCCACTTCCCACGTGAACTGTAAACAAACATGGCGGCCAGCAGGAGCAGCAGCACCGCCCAGTAAACAGAAGCAGGAAAGCTTCTGAAAGTGGCAGTTGGAGGAAAACTTCAGAGGAGAGGGGGGAAGACCCACCTCCCACATGAACTGTAAATAAACATGCAGGCCTGACAACACGGGGGCAGTGTCACCTTTCCCAGTGCTTGGAAAGGGGAAAGCCTGTAGCAGAGGCTCCCGCACAGGAGAACTCTGAGCAAACAAAGCCTGTGGGACCAGGTGAGTGCTAAGCTCACCCCAGAGATCTGCATAAATAACGCCGCCAGCTACAGGCTGAAAGCAGCAGGCAGGCAAGCCACAGTTGCAGATACCACTCTCAGAACTGCCTCCAGATGCTTTTTTTTCTTTTTCTCCCTACCTTTGATGAGAGAACAACCGAATTACACCTGCAAGCCGAAAAACTTACTGAAACTGTATTGCATTTGAACTGGGGACACTTGGTGGGGCTTTTGTGTGTGTGTGTGTGTGTGTGTGTGTGTGTGTGTGTAGTTTTGTTCTACTTTATGCATCCCCCTTTGATGAGACAACTACAGAACAACATCTGAGGCACCAACTCCAGGATTGGAGATTGAGACGGACACCCAAATTATTAAGACTGAAACTGCATTGCATATAAACTTGGAAGTTTTTTGGTTTTGTTTTGTTTTTTTTAATTTTCTATTTTCCATTTTATTTTAATTCATTTTTATATATAGATATTACTTTCATTTACTTATTTTTTATTTTTTTATCTTTGATTTTCAATCCTCTCTCTGTCTCTCTAATGTCTGTTCAGCTTACTGTCGATTAGTACACTAACACTCCCTGTTTATACCTTTGAAACTCTCTTGTCTGATACCTTGTTCTGCTTTCTCCCTCTTGTCTGTATATTTGTTTTCCCCTTTTCTTTAACTTCTTGCTTTCCATCTCAGCTCACTCTTCCATTCTCAATATTACCATTGTTATTATTACAAGCTAGAAAATACTTAATTACACACAGTACAGGGACAGTAACAACACCAAGGACAATGACGGGAAGACAGAAAAAACAGGGAAACCAGTTTCCCCACAGCAAAAAATTAGTACAGGAACCAGAGGGGAAATAAGAAAACAGAAACTCAGATCCAGACTCCAACAAAATGAAGATAAACTATGCCAAAGGACCCAATGAAGCCCACAAGAATAATTTAAAAGAAGACATACTACAAGTACTCAATGAGAATTTTATAGAGATGATACTGGATAGGGTCAACCAAAATGTACAGGAGACACTCAAGAAATTCCAAGACAATAAAAATAGAGAATTTGAAAAAGCAAAAGAAGAAATAAAGGAAACCATAGAAGCACTGTATAAACACCAAAGTGAAACAGAGAACACAATGAATAAATGGATAAATGAACTCAGGACAAAAATAGACAACAATAAAGAAGAAAACTGCCAGGATATGGAAAACCTCAGAAAAAAGAACAACACAGAACTGGAAAACAAAACGGAAGGCCAATCCAGCAGAATAGAACAAACAGAAGACAGAATCTCAGAACTTGAAGATGAAATGGTAATTAAAGGAAAAACCGAAGAACTATTAATTAAACAACTCAAGACCTGTGAAAAGAAAATGCAAGAACTCACTGACTCCATCAAAAGACCAAACTTGAGAATCATGGGCATCGAAGAAGGAGAAGAGGTGCAAGCGAAGGGAATGCGTAATATATTCAACAAAATAATAACGGAAAATTTCCCAAATCTAGAGAAAGATATTCCCATACAAATGCAAGAGGCCTCCAGGACACCAAACAGACCAGATCAAAATAGAACTACTCCACGACATATCATCATTAAAACAACAAGTTCAGAAACTAAGGAAAGAATATTGAAGGCTGTAAGAGAGAAAAAACAAGTAACATACAAAGGTAAACCCATCAAAATCACAGCAGACTTCTCAACAGAAACATTAAAAGCAAGAAGAGCGTGGGGTGAGATCTTCCGGGCACTGAATGAAAATAACTTCAACCCCAGGATACTCTACCCATCAAAGCTATCATTCAAAATAGATGGAGCAATAAAAGTCTTCCATGATAAGCAGAAACTAAAACAATATGTGACCACAAAGCCACCATTACAAAAGATTCTGCAAGGGATCCTGCACACAGAAAGTGACACCCAACTTAACCATGAAAAGGCAGGCAGCACCAAACCACAGGATAAGAAAAAGCAAACCAGTAGAGAGTAACATCAAGTTAGGTACACACAATCAAACCTTCAAACAACTAAGATAACTAAATGGCAGGAATCACCACATACCTATCAGTACTAACACTTAATGTTAATGGACTTAATTCACCCATCAAAAGACACCATTTGACAAAATGGATTAAAAAAGAAGATCCAACAATTTGTTGCTTACAGGAGACTCATCTCACCGACCGAAATAAGCATATGCTTAGGATGAAAGGCTGGAAGAAGATTTACCAAGCCAATGGCCCCCAAAAACAAACAGGAGTAGCAATACTTATCTCTGACAAAGTAGACTTCAAACCTACATTGATCAAACGAGATAAAGAAGGACATTCCATACTAATAAAAGGGGAAATAGACCAAAAGGAAATAATAATCATCAATCTGTACGCACCCAATGTCAACGCACCCAATTTCATCAAACATACCCTGAAAGACCTAAAAGCATATATAAACGCCAACACAGTGGTTGTGGGAGACTTTAACACCCCATTATCATCAATAGATAGGTCATCCAAACAAAAACTCAATAAAGAAATCCAAGATCTAAAATATGCAACAGATCAAGTGGACCTAGTAGATGTGTACAGAACATTTCATCCAACCTCTACACAATATACATTCTTCTCAGCAGCCCATGGAACCTTCTCCAAAATAGATCATATCCTAGGGCACAAAGCAAGCCTCAGCAAATATAAGAAAATAGAAATAATACCGTGCATACTATCTGACCACAATGCAGTAAAAGTAGAACTCAACAATAAAAGTAAAGACAAAAAACATGCAAACAGCTGGAAACTAAATAACTCATTACTTAATGAAGAGTGGATCATCAATGCAATAAAAGAGGAAATTAAAAAGTTCCTAGAAGTCAATGAAAATGAAAACACAACCTACCGGAATCTATGGGACACAGCTAAGGCAGTCTTGAGAGGAAAGTTTATAGCCATGAGTGCATATATTAAAAAGATTGAAAGATCCCAAATCAATGACCTAATGGTACATCTCAAACTCCTAGAAAAACAAGAACAAGCAAATCCCAAAACAAATAGAAGGAGAAAAATAATAAAAATAAGAGCTGAAATCAACGAAATAGAAACCAAAAAAACCATACAAAGAATTAATGAAACAAAAAGTTGGTTCTTTGAAAAAATAAACAAGATCGATAGACCCCTGGAAAACCTGACTAAAATGAGGAGAGAAAAAACCCAAATTAGTAGAATTAGGAATGCAAAAGGGGAGATAACAACAAACACCATGGAAGTCCAGGAAATCATCAGAGACTACTTTGAGAACCTATATTCAAATAAATTTGAAAATCTAAAAGAAATGGACAGATTTCTAGATACATATGATCATCCAAAACTGAACCAAGAGGAAATTAATCACCTGAATAGACCTATAACACAAAATGAAATTGAAGCAGCAATCAAGAGTCTCCCCAAAAAGAAAAGTCCAGGACCTGATGGATTCTCTGCTGAATTCTATCAGACCTTTAAAGAAGAACTGATACCAACCCTCCTTAAACTGTTCCACGAAATAGAAAGGGAAGGAAAACTGCCAAACACATTTTATGAAGCCAGTATTACACTTATCCCAAAACCAGGCAAAGACACCTCCAAAAAGGAGAACTATAGGCCAATCTCCTTAATGAACATTGATGCAAAAATCCTCAACAAAATAATGGCAAACCGAATTCAGCAACACATCAAAAAGATTATTCACCACGACCAGGTAGGCTTCATCCCAGGGACGCAGGGGTGATTCAACATACAAAAATCAATAAATGTAATAAACCACATTAACAGAAGCAAAGATAAAAACCACTTGATCATCTCAATATAAAAGCTATATATGAAAAACCTACAGCCAGCATTATACTTAATGGAGAAAAATTAAAACCATTCCCTCTAAAATCAGGAACCAGACAAGGATGCCCACTATCTCCACTCCTATTCAACATAGTACTGGAATTCCTAGCCAGAGCAATTAGGCAAGAAGAAGGAATAAAAGGAATACAAATAGGTAAAGAAACTGTCAAAATATCCCTATTTGCAGATGACATGATCCTATACCTTAAAGACCCAAAAAACTCTACTCAGAAGCTTCTAGACATCATCAATACCTATAGCAAGGCAGCAGGATATAAAATCAACATAGAAAAATCATTAGCATTTCTATACACTAACAATGAGCAAACTGAAATAGAATGTATGAAAACAATTCCATTTACAATAGCCTCAAAAAAAATCAAATACCTAGGTGTAAACCTAACAAAAGATGTGAAAGACCTCTACAAGGAAAACTATACACTTCTGAAGAAAGAGATTGAGGAAGACTATAGAAAGTGGAGAGATCTCCCATGCTCATGGATTGGTAGAATCAACATAGTAAAAATGTCGATACTCCCCAAAGTAATCTACACGTTTAATGCAATTCCCATCAAAATTCCAATGACATTCATTAAAGGGATTGAAAAATCTACTGTGAAATTTATATGGAAACACAAGAGGCCACGAATAGCCAAGGCAATACTCAGTCAAAAGAACAATGCAGGAGGTATCACAATACCTGACTTCAAACTATATTACAAAGCAATAACAAGAAAAACAGCATGGTACTGGCACAAAAACAGACATGAAGACCAGTGGAACAGAATAGAGGATCCAGATATGAAGCCACACAACTATAACTATGACAAAGGAGCTAAAAATATACGATGGAGAAATAGCAGCCTCTTCAACAAAAACTGCTGGGAAAACTGGTTAGCAGTCTGCAAAAAACTGAAACTAGATCCATGTATATCACCCTATACGAAGATTAACTCAAAATGGATCAAGGATCTTAATATCAGACCCCAAACTCTAAAGTTGATACAGGAAAGAGTAGGAAATACTCTGGAGTTAGTAGGTACAGGTAAGAACTTTCTCAACGAAACCCCAGCAGCACAGCAACTAAGAGATAGCATAGATAAATGGGACCTCATAAAACTAAAAAGCTTCTGTTCATCAAAAGAAATGGTCTCTAAACTGAAGAGAACACCCACAGAGTGGGAGAAAATATTTGCCAACTATACATCAGAGATAGGACTGATACCAGAATATACAGGGAACTTAAAAAACTAAATTCTCCCAAAACTAATGAACCAATAAAGAAATGGGCATGTGCACTAAACAGAACTTTCTCAAAAGAAGAAATTCAAATGGCCAAAAAACACATGAAAAAATGCTCACCATCTCTAGCAATAAAGGAAATGCAAATTAAACCACACTAAGATTCCACCTCACCCCTGTTAGAATAGCCATCATCAGCAACACCACCAACAACAGGTGTTGGCGAGGATGCAGGGAAAAAGGAACCCTCTTACACTGTTGGTGGGAATGTAGACTAGTACAACCACTCTGGAAAAAAATTTGGAGGCTACTTAAAAAGCTGGACATCGATCTACCATTTGATCCAGCAATACCACTCTTGGGGATATACCCAAAAGACTGTTACTCCAGAGGCACCTGCACATCCATGTTTATTGCGGCACTATTCACAATAGCCAAGTTATGGAAACAGCCAAGATGCCCCAGCACTGACGAATGGATTAAGAAAATGTGGTATCTATACACAATGGAATTTTATGCAGCCATGAAGAAGAACGAAATGTTATCATTCACTGGTAAATGGATGGAATTGGAGAACATCATTCTGAGTGAGGTTAGCCTGGCCCAAAAGACCAAAAATCGTATGTTCTCCCTCATATGTGGACATTAGATCAAGGGCAAACACAACAAGGGGATTGGACTATGAGCACATGATAAAAGCTTTAGCACACAAGGGAGAGGTGAGGATAGGTAAGACACCTAAAAAACTAGCTAGCATTTGTTGCCCTTAACGCAGAGAAACTAAAGCAGATACCTTAAAAGCAACTGAGGCCAATAGGAAAAGGGGAACAGGTACTAGAGAAAAGGTTAGATCAAAAAGAATTAACCTAGAAGGTAACACCCACGCACAGGAAACCAATGTGAGTCAATGCCCTGTATAGCTATCCTTATCTCAACCAGCAAAAACCCTTGTTCCTTCCTATTATTGCTTATACTCTCTCTACAACAAAATTAGAGATAAGGGCAAAATAGTTTCTGCTGGGTATTGGGGGGGAGAGAGGGAGGGGGCGGAGTGGGTGGTAAGGGAGGGGGTGGGGGCAGGGGGGAGAAATGAACCAAGCCTTGTATGCACATATGAATAATAAAAGAAAAATGAAAAAATAAAAAAATAAAAAATAAATAAAAATTAAAAAAAGAATGGGAGGAGGTGGGTAAAAAAAGTAAAGAAGGTTGATGTACTTTCTATTCAAGAATGAATTCAGGATACAATACATATATACATGGAAATGTCATAGTGAAACTCTCTGTATAGATATCTTTTTTTTTATTCATATGTGCATACAATGCTTGGGTCATTTCTCCCCCCTGCCCCTACCCCTTCCCTTACCACCCACTCTGCCCCCTCCGTCTGCCCCCCACCCCTCAATACCCAGCAGAAACTATTTTGCTCTTATTTCTAATTTTGTTGTAGAGAGTATACGCAATAATAGGAAGGAACAAGGGTTTTTGCTGGTTGAGATAAGGATAGCTATACAGGGAGTTGACTCATATTAATTTCCTGTGCATGTGTGTCACCTTCTAGGTTAATTCTTCTTGATCTAACCTTTTCTCTAGTTCCTGGTCCCCTTTTCCTATTGGCCTCAGTTGCTTTTAAGGTATCTGCTTTAGTTTCTCTGCGTTGAGGGCAACAAATGCTAGCTAATTTTTTAGGTGTCTTACCTATCCTCATATCTCCCTTGTGTGTCTCTTGCTTTTATCTTTTGATAAAGGTACAATCCCCTTTTTGTGTTTGCCCTTGATCTAATGTCCACATATGAGGGAGAACATCTGTATAGATATCTTAAACAAACAAATGTCTTTTTTCAAATACAGAGGATAGGAAGATAAAAAAACAGATCCTGTCTGGGGGCTGGTACCAGTGGGTGGGATATAAAGAAAGGGTGTATGAGGGTGAAAAAAGTAGAAATATTATGTACTCATGTATGAAAATGGAAAAATGAGACCTGTTGAAACATTCTAGGAATGAGAGAAGAGGAATAAAGGAGAGTGATGGAGGAGGTTAATTTAACTAAGATAAACTGTAAGCACTTCTGCTTACAAATTTTGTTGTATACCCCCAGTACAATAATAATATGGTAATAAAAAAGTCAAAAGAACTTCATTTAATATTTCTTGCAAGGCAGGTCTACAAACAATAAAATCTCTCATTTTTGCAGAAAATGTCTTTTTTTTTGCTTTCATTTGTAAAAGGATATCTTTTCTTAGTTTGTTTTGGTGGTTTTAGCTATTTAGAATAGGTAATCACACTGTCTTCTGGCCACATTGTCTCTAGTAAGAAGACAGCTGTTAATCTCATTATGGTCCCCCCTTGTATACAATGAGATGTCATTTTTCTTATTGCTTTCAAAATTCTGCCTTGGCTTTCAAGGGTTTAACTATGATACGTGTAGATGTAAATTTCTGCATTTCTTAGTTGGAGTTTGTTGAACATTTGGGTGTACAAAGATAGTTATTGTTACAGTCTTTTGTTTATCTGTCTGTCTGTCTCACATTCATCCGGAGACAAGTAGCTTCCTCTGTGGTCTCTCATGAGCATATGTGTGGGCTACCATGCACACAGCCTTCCAGACCACAAGAGATGAGCAGGATCGTATCAAGCCCTTCTTTGGCTGTCTCATACCTGAATCTTTTTGGGTTTTGTTTTGGTTTTCATTTTTTTTTGGGGGGGGGGTTGTGGTACTGGGGTTGGAACTCAGGACCTCACACTTGCTAGACAGGTGCTCTACCACTTGAGCCACTCAGCCAGCCCCATACCTGAGTCTTTCCACAGCATTTCTCATTAGTCTACCAAGCTATTGCCTGGGTTACCTGCAGTGCTGCCCTCTTACTGCTTACCAATAAGATTACTATTATTTTACAATTATTTTTGGCAGTTTCCAGACATGACATTTTCCTCAGTCTGCTTCAAAGAAAGTCATCCCTCTCCAGGACTGAAGCTGCTTGTGCTCACTGCCTACTGCTCTGTCCTGATAGGACTTCACCAAGGAACTGGGGAGCAGGAGGATAGAGACAGCATCAGGATAAAACTCAACAACCTCCCACTACTCTTTCCAGGGTTGAGCAAATGTCCTTGAATCAGCACTTTCCCAACTTGTATACTTTAGATCAGTATCCTGAGACATAGGTCAATATGATCATCAAAGCATGATTTTTGACAATTTTGTCTAGTTTAATCATTACTTCTTGGAGAGAGATTTTATGAGCTCTTTATTCAGCTATTCTGGAGATCTTGTCTTCATAAACCTTGTTGTATGGTTGATTTTTGCTACAGGCTGTCCTCAAACTTGAGATCCTCTTGATTCTGTCTCCCATGTGCTGAGATTACAGGCATGAACCACACATCTGGTAATGTTTTAATGGTAAGGTATTTGAAGCAAATATCAAAGCATACTAAAGTAATGAACATTGGGGAGTATTGGTATGTGGGCAGGCACAAAATATAGCAAAATAGTAACTAAAATGTATACAGTTCCTACATGGTATGTCCAGGAATTACTATGGCCAATAACTGTTACCTGATCTTGGCTAACCCCTTGGAGTTTTTCTGGACCCTCCACTAGCATGGCCAAGCCTAACTTAATGAACTGAGTTGAGCTTTGTACCAGGGCAAGTTGACCTTGTCTTGTAAAAAAGTACATCCTAATGACCCATAAATTCTCTTTCTGGTTACTTCTCCTAAAGTAGTATTGCAAATGAAGAAGGATGAACACAAAGAAAGGCACTGTATCATTGCTTATAACATAAAACACGGTAATGTGACCAAAAAATTTCTACCTATACCTAATAGAATGTTGCTCCTCTGGAAAGGATGAGAGATGAAAGGATAAGGAAGATAAAATAAACAAGTAGTTAACAATGGTCTTACACGGATCAACAATGAAACAAAGCAAAATTAGATTAATTTTGAGGTTGATATACACATTTTCCCCAAGTGGCACTTGCATACAAAGCACACACATATTTTGCCACCTGTACAAAATAAAACACTATGAACAGTTAAAAGTTTACTACCATTTTATAGCTCCAAAATATATTGTTAGGATAATTTTTAAAAGTCTCAAAATAGGGTGTACCATATAATACTATAGGAGTAGACAAAAGTACTGGTGGATTAATTCCATATATTTAGTTCCCTCCATGACCCAGATACTGGCCTCTCTGAATATAGCAGAAAATTCTCTCTGCTGACACAGTGATTATCAAGAAGAGAAAAGGGACCAATTAATTCTCTGTTTTGTGAATTCAGTGATCATTTAGTCCTCCACCTTCTGGGCCCATGCCCTGGCTTTATGGCACAGTGACAGGCTTTGACAACTAATTACACCCTAAGGAGCTGAGGCAAAGAGTTAGGAAAAGTTTGCAAAGAAGCAAATTAACGTTATCCCTTAGAGGTTCTTCAGAACTGACTGAGAACTTTTTACCTCCTTGAAAGACCCAGGAGCTTCAGATACATAATTAAGGGCACAATTATAGACCAGGAGGGCACAGGTGCAAGCAACATGCAGGTCACTGATGAGTCAGGACTTGCAGTTCCAATCTGCACCTGTATCCATGGGTGTGGCCCCATACTGTGGTTTTACCAGTGCCCCTGGTAGGTCCATATCAACAAATGTAGAAGAACTGGGTCACCACGCCAACACAGAAAAGCAAAGGCCATTTCTTTCCCCTCTACTCCTTCTCCAGATAGGTCACTCTAGTAGGGAGGATGCTGCCATTTTGGAATTCCCTACCATGTGCAGGGTACTGTGCCCATAACTTTATCCAATGCTCTGACAAACATGACAGAGAACACCAGCGCCCACCAACATTCATAGTTCTCCTCTTCTCTCTGTGCATACAGCTCAAAACTATATTCCTACAAGTGAAATGTGAATGAAAATTATGTCACTTCCAAACCTAGCCCATAATACCCCAACAAACTGTCTTCTGCTTTCTCTTCCTTGTCTTCCATCTGAATGGTGACACTCTGGGTGGTCTTGAGAGGTTTCAGTTAAAGGTTGTAGAACCTCTACCAGCCGAGATCCTTGAACAGCTGCCAGCCACATGAAACTGGCATAATACGTAATACCGTGTCATGTGAGGAGCAGATGCTAGTTATATAAAGTTCTGGTTTGGCTTTGGGTGTTAAAATAGACTGTTGAAATTTTCAGATGAAAAGAATCTGCAAGGCCAAGTTCGTTGAAAGTAGGAATACCTAAGTTCCAAAATCTATCTTTAGTCATTGTGTTAGTCAGGTTTTCATTGCTGTGACAAATATCTGAGGAAACGTCAACTTAAAGGTAGGAAAGATTTCCTTTGGCTCGTGGTTTCAGAGGTTTCAGTCCATGATCAGCTTGTTCCATTGCTGTAGGCCTGTGTTAAGGTAGAATATCATGGTAGAAGGGGACAGTGGAGCAGAGCTGTTCCCCTCATGCCAGCCAGGAAGAAGAACTGTGGAAAGGAAAGGGCAGGGGCAAGACACACATTCCCAGGGCACGCTCCCAGCAACCTACTTCCTCCAACCAGGCCCCACCTTTTACTTTTCACCACTTCCCAATAATGCTATAGCATTATAACTCTATCAAGGTATTAATCCATTGATTAGGTCAGACCACTCAGAATCCAATCACTTCCCAAAACCTCATTAGCTGGAAACCAAGCCCCCAGTATATGAGCACGGGGTGGACATTTCATATTCAAACCATAACACTCATCAAGAGTCAAGCTCAGACTCTAAGTCCACAGGTTTACTGTAACTACAGAGAGAGAAAACTCAGGGTATGTCACAGGAAGGAAGTGAAGAGGCTTTGGTTAAAGATGGAATAGAAACAGACATTCATCAGGGACAAAACTAGAGTCCCTGAGGACACTGTCGGAGCCCCTGAGAAAGACCCCAGCCTCTCACCCTCTTGCTCCTTAACCCAAAATCAGAGGAGTTGGGGGCTCAAGGCAATAAAACATCAGGTGGAATGGGCACTGTGGCTTGGGCCTATAATCCCAGCTACACAGAAAGTAAGGCAGGAGGATCATGAGTTTGAGGCCATCCTGGGCTACACAGAGGAACCAATTTTAAAAAGTCATATAGAAACTCCATATAAAGCTGAGATTCTGAGAACATGTAGACAGGGGCTTCTTCCCCACCTCCAACACTGCACAGATGTGGTGTAACTTCACCAGTGAAGGAAGAGCAATATTTATGCAGTGTGCAAGAGATCTATAACATTCCATGTACCCCCACCCCAAGGGATACAGGATGTTGAAAAGACAAAGACCACTGGACCTGAGGTTGGGACAAGGAGGTAGCCTAAAGCAAACACCTCAAGACAGCAAAGGCCATAGCTAATGGAATCAATTTCTCCTTCATAAGATTCAGCAATGACTAGAAGCAAGCTGGACAGGATGCACCAACAAGAAGCCAGTGAAGGCCACAGAGCAACTTGAAAACCAGAGGGGCCTTCACCCACCACCCTGAGAAAATATAAGCTCCCCTCACAACAGGCCTCTATCATAGGAAAGCAAAAGAGCACAGTGGAGAAATTTGCAGGGTTGAGTATTTATGCAAAAGAATCTAAGTTAGCTTAAAAACTTGTTTTTAAGAGAAAACAAGTAATGCTTTCCCTGACCTTTTGCCATCAGCAAGA
Source organism: Castor canadensis (assembly GCF_047511655.1). Lineage (NCBI taxonomy): Eukaryota > Metazoa > Chordata > Mammalia > Rodentia > Castoridae > Castor > Castor canadensis. The sequence continues at coordinate 183,624,693 of NC_133386.1, read as the reverse complement.
TGGTACTTAAGAGAGAGGTGATGTTGGCTCTGGACAGTCAAAGAGCTCTATACCCTGAGCTGCAATGTCCGTGTCAGACCCCCTCAGCAACATCTATCTCCTAGACAGTGTCCAGCCCAACTCATCACAGGCATACCCCGTAGATGTTAGATCAACCTCCTCCATCAAGGATGGAATGACCAGCAAGTGTTTGGGAGGGAGCTCTGCCTGACATCCTTTACTGGTGTTACTGTAGAGATGGCCTCCTCTGTCTATATGTTCACATGTGTATTCATTCATTCACTCAATAGTGTGTGTCTGCCAGATGTCAGGCCATGTGCTAGCCTCTGGGATTCAGTGATGAATAAGAAATTATTCCTCCCCCCGCCCCCACCAGAGGGAGGTAATAACACAACTACAATCCTGCGTTATAAACACTATGACAGAGCTGTGATTAAAATGGTGGCAAACATTTACTGATCACTTACTGTGTTCCAGCACTGTTTGAAATGAAGCTTTTTACTTTACACTTGCAAAACTCAGGGACCCTAATTTTCCAAGTTCACATGCAAGACTCTATGGCAGGACAAATCTAAATAGGAAGGAGTAAGGGAATTTCTGGAGTAGGGAATGCCTAAAGCTGAATTTTAGAGGAAAGTTGGCTGAGCAAAGGAGGGATGCAAGCATTTGAGCAAAAGGCAGATAATAGCATAGTGGAGAACTGTGTGGTTTCTTATAACTGGACGGTGGACTCTGGGCAGAATAAGGAGGAGGAACTGGTCATTGGGACGCATCATGACACCTCAGTATTAAACTAAGGCAGCAAACAGGCCTGTCCCAAACACAACCCCAGTCTGCCCTCCTGCCTCAGCTGGTTCCCAGTGAAGTAACTAAGATGACCTCCTTCCCATCAGCAGTAACTTCAAAGGGCAGGTCCTTCTTGTTCTCTGATTCTTTCTTTCCACCTCACTACCCCCAAAACCGAAGACATCACACCAGGATATATAACACAGAGTCATAGACTCAAGGTCATGCTCAAGTGAAGAGCCCATTCTGAACTGCTGTGAGAGGGTAGCTGACCTCTCAGGGGAGTTTGCTCCTCAGAAGACTTTTCCTTATGCAGAGCAAACCTGTCTCCCTGTCACCACCACTCACAGGTCCCCAATCAGCCTGTGGGGCCTTAGAAGACACATCTATTCCTTCTCACCCATGGTGGCCTTCTTCCTCCCCCCAAAGCATCTGAGCTTCCAACCAGTGTGAATAGAGAGGAACCAAGGCAAGGATAGGTTCAAGGGGCCTTCAAGCCTTCAACTATCCTTCCCATCTTGAGAGGCTGTGACCTATGTCAGAGAACAAGAAGTGCCTCAGATGAACCTCACTGCTGATGCTGCTGAATCAGAGTCTTCAAAGCTGAGTCAGATTGTCCAAGACACATCCAGGACACCTAGTGTCACACCCACACCTGCATCTAGGGGGACATAGAACAAAATCCTTTAGATCTTGGTGGTGCTAAGTAAGGGGAGACTGCAACCAGCAAGAACACTTGTCCCTTCCTATTATTGCTTATACTCTCTCGTCAACAAAATTAGAGACAAGGGCAAAATAGTTTCTGCTGGGTATTGAGGGGGTGGGGGGGAGAGGGAGGGGGCGGAGTGGGTAGTAAGGGAGGGGGTGGGGGCAGGGGAAGAAATGACCCAAGCCTTGTATGCACATATGAATAATAAAACAATAAAAAAAAAAGTAAGGGGAGACTGTAATGGGCTTCCAACTCTGTAGCTCTCAGAGGCTTTTCTTTTTTGTTTGCTATTATAATATTCATTGTTGATAAAGGTGTAAAGATGCAGATGTTCTCATATACTCTGGTAAGAATGCAAACTACTAACTAGAAAGTTCAGTAGGACTTCTCTAAAGCCTTAAGTGTTATATACTTCTTTTATTTACTAAATTTATGTATAGAAAACTTTACTAATAAGTTAATTACAAATATCTACATCTGGCTACAATAAATACCATGGTCTTATTTGTAGGAGACTAGACTCAGAAATGATCTAATATCAATCGATAAAACAGTAAACTTGAGAGTAGTGTGGAGAATATCATGTAGTTGTTAAAATGGTGAAAAAGATAAATCAAGTATAAAAATTGAACACAAAAGTGACTTGTGATGTTAACCATCTTCCTGACTGCTGATTCCATGGGATTTCTTTTCTCCCTTTGAACTTCCTAATTTTTTTGACTATAATTTTTATGACTATGAACATATTATGCAATAAGTTATAAAAAGAAGCCTACCAGCTGGTGGCAAGGCCATTCCCTTGTCCTGTTGTTGATTCGGAGGTTTCTCTTTATCCACCTCATGCTTCCTTTTTCTATCCCATTCTCCATTGCCACAGCCAAATTGCTTCCTCGGCCAGTATTCTGGCTCCATCTAGTGGCAGCATCCAAAACTGCAGCTCAACTTTGGGGTCAGATTTCACCTGCCTGCAGGAACCAGTAATGCCCAGGATCCCATACAGAAATCTCCCACATTTAGCTCCGAAAGGACTGTGGAATCCCAAGAAGTATAGGAGGGCTTTCAGAGCACTGGGGAGAGGGAGTCTGAATCTCCTCTGTTTTTCCTGCTACCTCCTTTTTTCCCTAAACACCAAGGCCCTGGACCCTCCCAGACCACGCTCCGCTAGGAGCAAAAGGGAGGTCCCTTCTTTCCAACAGCTTTATATTCAATCTAGCACCCAAACACTTTCATTTTTAACAAGATGTTAGCAACAGGGGGTGCTCAAAAACCAGACAAGTAACATAGTATACAGTCATCTTCAAGAACGTTATAAAACTTGACTAATATATTTTAAAATATGTTGACTTTGTTTCTTGAGACAAGAAGGAAAAATGCTGTTTTTAACTAGCTATTATTAATAAGTATTTCATATTCATTTAAATTAGAAAATAAAGGCAAGTAAAAATAATAAAAGCTACTCACAATTCTATCTTTACATTATTCTAGAGTTGTCTTTCTATATACTTAATTTTGTAATGGGATTATTCCCATAGTTCTATAGTTTTGGTGGTACTAGAGTTTGAACTCAGTGCCTCATGCTTGCTAAGCAAGTGCTCTACCATTTTTAGTCATTTTTCAGATAAGGAGCTGGTGAAGTGGCTCAAGTGGGAGAGTAACCGCCTAGGAAGCAGGAGGGCCTGAGTTCAAACCCTAGTGCCACCAAAAGAAAAAAAAATTATGTCCATTTCTACAGCTTCAACATGTAAGTACAGCCCCATGTCACTTACAGAGAAGGTCTTGTTATTTATGCACCAGTCAACCTCAGACTACTGTTCTCCTAATTATGCCTCCTGTGTAGCTAGGATTACAAGCTTGTGACACCATTACCTGGCTTTTTGTTGACATGGAGTTTCACTTTTTGCACAAGTTGTCCTCAAACCACAGGTCTCCAGAGTTACAAATTTATTTCTCACTTAAACTTGACACTTGACCATTTGATTGTTATTTACTATGATAGTCCAGTTCCTAAGCTATACCTGGGCAGTCCTAAGTGCTAGTTTTCAGAAGATACTTGAATACTGTGCTCTTTTGCAGTTTTGCCTGACTTTCTAAAAAGTACATGGACAATAAAAGGTCAGAAACAAGAGTTTGAAGGTCTGTTGCATCTTCCTGTCTCCTCCATGCTAACAGTGTATGCAGAAGAGTTCTGGGACAGTTTTGTTCTGATACAACAGGAAGAGTGTGGACACTGCCCCACCACCAGCCCAAGTGTTATCACCGTAGGAAGTCCAGGACAGCTAACTAAGCCCTTACTAAAGGCCTCTAGAACCAAGGTGTAGGAAAATTTCTGTTTTATCTAACGTGATAGATACTTCCAGGTTCTGTTCATAAATGCCTGTGTTAAGAAATAAACTTTTGAACTCTATTAAGATACAGCCAAGAAACCAGCTTTGAAATTGATTCAAATCCCAGTACCGCCAATTACTAGCTGAAAAGCTAAGTATTTTAGTTTGCTATTGTCCCACAAAATGCTACATAGCAAACAACCCCAAAGTCATAGGTTCTCATGGAATAAACCTATCTCACAGGTGTGCGTGTTGGCAAAGGGCCAACTAATCTAGAGAGACCTGGACCAGGTACCTCTCTGCTCCAAGATGGAGTCTGGCTAGCCTTGGCTGGGGCAGCTGTGCACCAAAGATTCACTGGGGGTGTGCAGGATCAGGGCAACAGCTGCCCAGGGGAGGTTCTTTTATGGCAATGGTTGAAGTACAAGAGAGTGAATAAAAACAAGTGAGTTCTCTTATGGTCTAGGTTCAGGACTAATGTTGTCATGTTCACACACATTCATCTACCAAAGCCTTGCCTAGAATCAAAGTCAGGGGAGAGGGACTCCATCAGTCACCACCATCATGTCTCATATCCATCCATTTCTCTCCATCTTCACTACCACAACCATCGCTACCTTCATTTATTCTGGTTGCTATAACAAAACACCATAAACTAGATGGCTTATCAACAACAGAAATTTCTCACTGTCCTAGGAGGCTGGAAAGTTCACAAACCTTAGCAGATTTTGTCTAATGAGGGCCACCTTCTAGTTCATAGATGACACATCTTGCTGTGTATTTACATGGTAGGAGGGGAAGCCTCCACTCTCCTGACCTAATCATCTCCCAGTAGGTGCATCTCCTTAAACCATCACTTGGGCATTAGGATTTCCACGTATGAAGGGGAGAACACAAGTGTGACACAATCACACTGTTGCAACTTCTCCAGCTCCATTTTGTGGTTTTTACTCTGCCTAATCTGAAGAGTGACTAAGAAAATTGTCCTTGGGTTCAATCTGGACATGCCATGGGTACTGTGTGTGGGAAAACTGACCTTATTTTAGCCTGTATTCCATAGTAAGTGACTCAAGAATGTACTAGAATTGACTAGTTTCTTTGCACTTGGCAAGCTGGCCAACATTTAGCCAGTCTCCAGAAAGGTTGGGGGAAAGGAAGAGTGGCAAGGCAAATGCCTTGCAAGACCAAGTAGGGTGCTTGACCTGCCCAATATCAAGAACTACTAAGAATCCAGTGAGTCAAAGGCCAGGGAAATGTGTCTCCTACTGAAAGTGCTATAGTGTGACCTGCTCAGTGTAACAAACTGTATCCTATACTCATATTATCAGCTCTTGAACCTGTGTCTAGTGGTGTCTTTCCTTCCATGTTACAGTCATCCATGACCACCATGCAGTTCCCATGCAAAGAAAATAGTAAAGATAAAATTGTGCATGCCCACACATCACACACACACACACACACACACACACACACACACACACACACACACACCCGGCACAGTGTTTTAAAGGTCAGAGTTTTAGCCAAATCCATTCCTAAATCACTCACCTATTGCTATCACATGCCACCATCTCACCACATCATGTCCCTCCCTGCACACTCCCCATATTCCATCTACCCCAAAATCTTCCCATTCTCCAAAGCCTGCACCCTCATGCCCTGTACCTTTCCCCATTTTAATCCTCCTGCGAAAATTCTACTTCAACTCAACTAAAATAACACCGCACTCATAATCCCTCTGACTCCCTGATACCCCTCTCTTTAGACTTCTGCTGGTAAGTCCTGGCTGGGAATCATTTTGCATCTGTATCACACTGGCCCAAGCCCCTCCTTCTAGGGTGTCTCCTACTTAAGGGCAGGACTTCTGCTCAGTTGCCAGTCAGTGCAGCTATCTTGATTCGTGTCCAGTGAGAGAATAATTCAGGCAAGACATGAAACGTAGGCAAGTGATAGCAAAGTTTATTAAGAACAGCAAAGCTTATTAGAATAGAAAGGTACTTTCAGAGATGAAAGTGGGTCATCTCAGAAAAACAGGTCAAGAATAATGCTAACATCAACCCCTGAGCAGGCTTTATTGTAGTTTAAGGGGATTAGAGCGAGAAGTTCCTCCCCAGGACCAGCCTACGGGGAGTGACTGACATGAAAATTGTGAAGAATGATGACATGTCTCAAGAATCATTCAGTGCACATAATTATCCATAACCACCTAAGAAAAACACAAAGGGAGGAAATTTTAAAAGTGCAATTAGATTATAATGACATAGTAATGGGAAAAAGACAACTCTTAGTCAAAGTAGCCCACCTTAACCAGGTTAGACCAGAACTTGTACTTGTTTTTTCATTTGGACAGGTGCAGGGGGACGTAAAGATGAGTATACATTCCAGAATGAGGGTGAGGGTGAGGAAAGTCCTGCCACACCAGGCTGTCCCATCAGGATCTCTTTTATGTTTCACAGGTGGTTTACAAGAATGTGGAGCCAAAGGCCTAGATCAAGATAAGTTTGCAAGCAAATAGGAAGAGAGAGAGAGAGGTTCTCAGCATGTAGGCATTGAACCAAGGATCCTCCTTTGCATATCCCATGTCGGACTGCTACCTATCAACTCCATTCAACTTTTGTCTCACCCATGGGCCTCGGAATGCACGTTACTGCTATCCAAACCATGTCTCTCCTCTCTTCTACCTTTCCCTCTCTCTCTTCCTGTCTCCCTCACCTACCCCCACAGCAGGAATTGTGTGGAAAGCACCTCATAGATCTTTCACTTTGACATGTTTTAACTGCAGAGCCAGCCATTTGAGAATGACAATTTGGTGCACCAGGATGTGAAATGCCATTTTTCTCCACATTTTCATCCTCTTAACATATACAGAAAATTTGGCTTACAAGTTGCTTGTGCATTCTTCCCTTATAAAAATGTAAACTCCAAGAAAGCAGAGATTTTTTTTATCTTTTTTTTTCTGCTGACCCCTCAGCACCAAAGTATAGTGTCCAGTATGTAAGTAATAAGCCATTCAATAAATCACTGTTGAATAAATGAATTTGTCTCCCGCAAGAGAAACAAGAGAGGTCTCACAATAAAGTTATCTTAATCTGCATAGTCTGCCTCAGTGCACAAAAAGACGAAATTTCAAAACTATCCATTGCCATAGCATCCCAGCAATTCTGAGATTCCCCAAACCCTCTAAAAATCCTGGGAACTTGCCTAAGGCATGCAAGCCTCTGAGTGAGCATCTGTCCTTCTGTGACCATGCATTCAGCCCTTGAGAGCACACACAGCCATGCCTTCCAAGTCTCTCTACTTCCCTAGAGCATCCTGGAGGTGTTATGGGCTGAAATGTGTCCCCCAAAACTCGCTGAATTCCTAACCTCCAGAACCTTGAAATATAACTATATTTAGAACTGAAGTCTTTAAAGAGATAATTAAAGTAAAATGAGGTAATAAGGGTAAGATCCTAATCCAGCATTACTGGAGACCCTATAAGAAGAGATCAGACACATTAGACACAGGTAAACAAAGGGAAGGTCTTGAGAGGACACAGAGAGAAAGGTAGGCAACAAAAGAGGTCTGCTGATACTTTGACCTCTCACCTTTAGGCTCCAGAAGTGTGACAAAATAAATTATTTTTGTGTAAATCACCCAGTCTGTGGTATTTAGAATGGCAGCCCTAGAAAACTAAACTATGTGGAAAATCCCAAAGGGTAATGTGTTTTTGTTAACAATGCCCCAGCTGGATATATAATAAGCCAGTTAAACTGCTTGGTAAATGGTATGGATATAAATTAAAGGTGAGGGGAGGGATTGGAAAGAAAGAAACAAAGACATAATGTGTTGACATTTTTTTATATTTGGTATTTGTAAGTCTTTTAAAAAATTTTCAGGCCATTTTTTAACCTTAAAAAAAAAAAGCAACCAACAGCAATACTCTGTACAAGTGTAACAAACATTAGAAATATGCATCATTCCAAAATAGTTACAAGAAAATTACAGTTTAGAGTCCACATCAACACGGCCTATTCATATGTGCCCCCAAAGGAGAAAAAGCTACAGTATGTTAAACACACAACTGCTACACAGTAGTCTGAAATCTCAGAACTTGGACTTTTGAGGCAAATCAACATCAGTCACAAAGACTTGTTTAACTCAACAAGCGCAATCAAGCATTTTGAAAGAATACCAGGCTTTTCCAACCCAGATGAAAAACAAATATGAACCAGCTGCATAGTTGACCCCCACCCCCTCCCCATCCCTATTCTATCCCCCTATCCCCCCCAGAGCCTCAGACTTTACAAAGCACAAATCCAGTGGAGTCAATTATGCCAAAGTCTGGCTAGAGGTCATGATGTGACCATCAGGGACAGACACCAAATGTCATTTTCTACTGGTGCCAATCATCACTTGAGTCAACTCTGGAGGAAGTCTTTGTTCTTGGGACTAGATACCAATGGCCCAAATCCCCCCAAACCATCTGGCACCAATCTTTAGCACTTTCACTGACAGCGAATCCCACACTGGCAGCTTCTGCTATATGCAACCGTCAAATACTGAGAAGAAAGCTCCCCATCCCCTGGATTCTACTGTACTCTTTGAATTTTAGTTCACAGTATCTGGGAAGGGCTTAGGGCACACACTCAGGAGCACCTTTCCCTGGGCCTCTGACCAACCCCAGCCTGCATGTCCTTCCTATATACACACTAATCTTCCCTTTACAATGACTGTGCTATAAATACCCCTACCACCTTCAATGGCCTGGTCCCCAGGCCCTTCAGGATGCAGGGAACCATCATGACCTACAGGTAACCTGCCCATTTGAAATTTCAGACCTCGCCACTACAAGCCTTCCTCCTGGGATTAGGAATAACTTCCTAGAGTGCCTTGCTGGGGCTGTTGCCCTAATACTTCCCAACCCCATATCAGGCAGAAGGGAGAAGGGTTTCTGTGTTTTGCATTTTTATACAACATGTTTATAATTATGTTGCTTTAATCTCTTAAGGATTCTAATCTTTTTAAAACCTTTTTTAGAAGCAAGTCCTTTCCTCTGATTTCTCCATGGAAGTGGAGACAGAGCAGGGCTCAGGACCTACATGGGATGTGACACCTAGGCACCCACCACAACAGCTTCTGACACACTGGAGGAGGAGAGGGAGCAGGTGTGGCCCTCAGAAACTGCACCCAGACATAGCCTCTGAATGAAGCTATGGGCCACTCCACAGTCTGTATGTATTGGGGGGCAGACCAGTGTGAAGGTCAGGAGCAATCTGCCCAAATGCAGCTTCACTCCACACCCAGGGACAGCATGGCTTCCCTGAGTCACACCTGCAGAGCTGCAGAGCCAGGTTCCCCAAGGAAGTTGAGTCAGGGACCCAATCAGGCCTGGCCTGTTACTGAACAAACTTTTACAGCTAAATAATGCAAAGGATTCAGAAAAAAAAAAAAAGTGCAATTTCCATCTGAGAAATAAAATTCTCCCCAAAACATGACACCATCATGATCTCTCCTTTTAATCCTTTCAGTACCTCAAAGGGAAAGGGGGGACAAAAGACAGCACTAAACCTCTGAACCACATAAGGGCTTTAAGTACACTGTGGTTCACCCTTTATAATCCTAAAATACCCATTAACATGTCCAGTCAGTTATCAAAGTGCCAGTGAGTGAGGAGCGGAGCATGGGCTTTGTAGGCCCGCGGTGGCCAGGGCACTCAGAGAAGAACCCCACCCCCATTTTCAACAGGACACACTTGCCCTAAGTGTACAGCAGGATGTGTTACTGTGGAAGAAGCCACAGGACTCCAGGGACTCGGTATTTCCTTCATAAGACCTTGTATACTTCATTGCCTATTGGAGAATAAATTCAAAACTTCAAAATATAACCTGAGCCATAACATAAAATAAAAGAAACAAATCCTTTCATGTTAATGCCTTGAGAAGTTTACAGATTATGTACCAATAAAATAAATCCACATAAATTCTGAAATTCTTAGTGAATACACACCCGAAGCAAAAAAAAATTAATCTATATTTTAAAAAATCAAAGTAATTACAGCAGCAGTATAGTGAAAAGAGGTTTTAAAAATAATAATTACATCTTTGATACAAATCAAACTTTGTACACCTCGATTCATAGGAATGACTGTTGTAGGAGTTTAGTACTTATATATACAGTAGATACCGAAACGTGTCACTGCAGATAGAGACTAAAGCCAGTGGACTTCGGGAGAGGATTAATCTGACATCGAGTTCACACTGAAATGTTCACAGATTGCCACGCTTTTAAAAACACACAAACACACACAGATGCACAGACACACACAAAATGCCAACCTGAGTAAAACATTACTAAAAACACAGAGCATCATGAATCACTAAGTCACATATTGCACCTTTAAATAATCCTTCTTACCAAAAACAGAAACGAGAAAAAAGATAAGACAGGGACAAGAAAAGGATTTATGTATGTCTTGGTAGGATTCCTCTGCTTCTCCCACTTCCACCCACAGAAATTCTCAAGGTGATTATTTTAGTTTCCATTCTCACCCAATCAATGGGCTGGAAAAAAATGTTGCCAACAGAAATCTGTGGAGAAAAATGAGATGGAAAAAGGAAGAAAAAAATGGAGCACAAGTATGGAGGGGATGATGGGGTAAGGGGGAGCAAAGAGAAAGACCTCCTCTAGTCAAATGAGAACAGGAATGTTACTGAGAAGGCAAACCTTTGATGCTAAACTACTGTTTAAATATTCCATATATTCGAATTATGAGATTCAATACAAAAATAGAGATATCTACTGAGTTTTGCCTGTGGAAGCATAATTCAGAAAGGCACATGTTCAAATAGAAAACCCAGGCAGAAGAGGCGCCATGTGCCTCTCCACACACAATTATCACGCATCCACAATTACGCATTCTCCATCGGCTAGATTCCAAGATACAGTAGGTAAAAATAGACCTCTGATACTTAAAATATATTCAACCCAACACAATCCTGGCTTTAGCATGTGAATCATATAAAATAGTCTTTAAAAAAAAAAAAGAACCTGTTTTGAAGAAAAAAAAAAATCATAGCTCACTTTTCCTGGTTTTCCCACAATTCTCAAGGAAAAAAAAAGTGAACTTATCCCATTGGTAATCAGGAATGCAGGTGATCTGCTCACCACCCATCACAGCACCTGGCAGCCCCAACTTCTCATCTGTCATGTTTGACACGTGCAGCTTCACGCCCTCCAAAGCAGTTCTAACAGAACAGAACAAAGAACTAAGATATGAGACATATGAAAACATGTCAACATCGGGGCATTTTCCTTCGCTGTGGGTGTGCCGGTCTGGTTAACTTCAGAAAGGATTTCCTTTGGAACTAAGCGATGTAACCGTTGGTCTTTCCAAACATGCTCACTGGCTCAAGGTTTTCATAGATTGTCATTGCAGTTGTGTTCTGATAGATGAGATCGACTTTTGACTCTTTCTGGGATCTGATAATATCCAAAACACACTGGTTGAGGAAAACATACTGGTCCTGATGAAAAAAAAGGAAACAGAAAGAACAAATAAACATAGGTCCCAGGCATGAGCACTCAAAATTATTTTCAAACAGATCCTCACCACCACCACCACACTACTACCAAACCCCATCTATCCAACAGCAAATGGTTCAAAGTAACAGCATTCTGTTAAAATCTGAACCACAAACAAGAAGATTTCTTCATCAAGGATTCTCAATCAGAAGGGCACAATCTCACTTCCCTGCTCACAGACACACATCGGAATCTTGGGGGCAAAAAAACAAGGCCATGAGGAAATAATGCACAGTAAAGTGTCCAGCAAGACTGTCTTGACTGGGAGCCTGCATGCAGTGAAGAGTAAACATGGGGAGGCATAATATATATAAAACAGAGTCCGACCTTTTCAAAATATCTTTCGTGTGTGTTTATAAATGTACAAAGACAAGCCTATAAAGATATACACCAAACTATAAACATTGCCTACATCTAGGTGTGAGATTAGGGAAGAAAAAATAAAATATGTATATATATTCTACGCAGTCCTATGTTAAATTTTTAACATAACTAAGCATTGCTTTCAAAATATACAAAGAGAGATGAGAACAGAATCTGCAGGCAGATTTCTGTGTTTCTCAAAAGAGCATAAAAAATTGAGAAATACTTCTTTATATAATTACAGCAGAAAAATGAAAAGCTCTCTTCTAACCAACACAGGAGGTAAATTTCACTCTACCACAATCATACATCTCACCCCAAAGCACACAATGTACCCAGGCCTCTAGAACATTCCCTGCTAGACTCAAAAACACAGCACATATTCATAGAGTTCTAAATTGGTACACGGCAACAGCCTGACACAGAATTAATATTCTGCTGTCATCCTGGTCAGGGCACATTCACCCCTTCAAGGGAACTACTGCTCAATATATTCTGATGAGAACGTGCCTAGAAAACACTGTTTAACAGGGGCATTGCAGGGAAAACAAATCCAACAGCTTTGCACACATTACACCACAGATACTAAGCATTTGTTCTCTCCATTGCTCAGCCATCCTTCTGTAGCTCTATAATTGATGTTTTTAACATCTACAAGACTGGATAAGGATAAAACTTAAGCAGCATTATGCTAGCCTACCATTAATGTTTGATATGTCTGTTTCGTTAGCTTATTTTTAAGATTGTCAGACCAGGACTAGGCAAGTGGTTCACACCTATAATCCCAACTACTCAGGAAGTGGAGATCAGTAGGATCCAGAAACTAGGCCGGCCCAAACAAAAGTTAGTGAGAACCCCCAATCACAACAAAACAAGGTGGGTATGATGGTACACATCTCTAAACCCAGTTATGTGGGAGGCTGCAGGTAGAAGGATAAAGGTCTAAGGTCAGCCCCAGGCAAAAACAGTAAGTCCTACCTGAAAAATCACTAAAGCAAAAGGTCTGGAGGCATGGCTCAAGTGGTAGAAAGCACCTGCCTAGCAACCACGAGTACCTCAAACCCCAGTACCTGAACTCAAACCCCAGTACCTCCAAAAAATAATAATAAATTAAAGTTAAAAAAAAAAGATGGTTAAACTTTCTTAGAAACAAAGGTGAAAAACAGCAGCTTTACGAGATTAAAACCTAGAAACCAAAGTTTGAAGACTTGTGAAGATTATTTGATAAATCAGAGGCAGCAAGGTGAAGAATTCTGACACTATCTGGGTGGATACCAGTCATTCATTCAGTTTAGGATCTGCAAAGAAAGCCAGCACTACTTCATAGGCAAGAGCCAGGAAGACCTGGAAGGGTGAAGTATCTTAACACAAGTATCCTATGACTTTTCAGAAATTGATGGGAAGGGTGGATGTCAATGGATGTCAATCATGGCCTCACCTCCGTCTGCACCATTAGAGGCCTGTGCATTCGAAGGTCATACACAATCCCGTACACATCCACAGTGTTCTCATTTTCTATCTGATAGATAAGACGATCAATAGCAATGAAAGTGCCTGTCCTTCCAACTCCAGCACTGAAAGAAAAAGAAATAAGCATGTCTACCATAGACTTCTAAAATCTCCCCAGTTGTGCCTACATCTTGCTCTTCTCCACTATCACCATTTGGGGGCACTGCCCAAGGATCAGCAAATATTTGCTCAATGGCAACTCAACAAGTCTGGTTGCCCTAGCTTGGGTCTGGGGCCTACATCATAAACTTAGTTTTGAGTTAAATGCCACAAGTGAAACACCTTGCTAGAGCTTCTCTCACTCAATCCTACTCAAGTGCTACCATAACCCAGGATAGCAAGTTTCATCTACTAATTCCCCACAGAGTGACAGAGTTCCTCCTTTCTTCTGCCCTAAATCAATTCCTTTAGCTTTAAAACTAATCTCTTACTGTCCTAAAGTAGAAGCAGGGACACTTTCTTTAAGGGACCAGGTAGCAAACAGTTAGCATAAAAGCAACCATAAACAGTATGTGCCCTGTGCCCGAGTGGCCATGCTATGTTTGAACAAAATTTTATCTACAAAAACAAGCAGCTGACAAGATGTGGCCCACAGGTTGTCTGCCAACCCCTGTTCTAGGGTCTAGGGGCTTAGGGAGTAAGTTCACCACCTCCTATCCAAACCTTTCTTGAATTTGTAACTGCCTGTTGCATTCCCTCTTCTGGCTTGCTTTTGGGAAATGTTCATAAATGTATCATTACATTTAAAATTGTCATATACACAGAGGTGCCAACTGCATACCTGCAATGCACCAGAATTGGTGATTCTGGAGGACTCTGTTTCATGTAGTCTCGAACAAGGTACCGAAAGTTGATGAGCAGGTCAGTGGTGTCAGGAACGCCGTGATCTGGCCAGGAGGTGAAATGGAACTGTCGCAGGGGGTGACTCTCACTTGTCTGGATCTACAAGCCAACAGAGGTTTGGTCAGAGCAAAGGACTGCCTGGCAAGACCACACAGGTGAGTGAAGTTGAGCAGAACCTACATGCTGCACTGCTTCTAAGCGGGAGGGTTTTTTAATTTTTATTGGTGTATATTAACTGTACAAAAGGGTTTCATTGTGAAATTTTCATACATGCCTATAATATACTCTGATCAAATTCACTCCCTGTTATTCTTTCTTATCCTCCTTCCTCATCATCTTTGAATGTAAACTGAACCAGTTTACATTCTAACTACAACTAGAAATTAGAATTGTTCATTAGTACAACAGCCGCTTAAGTGCGTGCACACACTTCATCTTGCTCAGCAAATCCTCAGAATATGCCCACGAGAGGATTTAATCTCCTCCTTAACGACTCAAGAGCAGAGGTTTGGAGAACAGTGGAGTGACCTCCCATCACTCATCTCAGATGCAGCCAACATATGCAGATGTTGGGTTTTGAGTCAGATCTCTTCCCTAAGCCCACCCGGGAATGTCACTGACCACAAAACCAACAACCAACAATAATTCACCAAAATACAAGCAGGAGGAACAGCATCTGCCGGGTGAGAACCACCTCATAACTCACCAGCTGCTCCAAAGACTCTGAAGGACTGGCAGGCAGCCAGGAAGTACCTAGACAAACATTTAGAATGTGGGAGTTTAAAGGACCCCCAAAGCCCACCTATTTCAACATCTGACAGACAGCAGAAAGCGGAACCTCTTACAACAGGACTAGTTATTACACAGACTCGTTTCCTACCTCAGACAAAACATGCTGCCTCTAATTACCAGAACTCTGCCCACTGGGGCTGGTCTTGTCCCTTCATGAACCTCATTCACCCAGACTCATTTGTCATACTCAGGCACTGGCCTCCCCAAGTGTGCCCACAGCTGGACTGTGGGACTCTCCGTCTCTTTCAAGCCCTCCACCCTTTGAAGCTAATGCATATTCATTATGAAAGTAATAAATTTACATTAGTCAAAATTTGGAAAACAGTAAGGGGAAAGGGGCAGAGTTAGAGAAGATACTGGGAATCCACATCACAGATAAACAACATTCAGAACTTCATCAAAAGTGCTTTTCAGAGGTTAGTTCAAGAAGAATTAACCTAGAAGGTAACACCCACGCACAGGAAATCAATGTGAGTCAATGCCCTGTATAGCTATCCTTATCTCAACCAGCAAAAACCCTTGTTCCTTCCTATTATAGCTTATACTCTCTCTACAACAAAATTAGAAATAAAGGCAAAATAGTTTCTGCTGGGTATTGAGCAGGGGGGGGGCGGGGGGGGCGGAGTGGGTGGTAAGGGAGGGGGTGGGGGCAGGGGGGAGAAATGAACCAAGCCTTGTATGCACATATGAATAATAAAAGAAAAAAAAAGTGCTTTTCAGAAAAGAAACCAGCTTTGAGAAGCAGGAAAGAAAGAGAACTCATGGAAGTAACACTTCTCGGTATTGCCTCTGCAGAAGGGCAAAGGGGCTGTGGTTGGCAGTAGTGAGAGGAAACCATTAGCTGTATCTATAATTCTCATTTTATAAAAGGAAAATGTATTTGTGCATCTTGTGTAATTAGAAAATACTATTTGACTGAATTCCACGTGGTATCCCAAATTGAGAGAAGGCTTAAGTGGTAAAGCATGAATTCAGAATAATCTGGAGTTTAGTTAATTAAAAACACACTAATAAAAGCAATAGCAATTTTTTTAAATGCTGTGGAAAATCCCACACAGTTCCCCTCCACAAGGGTGAACACCAACAGTGGAAGCAACCATGAACAAGCTCATCAGCTTAAATGGGGGGAAAAAGACTGTAGAAATAAGCATGACACATTTCAGAGGCTTTTCAGCTACTGCGAACTTAACTATTTAGGTAGTCAAATCAGTCCATGGCCGCAGCTTTGGCAGCATCTCCACAGGAGGAACTGAAATATTCACTGAAGGCAGAGCCTTTGAGACATGTTAATTAGTAAAAAGTTAGCGTTTAATTCACTACACTTTACCCGTGACTTGTGAGATCTTCGGAGATAACTCTTATAAACTAGAACCTAACCCACTAACCCCCTAAGTCGACTTCCAGGCTTTTCTTTTGTGCACTATTAATGATATTTATGAAATACTGCCTTCTTGTATGTTTCACTTATATTGCATTCTAATATCTGGTGGTTATTACATCATCCCTCAGCATCGGGAGAAAATTATTCTAGGACCCCCAGTGACAAGAAAATCTGAGGATGCCCAACGATGTCATATTTCTATACAACCTACATACATCCTCCTCCATAGAGCCATGCATGACATTCGGTCAATGACAGAACACATATATGATGCACATACTATTTAGCTAGGTGTGCTGTAGGCTACACCACCCAGGTTTGTGTATGTACACACCATAAAGTTCACACAATGACACAATTCTCAGAATGTGTACCCTGCATTATACTTCAAATCATTTCAAAATTACTTACAATACCTAACATACTGCAAATGCTGTATACATAGTAGCTATACTATATCATTTAGTGAGTAATGACCAGAAAAGGAAGCCTGTACGTGTTCAGTACAGACACAAATTTCACTCTCCATTTTGCAAACTCAGGTTGGTTGCACCCATGAATGTAAAACCCAGGGATAAAGAGGGCTGATTATATTTAGTCTAGATACACATCATTTCTAGTATTTGGACAATGATACAGTGAGCAGACAAGTCACAGTTCAGCTATCCATTCTCTAAAACCTAGGTATGTGCATGGTTTCCAATTTTTCCTCCATTAAAAATAAGACTGAGATTCACCTCTATGACTAATAAGCCCATTCCTGTATTTCAGATTATTTCTTTAGGTCCACCAGATCAAAAGGAATGGACATTTTTAGGTCATTGATATAAAATGCAAAGGGTAAAAACCCATTAACACATCCAACAGTAAGTAGATCTCAAAGTTGCTTTGTGACACTCACCTCTATTTTCAAACACCCTTAAAAAAAAGAATAAGAACCCATAAACCCGACTTCCTAGAATGCCTGCAAGATCTAATTGTTCATGTTTTTGCAACTTTTGGTGGGAAAGGAGGGCATGTACACTTTCCCCGGATTCCTATTACGTAACTATTGTAAAATGTTCCTCACAGCAAATGCCATATTCCCAACCAAATTATCCAAGGCCTCAGTTTGTGACAAAACTCTACAAGCAAGTCACCTAGAAGTGAAAGGAAAGGAAAGAGTCATTGCTGCTAAGCCACACTCTTAAGATTCATTTCATTCAGGAATAACTTAAGAAACTTCCCTCAAGAAAGTAAAGCTAGGGGGTTGCCTTGAAGTATGTTTAGGTATGGATTTTTTTACTCTGCAAAAAAGAAAGCAAAAATATTTTTGATACATAAAATAGTCAATATCAACCTAAAAGTGTCACCCCCCCAAATTAACATCCAGTAATTTTCTGAAATCTATCTATGTTGACCTCTTACTTACATTTTTCACAGTGAAATCTCTGATGGTCCATTCTGGAAGAACAACTTCTGATGTCATTGCCACAGTTATGTCCCCATAATCCTGAGCCTGCTTGGAAGGCCAGTACTCCTCACATTTGGTCTAGAATACAATTTCATTTTTATGAAACACTCAAATCACACACCTACCACCACTAAAGCCTCGTGAGGAAGAACAGGCAATGAAAAGTGACAACGGGATAGATCAGTCCCTTAGTTGGGCTGTTTGACCCTTAGAATTGTCTGCCTGTCTTATAATTTACAACTCTTTTAAAATTGGGATCCTTCTCATGAAAATTCAGATTCTCTTTAAAAGTCAAAAGATCTTTTGGGCATTGTGGCTCATGCCTATAATCTCAGATACTTGGGAGGTGGGGATGGAAAGCATCTTGGTTTGAGGCCAGCCTGGGCAAAAAGTTAGTGAGACTCTGTCTCAAACAACAAGCCATCATGATGGTGCACACACTGTGACACGGATTTGATTCCCAAATCAACCTCTTTTCAGCTGGGTTTTTCTTGCTACCTTTGAGGAAGTTCTTCAGCTCTCTGAGCCTCGTTTCTCTTCTTTATAAAGCACTGCTAATAGTGCCCAGGGTTGGTATAGGAAATGGGTAACAAATATGGGGTGTTTAATGCAGAACCTACACTGGCTCCCTCCCCTTTCACCCTGAGTCAGTATCATCATCTTCCATGTTGACCTAAGATGAGCAAGGGCCCATCTTTGTGGTCTTCCTACATTCAACCACAGTGTTGAATGTTGCTGCTTGCCTAACATAGTTGTGAGAATGTTCCATGTACAAGGCCCTGGACTCAGAGGCACTATACAGTTTATTTGCATTTATAAAACAGAGTTCTTTCATTTCTCTGCATGTTTGTTCTCCTGATGCAAGAGTGGTGCAAGACCCTATCCTCCATGTCACAAGCAACACAGAGAAGGGCTCCACTGCTCACTGCTCTTTGTTATTTTCCCTCCTTTATCCCAGTCCCTAACACAGGACCTTACAGATATTAGGGGCTGGATAAACATCTACTGACTTGAAGTGAAATAATGAACATTTGAAAAAAAGAAGTGATGTCTGATGGGTTTCTGCTGTCACTCAGGACAACACCACTCAAAACGTACATCCTGAATATAGCAACCATATCATCTGCGAACTGTCAGAAACTCAGTTCTCAGAAATGCAGTTCTCAGTGAGCTACTCTGGCAGCAGAACCATCCTCCAGGTGATTCTGATGGACAAGAAAGTGAGAGAACCACTGGCTTAAGGAATCCACTCCTATTTCTCAAGACATGAACCTACATTAAAAATAAATATTCGTAAATGAGATGGAGCTCAGTGGTAGAGCACGTGCTCAGCATGTGCGAAGCCCTGGGTTCAATCCTCAGCACCAAATTACTATTATTATTATTATTATCATTTCACTGTTATTATTACTATGCCTGGAGTAAAATCAAGTCCCAGTCCTTAAGCTCAGAATGTTTCAGTTTAGTATGTGCTTTCTTATTCTCTTCACATCAATTCATGGAAATATGAGATTTTGTTACTAGAAGAAATCCGGTCTTTGATAGAAAAGGCAGGGGGATTTCAGGCCACACAGGGGAGAAGGGGCTGCTGAGACTAGGTTAAGTCTGGATTTGTTTACAGAAAGAGGTTTGGTGCTAAAAACTAACTTTGAAAACCATCAAGCTGGTAGAATCTGTCAGCTCAGAGGTTGAGGAGCTGGTTGCTTAGAGCCTGCATGCAGAGCTGATGATGAACAGAACTGCATGGTCAGCAGCCACTTGCTCCAGGCTGGAGATCTCCCACGCACTACCCAGCTTCTGCTTTAACTATTCCAGCAGCAGACACTTGATGAAGAGAGGACATTGGTATTTGTCCACAAAGAGAAACAATGACAAAACAGAATGTTTTCAAGATTAAAAAAAAAAAAAAACTTTTAAGGGAGAAAAAGACAACAAATTTCTAAGAAAGAAGATACTACTAATGTTGGGAGGAATGTTTTTTAAAAAGGCAAATAGAGAGCTGGGTGTGGTGACACATGCCTGAAATCTCAGCACTCAGGAGGCTGAGGCAGAAGAATCACAAGTTCAAGGAGTGAGACCCTGTCCCAATACACCGAAAATAAACAAGTAAATAAACAGAAGAAAAGACAAATGGATTTTAAAGCTTTACTCTTCTACCACAATAAAAATCAATTTTTAAATGATACTTACCCTTCCCTGTTCAACACATTTGGTCAACATAACAATGGCATATACATTTTTCTCCCAAACCATCCGCCAAAAATCTTTCAAAGTATTGGGCAAAGGTCCTTGGGTGGCAATAAAATCTTTCTTGGAATGGTAGCCCTAAAAACAGAAAACACGTAAGTCAATGTCAAAGACACAGAAAGAAGCGACTCTGAAGGTCTCATCAGAACAAGCAGGCGCTGTAAGGCTGTCCGCACACTCACAGGCATGTAGTTGGCATTAACATAGTCGTCAGTTGAGTGGATCTGGATTGAAAGTTTGACTCTCGAAATATCATCTGCAATAGTAAAAGAAAAAAGGTCCTCACTAAAAGCAAAGATTTAGGAAAGTTGCACATGCAAAAGAAAAAAGCAATACAAAATGGCAACCGTGGGACGAGTCTAGTGCAGATGCACAGCTTGGAGTTTTATATGTGTGACCTCATTTAACCCCCACAGGCACTCTCTGTGAAGTTATGATTACCTGAGTAGAGCTCACTAATGGCAAAGATAGGATTTGACTCCAGGAAGCCTTACACCAAGGCCTATGCTCCCAACCAAACTGATTCACCTTCTCAGAAAAAACAAGCCTGTTACTGTCAGCAGCCTTGGGTGTCTGCCATGTGCTAAGCAATTTTATGTATTCCTTAAAACCACCCAACAGCTTTTATGTTATTTTACAGATGAGGAAACTGAGGGCTACAGAGATGAAATTATGTCTCTAAGTCCTTCCATTTGGTCAATGGCAGATAGAATTCAAACCCAGTGTCCATTCTACCTTGGCAGGCCAGTGGCCCAGGTTAGCCTTTCCACCCTGCCTCTATTCTTTTTTGTGTGTTTATTTATTCATTTACTCATATGTGCATACATTGTTTGGGCCATTTCTCCCCGCTGCCCCCCATGCTTCCAGGCAGAACCTGTTCTGCCCTCTTCTCCAATTTTGTTGAAGAGACATAAGCAGTAAGACACAGCGTTTTTACTACTTTGAGTTAAGAACAGCTATACAGAGAGATTCCTAGCATTGCTTCCATGCACTTGTGTATTATAACCCAAATTGGTTCATCTCTACCAGACCTCTTCACTACTTCCCAGTCACCTTCCCATAGTGACCTCTGTCAGTTTAAGGTTACTATATTTGCTCCTCTACAGTGGGCACATCAAACATTTTCAAGTTTTGGGTTTCCTACCTTTCCCTATTCCTCCTGTATGTGTTCTCCCCTTAGTGTGTGACCCATGTCCAATAATATTACTGCATTTGTTTTAGGTCTGAAGTCCACATATGGGGGAGAACATATGATTTTTGGCCTTCTGAGCCTGACTAACTTTGCTTAAGATGGTGTTCTCCAGTTCCATCCATTTACTTATGAATGATAAGATTTCATTCTTCTTCGTGGCTGAGTAAAATTCCATTGTATATAAATACCACATTTTCTTAATCCATTCATTAGTACTGGGGCATCTTGGCTATTTCCATAACTAGCCAATAAACGTGGGTGTGCAAATGCCTCTGTAGTAACCTGAGTCGTACTCCTTTGGGTATATCCCTAGGAGGCTGCCTCTATTCTTATGTAAAAAACTTGTTATACAAAGTACTAAATTTGAGTCAGGCATGGTGATACATACCCGTAATCCCAGTACGAGGGAGGATGAAGCAGAAGGATGGTGATTTGAAGGCCAGCCTGGGCTACACAGCAAGATCCTTTCTCAAAAACAGGAAAAAAAAAAAAAAAGAAAGAAAAAACACTCTGATTATATGAATATAATAGTGTACATATAAATATGTCTATATGCTGTCCTTTAAATATGTTTGAAAGGATGTTTGAAACTTGATTATTTATAATTGGCATAGTACTTTGAATTATGCCAGTACTATATTATAAAACAGAGTTGTACTTTTTGATATTTAAAAATGCTTAACACTTTAAAATGTCACTGAGGAATGAATATGGTGTAACACACTTGAATATGTGTGATGTCGAACTGTTTAAATGAGGTATAACAAAAAAACCCAGCAAGCAACAAAAAAGTACTAAACTTAACAGTAAACTGAACATATAAGCCTACTATGAGTATAAGGGTCTAAAATACAAAATTCTTGTTTTCTAAATATTATTGTCATTTCAAAAGCACATACGGCCCAGTGCAGTGGTACATATTTATAATCTCTACTCAGGAGGAGATCAGGAGAACCAAGGTACAAGGCCAGCTGAGGCAAAAAGTTAGTGGGACCCTATCTCAATCAAAAAGCCGGGTTTAGTGGCATGCACTTCTGATCCCAGTTACATGGGAAGCCATATAAGACTGACCCCAGGCAATAATGTAAGACTCTACCTGAAAAATAATTAAAGTAAAAAAGGACTTGGAGGTAGGGGTGGCTCACGTGGTAAAACATCTGCCTACCAAGCCCAAGGCCCCAAGTTCAAACCCCAGTACTGTTTAAAAAAAACACCCACAAACTTGACCAACTCCAGAAATGAAGTAACCTAGGAATCCCACGTCTCAGGGTAAGCCATGAGAGGTTCCCTATCTCTGCCCATATCACCTCTCCATCCCCTGGACAAAATGGCATGGAATGCTAAACCCAATTACCAAAGTGATTCTCAGCTGAAAGTCTTCCCAATAAAAACTATACCCACCAGGCACCAGTGGCTCACACCTATAATCCTAGTTACTCACGAGGCAGAGATCAGGAGGATCGCTGTCTGAAGTCAGCCTGGGCAAATAGTTCCACGAGACCTATCTCAAAAAACCCTTCACAAAAATAGGGCTGGTGGAGTGACTCAAGGTAAAGGCCCTGAGTTCAAGCTCCACTAAACACCACCCCTTCCCCCCAAAAAAATACCTATACCCAGACACCAAATTCCCAACCCTCTTTCTGGATTTGAAAGTCTCCACAGACATTCACAAGAACTGGCCAAATTATCTAAACTATCCTCCAAAGGGCAGGGCTGAAGCAGCACCCCCAGCCTGGTTTTAAAAGCATTTCTCTCAGTGAGGGCCAACATCCCTTTGTTAAGAATAGGGGAGGAAACAGAAAAAGAACGTGGGAGCTACAAAACACTAAGTCTGAACAGAAACTATACTCCAGGCAAGAAAACATGGCTTCAGATAAAAAAGACAATGTCCCTGGTGTCAAGTTTTCCACAAAGCCTATCCATTTCAGCTAAATTAGACCACAGCTACAATCCACTTACACTCCTTTCTGTGCCCTAATTCCCACCCCAAAGAGAGATCATAATGAACTTTTCATGGAGAAGTATTTACATTTCTATCTAGTGCTTGATGTGATAAATGACTCTCCTTTGTAAACTCAGTTTGCTGTTATCCCTGCGGGTTGGGTGGCAGACACTGGTAATTTTCAAAACAGAAAAGAATCCAAATATAGCTCACATTTAACTGCAGTGCACCCAGACAATCAGAGATGGGTCTGAACAAGCAGAAAGCATGTCTCATGGCTTGTTCTCCTTCTGCCCCTTATATCAGAATTGTAGAAATTTTAAAAGGGGAGAAGGGTAAGATACAGAGAGGTTAAACACTCAAACTCTGGCCTTTTCCCTGACATGCACCTGGTCCAATGCCTGGTGTCACCACTGCTATCTGTGAGGCCCTGGACAACACTTTGTACCCCATTTTCCTCATGTGCAAAATGAATATTCTGCAACCTACTTCATAAAGCTGTTATGAGGATTAAATTAAATGTACTGTCCCTAAATACAGCACTTAGCATACAGTAGGTGACTACTGAATGGTTGTGCAAGTAGCCAGTTGGTACCACTGGTTCCCCTCCCCTCTACTTTAGAGATGTGATATGACAGCCAATGACAGAGCACAGGGCAGATGACATGGATAAAATCACTCACAAGGCAGAACATTATTATAGCGATTCTTTCCTCTATTCTCAGCCAGTTCAGCTGCATATTTAGGTAGACTAATTCCAACCAGTTTCAGATCCTGAAATAAAACAATCAAGTTGTTTCTTTAGTCTTCAAATATGATTTATACTGATCACACATGAGGAAACAAAGTGGAGAATGCAGTAGTGAAGCAGGTTAACTTCTGTCCCCTGAAAGATATGCTGGATCTCAAAGGTCCAGGGTTTAGGAGGGACATCTTTTTTTTTTCCTTCATTTTTATTAGTACATATTCGTTGTACATGGGGGATTCATTGTGACAATTCCGAATGGACTCACATTTTACATTGGTTAGATCACTCCCACCATCTCCCCATTCCCTGCCCCACTTAAAGCAATTGCAAGAGGTTTTACTGTTCAATTTTGTGTATGTATATAAAGTCCATCAACTGTATTTCCTCACCTTCATCTCCTTCATCCACCCTTTCCCCTCCCACAGACACACTGTACCTATTTTATAGTCCTGTCTTTCGTTATTATACTGGGGGGGGGGAGGGTCTCATCAAGAGAGATGACATGGCATCAGTCTTTTCAGATGCCATCAAGTTAAAATGAGGTCACTGGACTAGAGTAAACCCTTAACCTAATATGTGTGTCATTCACATAAGAGGAAAAGAGACAAAGAACAATTACGAGAGGAGACGCCATGTGAAAACAGAGGCAGACACAGAAAAGATGCTGGCACAAAACCAAGGAATGACATGGGCTTCCAAAAGCTTGAAGAGGCATGAAAGGGTCCTCTCCTAAAGCTTAGGAGGCAGCAGGGTCCTGCCAGCCCCTTGATTTTGGACTTCTGGCTTATAAAACTGTGAAACAATAAATTTCTGCTGTTATAAAGCCATGGAACTTATGGTGCTTTGTTAGGTAGCCCTAGGGAACTAATACAGAGGTTAAAAGAAAAGGGACAATTCTTGCCTTCCACAGGCTTACAACCTACAGAAGAGGTAGAGACAGAAATCATTAACATGACAAGGCAGAATTAGACAAATGCTGAATACTGGTGACAAGCAACATGTCAGAGGTAAAACAAGGCAATCTGAGCACAGACACTTCAAAGAGTCACAAAACAGAGACTTTATGAGTTCCCTCACAGAATTTGAAAAAAACAACAGGGAAGAAGTAGTATCTGAGCTGAGCTTGGAATGGCAAGTAGGATTTTATGGGAGTAAAGGCTGAGGCCCTGTGATGGATGGGGCAGCATGGAAGCACCATGCGTGAACATTCTGAATGGGGCAGTACTGTCCTGGACTGGTTTGGGGGACAGAGGACAGCAGTGACTAAAAGGCAAACACTGAACAAGAAACTCCTCTAAGGCTTCACAATACTCTTCCCCAAGTCAACCTTGTCCCACAGTTGTCAAGCCCTTGACCTCTGAATGTCCCATCTGGTTTCCTTCTAGTTCATATAGTTTCCTAATTATTCTTGTAGTACCAGAACTCAAATTCCCAGTTTCTGTATCTCTCTGGATAATCTTTGGGCATCAACAAGATTAAATATCTAATCCACTAGAAGGGAGGTTTCCTCTGAGCTTCATCTGAGGGCACTGGCCCAAGCTCCTCTGTCCTCTCCAGAATGGCCACCTCTTCCCCCAAAGGTTCCCCATAAAACAAAACCATAAAACAATGAAAAACACAATATCTAAAGCCACCTACTTCATATTCCTCTGCAAACCCACAATTGGAGTCAGCTTGCTGTTTTTTAAAGTAGGCCTCAAAATTCTCCACTCTGATTAACTTGGATCTATGAAAACAAAATAACTTACTGGAATATTTTTTTAATGTTCAATGAGGCTCATATTCAAAGCAGAAAAATATAAGTTATTTTAAAAAAGAAGTTACTCACTTTTTAGGTCTTCATCATAGAAAGGGAAAGAAAAAAAATAAGCAATTAGAACAACATGTTCATTTGGGAAATTTTCCCGAAATAGTAAAAAGTAAAATACAATTTGGGGGGTGAGAGGGCAGGTAGAGATCAGAGTCATATCATTTACAAAACATTAAAATGTGAATCAGGAAACCAAGTAGGTCATATAACTAACCACATTTGTGAGTTTAAACAAGTTATTCTCTCCTCCTACATTTTGACAACTCACTTTAAAAAAAAATAACAAAATATATATTTATTGGTACAATTATGGAACATAGCAAAGAAGCTAACTTTGGGAGACCAATAAAACATGGATTCCTTGCAGAGAACAGCTAGCAAGAACTTCTGCAAGATCATGGCCAAAGGTGTCAATCAGGAAAAATGACAGCACCTTCCATCAGAAATTCTACAGGCAGTCATGGAACAGATTGAGGGACTGGATCTTCAGGTTCATGTTCTAGAGACTTACTTAATTTGAGAAAAGGACACTTCATTGTTCTTTGCATCTTTCCTGTTTTGAAAGAAAAAAAGACCCATTAGATTAAAAAAAAGGAGGGCGGGGGGATCATTCATCCTGCACTTCCCCCTTTCTCAAATCTACCAAATGTCCCTTCCCTGGGCAGTGGTTCATATCTGACAGTAAATCCTGCTCACTAACACTAAGCTTAAGGGTCCAAGCAGAAAACACCAATCACAAATCTGTAAAGCTACTCTCTTTCAGTCTATCGAAAAATATGGGAAATCTTACTAAAGCAACTTTTAGGAACTTCCTTGCAAATACCTATCAGCAGCATTACCTGCTGCTGATGAAAAAGCTTTGAAAAAGCCTATCTGATGTGTTAACCTGAAACCCTATCAGGCCCAATGCTGCCACAGCAGTGGGGAACTTACATCCGTCTGTATTGCTGCCTTAGCGCCCCCTTGTTCTTTAAAAAACACTGCCTGGAAGGCAATTTAACAGCACTTATCCAAACTGAAAAATCCTTATCCACCGACCCAGGAACTATCAGCTTAGAATTTAATCTAAGGAAATAATCATCAATGTGCTCAGAGATTTAGCTGCAAAGATATGTAACTGTGGCCAAAAAGAAACTATCCAGGAAACTGGTTAAATGATGGTATTTCCATAGAGGTTAATACTTTGCAGCCACTCAAAATGATGAAATGAAGCAGTCTACAATCTCTTAAGCAAATAAAGCAAGCTACTTTATTCACTACTATGTACAATATGATTCCTTTTGTGGGTGAATTTTGCAATCATACCAAAATATTAATATGAAATGTTAATATAAAAATATAAAAATATTAATATAAAATGTTAATATAAAAAGTTTTGGGTGGGTGATAGAATTATGGATTAACTTTTTTTTCCCCTTTCTGTATTTTTTGATATATTACTTTATTTTTAATAAGAAACAATAAGCTGTTTTACCAAGCCACTGACCTCTCCTCCCCTCACCTCCAAAAAGTGAGAACCTAATGCAACAAGCTGAACATGAACACTGCTCATCAACTCAGCAGAACAAGCTAGCAGCACAAGGGACCAGGCAGGACATATTAAAACCCTTAGGCTCAGATAGAAATTCCCTGGGGGCAGCACCTGACAGTAAATGAATCCCAAATAATGCACAGGCTTCACATGGTGAGGCAAGAGGGTGTGCAATGAAGTGCAAAGACCAGGATGAAGTTCTGTTCTCACACTTCCTAAACTCAGCCTCTGCACCCCAGGAAGGGGCTTCAAGACCTCCCTCTCAGAGACTTGGGAATGAGATGATTCACAAAACACATAAATCAAGGCACACAGGTAGCACCCAAAATGAGGCTGCCATTTTCACTATTTAACTACTTTACAGGATGGTGTACAGAGACAATAACAATAGTAAACAAGACAGTGTGCAAAGCACTCCTCTGCCTCACCAGTTGGGCAATGCTATCACTCCCATACTTAGATAAGGACATTGACACTTAGCTTCCCAATAGCTATCGGGAAATGGAACAGGCATTCAGACTTGGCCAACTCTAAAATAAACACTCTTAACACTGTCAAACAAAACTGACTTGTGAACTAAAATTGCATTTGGAAGTAGCATCCAATGGCAGTGTGTAAACCAGTGACTTTACATGGTGGCTGGAACTGGCTTTAGACTCACCCTGCAGAGAGGAAGTAAGACTGATCAGATGATGAACACGGGATAATGCAAACATTATCTCCAGTTCTGTAAGTGGTCAAATTTCCCACAATAGAAAGCTTTCCTAAGAGCAGAGTATTATAAATGACACAAACAACATCACCTTTTCTTTCTCCAAAAGATGAAGCCTCCCACAGCTACAATAACCAGGGCACCAAAGATGCATCCAAACACGGCTCCACAGATGACACCTGAGGAAAAGTCCAAAAGGGAACAGCTGTAAGTGTTTGTGCAAGACCACATGCTGTACCGACAACCAACCAGGGGCCCTCAGACCACAAAGCCCCCAGACACACACCCCTGTGCATGTGCAGCACACACACAGTTGACTATCTATCCAAAGACACATAGACCTAAATGTTTTCCTGATATTCTTTGTCCACAGTTCACCACTAGCTGGATAGTCTTAAGAAAAGCACTACTGCCAGGCATGATGATGCATGCCCATAATCCCAGCTACTCAGAAAGCAAAGATAAGAGGATTCCAGTTGAGGCCAGCCTAGGAAAAAGCATGAGACTCTATCTGAAAACAAACTAAAAGCAAAAGGACTGAGGGTGTGGCTCATGCAGAAAAGCGACTACCTAGCAAGCATGAGGCCCTGAATTCCATCCCAGTCCCACCAAAAACAAAAGTCATTAATTCCTCTCCAGGCCTCAGTTCCTCTACTGCAAATCTGGACAAGATCAGTAGTTTCCTGCCACCTCTCACTTTTAGAGCCACAGAAAAAAACAAAACACCACTTAGGAGCAGAAGCACCCACAGCACCATGTTTGGGAGCGTGAAACACCTTCATTGACAGGGCAGGGTAGGGATTCCCTGAACTTTGCTTCTAGGAAATTCTTATGCTGACAACTATCAAGTAAGAAAAATGAGACAAACTAAGAACCAATCAGTCAATTTGGGTGTCCTCTTCTGTCAAGGGCCTGCCTAAGATTTTTGTGTGTGTTTTTCATTGGACTGTTTGCCTTTTGCTTATTATATCTTTCACTCTGTGACTTGCCTTCCATTTTTTAATGGCTCTTAAAAATTCATATCAATCAAATTTTGTTAACAATATTCCTTTCTTAATGTTAGTGCTTTTTATTATTTAATAAACCTTTGTCTACTCAAAAAAAAATAATAATTGCATCTGGCCTGTAGATAGGTGGTATATCCTCCTTGGGTCCTGGAAATCCCTGTATCATTTAACTGTGTGATACTAGACAGGAGCACTTGACGAGGAGGCCAAAGTCAGAATTTCAGGCCTGCCTCTAAGCCACTGTGTAACCCTAAGCAAGCAACTTCCCAGCTCTAGGCCTTAGGGTACTTATTTCTAAAAGGGAGGTCAGACAAGGCTATTTCTGTGGCATCTTCTGATGTGGATACTTAAGGATTCCATAAATACAGTTATACCATGTACCTGGCATGGGGGTCCACCAATGACTATAGTGAGAACACAAAGGACAGTACAATTTTTGCAGATTAGAAGTGTAACTGGTGTTTTTTTTTTCTTTCCCTGCGGCACTGGGGTTTGAATTCAGGGCCTCACACTTGCTAGGCAGGCATTGTTACCACTTGAGCTACTCTACCAGCACTGTAACTTGCTGTTAGAGAAGGGAGAGTGTGGGGACCAGAGCTGTCAGGGACCTCAAAGGAGAAAGCTCAGCTGAGCCCAATGGCCAAAAGATATCTCTACTTGTGAGAAGGGAGAATCCAGCACTCCATCCCTTCTCGGGGCTCAGGGGGGTGTACAGACAGCAGCCTTCTGTGGACACTTGAAGCAAAACCCACTGAATCATAATAGGGCTGTTGTTTTCCCTCTACCTGGATCCTGAGGCAAGAAAACGGCATTTGAATAGCGACTGAAGGACACATAGCTCTCAGCCCCATTGATGAGTCCACCATTTTGAGAGATAAAAGTAATATTGGTAAAGCCAGCCACGCAAGCCCTGAGGTGACAAAAAGAAAAATCAGAGTCACGAGATGTGTCTACTACCATAAGCACGTAGAGTTTTACAATGATGAGGCTCAGCCCCAAACAGCAAGAACAAAAGATGTTACCGGTAGGAGCCCCGAGGTTCCAGCTTCCCGTTGTAATAGCCAAGGGTGGTTGACTCATTCCCAACATCAATTTCATATTTCAAGACTTCAGATAAGCCCCGAGATCGTCCCTTTTCTTCTGTTCTTATGAGGTATGTCACATAAGTATCTGAGGTCCCCTGTTTGAAATCGTCATACGTGTATTTCAAAACATCTGCAGAAGGGTGATCAGCTAAGAAAGGCACACAGAAGGTAGATCATAAGTGATGGAAAAGAAAGACATATATCTAAATAAATCTAAATAATGACACCATTGCTGGATGATGACACTAGCTACCATCTCTCTTTGCTTACATTAAACTCTTAGTATCTCACTTACATTAACTCAATCCATCACTACAAATCTCCTCACAAAAGTTTGTTACCCCATTCTACAGACAAGAAAATGAATGCACAGAAAAGTAATAGGACCTGGCCTATTAGTCACACTGCCCTCAAGATAAAGGTGGATTCCTAACACACACCATCTGGCCCAGGGCCTGTGGTCTTGTTCATCATAGGCCAGTACTGGTCAGCCCTGTCACCATGTAACATTGCCCCTTTCATTCAGCAAAGGACTAAGTTTGGAATTAGTTGGAAATCATCACAGAAAAATAACAAAGAGTTTTAATGTTATGATTAGCATCCTTGTTTCATCACTGATACGGTTTGAAGATGACAAAATGTTAGAATCAAAACCTGTAACAGGTTCAAATTTAAACAAAAACAAAGAAAAATAACAAAGAGCTTGCAGCAGACCCAAAACAAAAAGAGAGAGAAGAGAGACTGAGATCTCCACATTGTTTTTGAAATTTAACAGGTTTATGATACCAGCATATTTCTGTCCTCTAGAAACCCAGCATCCCTGAGTGTTTGGCCTCTACCTTCCTCAAGGAGGATTTAGTTTAAGAATCACAGAAAATAACAAACCTTGTTTGGCATTTTAAGCACAGGTCTGTGCAAAGCATTCACATGCAAGCATCAAAGACACCCTTAAATCATTTCCTTCTTACTACCAAGGAATGTAACAGAGCCTTTTAGGGAAAAGGAGTCTTTAGTCCACCTCCTCTCTGAGCTACAGGATGCTCTCAGCAAGGTCTCACTAGTAAATAAAAATCTTTCTCTGTTTTCTTTCAAGAGAAAGTCATCCTCTAAGGATGATTTGGGGCAAAGTGGGGGACAAATTTGAGAAAGACTAACATTTTGCCATTAAAAGATCCTGCACTGTTAAAGAGAAAAAAAAACCTAGATCAGAGGATAGCAAATCATGGTCTAGGGTCAAACCAGCTACCATCTATTTTGGTAGCTAACAATTAATGGTAACAGACTTACTCATTCTTTGGGTATGTTCTAGAACTCTTTTCATACCACAATGGCAGAGTTGAGTAGTTGTGACACAGACTATATAGGGTTTGCAAAGCTTAAGACATTTGCTATCTGGCCCTTTGAGACAAAGTTTTTCAAACCCTAACGTAGATCATCAGGCAAATAGCTGGCCCTCCCTCTCAGAGTGCCAAATTAAGGGCTGCAGTACAAAGGGTAGCATCTATTTATGTCACTGATATACCTAATGGCATCACCCATTGCTTAACCCATGGTGGCCCCTCCTTACCTCCTCCAGTGGTGAGAATAACAGCATAGGCTTTGATGGGTCCGTGGCTGGCTTCAAACCCACTGAACTTGACCTTTGCTGAATTATGACTGACAGATGTAATATTAGGGGATCCATCTGGAGGAGGAGGATCTGAAACAAAACAAAATAAAACAAAACATGACACGCTTTCTCCTGAGACCTGGCCACACTCCACTACACATCCTTCACACTGTTGTCCCCATTTTTGCTGTAGTTAGTCTAAAACGCCACCTAAAGAAACTTAGCTGACCCTTGTCCCAGAAGCTAGAAAAACCCACACCAAACCATCTCTGGGTGACCTTCATGATTACACACCTTCCCTTTCCAAGTCAGGCTTGCAGAGTCACCCTCTGAATTAACACAGAGAAGAAAACAATGTTGAATTAAAGATTATCCCTCTTCAAATATACTCTACCTAGATTTGTCTCCCACATACGGTTTATGCTATTCTCATTGTTATATATAACATTCAGGGAGACTGGGAAAATTGAACTCCAAAAGAATCCATAATGCAGTTCTCTAAACTTGCACTGCCCAATCAGGCAGCTGTTGAGCACTTGAAAGGTGACTAGTCCTGATTCAGATGTACTGTAAGCATAAAATATAACTGTATGTCAAAGACCTAGTACAAAAAAAGAAGGTAAAATATCTCATTAATACTTTACACAGATTATATATTGAAATGATAATATTTTAATAAACTAAGCTAAATAAATGTCATTAATATTCATTTCAGTTGTTCCTTTTCTGATATGGCTCCTAGAAAAATTTGTATTTCTAGGGGATGGGGCAGCTCTACACCACCTCCTTCAGCAACTTCAAGTCATCAGTGGCAGTGACCACTTAGGGGCACAGTTCCCACACCTGATTGCCAGCTGCCTCTTCAGAGGTTTTTTGACGGGTGTCCACAGTTCTCACCAGCTACATGGCTTTTACCTGGCCATGGACGGTCCCAAGCTCCCTGCCCCAGACTAGCAGTAGCATGCTAACTCCCCCACCATTGACCCTAGAAATCCTCTCCTTCTCAATCTTCTCAAATCCTCAACTTCAGGGGCCCTGCCTACCTTATTCACCATAGTGTACCCTACTTCTGGCACACAGTAAGCAACCGACCAATGCTGGCCTTGACCATAACTCCAATTCTCCCTCTCCACTCCACCCCGCCCCCTGCAGTGCCTCCCATTGCAGAGAAAAACATACCTCTACTTTTAGGTGGCAAAAAGAATTCTAAAATTCTTCAATTAAAAACTGAATCACTGAACTAAATGACATGGGGTCATTATCCAAACCTGTCACACACTGTTCAGACTCAGAAACAAGTAATTCTGATGAGCTCCCGTGCTCTGTAGCAGCAAGCACCATGTGCAGCCCTTTGCAAACACTGAATCAGACATGGTTTCTGTCCTTTAGCAATTTATATGCACAGAGATGATACCAAGAAACAAAGAACTACAAAAAGCAAACAAAATGTCATTGTTTCCATGACATTCTGCAGAAAGCCAGAGGGGTGTGGGCCAGGGTCATATACAGCTACGTACTACACAACTTTGAGGAGTACCATGCACACAGTCAACAGGAATTGTGTCCCTGGAAACTGTGCAGTGCACAACCTTAGCAGTCATGCACAACAACTTTAACATGATCTTTCAGCACACATTACTTCATCTAATTTGTGTAATAGTCCTGGAAGGTATTATTTTCCCCTTTTTATAACTAAGGAAAACAAGACTTGGAGAAGTTAAATAGCTGTTCTGAGCACTAGTTCCAAAGGTGGAACGTGGAATCAAACCCAGGTCTGCCTGCCTAAGTCCAAGGCAATCCACAGACCATCTGTGCAGTCACTCTCTGAATTAACACAGAAAAGAAGAAAATGGTGCTGGACCCTGACTTTCCAAGTCAGGTCCCTGAAATAAGAGGCCCTTTTATCTTACTACTACAACCACTAATTCTTTAGAAATTGTCAGAAACATTCTTGTGCCCAAAAGAACACATACCCAGGGGTCAAAAAGAAACACAAAGGAAGATGGACTCCACCAGGTTAATTATAGATATAACTTGGCAAAAACATGGGATCAAAGAATAGATAAAATGAAGCAAGCATATAACAATCAATTCCTCCCCAACACAAAAGAAAAACAAAGATTAACTAAGGATCCCCCGCATGGTAAGTGATCTCGTTTCCTGAAGCACCTTGAGAGTTTGTTAATATGGATTCCAAGGAAACAGGAGTCTTGACTTGATCTTTAAGTCTTTTCAAAAGTCTTGTTCATTTTTAATATGATGTGCTCAGCCATATTAATGTGGCTGTGTTTGAAAGAAAGAAAAAAGAGCACTTGTCTTGAAGCAATAAATGCTGAATATTTGCAAACACAAATATATTATGGTTAGAAGGAGTTTCAAAGTAACCCTATGAGGGGAAGGAGAAGGGAATGTAAAAAGAATGGGATTAACCAAGTTCTGACCAGATGCATGAGTTTCATCATACTGTCCTCCACTTTGTGTACATTTGAACATTTTTGTAAAAATGCTTTTTTAAAATGCAGTAAGGGAACTCTCTACTTAAAACAAAGCATGGCAATAAGCTATTTGGTAAAGCAACCAAACTGTTAAAAATGATTCCCTCCACTCTGCTTTTTTGACTGGATTTCTATGGAATGGAATGGGATACCAATCTGCCAATAAAAATTAAGACTTTAGGGGAAAGAAACAACAAAAAAAGGATTTCTGGGCCACACTGCAGGCCTACTGGCTTAGCCTCTCCAAGCACAGCTGCCCTCCCTGCCATGGAGCCCACCTGTGATGCCGGTGGTGCAGGTGCTTTGAGTGGGGGGTGCCATCTTTTCACAGGACAAGGTAGCAATGCTGATGTTGTACGAGGTAGAAAAATTCAAACAAGTAACTTCTGTCCTGCACTCAGTGCCATTCTCCAAGGCACAGCTTTCCAGGCGTGTCATGTTATCCCAGGTTCCACTGCTTACCCCCAGCTCAAAACCTGTGTTGGTGCCAGGAGGGCGGGCCCACTTCAGAATCAAGGCTGGTTCTTTGGGAACCACTTCACATTGGAAGGAGGTCACTGGTGCGGGAGCTGCAAAGCAAGAACAGCATGGCACAAGGTTCATGGAGAGTTCATGATAAAGAAGGAACGTGAAACCTGCTGGAAGAGGCGCTGACTGACCTTAAATGCGCAATACCACATTGGGTCACCCAACTACTCTGAGGCTTAACAGCACTGAGAATTAAATGAAACACTATGTGTCAGTCACTGAGCAAGATGCCCAGAAAATAAATGGGCTCCACAAGAAGTGCCTCTCACTGAGTAGTAGCAACCTCTTCACCTGCATTTCCCCATCTGGGGCCCTCCTGACAATCCCTTTGAAGCAGGTAAGGCTCATACTGAGCCTTAGCAAAGGTGAATAATTTGCAAAAGATGACATATGGTGAGTGGCAAAGCCAGAACTGTACTCCAGATTTTCTAAATCCAAGTTTACTCAAGCAAAGAGCTGACTAATCCATGGTGAATGGAAACAGCACCTTCATCTTAAAAATGGGATGGTATTTGTCTCTACTCATCTGAGAACCAATAGTTTTCTTGAGGGCCAACATCAAACTGATGCCAATGGGTAACTGTATTAACACAGTGGAAGAATGTTATCATTAATATCTCATGATTCTAGAGCAGGGAAAGCTCTCACAGTCACCTGCTGCAGCTCCCACACTTTCCCCTGGGACCTTGTAGGTAACATGCCCAGTGCACCCACTCTGACAGCTCCTGTTCCAGCCATAAATGCTCATATAAAATTTTTTTCTCTTGCTGCAGGCTGAAATAACTACAGATAATATGATAGGTATTACCAATGGAAGCCACCCAAGTACTAAAGGTCAGTATCTTGGCCATGTGGGATGCAGCCCAGTGAGCAGGAGTGATTAGAGGCCACAGGGATTCTTTAGCCTCCCCCCACTAAAAGGTCACCTCCCCCCACTGAAAGGTCAGAGGCCCAGGGCCCAAGGAGACCAATTGCTTAGACCCCCACTTCTAATCTAGGCATTTAGAGCTACTCACCTGTACAGAACGACTGCCAGCCAGGTACCAGTGACTTAACATTAGCCCCCACTTGTGCAAAGATCTCCACTATGTAAGACGAGCCAGATGTTAACCCAGTAACTGTCACAAAAGTGACATTCATAACAGTGATCACTTGAGTTGTGTTGCTGGCATTTCCAGCCTGTGTGACAACAACGCAGTAGGAATATGTGGGAGCAGCAGCATCCACGCTCTTCCAGCGAATGGCTGCTGCTGTGGTGTTGGTCTCTACTTCAATGTTGAACACACTGCTGGGCCCTTTAAAAAAAATTTAAAAAAAAACAATTAAGTAAAAGCATGGACTAGCTTGAATTCCAGGATTATTTTATTTACTACATCCAAAAGTAGCCTAGCTTCTTCAGGAAAAAAATGAATAAAGCCAGTATTTGCTAGCTCAAAAGATAGAAGACTTCCCCAAAAAAGACATTCAGAAAATACAGATTACGTCTATAGCCACCCTGAATGTGCCCGATCTCATCTAATCTCAGAAGCTAAGAAGGGTCAGGCCTCGTTAGTGCTTGGATGGGAGAAAATACAGATTAAATCAGAAAAAAGGAAAGTTTCTCAAGATTCTTTTAGTAATTCAAGTTTATCCTGAATATTTTAAGATCTAATTTCCAACCTGTTTTTGGAATCTTACTGATGAAAGAGGAAAAATATACAATAAACTGACATCTCTACCATGTACTTAGTTCGAATTAGTAAAATCTCTCCCTCACTGTCCCAGGCCAAGCGCCAGGGAGGAGGATCTTCTAACAAGGTGAGCTGCTCTAGTCTGTACTCCCAAGGAGTAAATGGAACAGAAATGTTCTCCATTGTCATGGGATGAGTCACTTTCTCCTTCTCAAGAAATTCCACATTTGCATGATTTCAACCACAGTGTCCCAGGAGGGCTGAGGCTGATGTTTTCAATTTAAGCACCTTCAAAGTCAACCTAAAGCCCAGAAACACAATGGACCCTTACACCATCATTTAACCATGCTTCATCAAAGCAAAAGACCCAGAGAATCTCCCCTGGAAGGGCATCCTAAGAGACTTACGTGTGTACTGGGCAATGGAGTCAGAGATCCCCTGGACCTGGTCCACTTCTGGAAAGACTGTGACATTGTATAAAGTGCCCGGGATTAGATTCTGAAGAATGACGGCTTTCTCAGAACTGTTCATTTTGTTGGAGCCATACTCAGACTGTATAACCAATTGGTAGATATAGTCAGAAGAGTTGTCTGTATTCCGCCACTCCAAATGCATTTCAGTGGTGATGACACTGACGACATGGATGTCAAACACCATACTGGGGTCTGGTCAGAGGAAAGGGAGGAAAAAGGAAATCCTTACATGATCATCATGATATTCAGTTTCATTTCAAAGTGGTTGCAAAAAGAAACTGCTCTTCTGTTATCAAACTCTCCAATGAGTTCACAAAGGGCAAGCCCTAAACTGAGCAGAGAAATACACATGCTCAGTTCTTTCAAGAATCCTAGCTCTGCCATGACAAGGATGAACTTACCAGTTCACCTTATCAACTCTCTGGCCTTTTGCTTTTGTTATAAAAATGACCCCCCCCGGGGGTCATCTGGAATGGAAATCACATTCAGTTTCATAATCTGAGTTAGTAACCCAATGCTTTTGGTTTGTGAAAATTCATTAAACTAGTCAGCTTTTGATATGTACATTACATCTCAATGAAGAGTGTGTTTGGTTTTTTATAAGTCATTCACTCAAAATAAAATGCACTCCTGTGTCACAGCCTGGCACACTGAAGAGGAAAATGGAAATGGAGAGTTGACTTTTACTAACTTGGTGCATCTGAGGTCACATGAGGAAGGAGGAAAAACTGTGTGCCCTCCAACTACAGAGCTGGGAGTCAGAAGCCAAGTTGGCCTCAAGAACCTGTGCTCAAGTCTGCTCACCTCCTCATGCTCAATCGTGAATGCTCACATGCAAACCCAGATGTAAGCAGGGGAATTCTCTGCCCTTGCTCTCAAAACCCTCCTTTCTTTACCTGGTAACCAGTCACCTCCAAGGATAGGAATTGGGTGGTTAAATGACAAGAAACAGAAACATTTTCACTGCAAAAGTACCATGTGCATGTACTATCTATGCCAAAATTAATTTTTTTAAATAGGTTCTTAAAGGGAACAGCTTGGAGAGTCTTCCTTTTCTACCACCAGATTCCTGGTATCAAAGGCATTCCACAGACAAAAGATCACAAAAGGAAGCTTTGTTCTCTAAACATAAAAACACTAGAAGTAACCCAAATACTCCAGAAAAAAAAGGGGGTAAAAGGGGGAATTGTATAAACCATGATGTGGCTACATAATGAAATATTCTGCATTCAGTAAAAACATGACTATCATACTAACTTTGGGGTGGGGCGGGGGGAATTGTGGGATACCCCAAGTTAAAAAAAGGTTCAAATATAAAATAAAATTACTAGTGTAATAATTACAATGATGTGAACAAAATATATGACTCATTGAGTTAGAAGAGTACAGTTATATTTGCTTCCCTTTCTTTTTATTGTGGTAAAATATACATAACACAGGGCTAGGGGCATGGGTGGTAGAGCACTTGCCTAGGAAATTCAAGGCCTTGAGTTCAAACCCTAGTACTGCCAAAAAAAAAAAAAAGGAAAAAAAGATTCCTATTTTTTAATCAGGTGCTGGTGGCTGTAATCCTAGCTACTTGGGGGGCTAAGATCAGTAGAATTTCGGTTCTAAGCCAGCCCAAGTAAAAAAAAATTATCAGACCCCCCACCTCAATGGGAAAAAGCTGGACATGTGGTGCCTGCCTGTCATCCCAATCACAGCAGAAAACTTAAAATGGGAGGCTCACAGTGCGGCTGGCCTGAGCAAAAAGTAAGACCCTATCTCCAAAATAACCAGAGGAAAAAAGTCTGGAGGTGTGTCTTAAGTGGTAGAGCACCTGCCTAGCAAGCTTGAGACCATGAGTTCGAGCCCAAGTACCATACAGAGACCATATATATACATACATGTAGGTGTCTATACACACATAACAATATTTATCATTTCAACCATCTGTCAGTACACAATTCAGTGGTATTAAATATATTCTTGGTGTTGAATACACATTACCACTATCATACCCCATCATTTTCATCATTTTCAATATAAGGTTTGTATCCATTAAACAAAACTTTCCAATTCCCACACCTCAGTCCCTTTCTGTCTCTGTGAACTTACCTATCCTAGGTACCTCATGTAAGTAGAATTATTAGTTTTTATTTGTTTCTGAGTTTGGCGTATTTCACCTAGCATATTTTCAAGAGTCATCCATGCTATAGTCTACATCAGTATTTCATTCCTTTTGATGGCTGAATAATATTCTATTTATGAACAAGCCAAATTTTTTCTATTTATTCATCAGTCAATAGACACTGAGTTGTTCCCACATTTTAGTTATTGTGAATAATTCTGCTATGAACATTGGTATGCAGATAACTGTTTTGAAAAGCTACTTTCAATTCTTTTATTTAATGCTTTTCTTAGTATGAAATAGTTGTACAGACAGTTTCACTGTGGCATTTCTATATATGCATACATTGTACCCCACTTAGTTTCATCCTGTCCATTATTCTCTCTTCCCCTCCTCCCCCTTCTTGAAATGACTTTGACCTGTTTCAATGTTCCATATTCATACATGTATAGGAAGCACATTGACCATATCCACACTCCTTTACCCTCTTCATTTACCCTCCCCCTCCCACTAACATTCCCTTAACATGTCCTGTTTTACATTCCTGCCCTTCATTGTTTAAGTGCCTGGTCATTGTTATTTTTCCTTGATACTTCACCTGTAAATATATTGCACTTTAATTAGTCTAACCCCCTCTGTTACTCTTCCTTACTTTTTCCCCCTACCCTGTATTGTTCAATAGCATTCAATGTGTTTTGCTGTATCTTATTCCTACACAGATGCAATGTATTTCAATATCATTCACTCTGTCATTTTCTTTTCCAATATACTTAAAAATGGAATTTCTGGGTTACTGGCATTTGTGTCCCTTTTTCAAAACTGCCTTTCACACTGTTAAACTGATTGTTTCCAATTATAATTACAGCTATTCAATAGGCATCTAGGACCTTACTTCAAGCCTCCTTGATGTCAGTTCCATGGGACCCATCTAGGCTGTCGTAGAAGGGCTGCTGTCTCCTCATCAACACAAAACTGCTTTGCAACTGCATCACATCACAGTGTCACCCACATGGTGGCTCTACCCTTAGTCTCAGATGCCAGGTAAGAGACCAGTCTGCCACCTTGGCATTTTGGGCCAGTTACTAAAGCTCAAAGAGCCCCATATCCTACTCTGTCAGAGATGATAATAGGACCTTCCCAATGAAACTGTGTTAACAACTTAAGCATAACAGCACCCAGCACTTGTATTATTACATTAAACTGAGCATTAGCTAATCACACAATATCAAGTGCTCTGCACAGTGGTGATCCTCTTCTCTACAACATGCATAAAAACAGAGAAGAAACACGCTGTTATCAAGCCCTGATCTCAACAATCCCATCCTAAAATGCAGACTTGAAGGGGGATTACTGAATACCACCTGAGGGATATGTTCTGTCAGTTCCCTTATTTTAGAAGCTGAGTTTCAATGTTTTGCAGTGAGTATCAACACTTTACCCAACCAACAGTGTTAAGGAAACCTCCATCAGGAGACTGAAAAGTTCAGTGGGTTTCATGTATGATTCAAAGAACCCCCTCATGACTTTATTCTTCCCCTCGGTACAAAGGCAGTCAATTATTTCACAATCAAAAATCAAGGGATACTTACTATATGTTGTCTACACTTTATAAAAAAATTATTTCAAATTTTAAAAACAATAATAATGACATTAGCTACACCTAGGAATTCCCCCAAAGTTTCTCCTACTAGCCCAGGAATAATTCAATGATTTATTTGAACTGTTTTGTAAAATAATTTTATCAATTAGCCTTACAGAACTAACAAAACTATTGTATCACAAAGTTGTTTCTAAATGCTTGTAAATAATCAACTTGCCCAACATGAAGGAGTCCACATTCAAAAAGTAGATAAATAATTTACAAACCCTTTAGACCAGCAATTTGTGTGGGGGAGGGAGGTGGTGTATTGGGCCTTGAACTCAAAGCCTTCACCTTGAGCCACTCCACCAGCCCTATTTTTGTGAAGGGTTTTTTGAGATAGGGGCTCACGAACTATTTGCCCAGACTGGCTTCGAACCTTGATCCTCCTGATCTCTGCCTCCTAAGTAGCTACAATTACAGGCGTGAGGCACCGAGACCAGCAATTCTTAAACTTTTTGGTCTCAGAATCTCTTTACCTTCTTAAAAATCATTAAGGATCTCAGAGAATCTTTGATTCTATAGGTTATATTTATCAATGTTTACTCTTATTACAAATGAATAAGAAAAATTTCTAAACATAAGAATACACAAGGGCTGGTAGAGTGACTCAAGTAGTAACCCAACTATCTAGCAAGGACAAGGGCCTGAGTTCAAACCCCAGTACTGCCAAAAAGAAAGAAGAAAAAGATATTCAAGATCATATGTAGAACATGTTTGTAATACTAGAACTACTCTATGGAACTTGGGGAAGGCGGGAAAGGAAAAGAGAAAGAGCGTCAACAATAACATAAAACAACATCTGTGAAGGTAGAGGACATAATGAAATGTATTGA
Source organism: Castor canadensis (assembly GCF_047511655.1). NCBI lineage: Eukaryota > Metazoa > Chordata > Mammalia > Rodentia > Castoridae > Castor > Castor canadensis. The sequence goes on along the minus strand of NC_133386.1, from coordinate 183,583,336 downwards.
AAACTGTCAAAAAGAGGGGGATTGGGTAGGAGAGAAGGGGTAAGGGAGAGTAACGGAAATGGCTGAATGGGCCAAAGTAAAGTATAATCACAGACAGAATACATCAACAAGCTCCTTTGAACATTGACTCAGAAATTAATATTGAAAGACAAGACTATAAAATTGATACAGTGCATATGTGGGGAGGTACTTGTGGGAGGGGGAGGGAGAACAAAGGAGATGAAGGTGAAGGAACATGGATGATGCATTTCATATACCTATATGAAACAGAACAATGAAACCTCTTGCAATTGCTTGAAGTGGGGCGGGGAGGGTGTCAAGGGGGAGAGATGGTGGGGGTGATCTAACCAATGTACAATATGAGCCTATTTGCGATTGTCACAACGAATCCTCTCCCTATACAATGAATATATCCTAGTAAGAAATTTAAAATTAAATAAAAAAGAAAAAATACACAAGCATACATTCCATTAGCCATTAGAGTGACAATGTCCCATGGGGTTTCTGGAAAACTCCAATATACACTGGAGGGGATGAGTGGGTCTCATTTTTGTCACGTGGTTCTAGCCAACGGCATTTGAGCGCAAGAACTGAATGAGTCCTCACTAGGGAACCTGTGTGAATCCTGGACTGCATTTTGAGAACCACTCATCTAGCCCACAGGTCAGAAAGATTTTTCTGTAAGGGTCAGAGAATTAAGTATTTCAAAACTTGCAAGCCACATGTTTTCCACTGTTCTCACTCAGGTCCAGCATGAAAGCAGCCACTGGCAGCACACTAAAAGAATGAGCATAGTATGATTACAGTTTCCAATACAACTACAGCTACAAAACACTCAGTGGGTCAGTTTTGGCCCATGGGCCATTATTATCAATCAGCCCTGATATATAGACAAAGGAATATGAGGCAGCTGATAAATTATTCTATAGAAATACTTATACTGGTAGGGGAAAATGTTCATTAGAAACTGTTATGTTGGAAAAGGCAATTACAAAATTACATGAACAAAATTACTTCAAGGTTTGTAAAAGTTATAAATCTACATATACATATATCTAAAAATTGTATCACAATTAACTCTAATTGATGGCTTACATGTGAATTTTTTCTTGTTAATACTGTATATCATGAACATGCATTACTGTCATTATGAATTTTTTTAAATTTTAGATAATTAAATGAAAAACAGTATTTGAAAACCATGATATCTATAAATTATTCTGGTTTCCTTCAAGACCCATCACAGTGTGACAGAGAGCACAGCCTACTTGCTTACCTGTTCTACTTGTAACTGTTTGGGATGGCCCTTCAGTCCCATTGGGCCCTTGTGGAAATATTTCAAAACTATAATTGGTTCCAGGCTTTAAATCACCGATGGTAATTCCTTGGCTGTTAGTTGTATAATTTTGATGTGTTCCTGCTCCATCCTGTGTGGTAAGAATCCTAAAAGATTCTGAGTCATTGCTGCTCCAAGACAGGCTAATTTCTCTTGGGGTGACATTCATCACTCGAAAGTTAGAAACTGGCCCAGGTGCTGTGGAAAGATAATGAAAGATTGGATTAAGTTATCTCTATCTCCTCGTCAGGTTAAGTGGGGCACACCTGTAATCCCAGCACTTGAGCATCTTAGGCAAGAGGATTTCAAGTTTAAAACAAGCTGAGGCTACAAAGCAATACCTATTTCGAAAGTGGAAAAAAAAAAAAAAAGTAAAGAAAAAGCTGGATGCTTGGTGGCTCACACCTATAATCCTAGCTACTCGAGAGGCTGGGATCAGGAGGACCACGATTCAAAACCAGACCAGGGAAATAGTTTGACAGAGCCTATCTCAAAAACACCCAGCATGAAAAAGGGCTGGTGGAGTGGCTCAAGTAATAGAATACCTGCCTAGCAAGCATGAAGCCCTAGTTCAAACCCCAGGACCACCAAAAAAAATCTCTATCTCCAAAACATAGGGGTAACCAACTCTCAAAAAATATTTACATTTGAATTGGACACCAGTGGCTAATGCCTATAATCCTAGCTACTTGGGAAGCAGACATAGGAAAGACAGAAGTTCAAGGCCAGCTCAGGCAAATAGTTCACAAGACCCCCATCCCCAAAATAACCACAGCAAAATGGACTGGAAGTGTGGCTCAAGAGATAGAGTACCTGCTTTGCAAGTGTGAAGCTCTGACTTTAAACTCCAGCTCCACCAGGAAAAAAAAATGTGCATTTTCGTATTTACACTGAGGGTAAATGCACATTTAGGACATCAGTTCTCTCTTTTGCTCTTCTTTGGATCATTACAACACAAGCCCCTCAGAACTGGTGTTTCTGGCCATGGAGAGAGCACATGTCCACAAGAGTGCAGACACCGTGCACTCATGGAAAATGAGAGGAGGCAAGACTCCCCTGGGTCATGGTCAAGGGCTCAGGCTCTGAAATAGAAACTTGGCTGTTGCTGGCTGCTTTATCTTGAATGCATTATTGAGCTTCCCACAGATCTAATCTCACCTTTGTCACTTACAAGGTGTGACAACAGCCTACATCATCTTTCTCAACCCTGGCTTCCTCATCCATAAAAGAAGGCTAATGCCAACCAAGTCACAGGGATTTCATGAGCATTCAGAGAAAGTGCAAAGAAAGCACATGACAAGACACTGAGGATGTAGTTAGGGTCAACCAATGATCACTGTTATCACATCTCACATCTGGAAGGGGGCAAGGGTCCCTGTGCACCCACATGCTGTTCCGTGCATTCCTTCAAGACAGGAACACAGCTTCCTTGTCTTGTATCTGGGCCTGGCCCATGGTAGACTTGCAAGAAAGGTTAGCCAGAGCAACAAGTGAACTCACGGGTGTACACTTGGAGAAAGTCCGGTGTGCCCTCGGTATCTCCCAGGAAAGGATGCACTGTGATGTTATACAAAGTGCTCGAACGGAGTCCACAGATGACATGAGGAGTCTGATCAACAGTGAGGTTGAAGGAATTGGTGCCCCCAGCCACATGTACCTCATAGGTATAGATACGGGATGACCCATTATTCTTGATTTTCCAGGTCAGGGTCATACATGTGGCGTTGATGTTCACAACTTTGATATCATAAACCTGAGCAGAATCTGTGAAGACACAAGAGCAGTGAAAAATAACTAGAATGACCAAGCCAGAGAAAGTTGTCATCAGAGTATGCATGAAGCCTAGGAAGCACACTTAGCAACTGCTCCCTCATCTAACTGCTTCACCATCTAACCGTGACTGGAAATGTGCAGAGTCCCTGCCTAAGTTAGGCATCACCAACTGTACCTACATAGATACTCTTTGTTCTATTTTGTGAGTTAACCTTTAGAGGTATGACGGACTCCTCAATGAACAATAATGTGGACTCTTCACATGCCCTGGGTGTGACAGTGACCCACAAAAAGTCCTCAAGCACTTATCCTCTCAGGAATGAACACTATACATGATCAATTTAAGGCCACACACTTGGACAGGAGGCATTTCTGGGTTCTAAGGTTAACTATGCTGTAATAGCCAGGTAGAACTTAAGGAAATCACTTGAGCTCAGTCTTCTCATCTGTAGAATGAGGATAACGGTCCTCACCTCAAGTAAAGCTAACATAGGCACACACAAATTATCTGCCACTTACTCTCCCTACCCTCCCTGTTCATCCTTTATCTTTCTCTTGCCTGCTCTGTGCCCCAGGAGGTTACACAAGTCATCATGAGGGCCCTGCCACATGGCCTGCGAGCAGACTCCACCAACAAGTGACCGAGGTGAGCTAGTGAGCACAGGCTGGCAGGTGAGCAGTCAGATCTTCCTTTGATCCTGCATGTCCTGGCATAGCTGTGCCCACCTCCCCACCCCCCAAACTGGCTCAGCTCTCACTAGGCTCCAAAAAACCATCTCCTTCTGTGGCCCTTCAGCCTTGGAGGTGGCTTTTGAACACTGGCTCATTTTAGGCACCTCATTATCCTCTGATGGTTTCCGGAACCCTGCCCCACCTAACCAGTCACTTGAAAAATGCCAGGTGCTGTGTGTGTATATGTACTGTACATATGTATGTGTATACAAATGTATACGTGTGTGTTGCTATGGATTGAATGTTTATGTTCCTAACTGCTGAGTTGATGGTATTAGGAAGTGGGGCCTCATAAATGTGATTAGTGTCATTATCAAGTACACTCATTAGTGCCATTATCATTAGTAATCATCTTTTCAGCCATGTGAGGACACAGTGTCTACAACCTGGAACAGGGTCCACAATCAGAAGCCGACCATGCTGCACCCCAATCTCAGACTTCCTTCCAGCCTCCAAAACTATGAGAAATAAGTATTTATTGTGTAAGCTGTCCGTCTATGGCAATTTGTCATAGTCGCCAAAACTAAGACATATGTACATATGTAGCCAAACACACACAGAGTAGCAAGTACAGCTACTGTAATTATTTATCAAGCCCTAAGACACTTCAACACAAAAATATATTGAGACCACCAACAGTGTAAGATGCAATTACTGTTACTTTACTTTTGCTCAAATCACTTTAAAAAACAGGCATCAAAGGCCCACACTAAACCACATGACCTTTGTAAAAAGAAATCAGGCAAAGAGAGTCCTTCCTCTGAATGGACCCAGCCTGGGACACCTGGCTTGGTGAGAAGCACAGGAATGAGTTTTCATCCCTGTTCACCCTCTTACACAAGCTTCTCACGTGTAGGACAACCCACCACTGCCCACACACCTGGGAGAAGCCCAGTGTCCTCCTCAACCCTTTCTTACCCTATGGAAACCCAAGCACTCCACAGAGGAGAGCCACCCCCCACCACTGCCACTGTGTCACTGAGGACCCCTGAGATCAAGCAGCTCTCTTACAACTACCTGCTCCCCTCCCCATGTGCTTTTTCATGCATGTTTGTCTCAACTCCCCATCTATATTAGGTAGGAACCCTACATTTCTTTGTTCCCTCATTAGCACTGATCCAAAAGGTCTCCAAATATTGCCCAATCCATAGAGTGGGAGAGCTGATGAATCAAGCTAACAATGTGCATATCAACAGGGGTTTTGACAGAAAGAGCAATACGAATCATAAGGGCAGACCAAAAAAGAGAAACTCATTTTCTTATTTCTAGGGGGAAAAAAATCAACCAATGACTATGTACACAAAAGAAAAATATTATAGCTGTTTGTCTCTTTGGCAGATTTCCAGAGATAAGACAGACAAACAGACACAAGGCAGGACCCAGCTATACACAGTAGCTGCTCCATATGTTTCACTGAACTTCATGAAAGATGGTGTGCCATGGCCACACAGGCAAGAAGAAACTCAGCAGGTCTGCCCTATCCAAAATCTCTTCCAGAAAATCTCTTCCAGAAAACTCTCTCTGACAACAGAATGCTAAGCAGGAAATAACTCAGGTCCAGAATCATAGAAAACAGGGCTGGGGGTTTGGCTCAATTGGTAGAGCACCTGCCCAGCATGAGTGAGGCCCTGAGTTCAAACCCCAATGCTACAAAAAAAAAAAGTTTAATCAACATACTTTTGCCAGAATCATAGAAAATAAAACTGTGAACAAGCTGAGTCTCCGGCTGAAGCAATTTCACAAAATTCAACATACTTGTTGTGAAAAAGATGGCCTGGGGCTGTCCTTCTGTGCCATCTGCTGCTTGAGAATAAACAGTGGCCCTGTACTGTATGTCAGGCTCTAACCCAATGAGCAGGACTTCCGTGTCTTGAGACTCCTGGCCAGAGGATAGATCTGCAGGGCCTGCAGGGCTCACCACTGGGCTTGTCTCTGTATTGTTGGTATCTGTTTTGAGCACAGGAAGCAAAGACATCAACCACATGAGAAACACATCCCCCATCTTTCAGTGCTCCATCCCATACAATGACGCATGCAACAGTGCCCACAGTTGGCACTCCATAAATATCTGACCCCTTCCTCCTCCAGAGAGAGTTCCAGTCTCTTGAAAAGGATCTGATATTTTATATTGTACAATTATTTCAGTTACACTACAGATATTTTGTATTTTCTCTCAACTCTGCTATTTTGAACAGTTCTCCCTTCTTTGAAATATTATCTTCTCCCATCCCAACATGATTTCCATGAACAGCTCCCTGATTCAATCTTAGCTACTCAAAGTCCATTCAAGGAATGCTTTCCTTGGACCAGACCTCAGCCAGTAAGGCAGCAGCAGGGTGTAAAATGAGAACATCTGGTGGCCATTTCTTCTTGGGCTGTGTGCAGGGAGCCACTCTGAGGACAAGGCTGATACACAGAAAGAAGCAGGAAGAAGAGATGAGAATTAATCCATCTCTTTCTTTAAGGCCTCACTGCCTATAGCGGAGAAATATACATGTGCCATTCATCACTCTTTAAAGCCTAAGCTGTTTAAAGTCTGGTTTCTGTCTGTGCCTTGCAATCTAGAATCCTAACACCCACTTTGTAGGTCTGTTTCCTTAGGTATAAAATGCAAATTAAGTACTTGGACTCTTCGTTTCACAAAGTTATCATAAGAATCCACTGGAAATGCTATGACATCTGCAAATGACTCCTCTACCACCTGCTAGATGCTAGGACACCTGCTAGATTTGCCTGCTATGCATCCTGTTTCCCAATGGATGTGGCAAGTTCCTCCAATAACCTTACTTAGCTTAACCCAGCTGTTATTTGTTCAATGGAAAGATAAAAGCAAAAAGACCCGTCATCCACCTTCCTGGATTCCAGTCTCCAAAAGATTCAAGCCCTATTGCCATTCTGAACCTCAATGTTTTCCCCTGTAAAATAAGAACCCGCTTCCCTCCTTCTTCACGCAGGTGTAGGATCAAACTAAAATACGGAGGGAAAAAACCTTATGCAATCGTAAGGACAATATTTTTAAATACTATTAAATGACTGAAAGTCAAAACCAAAATGTACTCTTTTGTAACTCACCCAAGCCACCTTCAGTAGCCAGGGGTTCTCTCTGTGTCTTACCTAATCCTGAAGGGTGCCAGGTAATTTTTTGAAACCCTGGCTTTAGTTCTGAAACATTGACTGCCAAGGCCTGAATAAACCCTTCTTGGTCTCCAGTGCTTTCAAGAAGCATCCGGCAGGACGCAGTGCCATTGTCAATGCTCCAGATGAGAACAACCTGTGTCACACCCATGAAGGCAACGTGAAGATCAGACACCGGATAGGGCTCTGTTTTAAAAATACATAATGAACATTAATGAAACAAAATATTTGTAGTCATCTTTCATTAGCTCACTGATATGTCAATGTGACACCCTAAAAACACTTCATTGACACCACAGTCTAATACATTTGCATCATTTCACAGTGGGGAGAAAACAACATGCAGAAAAGCAGAGGAAATAAACTTCAAAACCAAAATTACTTAGGATTTGTTCTATTCTTTGAGACTAACCCCAACAGTGATTTGAAGCTGTTCTTTACAGTGGTCCTTTAGGGCTGGGGGTGTATCTCTGTGGTAGAGCACTTGCCTACCATGCTCAAAGGTAGATAAGGAGGCTCCTGCTCTGGGTATCTCCCACCACCCCCCACCTCCTCTTTGAAGTCACCAACTCTCTATCTTCTTGCCCCATCTTCATCTCTAAATTCTGCATTCTTTTTCCTCATTAATTCTCTACCATCATCTCTCTGCTCTCTTCTTTTTCTTCTCTTTTTCACAATGCAACACAGCCAGTTCTTACTGTGTTGTGTTTTGGGTTTTTTTTCTCTTCTTCTTCTAAATTTGAGCTCTGTGGAGCCTGGGGAGATTGTGTAAAGGTGCCTGTGAGACTCATCCCTGTGGCCTGTGTGGCTCGTTTCTCTCTGGTTTTTATTGTTGGACTTTGGAGCAAGATTTTATTTAAAGAAATAGTCTCCTGGCTAAATTTTTTTAAACGTTAAAAGCCATTGGTTTTGTGTTTGTATGTTACACGTCCAGAGGGAAGTTATGCCAGCTGGACCCAGCTCACCTTGGGCCAAAGGCTTCACCAGTCAATAAGATCAAAGGTCTTCTCTCCTCTCTCGTCTCTCCTCCTCTCCTTCTTCTCTCCACTTTCCCTCCCTCATACACATCCAGAAAAGAAATAGAGGGCCTCTTTGTTCTTCTCACCTTAAGGTTTTTGGTTTTTCTTTTGGTGATACTGGGGTTTGAACTCAAGAGTCTCGTGCTTGCTAGGCAGGCACTCTACCACTTGAGTCACTCCTCCAGTCCTTCCTTCTCACCTTAAAAAGACATGCTCATTTTTGGGTACTTTTAATTTTTTTTTTTTTTTTGGTTCTTTCCAGCTTACAAAGACAGATTTACAGCTATAATAATAAGTGGCGTAGGGTACCAACACTAAACTAAGTCTCAGCTGCCTGATCTTAAGTCTAAATGGCATAATGTTTTTATTTCATTTCAAACATGCATTTTTCTATAAAGTCTACCAAACTTTCCTGCCCCAAAGAAACACCCATGAATATAAACACAGCACCAATTTCCTGGAGAGCTTTCTGACATCACTGAATCATACTTCTAATGAGTTCTCCACTCTTAAGTCTTAGCAAAAAAAAAGTAGGTCTGATCAAAAATAGCAGAATTTTTTTAAAACAAAACAGCTGAAAATAGTTAAGGCTTCCAAAAATACATAGGACCTTAATCCTGAAGGATCTAGCCACCTGGAACTCCTGAGGTGACACTGCTCAGTACTTTTTCTCCTTTCCTAGCATATGAAAACAAATCTCTTTCTAACTGGCAACCTGAATAGACAAGGTTCTAGGATAGGTACTAAGAAATGGTTCATGACCATCCCTGGAAGCCTTCATCTTACCTGTTGTAACATTTTTGACCGTGGGATCTCCCCAAGTCCCATTGCCTGTTCCTGGAATTATGGAGAATGTGTAGGAGGTGGCTGGACTTAAGCCTGTGATGTTACACACTTTTTGATCTCTAACGGTAACCATCCGATCCATTTCCATCTGATTCTTTACAGTACACATGTACTCTGAAGCAGCTGGATCATTTTTCCAGGTCAGGACCACATTGGTTGGACTAACAAAAACAGCTTCAATGTCAAACACAGGACTGAGTGCTATTTAAATGTTGTTTTCAAGGAAAAGAAAAAAGAAAAATTATATTTAAAAACCAAATGCAAGAGTAAAGTCTGCTCTCTATGTGTACTTTCCAGAAGTGAATTTCACAATCACAGAGTTTTATTTCTCTTCATTTGCCTCTTAGACTTCCCTGAAACAAAATTTATTTAAATATGAGAGAGAGAGAGAAAGTGAGTAAGTTAGAGAAACAGAAGTCTTTAGAACAGATGCAAAACTGATAGAAGATGACCATGTTGGCTATAACATGATGGGATCAAATCTATACAGAAGCTAACACCAAAAAATCCCTAAGATGAAAAATTAGCCTATCTCCCAATTCTCAGAAAACTCTGCTTATTATGACGTGAAGCATCTGGTAACATTTTCCAAACCCTACATCAGAAAGATGCTCAGCAGCTTTGTGACATAAAGGTGGCATGGGGCAGGACAGCATAAATACTAGACACCTCTTAGAATCCAAATCTATACTTGCACACCTGTTCCACCCATATGCTGAGTGACCTGGAGTAAGTCCCTTAAATACACTCAGCCTCAGGTTTCTCTGTTGACACAACATACCAAATGTAACAGGTTAGTATTGCATCACCATGAGGAGATAAACATGATTACCAGACATGGAGATTTAAAAATCTGGGTTCAGACTCTAATCCTGCTCATCACTAGCCTTGTAACTTTACTCAAAGTCATCTCACCTCTCTGAGCATCAGCTTTGCCATCTGTAATACTGAAGATAAAAGGAATTTATACCAATAGAAGTGGTTATGGTTATTGACAGTGAAACTACCAAATGGACATGTCCTGATTAAATTTAGGACTGAGGACCAATAACCAGAAACAGAATAAAATATAGGCAATAAGGCCCTTATTCTCAAGGAACTCGAGAAAGATCTGGGAGGAGTCAAAACTGTGCAAGTAACACCATCTAGGCATGAGCATGGACAGTGTGCACCAATTCACCCAGCTTAGAAGATGCAAATGTTTATCCAACTGATGAAAAAAAGGCAGGAGAAGAAATAAAATGGAAAACGGAACAAGCAAGATATAATTTTTTGTCCCACAAGTCAACAAACTTCATGCCAAGAAGCCCCTCCCACACATGGTCTTCCTCTATAAAGTGGTAAGCTCACAGTGTCCGAGCAGTATTTTTGACAGATTATCATTGGAGTGTTGCCATTTACAATCAACAATGATGATGGTGATGAGAATAATGTTAAAATAGCAGCTACTATGATGGAAGTATCAAGAACAGTAGCTCCCTATACCAGATGCTCTACAGCATTTTCTCCATTTATACCTCACGGCTCCATGAAGAAGCCTATGCACCATTTTCAAGCAAGAGAAACATGTTAAGAACTAAAGGTTTTTTGTTTTGTTTGTTTGTTTGTTTGTTTGTTTTAATTCATACAGGAAGTGTGGAAAGGTTTGGGAAACAGGTTCATAAGTTTCAACCACTCAGAAAAAATGCACATTTTTTTAATTTGTCAAAGGATTTTCCTACACTTACTGAAATGACCATACAGTTTTGTCCTTCCCTCTGTCAATGTGATATTTGCTAATTTGCCTAATGTTGAACCATTCTTGTATCCTTGGGATAAATCCCACCTGCTATAGTGAATGGTCTTTTTAATTTAATGTTGAATTTGACTTCTAGTACTTTGTTAAGTATTTGTACACCTAACTTCATCAAAGCTTGTCGTTTTCTTTTTTTGTTGGTGTCCTTGTCTTTTTTTTTTTTTTGTATTGGGGTAATGCTATCCTTATAAAATGAATTTAGAAGTATTTGCTCCACTTCAATTTTTTGTTTGAAACAGATTGGTTTTAGTTCTTCTTGAAGTATTTGTAGAATTCAGCAGTGAAGTCATCAGGTCCTGTACTCTTCTCTGATAGGAGAGGTTTATTACTGATTCTATCTCCTTACTCACTGATCTTTTCAGATTTTCTATTTCTTCATAGACTTTCTATTACTTCAATCTTGGTAGGTCACATGTATCAAGGAATTCATCCATTTTCTTCTAGGTTATCCAACTTGTTGACACATAATTTCTTATATTAGTCTCTTGTGCTTCACATTGCTGTACCATTGGTGATGTCTCCTTTTTCATTTACTCCCCACCCCCACTTTGGTGGTACTAGGACTTGAACTTAGGACCTTGTGCTTGCTAGGCAGGCACTCTACCACTTAAGCCATTCTCCCAGTTCATTTCTGATATTATTTACATCTTCTCTCTTCTTAGACTAGCTAAAGGTTTGTCTATTTGTCTTTTTAAAAAAACACTTCAGTTTTGTTGATCTTTTGTATTATTTTTGTAGTCTCTTCTTCATTTACTTCTGCTGTAGGCTTTACTATTTCCTTTCTTCTACTAATTCTGAGCTCGGTTTGTTCTTGTCTTTCCTCAGGTGCAACATGAGGTTGGACCTTTCTTCTTTTTTGACGTAGGCATCTATTTCTATAAACCTCCCTCTTATAATTGCTTTTGCCATGTTCCACAGGTTTTGGTATATGTTGTTTATATTTTTGTTTTTCTCAATAAATTTATTAATTTCCCTTTTAAAGTTTTTATAGAACCATTAGTTGTATAAGAGCATATTGTTTAGTTCCTACATATTTGTGAAATTTCTCAAGCTCTTATTGCTAATTTCTAGTTTTATACTATTGAGGTTAGAAAAGATACTTGAGATGATCTCCGTATTCTTACATTTTGTGGCTACCATGAGGTGCACCCAGAGAATCCTGCATACGCAGTGGTGAAGAATGTATGTTGTACAGCTATTGGAGGAATGTTCTGAGTATAGCTCAGGTCCTTGTTTCCTTCAGAACTTTGAATATATCCACCTACTCTCTCCTGGCCTGTAAGGTTTCTGCTGAGATGTCTGCTGCTAGCCATACTGGAACTACCTTATATGCTATTTGCTTCTTTTCTCTTGCTGCTTTCAGAATCCTCTCATCTCTGATTTTTGATGCCTTGATCATAATGTGTAGAATAGCCTTATTTGGATGGAATATCATTGGACATCTTTGTACTTCCTGAACCTGATATTTATATCTTTCTCCAAGTTTGGGGAGTTTTCTTCTAGTATTTATTTAAAAGCTCTCTATCTTTTTATCTTCCTCGTCTCCTTGAACATTTTCTCTTTTGGTACTGTCCCATATATTACATAAGTTCTCTTCATTTCTTTGCTTTTGGTTTTTTATTCCTTTTTTCTTCGCTGATTATTATTTCCAAATAACTCACCTTTGAGTTCATAGATTCTCTATTCCACAAAATGCGCTCTGCTGCTGATACTCTCTAGTACATCTGTCCTTTCAGTCACTGTATTTTTCAGCTCCAGAATTTGTTTTGTTTTTTTATTTTTATTATTTCAATCTCTTTGTTGAATTTTTCATTTCTGGTCACTTGTTGTTTTACTCATTTCTTTGAATTATTTCTCTGCTACTTTTCTAAAGTTCGATGAGTTTCCCTAAAGGGGTTATTTTTAATTCTTTATCAGATAGTCAATACATCTCTACCCATTTCTTTTGTCTCTCTAGTGATGTTATGTTTCCCTGATTATCACTGATCCTTGTGAATGTATACTGATGTCTGTGCACATGAAGGAGTAGAGACTTGTCCCAATCTTTATAGACTAGTTTTGTCTGGGAACATCACTCAGCAATAAACCAAAAAAGTGAAAGATTCTGAGCAGACCATCTGGTGTAGTCCCTACACCCAAAACCACTGTGGTCATTGAAACACTGGTGGTGCCCTAAGCCTGGCACCACAATTTCAAAAATAATAATAATGAACCTTATCTACCTAGGAATCATTCAATGATTTATTTAAACTACCTTCAGAGAATAATTTTATTAATATCAATTAGCCTTATCAAACTAGTAATTGATTTACAATGTTGTATATGAAAAATATAAAAATAATCTACCTGTCCAATGTTAGAGAAGAAGTTAAATAACTTACAAAATCTCTTGAGCAGCAGCTCTGCATCTTTTTGATCTCAGGACCCTTTTTTCTTCTCAAAAATCACTAAGAATCTCAGTGAATTTTTGTTTATATAGCTTATACTTATCAATAATTACTATGTTACAAATAAATAAGGAAAAAAATTTGGTGGTACTGGGATTGGAACTCAGGGCTTCATGTTTGTAGGAAAGCACTCTACCTGAACCACACTCCCAGCCCAAAAAATTTTTATACAGAATAATACACATATATTCCAATAGCCATTACAGCGACAATGTCACCCTCATGTCATACAGCAGCTAGAAAACTGCACTGTACAGTGAAAAGAAAATGACAATGAAAAAGTCAAGTAACATTTCAGTGTTATTATGATTATCACACCTCACAGAGCCCTTGAGAGGAAAAAAATGGGGGGCCCTAGAGCCCACTTTCAGCATACTTTAAGAACTGGTGATCTAACCCAGAAATTAAACCATTCTTTTTATAAAGGGTAGAGAACAAGTATTTTAGACTTTACAAGTCATAAATTCTCTGTTGCTACTGCACAATTCTAGCATGAAAGCAGCCAAAGACAGTATATAAAAAAATGAGCATGACTGTGTTCCAATAAAACTTTATCTACAAAAACATATAGTGGGCCAGTTTTAGACCACAGACCATTATTATCTGCCTATTACTATTTAGACAACAGAATGCAAGGCAGATGTTAAAATTATGTTGTAGAAATAGTTCTACTGACAGAGAATATTCATAGTAAGCTGGCTAATGGGGAAAGAAACAGATTACAAAATCACATATACAAAATGATCTCAATGTTTGCAAGAGAAAAAATACATGTAAATACATGTAAAATAACATAAACCAAAAGTTATCAGTGATCATTTCTGGTTGAAACTTTACATGTGATTGCTTTCTTTTTGCTGACAGGTATTTTATATTATGAATATGCATTACTGTCATTATGAATTTTTTTTAATTTTAGATAACTAAATGAAAACCAGTATTTGGAAACCATGACATCTATAAATTATTCTGGTTTCCTTCAAGAACCATCACAGTGTGACAGAGAGCACAGCCTACTTGCTTACCTGTTCTACTTGTAACTGTTTGGGATGGCCCTTCAGTCCCATTGGGTCCTTGTGGAAATATTTCAATACTATGATTGGTTCCAGGCTTTAAGTCACCCATGGTAATTCTTTGGCTATTGGTTGTATCATTTTGATGTTTTTCTGCTCCATCCTGTGTGGTAAGACTCTTAAAGGATTCTGAGTCATTGCTGCTCCTAGTTAGGCCAATTTCTCTTGGGCTGACATTCGTCCCTTGAAGGTTGGAAACTGGAGCAGGATCTGTCGGAAGATAGCAAATGATTTGATTTGCTCCAGAATTCAGGTGACCAACCCTTACAAAATATTTGCAATGAGATTAAATGCATGTTTAAGACACGTGTTATCTCTTTTGCTCTTTGAATCATCAGCTACAATACAAACCCTTCAGAAACTGGTGTTTCTGGCCATGGAGACAGCACTCATCCACAAGAGCACAGACACTGTGACAGTCATTCACAGGAAAACAAGAGGCAGCAATCATTCCCCAGGGACAAGCATTTGGGCTGTGGAGTAGAAACTTGGCCACTGCTGACTGCTTTATCTTGACTATTCTACTAAGCCTCCCAGAACCTCTGTTTACAAAGCTACAGCAGAAGTTGCTGTTGACTCACAATGTATACTCCCCTGATTATTCCCAGATTTTTATTTGTGTATTTCGCTACAGAGAATAAAGACTACATTTCCCAGCCTCCCTTTCAGCTAAATGGAGACAGTTGACTAAACTCCAGCCAATAGAATGTGAGTAGAAATACTATATGTTTCTAGGAAATAAAACCTTAAAGGCTCTACTTTCTGCCCAGCATCCTTCCTATAACTGAAATGTGGATGTGATAACTGGAGCTCAGGCTGCCTGCTCTAGAATCAACACTGTGGTAGTGTTCGCAGCCCCCTGATCTCAAGATCATAGCTCAGAAGATACCCTCCTAGATACAGCAGCAACAGTAATGACTTCCTGATCTCTCACTGTGCTGCTTACGATATAGGGGTGACTCTTTAGATGGGACAGATCTGTAGCCTTAGTCTGGGAGTAATTCTGGATTCTGAGCCTAAATCCCACTCTCTAGCTATGGCTATGAAGAACTTTATTATGTGCCCCTCAAAATCCATACACTGAAGTCCTAACCCCAGTACTTCAGTGTGGGAATCTATTTTCATACAGTCTTTCAAGAAGTAATTAAGTTCAAGTAAAGTCACAAGGATGGGACTTCTCCCGGTTAAGACTGGTGTCCTTATAAGAAGAAGAAATTAGCCCATGGATGCACACAGACTGAAGGGCAACCACCTAAAGATACAGGAAGAAGACAGCTACCTACAAGCCAACAGGAAAGGCTTGATCCTACTGTTACCTTGACTTGTGACTTCTTGCCTCCTGAATTCTGAGAAAATTAATTTCTATGCTGCTCATTATGGCAGTCCTAGCAAACTAAATACACAAGCCCTTCTAATGATTCTATAAACCCTCAATTCCCAAGAAAAATCCATTGTGGCTTAAAATAGCTCACAGTTTGTTTCCTGTAACTGAGTTCTGGCTAACACTCCACTCTCTATGATGGAATCTAGACACAGAATTCTTCTTTTGCACCAGTGATTTAGGATTGCACAAGCTACCAACCAGCTTATTAACCAGACTGATTAACAGGAGAGAGAACAACTGCACAACCCTTCCCATTGTTTGCACAGGCTTTGCATAATTACTGTAATTAACTGAGATTTGCTTCATTAGAAGGGTTCAGCAAGATCTGCCCCCCCATTTGTATGGCACTCTGAGAACAATCTAATCATTTTATCTGGATAGTTCATAGGCTTTGGTATTTTTCCAATCAGAAAAAAAAAATGTTCCCAAATTTTCGGAACACACAAAAGCTACCAATTTTTATTTTTTCCCCAAAGACAACATTTATAAGTACTAATTTTATTATCTTCCTCATAGAAACATTTTATGACCAAAAATTAGTAAGGTCATAATCCCAGAATGGATTGGAATATATCTAGCTTCATTAAAAAACTTATTCTTGCCAGGTGCCAGTGGCTCAAGCCTGTAATCCTAGCTACTCAGGAGGCAGAGATTAGGAGGATCGCAGTTCAAAGCCAGCCCAGACAAATAGTTCTTGAGATTCTATCTCAAAAACACCCTTCACCAAAAAAGGGCTGGTGGAGTGGCTCAAACTGTAGCCCCTGAGTTTAAACCCCAGTACCCCCCCACACACACACAAAAAAAAAAACTTGTTCTTATTTTTCTCATTTTATTATAGGCCAGGGAAATAACCAGCACTAGTCAGCAATTATAACTCAGACTTCTACAAGACACCAGTATTGGCCTGGGGTGTTTGGTTTGGTTTTGCTTTAAGGTGCTGGGGATTTAACCCAGAGCCTGCACAAGCTAGGCAAGTGCCTTACCACTGAGCTATACCATCAGTCCAGCCTTCCACACAAAAGCAAAATATACAGGAAGCCACTTCCGGTTTTCTAGAAGTTATATAATCCCAGTACATCACTTTTTAATGTAGCAAAGTAGCAACACAAGAAAATACTTATGGGCTAACAGCTCCTAAGATATAAAAGGTCTATATTGTACTTTCAGATAAATTGCCCATGGGAATAGACTGGCAAAAAAAATCACAGAAAATACAATTTTTTAGGAGACAGGATCTAGCTATGTTACCCAGGTTGCCCCCAAACTGCTGGACTCAAGCAATCCTCCTACCTCAGGTTCCCAAGTAACTGAACTACAAGCATGCACCATGGCACGCAACTTAGAAAACATAATTTTTAAGTCATGGTTGTATAGTTAATTGAAGTTTTCCTTTCATTTTCTGTTTCCACCCTCACCCCACTTTTTTTTTCCTATTGTGAATTTAAAATATTTGCTTTATTTTTTATTCATTTATTCATACGTACATACACTGTTTGGGCCATTTCTCTCCTCCTGCCCCCCACCCCTTCCCTCTCCCCCCCAACCCCCCTTGCTTCTAGGCAGAACCTGTTCTGCCTTTTTTTCCAATTTTATTGAAGAGAAGACATAAGCAGTAAGAAAGACAAAGTGTTTTTGCTAGTTGAGAGAAGGATAGCTACACAGAGAGATTCCTAGAACTGCCTCCAAGCACTAGTCTCACCTCACTTTTAAAGAGAAAGTATACAGGTTTTAGTAAATTTGTATTTTCTGTTGTCACATTTGCTGGTAATGTTGGCCTTTGTCCATTAGGGGGCAGTAGCGAACAACACAAGAAAGGAGAGAAAAATGGTACTCACCGACACCTGCACACACAATCTGTAACAGAAAAAGAAAACGGAAGTCAGCAGATTCATTCAGCCACAGGAAATGCAAATCAGAAATAGAGCAGTTGAGGATTTAACAATAATGGGGGTGGTGTTAAGAAGTACGTGACGCAAAGGCCTACTGGCCAGTGTTACAATTCCTTGGGACATTAAATACAGGGAGTCAGTGAAACCATGGGTCAATTACTAACAAAGGACTAACTGGTTTTTATGGAGTCCACGGGGCTGTTGGCTACCAGTGTTTTTCCCGTAGACACATGCAACACTGGAGCAGCATACACCCACATCCACTTGCACACCCTGCCACCACCCCCCCAGGCCCAGAAAAAATGGAGAAACCAGGACCAGCACACCCTTTTCCCAGTGCCTTGACCAGGCTCACACCTGCAGGGTGTAAAGTCAGGTGTGTGAAGAAGAAATCCACTGGTTTGGGATTTTCATTGTAAAAAAAAAAAAAATCATCTTTCTATCAGTAGGTGGCAGTAATTTTTTTTAATCATATGGCAAGCAGCTTTGTGGAAGAATGAATACTTGAAACAGAAGACGCCTTAAAGATTTAGTTGACAGTCTGCCAATCGCAATCTTTAGGTGGGGGGTGGGGTTTGAGGATATCCACTGTGACCTATAAATTATTTCCTCATACTTTAAAAACCTAAAGTACTTTAAGGTTCTATTGTCTTAAAATGCATGCTTTTGGTGGACTGGATTTTTCAAACTATGGTGTTTGTAAAGAAGAAAATAATCAAAAGGGGAAAAAATATCCTCTAACTTCCCACCACACTTAGAATAAAATTCCACCTCTTAACCACAGCCTACTCGGCACCTCTGGTCTCAGCACCCTTCAATTCACGAAGCTGGTTTCCTGTTAGAGCCTTTACAAATTTATTCCTTCCTGTAAAACAACTCTGCACCAATTCTTCCTTCCCCTGACATGGCCAAAATGCCACCTCTTCAGCAGTTCTCCGACCAGTCATGGAAATTCATGCCCCTCACTCACCATTGTATCACTTTCTTCTCCAATTACGACGTAGGCTACACAAGAGCAGAGACCTTGTCTGGGACTAGAATGGTACATACAGTAGCCACTCAACTGAAAGGAAAGAATGAGCCCAAAGAGGAGAAAAGGCTTTCTCCAAGGTCCCCCACTCTCAAACTCTCTACTCCATCTACCTTCAAATCATCATCATCTTAGGGCTAACTTTTTCAATTCATCTTCCTGGCTCCAGCCCCTGGTCTTCAACTCATGTGATGCATCAATCCACATAAACCCTGATGGATCCCAGAAGAGACAGAAAGAAAAGAGGAGTCAGTAGGCAAAGAAGTAGCACAGGGAAGCAAACATAATTTGTTAGACTGTAAAACTCTGACGCTGTGTGACGGCACATGCTATCCCCTCCTGGTGACATCTTTGCATGTGCATCTATGTGCTATCTCTGCTACGGGGATCCATTCATGCACGTAAGCATCACTTAAAAACACTAAAGTTCTAGGTCCTGCCCACAAACTGTTCATAGAAAAGTAGGGGAAATAAAACATGTCTGAAAAATAAGAAATTCAGGGTGGAAAGCACTGATAACTCATTGAACAAGCAATTCTAAGGCACCTGCACAGGCCGAGCACTCTGCTGAAGTGCTAACACTAAAGCAGAAGCTCCATCTCTGCTTGGGAAGGAGGACGCAGGTGAACCACATCCCAGGAAGACAGGTGAATGGTACCCAGTGTTACCAGGGAAAGTCAGAAGAGGGCCCACGTAAGGGCAGAATGTGCATTTCTATCTGTGTCCTTAAGTCATAGACTTGGTAAGCACTGATCACTACAGTGGACATGTCAAAGAGCTCTGAGTTCTAGAGATGAAAGGGGAAGGATCACATCTTGGAGAAAAAGGCAAGTTTCCAGGAAATTGAAATTACAGCTTTGAGTCTGTATTCTCAAAGTGTTTAATCAAATGCACACAGAGCACTGACAGCTGGGCACTGTTCTAAATGCTCTCAATCCTCCAAACATCCCAGAAGGGGTCATTAATGAGCAAGTGAGCTGCAGGACCCAAATATGAACCCAGGTGCTTAACCACTAGCTACCCTCCCTCCCAAGTAGTCAGAAATACACCAGGGGAGACTTAAAAATCAATTTCAAAAGATATTATCAACATGCTCCTTTCTAATCTCCACTGTCTGAACCCAGCAGGGTAAAAGTGCTCCTTGACAAATCAGGTAATGGTTTCCTCCCAACCCCTCCAAGACTCATATGAAGCAGTGGCTGGTGCAAAAACAGATGGCATCACACCTTTGCTTCCCTTGCTCTCCCCCTTTTTTCCCTCCTCACCAAACTGGACCTGACTTCCCAAACAATGTGTCAGTACTTTCCTCTGAACCTAAGGAACCTAAAGGACTCAGCATAAGACAAGGGGACTTACGGGTCTGCAGGGGGCTCCTAGGGAAGAGATTCATCACTAGTCAGAAAGGATACATAGAGAAAATACCACACCACTTTGTTGGACTTCAGGTTGAACTTCATTGACTGCCTGTGATACCAAAAGCTGCTGCAGCCATTGTCTAAGAGGAGAAAACACTCACTACTAAGACACAAAAAGGAGAAAACCTAGATCCTTGAGCTGCTAACCCAGTCAATGCTAAATCCTAGCTCTAACTTCTTGCCTGGCCAGATAAAACACCCCTTACTACTTAACTACCTGTGTTTGGGTTATCTATTATTTGTAACAAAAGTATACTATAGTTGATACAACAATAACACAGTGAAGTAGCTAATTTTCACATTAACCCTCACTTTTACAGATGAAGAAACTGAAAGGCCAATAAGTGATTCCTTGTCCAGGATCACTGAGCTGGTCAGTGACAGGCAGAGCCATGACCCAACTCCAGAAAACCAGACCCCTAGTCTTTTCCACAGATTTTAAAAGTCACTGTAATCAACACCTGCAAAATATCTGGCCAGTTGAGTACTTCATAAATACTTTTTAAAGGAATACCATCAACAGAAAGCTCATCTTTCCAAACTTAAGTGAAGCCTCGCTGTGCCAGAAGTGAGATGGGAGGAGACCAGTTTCCTCAGCAAAAGAAAGTCGTTGGGGATAACTTTTTTGTGACAAGAAGAGCCTCAGTTCCTGCCCCTTCCCTTAAGGGAGGACCTCACAGAAATAGTCCCTTTTGCGACTGACTTCCACAGCTGGTCCCTAACACCTCCCAATCCCTGCAAGAAAAACAGCAAGCACTCCACAGGCTCCTTCCCCACAAAGGCTCAGGATACCCCTGTGTAATAGGAATCATAATTCCCCTCCTACAGATAAGAGTCCTACAGCTCAGGTTACACACCCAACATCAGCAGCTACCATGAGTTTGCCCCAGGGACACGGGGTCAGATGAAGAGAACAGGAAAGAGTATTATTCAGGCTGGAGGTACGACTGTCCCTTTCCACTCTCTACTTCCGCTGAATAGAAATTGAACCAGAGAAAGTATGCAAAGAGATGGGTTCACATCCGACTTTAAGATCTGCCCCCTGGGTTGGAGAAGTGGCTCAAGCAGTAGAGCACCTAGCAAGTGTGAAACCCTGAGTTCAAATCCCAGTCCTAGCTACTCAGGAGGAAGAGATCAGGAGGATCACGATTCGAAGCCAGCCTGGGCAAATAGTTTGCAAGACCCTATCTTGAAAAACCAAATCACAAAAAAGGGCTGATAGAGTGGCTCAAGGTGTAGGCCCTGAGTTTAAGCTCCAGTACCGCAAAAAGAAAAAAAAAAGGAAAAGAAAATGTGGTATCTGTACACAATGAAATTTTATTCAGCCACAAACAAGAATGAAATTTTGTCATTTACAAGTAAATGGATGGAGCTGGAGAACATGATCTTAAGGGAAGTTAGTCAGGCTCAGAAAGCCAAAACTCGCATGTTCTCCCTCATATTCAGATTTGTTTCATATACTGAAACAAATGCAGTAATATTATTGGACATGGATCACACACTAAGGGGAGGACGCACATGGGAGGAATAAGGAAAGAGAAGGAAACCTAAAACTTGAAAGTGTTTGATGTGCCCACTGTAGAGGAGCTGATATAGTAATCTTAAACTGACAGAGGTCACTATGGGAAGGTGACCGGGAAGTAGCCAAGAGGTCTGGCAGAGGTGAACCAATGTGGGTTGTAATACACATGTGCATGGAAGCAATGCTAAGAATCTCTCTGTGTAGCTACCTTTATCTCAAACTAGCAAAAACACTATGCCTTTCTTATTATCTCTTATGTTTTCTCTCCAACAAAATCGGAGAACAAGAGGGCAGAACAGGTTCTGCCTGGAATGGGGGCAGGGGGAAGGAGCACAAAACAATGTATACACATGTGAAGCTGCTTTGTCACTGTGTCACTTGCTAAAATGCAGGCTGCTCTGAATTTACTCCCAAAGCCTGCTTCTGTTGAGAACAGTGCAAATGCTGCTTTATTCACATGCTAAAAAAAAAAAAAAAAAAGACAAGACACAGACGCCCACATGGTATTTGGGTTCATTTACATGAAATGTGCAGAACAGGGAACTCCACAGAAACAGAAAGCAGACTAGCAGTCACCAGGGGCCAGGAGGAGGAGGAGGCAGGGTGCCTGCTAATGAGTTCAGGGTTTCGGGGTTTCCTTGTAGATAAAGTGTCTGGAAAAAGACAGAGGTGATGGTTACACAACATTGTGAATGTCCTAAATGCACTGAGCTGCACACTTTCAAACAGTTCATTTTATGCTATGTAAATTTCACCTTGATTTTAAAATAGAGTGGTGTAATGAAGCACAGCCTCACTCACTGGCTGGAGGGAGGGAGGAAAGAAAGCTTCCTGGAGGACGACCTGAAAAACAAGGAAGTCTTGAAAAATGGATCTAGGCAGACACAGAAGAGGAACAAGAACCACCCTGAACTGGAAAAACTCATGCTGTGCAGAACAGCCTGAGCAAAGCTCTGCAGGGTGGGAGTGGCACTGCTGAACACATCCTGAGGACAGAATGAATGGGAACATGTGCACTAAACGCCTGCCAGGTGCCAGGCACAGTGCTGGGCCACCTACATCCCTCGTCTCACCACAGTCACGTGGCCATATTAAGAGCATGGGATCTGGAATCAGACCACCAAGGACAACATTAAGTGCCACCATCTCTAGCTGTGTGACTTTGGAAGGTAGCCAGCTCACTCTGTTCCTTGTTGTCTACATCTGTAAAGACGAATGATAAGCCTATCTGTCTTGTAATGGGGATGAAATTAAATGATCTATTTTAGCTGCTACTGTTTCCATCATCCTAAAGTCTTCACAGGGACCCTGCAAGGTATTTTTATTCCCATTTTATAGATAACAAAACCAAGCTCAGATCCTACTAACAAAAAACAATAGACAATCTGGAACTCATAATCTCCCAAGCGTTTTTACTACAAGTATTTAAACAGAATAATTAAGTGCAGAAAAGGTCACTGAAGCCCAAATACCGTAAGGGGATTGCTGAAGGACTCAGAGCCATGGAGGAAGCCCGAAACCAGAACCCAGGTCTAGTCCTCTGCCACTCTTCCCCAGCCCCTTCTATCTTGAGATGCAGACCTGGGTAGGGCACTCAAATTTCACCCTCTTCTCACTATTCCTCTGAAAGTCACCTTACAAGCGACCCAAGGCTTCTGCTAGTCCCCACAGCTGAACAAAAGGAGCAAACATTGAGAAGAGAGATTACGCTCCACCAAGGCATATATGTGAAGAATGTGGCAATGCCCTCAGCTCTGCCAAAGACTTCCAGTACCTAGACACACCCCGTGTGGCAGAAAGCCCATCAGTCAGCCAAACCAATGCCACATGGCAGGACAGGACTTCTGTTTCCAGTCTCTTAAGCTCCCCTCCCCCAGGAACAGATTCCTGTTTCACAACCTCTTTTGGTTGTGCTGATGAGCCAAACCTTCTCTGGGAACCTCTACCAGTCCCGGAACTGTGGTTCCTGTCACAAGGATCCTCGTCCAGGCCCTAAAGAAATATAAAACTATTAGCACTGCTTTTCATTCTATCCCAATTCAGCCAAAGCTACAACCTTAACACCAGTGGGTCATTCTGAACTCTATATTCTTCCCATCCAACAACTAGGTTCCAGGGACCCCATAAGCCACACTAACCTAAAATTTAAATTTCTGCCAACTCTCATGAAAACACTACACACCAAAACAGGTCCCTGCATGAACTCCTCTTCCCACCTCTGATGTGACAGCCCCATTAAACTATCTTCAGTCTATAAACATCTACCACCTTGGGCTCCTCCCTCCCCTGCTTTCTTCCAGGGGGCAGCCACCCGGATGGGCAGGCAGAGGGAGTTAAGGACCTAGTGAGCTTGGGCAAAGACTCACAGAAAACTCCACTGAAGAGTGACCCTTGTGGTAGTTATATCCTAGTGGACTCTACTTGTCTTAACACAGGCTGAGTCCTTTGCTAACAGCCAATCACTATGCTACAGGTGTTGTATTTATCATCTCATTTAAACTTTATAACAATCCCAGGAGGCAGGAACCATGCTTACCCACATTATCAGATGTAGACACTGAGCCTTGCAAAAGCTAAGCTCCTGACCCAGCATCTCACAGCTGGTAAGTCTAAGATTCTGGCCCAGGTCTGCCTGACCCTGAAGCTCTTGATCTTAGCCACTCCCAGAAAGTGCTAAACTGGCTCAACCCTGGACAAGAGTCAACTAAGACCAGGAGGTCACAAATGCCTGCCTGTCCTGGGCCATGGACACAGTAGTCTATCAAACCATCTGAATAAAACAGCATTTGCACTGTTCTCAACAGAAGCAGGCTTTAGGAGTAAATTCAGAGCAGCCTGCATTTTAGCAAGTGACAAAGCTTCAGGTTTTCTATTATACATGTTCAGTTTTCTAGGGTGGGAAACCAGTGAACAGCACAATGGGTAACAATAGACTCTTTATCCTTCTAAAACCAAGCCCACACACCATATGACAATAGTTATTTTTACTCACTGACGTAATTAACCAAAATGTGAACTGCTTCAAGCCATGTTTAAAATCAAATACCATTTTATGGGATTTGGAGTATGTACAGATCTAGATTCTGAAAGGCCACTATTCTTCTAGCTCCCATTTATCTCCCTTGTGAATATTACCCAACAGCTCCCTAAAAACTGGCCCAAGAGGTAAATCACTGATCATGAAAATGGCACACTGGGTGGGTTCTTCCCACCAAACCCAGAAGCCAGACAACGAACACCAGGGTTAAAAATTTTTCAAAGGAGCTGGAGGAGTGGCTCATGTGGTAGAGTACCTGACTAGCAAGCATGAGGCCCTGAGTTCAAACCCCAGTACCATCAAAAAAAAATTATTTTCAAGGGCAAGTGTGGCACTGTGGGGTTACCTGAGTACCCAGCACTTGATTCCACCCTAGAATCCAAAATGCAAGGGAAGGGCAGGACAGCTGGCTGAATGACAAATGGCACCCAGGACATTAGACATCAGGCAATGCAAGATTTGAATAAACTAGCTTACTTGCCTCACTTGCAAATAAATGACTCTGAACCTGATGCTGTAATCCAAAGGGGATAGAGAATAAGGATCAGCATAATCCATAGTTCCATGCCCTAAAGTGCCAGGTAAGGCTTCAATGGAAAGGACAAGTACCAACCACCTGAGTCCAGCTGGCTCTTCTCACCCAACCTGAGGCAGTTGGAGGCAAGACGGACTCTTTCAAAGGCACCAAAAGCTAGGCAGGGTGGTGAATGCCCAAAATCCCGGCTACTTAGGAGGCAGAGGCTGGAGGAGGCCAGCATGGGCAAAGTTAGCGAGACTCAAAAAAATAAAAACAAAAAAGGACAAGGGGCCATAGCTCAAGTGGTGGACCACTTGCCTAGCAAGCACAAAGCCCTGAGTTCAATCCCCAGTGTAGAGGAGGAAAACAGGCACAGAGAAAAAAATAACCAGAGGCCTATTTTGGTGAGGCTATGTGAACTGTGAAATGCACAGCTGAGCATGTCCTTAGAAATCCCAGACCAGAATGTTCATGATTATGTATTTTTTTTCAGCAGAACTATTTTTTCATAAAGAATCTTACAAAGAACTACATGTATACACACACGTGTGTGTGTTTGCGTGTGCAGTTTTTTTTTTCTAAGTTCAAGTGACCTTGCTCTTATCTTCAATGTAATCAATATGCAGCCAAGTTAACACACTGATAGCTCCACAGTATTAAGATTTGGTACACTAGCACTCTGAAGGCTGAGGTAGGAGGATCCTAAAGTTTGAGAACAGTATGGGCTACATAACAAGACCCTGTCTCAAAAATAAAAATAATAAAATTTTTAAAAAGATTTGGCACAGTAAATATTTGGGCAAGTATTTTCATTACAATTTCAAACATACTCAGATTTGGGGGAAGAGGGGGGTCAGAGATTTTTTTTTTTCCTAATGAAACTAAAAGTAAACACCTACGGAACCCCTGTTGTACATCAAAGAACATAAATTGAGCCAGACATAATGTTGCATACCTATAACTCCAGCACAGGGAGGTTGAGGCCAGCTTGAGCTGTACAGAGGGGAGAAGGGAGAGGGGAGAAGGGAAAGGGGAGAGACTAACATTGAAAACTAGTGATACGCCTAGAAGGAAGAAAGTAAGTTACAACATGGTTCAGAACTCAACCTACCCTGGTTCCAGAGCACAAATCCATGGACTGAATGGCAGGGCTCATCTCCTCATCTACAGGGTGGGTCAGAGGATCAAACCCCCTTCTCCACATCCTATACTAAACCTGGGGATGCTAAGCAGGGCTCCATCGTCTTAAGTGACTCACATTTTTTTTTTTTGGTGGGGGGGCCTGCAGGGTTGGGTTGTGTAGCCAAGGTTGGTCTTGAACTTCAGTCCTGTGCCTTAACCTCCTGAACGCTGGGGATTACAGGAGTGTAACACCACACCTGTCTTCTCATGGTGTTTCTTAAAATCTTGATTATTTAAAACTTAAGAGACTCAGCGTTTTTTTTTCAAATCCCATTACTGGCTTCTCAGAAAAGAAAAAATTCGCTTTCTTATCTTGCCAAATTCAAGCCATTAATTTTCCATGGAGTAAGTGCTTGGTCTTCATAGCCACTGGCAATACTGTCACCCCAACGCTGAGGACAAGTAGCAGTTGCCAGGCAACATGGCACCCACACTGCCAGTTTTCTCTCTCAAATGTGAGCATACAAACGACTGAGAGGCAGCATTACTTTTCATGATTTGGCCCGTTCCATTTATTTATGTTCCCAACTGCCCCAAAGACATCTGAGGTCATGACCTTTAATGAAGGTATACCTTAACACCAAAGTGCATAGGTTATAATCATTAATGAACTGTTTACTTTTTAAGTTTCTCTTTTAGGAAAAGATTTCTGACCAGTGGCAGATGTGAATAATGTGCAGAATGTGAACAAAAAGTGTACTATTCCACCTATACCCAAATTCTCTTCCTTGTTCTGACCTGCCTCCCTTCCACGCCACCACCTCTACTCCCAAATGCTCAAAAAAGAGCAAAGTATAGGGCAGAGGATTCCAATTCTTCAAATGAAGACTTCAATTTCAGATTCCTGGACCTGAATAATAAAACCATTCCTTAAGTCCCACCAGTTCCCTCCTGCATGGCCCATCCCCCTAGGAATGTGGATAAAACAGCCAAAGACCACCATTCACCAAGGCCTGTGATACCCAGAGCCAGTTCCTCATGGAATCCTGCCCTTCGAGCCTGCCCAGCTGGTGTATCCACAACTCCCACCTCCTCCCAGATGAGGACAGAACACCAGGCTCCAGGTTCATGAAGTCTGCCTTTGACTGAGTACAAAACTTAAAGGGGTCTCAAAAAGCCAAGGATATCACAGAGGCCAGCAGGTCAGCATTGATGTCAAGAGACCCAAATGCTTTTCCCATCTTCACAGAACTACCCTGAAGTCACTGTGTGTCCTTCCAAAGGTCACAGTTTCCCCCATAACAAGAAACCGCCTCACAGAGACAGAGTAGGAGAGAAAATAAATGGGACTTGGAGTCAGGTGTGGATTTTATTCTTTGCTCTAGTTTTCTATTATAGCAACAGAAAATAGACTAAGACAACTAAAAGTAGATTTAAGTTTTCATCTACTCTGTGGACTTGGTGCCAGGCATGGTGGCTATGCCTATAATCCCAGCATGCCTCACAAGGTCAAGGACAGCCTGGGAGACCCTGTCCTGCCAACCCAAAAAAAAAAAAAAAAAAAAACCGTTACTCTGCAGACTTGATGTAGGGATTAAGCAGCACATGGTAGGGGTCAGTAAGCGGCAGCCAGTACCATGGATCCCATGAGAAAGAGCTGACCTGGCACTGCCAGCTATCAAGCACAGGAATGAAGAGGACACACTCTGGAATCTACCTAACCTCTTTCAGCAACTAACAATTACCAGCTGGAGCAAGGGCCAAGTGACATAATGATAAGTATTGAGGCTAAGTGTATGGATTTACATTGGACACTACAAGAACAGGCAGAGCATGTATGGGATATCTCTATAACTTGCTCTCAACTTCACTGTGAGCCTAAAACTACCCTAAAGGTGGTGTTGGGCAGGGGTGTTGTTTCGGGTGTGGCTTTTGTTTGTTTGGGTTTTGTTTTTGTTGTTGGAGATACTGAGGTTTGAACTCAGGGCCTTGTGCTTGCTAAGCAGGCGCTCTATCACCTGAACCACACCCCTTGCCCTTTTTGCTCTGGTTATTTTTGAGATAGGCTTTACTTTATGCCCAGGCTGGCCTGGATCACGGTCTTCCTATTTATATCCTCACTGGAATGTCAGGTGCCTACCACAGTGCCAGCTTTTATTGATTGACAGTGGGGTCTTGCTAACTCGTTGCCCAAGCTGTCTTCGAACCGCAATCCTCCTGATTTCAGGGCATTCATTTAGGCTAAATGAGATGTTGAAAATTACAAGTACGGGCCTTCAGCAGCTTCAGTATGGGCCCAGGAGTTGGTCCTGGCTCTGTGTCCTGATTCTGACAATTACCAGCTACAGTACTGAGATAAATCTCAATCTTCTCATTTGAAAATAAGGCTTATGATCATACGCTCCTCCAATGCTTGAGAGAATTAAATGAAATGCTATCAGACACAAGGCAAATGTTCAAGAGAGTATAACTCTATTATTGTTGTCATTGCTTCTTCGCTTTGGGCTAGATTTCAATTAGTTCAATTTAAGAAAGCACACAGGATCACTCAAGGCTAGTATGAATTTCCAGTTGGAAATCTTTGGCTGATAAGACATGGTAAGGAACAAAGTCTCTCTTAATGAATACAGGGTATTTGAGAGGTAAAATAATTTGAAATATGAGTCAATTGTCAACGGAGGACTGTGCTTATACAGCAGTGGAGGCCACAGGACTGCCTTTCATTATGGTCCCCATGGCATCCTGTTCACGTGCACCTAACCCTCTTCTGTTGGCACTAAGCGTGAGCCAACTTATTTTACCAGGTGTTTATCTTCTCTCTCTTTTTAGTAGAAACTGTGTTAAGGTATGAGAGGTCACACACTTCACATCCACCGTGGCCTAGCTCATCGCCTCCCCCTGGTATATGCTCATTCAGTACTGGCTAGTCAGTGGATTTTTAATAGGATCTCTGGGACCTGGGACACAGCTGGTCTGGCCTTTCAGGGTTGAAGCTGAGCAGGCATATGTGAACTTCAGGGTCTTGAGGGCAAACAACAGGGTATGTGTGATCAGTCAAAACATAGGGTAAAAACTTAGGGACAATCTATCCCAACCTGCCTCTAATTTAGAGTTGAGGAAACAAAGGCCCCAAAACGTAAACTGATTTTTTTCAACATGCTTGGATATGAAACTCAGTTCTTTATCCCCATGTTCAGTGACCATGATCCCTATACCAGACCTGCTAACACTGGAGGGACACACAGTGGACGTTTCCTAGTCCCAAGTTGTTTAAAGGCCAGCAAGAGAGACAAAAAATACACAAACAGAGTTTCAGGTTTTTTTCTGCCTTTAGATGGAACCATTTTGTGTCTCTACTTTATCTTCTTCTGAACCTTTCAGAATACATTTTTTAAACAACAAATGTATTCAATATCTCTTTAAAGAAAAGTGAATCATAAAAGCAGAACTTGCATTTCATATGCACTTTTTCCACCTACCAATGTACCTCAAATTCCCTGAATAATCCATACTGTCATCCCCTACTTTGGCTCATGCTGGTTCTACTACCTAGAAAGAGAGAGTACCCTCATTCCTCCTTTGTTCAATAAATTCTGGCTCCTTTTTCTGCCAGGATAACTTCACAGAACTCCCTTCCCCAGCAAAGCCCCTGTGAACTTGCTCGATACTTGGCACTCACCTCATACCACCAAGTATTATCACTGTCCTCCTTGGTAGAGGACTCTAATACGCACACTCAGCACAGTACCCAGAGTGGCTGGCAGGTGGCTGGGTAGATGATAAGCAGGGCAGTGAGGTAAAAGGATGGAAGTGGCAACAGGTGCTAGGCACAAGAATTGGACTGGATCTAGACAATGGGAAAGAACAAAGGTGAACAACTGAGCTAAGAGAAAGAGTATGAGAGAAAAAATTATATATATATATATATGCAAGAAAGCACAAGGAAATGGCTCTCAGACCTTACTAAGTATCAGAGCCATCTGCAGAACTTGATTAAAAAAAAAAAAATATATATATATATATATATATATATATATATATATATATATATATATACCCATCCTACTTCAACCAGCCTAGGCCTCAATGTTCTTCATCAGCTCTCAAGGTGACTAAAATACCCTGTGACGTTTGAGAGCTGCTGGCTTGCAGCATTTTAGAGAGACAAAGAGAAAAGATGACACAGCACAGAAAACCCCCTTAATCTGAAGTAGTCACAACCCCTAAGCCCCCAAGAAGGTCTAGAATAACCGTAGGAGGTGAAGTAGAAGCACAATGGCCTTTAAACAAGGGAGGGAAGTGGTTTTCTGTAATCCAGTCTGAGTTTGCTCAGTGGACCCTGCAATGGGCTACAACCAGGCTAGTCTTGGTGGAGAAGTGTCAAAGGGAATGTTTCTCTCAGTTCATCTATAAATGTCTGACAGCTTCTCCCAGCTCTCCCTTCAACAAATCCAGTAATATAACACATCTTAGAAAGTAATCACATAGGCCTAGATGGGAATTAGGGCTAAGAGTGGTTTTTTTCTTCCTTGACCAACAACTTGAAACATTTTTCATATCAAGGTCAGGAAGACCAATACTCTGCCATTCAGCATGCAGTAAATCTTTTTTCTGCCCACTGACTGGCACCATCTGTCCACACAGCACATTACTGGTCACATTTATGGATCCTTTGCTTTGCCCTTTGTGTTTTCAAGAAATAAAATCAACACTTCAAAGACATGATGGATGTAAACATATTCTGTAGACTACCAATGAACTGTGCTAAATCAAATGAGTCAGCATCTTAGAGAAAAAGAAGAAGGGCTGTAGAAGTCACAACCGCATTAGAATCCCTGCCCCACTGCTTACTAGCTGCACAGCACTGGGTGAATCACCAGTGCTCCTGAAGCTTCAGTCTGCACATACTCATGGAGAAATGCTGCAGCCTGACAAACCTCCAAAGTAGATGCTTAATAAAGGTTAGCAGGTCACATCCATAAGCAGCAAGATTTAGCTTTAAACAAAAGGTGTTTCTCTTTCTCTCTCTGCCTCTCTCTCTCAAAATGGTATTTTACCCAGTTGAAGATAATTATTAACTATTAGCAATAATTACCACATTGTACAAATAAATTGCATTACAGAAAGAGTCACTCTCTTCCAAAGTTTGTATTAACAAAGAAAAAGCTAAAATTCTCAAAGTCTCCTAAGTCCAGTCCATCTTTCTTTGCCATCTAATAAAACACTTTTTATTTCCTTTCATGGGCTTAAACTTCACTAAAAGGCAAATTGTCTGAGGGCATGCTGCTGAGACAACAGGACTCTGTGTGTGCTCAAATAATCCCCTGTTCCAGTTGACTGTTTTCTATTTTTCTGAATAGACACTGTACAGAATCAGGAATCAGAAACAGTCCTGTGATCTCCCTAATTGCTTCCACAGACAAGTCCAAAATGGGCAAAAATTTTTTAAAGACAAAACTGATTCCAATCCTAAATGCTCCTCCAGGAGCTCTCAGTCTTCTCTTCCACAAGGCCTGCCCCCCTGCCCCAGCAAGCCCTCACATCCCAGTGCTAGGCAAGGATTCAAATGGCAGAAAGGCTGACCCATCTGCCCAATAAAGGCCAGAACTCAAAAAGGGGAGGCCAGGAAGTTGAAGACAACATGTTCTTAAGCATCCATCCTCTTGCTACCCTGAAGTTGACCCAAAGTCTAATCCAAAACCTTGTATTTGGGAGTGGCTCAATTAGAAAGAGCTTCCACATACTAAAAACATCCTTAAAGGCCACATCCAGACTTCAAATATACACAGATCTACTGCAATAAACCCAGCAAGAAAGACCCACCCAATCCCAAATCTGATAGATCACAACAGAGATCAGGGTCTCAGTCTTCCCAGCATTAAACTAGGATTCTCCAAATTCCATACATTAGATCTGGAAGGAAACAGCCAGGTCCAGCTAATCAAAAGGCTGGGCTGACAAGACCAAGCACAGAGGCTAATGTCTCATCAGGAAAGAGCACAAGATCCAAATTCCCAACAGGTTTGACAAGAGACAGAGACCATGACTGATTTCAGACATCAACCTCTGTCAAACTTATTTTGCCCACTCAGTAAGCTTATGCCTCGAATATCTCATTATAGCACTGAATATTAGCCTAACATTGATTACAGCTATTTATTAAAGATAATAAGAAGCTCCAGAAAGGTCATTCTGGCAAGGTCTCTTGGTAGCAACCTATTTGAGAATCTAAGACGGAATTTTCTACTCTTAAATGTTTAACAAATTAAGTATCAGGAAAATAATTTTACTTGGTCTCTGCTGTTCAAAGAAAAATTTCCGTACTCACACTGTGGCTTCTGACATCCTGCCAAGTTTCAGACACTGAAATATGAATGGGATTAAAAAGGATTAAGACAAAGTAAATGCTATTAACAGCTCTTCTATTGCATGCATCTATCTTACTCAGAAAGTCAATGACCCACCAGGGAAAAAGAAGGGCTGAGAGGGAACTGAGCTCACTCAACACCTGCTCACTGGGGATGGCAAGGTCAGCAGTTAATGCTGGGCTCTCTGCAACCACAATCACTGTCCGTCAAAGGTCTGCACCACTCACCTTGACACATAATCAAAGAACACTTCATCACGGATTGTCAGGGCTGAAGGGACCATCGGCAACCACAGCCTTCTCATTTTTTTTATTTTAGAACAGCAAAATCCTCTGGATAAATTAAATGTTATAGGAATCTCAAATAAAGTGGATAGCGTGATTAGCAGGCTTTAATTTTAACACTCCATATCTGTAACATTTGTTTATGACAGAGTACTCCATCTATTCTTTAAAGGCAATTTGGACAAATTGAAGTCATTTATTACAATCTATCAATTTCTGCATTTTATTTGGTTGCACAAGATCAATAGAATTCTGATTCGCATAGATACGTAGTTGCAAATGGTAAAAGTTTTACAATTCATCCCCATTAAATAGAAAACAGGGCTTTACTCTTAAAGATGTCTTAAAAACAAGCTGGCAGTACAAAGGATCACATGGATAGTTGCTAGTGTTAATAAAAAAGAAATATATTTTTCAAAATGAGTCAAAGATTTAATGGAACTCTTGAAACAAATCACAAAATGTTTCCTTGAGAAAGTTTTAAGCTTATCGTCTACACTCTAATCTTAGACAAGTTCTAACAGATTTGGTTTGGTTCAGTTTGGTTTTGGTATTTTTGTGGCACAAGGGTTTAAACCAGGGCCTTGTGCTTGCTAGGAGGGCATTCTACCACTTGAACCACACCCCAGCTCCAGATTTTTTTTAAGAATGAGTATTTCCTCGTTCTATGAAGCCAACGTAACTGTGATGCCAAGACAGACAAGTACAAAACGACAAAGGAAAACTACAGCCCAATCATATACATAATCACGGATTCAAAAGTTCCTATCAAATATTAGTAAAAGTAAGTCTAGCAATGTATAAAAACAACAGTATTAGGCTAGCGAGTACCTGCCTAGCAAGTGCAAG
The DNA here is from genome assembly GCF_047511655.1 of Castor canadensis. NCBI lineage: Eukaryota > Metazoa > Chordata > Mammalia > Rodentia > Castoridae > Castor > Castor canadensis. Next base: position 183,549,763 of record NC_133386.1, on the reverse strand, counting down.
ACCCTGAGTTCAACTCCTAGTATTACCAAAAAAAAAAAAAAAACCACAGTATTATCAGAACAAGCTAATTTATCTCAGGAATGTAAGTATGGTTTAGATTAAACACAATGGCACCTCAATGGATGCAGAAAACATATTTGGTAACATTCAACATAAGAAAAACTCTTAGCAAACACAGACTGGAAAGGAACTTTCTTAACTTGATAATGGCAATCTACCCGAATTCATTAAAACACTATTTACAATAGCCAAAGTACACAAACAGTCTAAGTGTTGGCCAATGGATAAATGGATTAAAAAACTGGTAGTACATAGACAGACAGATGTGTGTATGTGTATATATGCACACACAATGGAATATTATTCAGCCTTTTAAAAAGAGGAGATCCTGTTACTTGTGACAAAGTGGATAAGACCTGGAAGACATTATGTTAAATGAAGTAAGACAGAAAGAGAAATACTTCATGATCTCACTTGTACTTCATCTCTTAAAAATGGGATCCATCCTAGGAACTGAATCATTAGGTAAACACATGACAAATACACTGCAGTACAACATTATAATGGCTACGATGTCACAAGGCAATAGGAATTCTGCAGCTTCATTATAATCTTATGGGAACACTGTCATATATGCAATCCATCATTATACAGCATATGGCTGTGTGGAGAATGTAAAAAATAAGTCAAAACTCACAATAACAGTAAAACAGTGTTACTAGAGAGGAAATACAGAGAATAGGGACAAACTTGCAGTTATGTAGGATGAATAAATCTAGAGAGATAATATACAGCATGGAATCTATAGTTAATAATAGTGCATTGTATACTGGAAATGTGCTAAGAGAGCAGCTTTTAGGTGCTCTTAACATTCATTCTCTCTCTCTCTCTCTCTCTCATTCCATGTACACCAGAAAGCATGTAAAGGAACCTCTATCATAATGCAAGAGCTAAAAGTGGGAAATGGTGCACATCCATTGTTCAAGAACATGGATAATCTACAGGGTATCATACCAATTAATGGTTTAACCCAACAAAAATGAATAGCTGCTGTAACACAAGATGGATGAATCAGAAAACCAATACTGAGCGAAAAAAGCAAGTCATAGAAAACTATGTGAGATGCCACCTTAATAAGCAAAGCTAATCAACATACTGCGTAGAGGTATTCACAGACAATGCCAAAAACAACGCAATGTGGAAACATGGGACATCAGGACAGTGGTAATCTGGCTGAGGGTGGGCAAGAGATGGGCTATAGAAAAAGAGGCACAAGTGAGATAAGTGGGTGGTGGATTCACAGGCATACACTTTGCTACTATACTTGTAACTATTCTTTCTAGTTATCAAATATTAATGGTGTAACTTGGGGGGTACTACTGGGGTTTGAACTCAGGACCTTGTGCTTGCTAGCAGGTGCTCTACCACTTAAACCTCGCCCCCAGCCTGATATAAATTTTTAAACTACTGATACAATCTACCCTCATCATCATCAAAGATAATGACATCTATCAGATAAATAGGTACCAGGCACTGCTCTGATTCGACAGATTAAGAAGTAGAGTTAGGTAACTTGGCAAGAATCAAAACACAGACCTCCTCCCTCCTGCCCAGTGATCTTCCCACTGTGCTCAACGTCTCACTTTCCAAGCGCCTGTGGGTATCTGTTAGGTGTTTCCCTCATTTCCCCAATGACAGGGGAAGTTCAAAAATGCACCTTATTCCCTTTGTTCCCTTCTGAGTACCTAGCACGGAATAGATGGCCAATAAATACCTGTAGGCTGGATGCATTAATGAAGGGCAAAAGGTCTCACTATCAACATGCTTTGTCATTTAGTGCACATCCTTATAAAGTGGCCTATGAGCATCCATGGTCACACTACAACCAATTGTTTGTCCAATCAGTAGGTTATCATTATCTTTGAGAGAAGTGGTTCTCAGTTAACAAAATAGCAACAGAAAAGTGAGCTGCCATCAGTCATGAGAATACTGCCCATAATTTGTTACTAATGAACTCACAAATGGTTGGCTTCATGTCAAAGCTGAGCAAACCCAATGCTCTCTCCAAATGGCCTGCATGTGCATCATTCAACCAGTATTCTTAACTAGGAAAAGGGACAAGTTTATAACCAGGGTAGGGCCCATAGGCTTGTGTTCAGGGTGCAGTGGAGAGGTACTAAGAACCCGGACTCTAGGAGACCATGAAGGAAAGAGAGACAGACAGAAACAGACAGTAACAAAGGAGTGAGGGTGGCTGGCTGACTAAGTCAAGAAGTTATCTCATGAGGTCTGAGTGGGATAGTGCAGAAAGAGTCTGGGATCACAGGCCACCATGCTCCTTCTCTAAACTGATCTCAGAGTGAAGAAAGAACACTCTTGCATTCTGGTCCTGGACCTAATTATCTATGCCATCCCCGGGATAAAGATATGTTACCTTGCTGGGCTCTGGTGGCTCACGCCTGTAATCCTAGCTACTCAAGAGGCAGAAGATCAGGAGGATCGTGGTTTGAAGCCAGCCCAAGCAAACAGTTCACAAGACCCTATCTCAAAAACACCCAGCATAAAAAAGGGCTGGTATGGTGGCTTAAGTGGTAGAGTGCCTGCCTGGGAAATGTGAGGCCCTGAGTTCTAACCTCAGTACTACCAAGGAAGAAGAGGGGGGAAAAAAAGAAAAAAAAGATGTTACCTTGTTTGGGCCTCTGTTCGTTTGTCTATAAAATGAGCTTTATCATGCCTACCTTTGAATTTCACAGAATTGTTTAAAGATCCAATGGGATGGTGTATATTGGCCCTTTGCATACGTCACTCTTCAAATGTGACATAAGATTTTCCTCTCTGTAAAAGTACATATTAAGATGATTTTTTCGAAGTAGCACGCCTCCCTTATCGGTTTGGCAACTACCTCATTATCCTACAACAGTGGCTAGAAACACCTGCATTTTTAACTTCAGATCCAGAAATAACCATTTATGCTGGCAGAGACTACAACCTACAAACTTCACAGGGAAGGCTCAACTCCACCCTACAAACCAGCAATGTCCCAGACCCAGTTCAATCCTCAGCAAGCTATTTCCAAAGAGCTGACCTCATAGCGTTACTGAGTCCTGTCTTGACACCAATCCTGAGGAAGCAGGTGACCTTGAGAAATTTTTCAATCACCTGAAGGAACAGAAGGTCAAATCTGGAGCAGAAAAGGAAAAGTTGTCCCATAAACAACTACAAGCTTTTCCCTTAAAGGAGGCCAGTCCAGGCTGGCTTTTAATAAGAAAGCCATGGTGAGAATGGGTGGGTATATGATTTCTCCCTAGGTCACCAAACACCACTAACTAAACACCCATCCTGCTCTGAGGTTTCTAAAGAGTTTTACTTTGGAGAAAAAGAAAAGTTTTCCTTTGGAGCCTAACTTTTTGGGGTTTTGTTTTTGGGGGTTTTTTTGGAGATAGGGTCTCACTATGTGGCCCAGGCTGGCCTCAAACGAACACTCTCCTGCCTCAGCCTCCTGAGTACTAGGCTTACAGGACTGCACCACCACACACAGCCTGGAGCCTAACCTTTTAAATACACAGGCCCACACATTTGCACATTTAACTCTTCTGGGAAGTAGCAAAACTGACAATGATATCATTATGATAATGATAATATTAATGTCATAGCAAAGTCTTACAAAGCTCTTCCTAAATGCCAGGAAACTTTTAAATAATCCCAAAAACTTGAGGTGAAAACACAGGAAAGAAATCACTTAAAGCCGTGCACCCAGCCTGCAGTTCTGGGGTGCTAATGCTCTTGAAGAAGCCCTGCCTTCCTCCTTGAGGCCTGACTGATCCCTAAGGCCCATACCCCTCTGCCTTTGATCAAAAAAAGCTTTGCTCATTGCAGCTTGAAGACCGCCCCTGCCCCAGGCAAGTAGGTCAAGGCCCTCTCTGAACTCTTTGGAATGCAGTATGACACACAGCCTTGGTTTGGGGAAGCCCCACCACCACCCCCAGATGCTCTCTGCTGGAGTGTGGTAGCCTGGGTGTGTTTCCTAAAACGCTGGAAGTCATGAGGAGAAATAAGGACTTGGCCTGAATGACTCAAACATGGACAGCGCTGGCCACATGCCCAGGCAGGCAAAACCAGGTGACCACCAGCTCCAGGAAGAAACCCAAAGACCAGGAAAGCCGGTAGCCCCGGGACTGTACCACACAGAGCCCACGTTCCTCCCAGGAAAGAAGGTATGGTCCTGGCCACTCAAACCAGCCTTCCAAGACAATGTGGAGCTGTAGATCAGGACAATGGCAGTGTTCCAGTGCATGGGAAAACAGCCTGTGAAGCCAGGTGCACTCATTTCTGGTATGGAAGGAGAGTGGACATACAGGCCACTCTGGTGCAAGGTCACTGGATTCAGATTTAGCCTTCTTCTTGATGACTTGGTGGGACAAAGGAGAAATGAGAAACAACCAGCCAGTCCCTGTTAAGGAACAGGAGCTTTAAGAAAGGTCAGGGTGGTCAGGACTGGTGGAGTAGCACAAGTAGCAGAGTGTCTGCCTAGCAAGCGTGAGGTCCTGAGTTCAAGCCTCAGTACAACCAAAAAAAAAAGAAAAAGAAAGGCCAGGGTGGGCCAGGGGTCTGAGGAGGAAGGAGCACCCTTACTTCCTCCATGAAGCTGGGGTGATAAATGCTTGAAGGAGAGAGAGTGTATACTATGAAGAAGAGGAGGAGGTGAGGCAACTAGAGCTGGGCACACAACAGACAAAACAAATGCTGTGTCTGCCCTCAGGGGCTGCTGCTGTGCCGTAAAACTGACTTTAAATGACAAGGAGTGTCCTTGATCCAAGACTAGAGGAATAAAGGGAGGGTATGGAACACCTGTTTTGTTGAAAAATGTATTTTCCCACATTTCTCTTGAATAACAGCAGACAGTATGTACTGCGATACACCACAGCACTGCTCTAAAGACCTTACATGGAACAGTTCATTAAACCCTCACAATGAGGTTTTGGGGGGGATGCTGTAACTATCCCCATTTTACAGATGGGAAAAGCAAGGCATCATACTTCAATAGCTGACTCAAGATCCTGAAGCAGGGCATTTCTGCCTCGGAGCTCACTTTGTTCTATACCCTCCATTAAAATTCCTATCATTTCCTGTGAAAAGTACTTGAATCCCAGCACACGGGAGGCTGAAGTGGGAGGATTGCAAGTTCAAGGCTAACCTAGGCTACCTAGCAAGATCTTTTCTCAAAAAGAAAGAAAGAACAGAGGAAGGAAGGGAGGGAGGGAGAGAGGGAGGAAGGGAGGAAGGAAGGCAAGCTTGGGAAGGATCATGGTTCCAAGTCAATCTGGGCAAAAAGTTAGCAAGACTTCATCTCAATAGTAAAGTGGTCATGGTGGTGTGCACCTGTCATCCCAGCTACATGTGAGGCATAGGTGGGAGGACTGCAGTCTGTGATCAGCCCCAGGCAAAAACTCGGGACCCTACCTGAAAAATACTAAAAAATAATGAAAGCAGAAAAGGTTAGAGGTGTGGCTTGAGTGGGAGAGCACTTACCTAACACAAGCATGGTAAGGGCCTGAGTTAAAATCCCACTACCACCAAAAAAAAAAAAAGAAATGACACATGGCTAAATCATTAACAATTACCTCTTTAGGTACTAGGTTACAGCCAACATATTTTAATGTGTTTCTGGCACCAGATGTAGTTTCCTTTTATAATTAAAAAATGATATTTAAGTCCCCCATGTAACAATTTGGGCATGAATAAATAGCTGATACAAAAATGTTCAAAATGGTTACCAACAATAGTAGCAGATAGCCCTCCTGACCACACGACACACTGACCAGTGATGACAAATGGAGCAACACTGAAATTAAGAGCAAGGAGTATGATACTTGAATAAATAATAGAAGATAAATTCTTCGCAAAGTTACTAAAGGAAAGCATGTCGCTGACTTGGCTGAAGCCAATGCAACATAAATTTCCTTAATATGACATACCAGGATGGAAACTGCTTTTGCTAACATCACCCAGAGCCAAGCACAACAAACATTAGCATAGAATACACATGCAATTCCTCCCCTTCACCCCAGAGGAGGAGGAGCTGTCTTTGTGCATAAATGGCCTCATCATGGGTATCTAATTCATCCATCCTGCAGAACACTAGATACTTAAACAACACATAGGGAGAAGACCTCAGAGAAGACCTGACAGAGCTGAGCATCCCAGTGGTGATGACACCATCAATGGAGGCCCACTAGACACCAAAAACAAAGGGCATTTTTCACACATCACTGTGCCTGGGTCAGGAGGACAATCCTATGGCAACAAGCCAGGAGCATTTGGGGCCATTTGCCAAATCATCATGCTTCCTTCATCTGTGAACAGATGGAGTCACTACACTATCACCAGGAGGACATGGTACAGCACAATGTAGGTCAGGGCCACTCCATTCCTACAAGGTAATTTATGTCCGTTATTACAAGACTTCAAGAGAAAGCATGGGATGTTCTTTTGGTTTTGACATCTGACAGTATGCCATGGGAATTTCTTCATGCTCGCCACTCTGTGATATCTCTGTTAAAAGGCTACCACCCGGTGCCCCAGATGAGAAAGAAAATGCTATAACTGGATGTTATCACTGTCAATCATCTTGGATCCCAAGAGGAAGGCAGGCAACCTCAAGACAGGGAAGAATGACAAAGCTGCATACACAGCTTTGACTCTGGGCAAAACTTTTCTTATCCCATCTTCCCAAGAACTATGGCCTGGGATTGGGAACAGGGAGGCTGAGAGGGAGGTTTTAGATCTTTGAAATCATTCAATAGTTGAAAAGTAAAATCATTGAGAGGCTGAGAAACCAACACAAATAGCAGCTGAAATTATGTAGAATCTTAAGCAGTAGATACTGTTTTTTGCTTTTGTTTTTTTTTTTTTGCTAGAATAAAATCCTCCTGGGGATGTCCCTCACCAACTTATCACAAGGACCTATGTATTAATGGGGGAGGGGAGACAGGTAAAGAGGGTCTCCTTTGCTCTTGAGTTGAATTTTCTTCTAACCCAAATCATCTCATTAAATCATGCGAATCCCTCAGGAAACCAATTTCACAGACAAGAGATCAGCTCATAAGTAACAGAAACAGGATTTGAACAAGGGTGTTACTGACTCAAAACCTGTGCTCATTACCATCCCACCTGGATTTTAGCCCCAATTTGCCTCAGATTTGCTGGGTAACGTTGGGCAAGTCACATGCCTTCTCTGAGTCTCAATCAGATTCTTTATAAAATGAAGACCAATTCCTAAGGTCCCTACTAGCTCTGGGGTTTTATCAATCAGGGTTTTGGATTTCACAGACCAATGCTATTTCAAACATCAAAATATTAAGGGTCAACACAGGAAATCACAAAGAAAAGGTATTTACCAACTGTTAACATTCTTCTTTCACTAAAGGTAGTACTTCTCCCTACTAATTCATCAAAGACACATTCTGATTGAAGGATGGTCTTTTACATTGAGTAATACTAAGCTTCATGAGAATCTCAGTGCTTTGTCTTTTTCTTTCTTTTTTTTTTTTCCTCTTTTTAACATGGACCACTGAAAACTTTCACAGGCTGTGCATCAGTCTGCAAACAGTATTTGGGACTATATTTCTAACTATATTAATCCTAGCACATAAAATGTGCTGTTGTCTCACATACAGGAAGGAACTTCAGTGCTTTCATTTACAATAAACCCATCACTTGTGGGAATTTTCATTTGTATAGATATAATATATATATGCTTCTGCATTCGCTATTACAATACAGTTTTTAGGGGTGAAATATACAAATAAATTTGGGACTCACACAAACGTGCAATTGGAAAAAGAAGTATCTTCATAGCCTCTTCAGTAAGATGGATATTTTTCTTGATGCTGTATCAAAACTCAACAAGTAGATGTTAGCTGTGACGTGGAGTGTGAGACTATCTCTGTGAACTTTTCATATGCTGTGGTATAAAAATCCACTGGGCTTTGCATCCATTGCATTTGAGCTTTTGTTTGGTTGGTGGTTGTTCTTTTTAACTGACAATAAGAATTGTGTATATTTATAGTGTATCTGCTGTGCTTCAAACAGCTCTTTTTACTCTGCATAGCTTTGTCATCATGCATTGGTTACTTGGAAAATAATCAGTTCACTGAGATTTACACATACAAAAGAATCACAGGGGAAAAAACAAACAACAATTTACCATCATTATGAAAATATTCAAGTATTTACAGATTCCCAAAACATCGTCAGGAACTGCCAGGTATCCCATGACCACTCTTTTAAAACCACCAGTCTGGTGAAGGCCAAAGAACTTCACAACCACTGTATTCATTCATCCCACAAATATTTCCTGGGTACTCACTAAGTGCCACCTGCTCCAGGTACTGGGAATTAAGCAGTGAATACCACTAAGGCCTGGCCTTCAAGCAGCTCATTCTCATGGAGAGGTGAAGCATATACAAATAAACAAGTAAAGGTACACACCCATGTCAGGTAGTGGTAAGGGCTAGCGGAAAAAATGAAGCACTGGATCACCAGACTTTTGCACATGGAGGATGTGGTTTGGGAAGCCTAATTCAGCCAGTATGAGATTTGCTAATTTAAGGATTTCACAATAAAATATGGGGTTTTTTTTTAATACCAAAATACTTGCAGAAATAAGTGTGGGGAAGATGGACCTCCCCTAGAAGGGCTGCAAACTCACTACAGAGGCTGCATTCCTTTCTAATTCTCCAGGAGGGGTAAACCTCAGCACTGGCCTCACTCAGGGGCTTCCAGCCTTCCAGAGGGCTAAGCACACCCTCTCTGCTCACACAATCACTCCTGCAGCACCCCCACACACATCTGAACAACACATCCACATACACTAGCTGGTGTGAGTTCCCATGACTCCCTGAGCTCTACAAATATGTATGGAGACAATCCTGTGTGCCAGGCCCAGTTTTAAGGAGTGAGGATGCAGAGATAAGAAAGAAACACCAAGTCTCTGTGCTCCTGGAACAGATGTTCTAGGACGCCACATCCACACATTATTATGACACCATCTACCAGGTACACCCTGAAAGAGTAAACTCCAAAGTGAGAGCTTCCTGAGACTTCATCGATAGCATCAGAGAAACAACAGAGCCCTGTGTTCAATCTGGACACTGGCCTTGAAACATCCCTTTCAGAAAAAGAAAGAAGCTTTATTGCTCTGCCCCTTCACCCCACCCATTTTACGGATGGAAAAACCAGCCCTGGGCCCAGAAGCCACACCTTCTGAATCTCACAATGAATCAGTGATGGGGTAGGGGGAGGGGAAACCAGCTCTCCTGCCTTCCTCTGAAACCCTGGTGGTAGCCAGGTCCAATTTGCTCTTTGTAACATCCCAGGAAGCCTCCCTAGCAGCAACTACACATTTGTGGTGACCAACCAACATGCAAGTCAGCCAGGAAAGGGACTATTTAGGGAGGAAGGGTCATATATAGCAATGACACTGGGCGGCCACCCAAATTACTGCCAGCCCCACGACATCGGCCAACCCCAAGCCCCACATAGAACTTCCTTCTCCTCCCTGTTCGTCTTGCCAACACAGTTCCCACCAAGGTTTTAAAAAGAAGTGGAAGTTCCCTTCTGCCTGACTAGCCGGCACATTCCACTGACTCAGACTGTTCTGGGCACCACGGAGAAGACACTGTTCATTTTCCCTGGGCTGAGAACTGGCCCACATCCGGACCTGACGCCGGCAGGAGGGGGCACTTGGCGGCTGAGCACAGGCAAATGAATGGAGAGCTATTTTAATGTTCTGCTCCTGTCTTTATTCCACAAGGCTTGGCACCTATGTCAGAGCTGCTGCAAGAGTGGCTTTCAGACCACCCGCATCAGAAACACCTGGATTCTGAGGTATCGCCTCAAAACATAGGAGTTGATCATCTAAATTGCTAACAAGCTCCTCAAGAAATTCTTTTGCAAAATATGGTTTGAGAGTCATTGGCAATCCGAGTCTATATTCATTTACTCATTCATCCAGTATTTGCTGAGTGTCCCTGATATGCACTGTACTAATGAAGTAGAAATGCAAAGATAAAAGACACGGGGTCTTCATGTTTGGGTCCGAAGGAGACACCACACAGTGTGCTATGCTAAAGAGAATGGGGAACCATAGGAGCTCCCTGGTGGGTGAAATTAACTCTGCCTATGGGACTGAGGCAGCTTTACAGAGAGGGGGATGTTGGGGCTGAGGCCAAAGACAATCATTTCCCACTTAGCTGGCCTTTAGCATTTTCTTTGCCTTGGCCAAAGTCAAGATGGTATCCAGTCTGTCCTCGCCTAACCCAATATCCTCCTGACTAGGTTCTCAGTATATGTGCAATGAATGAACAGAAAACCAGAATGGAATGGACACTGGGGAACAGGAATTAGGAAGCCACTCCAAACAGTTTCATGTGCACCTCTCGGTTAAGAACACAGGTTCTGAAGTTAAATTGAGGGGGAACAATTACCATTTCAAGTTAGCCTTTCATAACTGTAAAGCATAGCCAATAGCTACTTTCCAAGGCTAAGATGAAGATTAACCATGAATCATAACCATGAACTATGGTATGCACATTAAAAACTCCAGATTTGTTTACTAGTAGTAATAAAAAGGCCTAAGATTTCCAAACCAACTAGGTTTGGAAAATCCATCCAAACCTCAGAATTCCTTGGGCCTCAGAATTCTCACCTGCAAAACAAGAGGCTTAGACCAGATCTTCTCTAAAATCTCTTCCTGCAGTAAAACTCCATTTTTCTAAAAGTGATAAAAGAGGTGAAGTCCCCAGGGTCTGTCCTGTCCTGATGGGCATATTCCCTCTTACAGTGTTGGCAGATGTCCATTCAGCACCCTAATGCTGGGTGAATGTCATGACTTTTTCCTTACTGGGAACAAGCCTCAGGATGTCCCACTGTACTCTTGGACCTCCCTTTTCAGCCTGTACTTCCTCTTTGTCTCTTTTTACATTCAAAGAGCTTACTGGTGGCACTGACCCCCAGAAGCAGGTGTGAGTCAGGAAGGAAGCTGACCTCCAGCCCTCTCCTCACTCAGAGCTCACAGGGTCATTCCCAAAGACTGGGAGAATAGGTGTCAACAACAGCCAGAAACAAAGAGTTCCAACTATTTAGGTTATCCACGAACACCCTTGAGAAGCTGCAGCTGGATAGAAGGCAGCCTCCTGAGGGCCAGTCCTCATCTTCCTCTTCCTCTCCTCCTGCCTTCTCTGCAGAATACCATTGCCACAAAAGCTTTGATCAGTCAGGTGTGGGCCTCTGGGCTTCACTATCCAGCCTGGTCCCTCTTCACCAGCAGTCAGTAAGCTGTCCTTGGTCTAGCCAGGAGACTAGCATTGGACTTGAAGCTACCCAGATGATTGGTCTTATTACTCTGAGACTACCTCAAATGCCCATCATGAAAGCACATACTCTTAATAATCCCCACATCAATAACATGACACGTGGAGCTCTATCAGAAGAGAGAACTCTCCTCTAGTGCATCTTCCTCTAAACTGCCCATTGGTCCTGCCTGTTCTTTCCATCCATTTATACTTTCACTCACCCTGGTTGGTCTATACCAGTGGTTAGCAGTGGTTTCTGTAGAAAGCCAGAAAGTCAATATTCTAGATTTTGCAAGCTACATGGTCTCTATGGCAACTACTCAGGGCTGACATGATTGTATGAAAGCAGCCATAGACAACACATAAGTAAGTGTGGCTGTGAACCAATAAAACTTTACTTATGAAAAAAAAAAAAACTTTACTTATGGACAATGATGTTTGAATTTCATATAATTTTCACATATCACAATATATATTTTTTTCAGCCACTTACAAATGTAAAAAACACTCTCAGTTCATGGACTGCACATAACAGGTGTCAAGTGGGAGTGTGCTGGCCCCTGGTCTACACCCTTGTCACTCCATTCCCAGACTATAGCCATGTGTTCTCCAAATCTATCCTGCTCCTTCCTACTCAGGCAGATCTTCCTAAAAGTTCCACTTTAAAAATCTCATTCCTTTTCTAAAAATGGCCAAGCACTTTGGATAGCATTCGTGGCCTATCTCTGTAGGGCTCCAAGACACCTTTTCACCCTGACTCCTAACAACCTGAACCACCTAAGTCCCCACACACACTTTTTGTTTTTAACTGGGGGTCACGACTCTGACCTACACCTCCCACATAGCTAGGATTATAGGAACACACCACCACATCCAGCTTGTTTTGTTTAGATAAGGTCTCATTAACTTTCTTCCTAGGCTGGCCTTGAACTGTAATCCTCCCAATCTCCAACTCCCAAGTAGTTCAGATTACAGGCACACATCAACAAACCCAGCCTCATCCTTTTCAATTTTGTAAATTAATTATATAAATCTTTACAGATTTGACTCAGATCTCTTCCTTAAAACCTTCCATGATCAACCAACCACAACTCAGTCTCAATTCTATAACACAAGGTTATAAATATTTGGCTACTACATATAAAGCAACCAACTAAGGGAAAACTACAAAAAGCCTCCATAAAGGATTTCAAAAATTCATCAGCTAATACGAGGCCAGGGTTTGACCAAGGGAAGACATATCCAGGGCTGGAAAGGTCTGTATGAAGGCATATGGTAGAGTAAAGGATGTGCATGTGAGCAGGTAGCAAGATGTCAGATCCTGAGGAGCATAGCATACTCAGTAAGGCTGGGGGGCAAGGGGCGGCATGGGGCTAAGGCACTGAGTAGGCCTTCAGTGAAACATGCTTTGGGACCACCACAGAAACTGGGAGGGATCCATTGCTCATTCCTAAAAGAGTTGCTTACTTCAAGCCTCAAAAAAATCAACAAACAAACAAAAAAAATCAACAAACAAGATCATTAAAGGGTCCATGGAAGGACATCACTGTTCTTTAATCTCCCTCTCTTCTCTTTTGACCCAAACCTATAACTCAGAGGGGAGCTGGGTGTGAGGGTTCAGACACCAACATGGTTTTCAACTAGGTAACAAATATGTAACCCCACTTAGCCATCTTGAAAAATATTGTACACATTATGTCTGTATTTCTGTCCTAAGCTCTTATAACTAGGACAAGATAGCACAAGAAATTTTTTTTTCAGAAAAAAATTATATTTATAAAAATCACTTTCATTTTTCAAGGTACCTTAAACTTTTTTGGAATTGCACTGGTTTATATTTGATTTTTTAAAGAAGCAGATGTTTCTATAACCCTTTCCTCTTCCTTTAAAAGGATTATAAAAATAGAAGTTTGAAAAAACTCTTAAATGCAACTGCCAAAGGGTCCTTTATTGATGACAACTCCTATAGGCCTCAGTGGGCAATATTTCTGGGCCAAGGGGGCTTTGAAGTCAACTCTTTGAAGTAAGCCTGGTGCTTTCTCAAGCTAAAGGAAGTAAAAATGGAAGCTAAAAGATGAGGAAAGCAGAAACACAAGAATGAAAAGGTGAAAGAAGGCCCTTTTGAACACAAAGCTCTCTGATTTCATCCCTTACCTACAGTAACTCCAGGTCAACTTGATTCTATGGATATCAGCAAAACATTTATCATGTACAAAGTATTGTGATAGGAATTTCTGGAGAAACAATGAAAAGACAGTATCCTTCCATGTGATTATGAGTTATTAAAACAAGATACATCAAAGACACAAACTATAAAATAACAGCAAAAGTGAAAACCATCATTAAGGAGACAGAAGAGGTCAGACAGTGATGCTTACAACAGAATCTCATAAGGTCAGGCGCTGTGTTAGATGCTCCAGCTGTACTGTCTTGTGGAAGTTAAGTATCCTTCACCTCATATAAAGCTCTGAAGACACAAACTGACACACCCATATCATTTCTCAGGAAAGCAGACAGGTGGGATTTGAACCCAAGTCATCTCACCATGTTCTCAATAAGACATGAATATAGCTGCTTGGGGTGAGGGAAAGACCTTGAGAAGCTGCATGGACAAGGGGGCCATTGAGATGCAAAACTGGATGACCAGGATAGTAGACACAGCTGAGAAGGGAGAACATTCCATGTAGAAAGCTCAAACGTTGTCTGGCCTCAGAGAGAAAATAATGAGCAGGCTAGCTGAATTAGAACTTGGGTTGTGTCTAGGGAAGTGAAGCTACAAGAGGAGACTGAACTGAGAGTATAGAATGCCAAGGTAGAAAGTGCAGAAAGCCACAACCATCAAGGGTTACGTACATCAAAAAATTCTTCTTGAGAGTCTATGAAAAAGATGTTAAAAAGTTAAACTATAGCTGCTAGTTGTAAACAAAGAATCTTGGAGATGTGATAATTTTCAGCTATTCCTTATATTATTCTGAAGCTAACGCACCCATGTGAAATACTGACTCCCATTTGCAAAGAAAAGCTGAACTGACAGCTATCACTGCTCCCCTCACTGCATCTCCACTGTGCTTGCTTAATGTGCAAAACCTGCATAAAACACAGAACATGAGATTCTTCTACCTTGTAAGCACTGACACATTGCCCTTACTCGGTGAAATCCCATCGTTATTTCAGCCAGTGCTCTGTAACTCAAAAATCCTAAAAACTGTAACACTTTAGAGAACATCAACATGAGGGTCAAAAAAAAAAAAAAAAAAACCCAACAGTTTTGAAGCAGTGGCCTAAGGGCTAAGGTTCACACTCTATGGCAGTCACACTGATTCGGAACCTCACTGTTTCACCCAAATTGTACAGACACGAAGATTAATGTTCCCACACCGACTTTACCAACACCCCCTCTCTCAGTTACAGGGAGAAAGGGTCTAATTAATTTCAGACTAAGGCTCAGAAAGGTTACATACATTGCCAAGTTCACAGAACAGGTGGAAAGATGATCTGCTACCCCCAAATGATGCCAGAATCTAAACAATATATATTAATTTGAGTCCCATGCTTGGTAATTACAAATTTGAGCATGATATACATGATTCTTATCAAGTAAAAGGCTCCAAATATATCCATGCACAAATTAGTTCAACGTTCCAACATGCTAATACTGAAGACAGCTGAAATGATTATTGCAAAAATAAACTGGGAGCAGAACTCATGAAGATACTTAAGGTACTCAAATTTAAAGTGCCTTAAGTGCTTTTTTAAAGTTTACAGATTTTAGAAGGTTTTTATCTCTTTGATTTAAAAAGAGCTTAATGGGGCTGCAGGTGTGGCTCAAGAAGTAGAGCGCCTGCCTAGCAAGTGCAAAGTCCTGAGTTCAAACCCCATACCACAAAAAGAGCTTACTGTTTTAAGTATAATTTTTGCCATGTAAACTATGCCAAAACTGCTGCAAGGTATCTTAAATATAATATGCTAGCCAGGTATGGTGATGCACACCTGAAACCCCAACACTTGGAAGGCTGAGGCAGAAGGATCTCAAGTTTGAGGACAGCTTGACCTACATTGTGAGACCCAGTCTCAAAAAAACCAAATAATAATAATACCCTAAAGATTTGCAAAGTTAATGAATCAACTGAAAATGCAAGCAAACCTGTAAGATACATGTAGCTACATGGGTTTACTTTTATATGACATGTATGTATTTTTTAATAATGACTTTAACCATCCTAAAGGAAAAAAGGAGAAGAGAGAAAATGAACTCGAAAGTGAAAAGATGTTAAACATCCTTTTTTTTTTTTTAATTTGAAAGCACAACTGTTAAAGATAATTGGGAAGGGGTCCTTTCACTATGAGGCCAAAGGTCCTAAATCTTGAAATTTTTCAAGTTACAGCTGATTAGTTCATATTGAAGAAGTCATTATTAACAAATATGATCCACTAGCAGCAAAAGTAAAATGACTTCATAGTTACTCACAGTGGAGATCAGGAGAATCAAGGTTTGAGCCCCACCTGACCAAAACCCAACTCAACCAATAAAAAGCTGAGTGTGGTGGTGCTTGCCTCTCATCCCAGCTACATGGTAAGCATAAATAGGAAGATCCCAGACCAGGCCAACTCAGGCAGAAAATCTCAAAAATAATCAAAGCAAAAAGGGCTAGGGGCATGTCTAAAGTGGTAGAGTGCCTTCCTAGACATTGCAAAGTCTAAAGTCAAAACCCAGTATGGAGGAGGAGAAAAGTGACTTGACAGTAACAATCATGGTCTATTCACAGTAAACATCAGTAAACATAATCTCTGTGCTACAGATGAGAAAACTGAGGTGTGTGGCTCATGAGAAAAAGGCCTGAGGGGGGTAGGACCAAGCAGGAGGCTGGACTGCCTTGCAACATCTGCGGAAGAAGGTCACCAGCACAGAAGCAGCATTTCCAGAGCTCCCAGGAGAAGTGCAGTACTGAAGGTGGGATATGCTTCCTCAGCCTCCCGGGTGCTGAGAGTACGGCAGACATAACCAAGATATATGGAGGACGGTTTAACCACAGAATACACCAAAAGGGAAGAGAAGTACATGTAGGTTCCTTGCATGTAGCTCCAAAGAAACCAAACAGAATCAGTGCAGCCAAACTTTCTGAGCAGTAGGCCATGTTATCCGTGGATGGCATCAAAGAACAAATACACCACTGAAACTCCTTCAGATATTCAAGGACCACTATCATCATTTTACCATAGCCACAAACTATCTATATGCCATTATCTATTTAATATTCTTCTTAAAATAGGCATATATATATATATATACACACACACACACACACACAGAGAGACAGATGAATGTAGCTTCACCCTGTGCAAGTAATACTCCACAAGAAACCATGAGGGGCACTGTTTTAAGGGAGTTTTTCCAAATAACATATTAAAATAGATAGATGATTGATAAAATAAATATTCATCACTTGCCATCTCTCACATCAGTAGTGATATGGCCGACACATTTAGAAGTATCAGGAAAAAGTTAAGAGAAACAGATTATTGACTTTTGAACTAGACAAATCTGTATTAAAGCTCCGTATTTTCTCTATGTTTTCTCACTTACAAATGGATATCATTCAGCGCTATCTCTATTAGGGTGGTTTCAAGGATGGGTGAAAAAATACACCCCAGTACTGAACACTGTACCAAGGACAAACAACCTATAAGGTGCTTTTCACACTGTTTGACAGGAAGTGTTTAATCAATAGTGTTGTTCTTATAAGCTATTATATCAGTTCAGAACTTTGCAGAAAGTTCCCTGCACTGGAAGGTGGGTGACACAGATGGTGTCTAACCCTTTTTTTTTAATCTGTGTGCAGCTTTAGTAAGCCAATAATTATGCGATCCCAGGAAAACCAAGTTCCTCTACCCCTCAGAAAATAGGTAATAATATACTTCCACAGCAATTAGCACCATCATGTGACATTCAGACCAGCAAAAGGTCCTATCACATAACACTAAATTACCAGCTTTCCCTCCAAATTTGAAAATGTCAAGCCACTTTTAATTGATGAATACAAAAACAGTTCTGCTCTTCCAAATAAAAATGAATGAAATATTTGCTTCTGTTGATAAACTACCAGGGGATAACTAATGACGTACGCTTCAATAACCCCATTTAAGAAATTATCCACACAAAATGTGTAGAACAAAAACTCTTTAGCAATGGCATATTCATATTTAAAATCAGATCATTAGCTGTAGCAAAACCAAAAACTCGTAGTGAAAGGGTCCCATCAAATAAACATGTTATTCAGGTGACTTAAACTATACCTGCTAAGGGAAGAAAGGTGTGAAAGAAAAATAATTTAAATACTATTGGCCATTCCACCCACACTCTGGAGTAAGCGTGAGTCGAGTGTCCTAAATCTACGGCAGATTCAATTCCCTTGTGCTGTTTCTCGCCATCCTCGTAGGGATCTAATGTTGTGAGGATATGGATTTTCCCTCTATGTCGCCCTTAAGTGCAATATTTTATCTGATGCTCAAATACCTGGCACCTTTTTCAACAATGGAGGAATAACATACTAAAAGAGAGTGTGTGTTCCCCGATGCAGTAGGTAAATATCACTTTGTGTACTGTATTTTGAGATGACTTAAGGAAATGATTTGCTTCGTTTGTGATTTTAATTAAGCCTCACTTCTGCCACTGCACTAACTTGTCTCATAGTCCACAACAAATGCAATGCAATTCCACCACACTTTTTCTCTGAACACTACCGCAGCATCATTAATGGTGACCTTTCGCCAAAATTTAAGGAAGTATCATAAAGTTGCATTTGCCCACTATCATCAGGCAATAAGGTATTCCACACAAGCAAATTAACTGTCAGTGCTCTTTTTATCACAACTGGAATTGCCAACTGAAAGTAGGTCCACATCTTACTCTCAAATGAGTCACATCCTTTGTGCCAGCTAAGGCAATCCCAAGACTGGGTTGAAAGACCACTTCCTCTCCAAAATTGACCTTGAATTCTCCCTGGGGCACACTTGGAAGATGAAGGAGGCTAAAAATAAAAACAGCAGCTATCAGAATATGCCAGGCTGTGCAAGATAGTGCCTACACCTTCTTTCATATAATTTTCAGAAGTGATCTCAGAGGGTAGTTAGAACTTTCTTGATATTCATTTCACACATGAGTTAGTGAAGATTAGGAGGAGAGGGACCTAGCCAGCACTTCTTGAGAAGGTAAGTGGCAGAGCCAGCTTCAATTCAGGGCTTGTCCTGGATCTGTGCTCCTCTGCCTCAGCTCTCCCCCACCATCTGAACACAGAGACCACGTGGGTTCTCACCACCGAAGTTCAAACCTCCTCCAGACAAAATCCATGTTTTTTTCACCTACCTAGCCCCAGAGTCTGCACAGTTGCTTACCTGTATCAGCTAATTAAAAAATGCTTATTCACTGATCTTGATGCCTGGAGTCTGCCATCATTCAATCAATAACCAATCAATCCAGCCATTGCTAACATTTCTATCGCAGCCATGCTGTCCCTCCACATAAGGAATAAATAAATACTGAAGATCTGTAATCACTGTCTTATATTCTTACACTGGGTACTCTGAGTTTAATATTATTATCCTGATTTACTGAAGATGCCCAAATTATTAGCAGACCGTTTCTATGGAGCTAGAATAGTATCTTCCAGGCCACTTGAGATACATGCCTTTTATACTCTTGTTAGAAACAAAGCATCCAGAGATCCCCAGGGCTACGGAGGCATTTGAGAGCTTACTTCTCTTTTTCAGTTCCTCCTGTCCTATCACCACCCTAGCTATCCTTATTCTGCAGGCCTCTCCCAATCCTCCTAATTTCCTACTTATCTAGATAGGAAACTAAAAGAACTTCATTTGTTGGACCAGTCTTTAAAACAACTTGAATGAAAAAGACTCTCCCAGGAGGAAAACATTAATACAGGCTGTGGGGGAACTCTCTTCTCACTGCTTATTCTGATTTCTTTTGCCTGTGGTTTGCCTCTGTGGCTTAGATAATTGCTGTTGCCTGACCACTCGAATCTAGAAAAATATCTTGGCTTCCTGGCATAAAGTTCCCTTCTCTTTCAATTTCCATGTCAATTCACAGACTTTAGGACCCTTCCTTAGAGTCTGAAACTTTCTTTCCTGAACGATTGGAATGTAGACAGTGAAACAAGTCCTGTATGCAAATCCCACCAGGGCTCTCCAGGTGGGGATTTTCAAGGCACAAGCCCTGGGCTTGCATTGAGGAAGTCATCCACACCATTGGCAAAGGCATTGCTTTCCTTTCCTTCCACCCATTGTTTGCAGAATGGTGTCTCCCAGGGCCAGGAGGAAGGTTCCAGGCTGGAGGCTCTATAATTGCTCTGGGGATGGGGAAGGGCTAGTTTTATCACAGGAAAGAGACTCCTTTCCAGGAGGCCTCCTAATCCTTTCACTCTCCAGGAGGGGGGGAAAAAAGGGGAGGGCAAAAAAGAGACTAGCTCTACTTCCTTCTTTTCTATATCCCCACCACAAGTTTCAGATTTTCTAAACTGAAAGTTAAAATTTGCATGATTCTGTCTTTGCACAATGTCAATTCCCTTTTTCACTGTGGCCCTGAAAAGTGCCCACAACCACCATTTAATTGTGATTCACGTAGCTATTTAATTGTAACCTTGAAAGGTGCTCACAACTGCTCAAAAGGCCATCTGTCAACAATAGGATTGGAGAATTCCCATAAAACCAGCCTTGCCACTAGTTCCCCAGGAGACAGCTTACAGTGGGGAGGGGAAATATGGGTTCAAGTCCAGACTCCTCCCTTGCACCTGTTCCTAGAGCTGACTTAACTCCTGAGCCTCCCTCCTACTACCCACAGGACAATGTGGGGGTCCATTTGTGTGATTACATATGTTATGATGTTTACTCATAAAATATGTACGTATTCCAAATGCAAAGCCAGTGTGGTCTATCTCAGAGCATTGGGGGGGGGGGGGGGTTGGCCAGGGGGATTCTCAACTTCTTTGATGCACTTTTCCCACAGTGGCATCTTACATTTGAATTTTTTTTACAGAAAGGTTTTCCTTTTTGAGAAACAAAGTAGGAATGATAATTCCAAATCCTGCTAACATCTTCAAGGTCAGTAAGGTACAGTGATTAAACACCAGGATTCTGGAGCTCATTGCCCAGGTTCAAATCCCAGCCCTCTGCAAATGTGTGACCATAGGAATGTCATTTAACTGCTTCAGGCCTTACTTTCCCCTCTACATGTCAGGGATCATAAAAGTAAAATGAAATGCTTTGTAATCTCTAATACGCTCTACAAATGCATCACAGCAACACAGATACTTTCAAAAGTTTTTAAGTCAGGTGAGGTGGCCTGTAATCCTAGCTACTGTGGAGATCGGGAGGCAAAAAAAAAAGTTCACAAGACCCCCATCTCCACCAATGGCTATGTGCCATCTCCACGGTGGTATGTGCCTGTCACCCCAGCTATGCCGGGAAGCATAAATAAGAGGATAAATAAGAGGATCACAGTCCACATCAGCACAGGCAAAAAGTGAGACACTATTCAAAAATAACCAAAGCAAAAAAAGGGCTGGAGGTATGACCAAAGTGACCCGAACAAACACAAGGTCCTGTGTTCAAACCCAAGTACCACCAAAAAATTTAAAATAAAAAAGTTTTAAAATTTAACAGAAGATATACAATCTACAAACAGGAAAAAGACTTTTAGATGCTTCCAGAGCATATAAATGCAATTGTATGTAAGGGGTACTCCAAGGAGGAACACATGCAGGGGGACAGCAGATCTAAATCTTTACCCCCTCCTGCCCACCCACACACATCCTACCCTACTTGGTAGGAAAGCATTCTGAGGGCACTGGAGGAGCAGGGAGGCCTCAGGCAGGCACTGCCCGGCAGACTCCTGGGCTAGGGCAGAATGACACCGTCTTGGGCCACTGCCCAGTTTTAGCTGGACCTTTCAGTCCCTACAGTACACTCCCCCATAGGATCTAATTCTTCCCACTTTCTGAACTAACCCGGTCCTTAAGGGAGGGGCTGTCAAGCAGGGACTCACAGGTTTCACTACCTCTTTCTACCCCAAAAAATTACACAGAAAAAGAGGACCCATTCATCGCATGGTCATTAGAAAACAGGACTGGGGTGGAAGAGAGGAGAGAAGGGCTCATGTACTTTGAGAGTTCCTATCCTACATGTGAACTAAAAATAGAGGGACACACAAGCTGCCCTTACAAGACCTAAGAAAACAGTTTTTAAGTCACTTCTAAACCTGAAACTGGGCAGGGGGAGTGGTTGGGGGAGACCTAACCAACGTACAGTGTGAGTCTATTTGAAATTGTCACAAGGAATCCCCCTGTACAATGAATATATCCTAATAAATTTAAAAAAAAAAAAACTGAAACTGAACGGTAAGCACCCACTTAAGAGCTGGCTTTTCATGGAGCAGAAAATCAACTCACAGAAAAAAAAAAAAAAAATCAATGAGAATCAAAATGAAAGCCAAAACATGAGCTCTTCTTTAAAAAACACACATAAACTGAGAACTTTCTCCAACAAATGCCAGATTTTCACTTGGGAGAAAAACAGAAGCCTTTGGGTAAAATAAACAGAAGGGGGGAGAGTTCCCCTTGCATAAACCAAGGGGAACCTCCTTCCTGCAGATCGAGTTCTGACCTTCATGTGAACTCGAAATAACTAACTCATGATTTCGCAAAGCAAGAGGAATGGCAAGCATTTAGAATGATGCTAAAAATCGTCGTTTCTTCTCTGATTTTTTGTTAGGCAGCCAAGTGTATCAGTCAGAGCAAACATAGCTAAAAAATGTCCACTTCCCTGTGTTGGAAGAACCCAGGGAGGTGATCATTAACAGCCACCCTCCAGGATGCTGCCCTACATGTGAAAATCAGAATTCTCCATGAGAACTGACCAAGGGAGACCAACTTCCTCTTGTTCACTCACTCAACAGATATTAATTAAGCATCTACTATGTGCCAGTCACTATTTGAGAACAATGGGCAAGACAGTCAAATCATCTCCTTGCAGGGCTAACTTCTCCAAAAGTAGCTTTTTATATAAAGGCACTGATTCTCTTTTTTCAAATACATGGACATGTAAGACAAACAAACCCCTGATGCCTCCCTTCATACCCACAAATCCGCTTCTGCACAGCGAGGAGCCTGGGATGCATGCCAGCTCCACTACCCTTCATCCAGCTAGGTGTGGATAGATCTCCAGGTGGAACAGCTCCACCTAAGGCCTGAGGAGTGACTAAGTCGGTAAAGGCAGGAAAAAGCACTGCAGAAACAAAGCTGCCCAAGGACAAATCCTACTGTTCAGTGCTATCACTCCTCCTGCGTGGTCCTCCAGCCCCTGCTCCTCCCTTGCAGGCTACTCTGTGTCTGTGTTCACTGAGCTTGGTATACCATAGGAGCTCAATTGTTGCTGAAATACCTGCCAGTGTTGTTGATGACAATCGTGTAACAGTAACGGAGCATCACATATGTGCTAGGCATTTATAGTTGCTAAGAGACCTGTAAGTTGGTGCCATTGTTATCTCCATTTTACAAATGGGAAGACCAAGACAAAGAGCACACAACACGGGTGTTTCCACCACCTGTGCAAAGCACTCAGCCCTTAGTAACAAGCAAGTACTGCAGAAGCAGGAAGCCCCGGCAGGACACATGCAGCCACTCAGGCTCCTTCTGCTCACATCCTTCAGGGTGGGATTTGCACCTTGGTGAGAGACAGCAAAACAGAGGTGAAGAGTACAAGTTCTGGTGCCCAGCTCCCAGTTCTCTGTATGTGGTCCTGCACGAGTCCACTGCCCTTCCTCGGCCTCAATTTCCTTATCTATCCAATGGAGACCATCACAGCACCTGTCTTACAGGTTTTCTGTGAGGATTCAACAAGTTAATGAAAGGGGCCCTGAAAAGCACATGACACACACACATGCTCTATCACTTGGTAGTAATCACTTCCACATGGAGGTACCAGCACTGCTACACCTCCCAGCCCAGCAGCCGTACTCGGTTCACACCTGAGTAGATACTCCTGGACACAATTTGACAATCTGCCTTCATTTATCAGGACAGGGTCACATGGCCGCTCTGCCTGTGAGTGGGACTGGCAAGCAGGCTTGTGTCAGGAAGACGATGACAAAACAGGAAACTAAGTGGAAAGCAGCAGCAGCCACCACAGCTATGGAGGTAGGGCAAGACCCCAGCAGCTCGTGGGACACACACTCCAAGAGAGCTCCAGGGAACGGCCTGAGCAGCAAGCAGCCACCGCCCTACTGAGGTTCCCTAAGGAAGCAGCAGGCACAAAGGTCCCCAGACCCTTCACCATTATTCTGAAAGCATCGGGATGAGGAAGAGGTGGGGGTAAAAGTTTTCCTGTCTGTGAAAGGGCTGCAGGACTCAGTCTCTTTTATATAATATTAATTTTTTAATAAATTTGCCGAGATGTTTGTTCTATTAAAAACATTCAAAAACCTAGGAGCTTTGGACTCTCTAAAATTAACAGAAGCCCTAAAGGACCCTGGCATTGCCTCACTGCCTTCCAACTTCTCTTCAATTATGCATCCTTCCAAGTCTGTGGGTGGGTAAAGCAAATGTTAGCTCTTCAAATGAACTAGTTTATTTTGTTGTTTGTGTGGCAACATAAATTTGGATTTTTTTTAATTCAAAAAAAACAAAAACCTGCTTCTGTAAGTTGTATTAAAAGAAAAAAAGTGACAGCTCTCAGGAGTCCAAGCTTTGTTTACAGTACACCATACGTACATTATGGAAAAGAAGGGTTTCATGGAGCCTACTTCCTGGCTTTGAAAAGGACTTCTCCAAAATGTTTTTCAAAAGATAAAACTGCATTCAAATGTTTCATTATTTCATTATTCATTAATCCACATTTTCTTAATTTTTTGGGGGGTGGTACTGGGATTTGAACTCAGGGTCTCACACTTGGTAGGCAGGTGCTCTACCACTTGAGCCACTCCACCAGCACTTAAATCTACCTCTTGAGTTCTCAGGAACCTAGGGCCCAAACATTTAAATTTTACTAACAGCAACATCAATTTCACAGACCTAAAGAAATTTTTTTTTAAAAAAAGGTTTATCTTCACTTTTGAAAGCCTGATGTACTGTTTACTCAGAACTGACTTGGGGGCAATCATTCATCTACCAGGGGAGTTTTAAAATATCCTTTCCACAAATCAGGCCTCCCAAAAGCCCTTAACCTGGGACACCTCATTAACTATGCTCACAGCAACCTGAGCGCCCCAATCAAATTGGACTATTCATGAGAACTGGGTTGAGTCGGAGGGATATGGGGTTACTAACACAGACTCTTGGAGCTAGCATGCTAGGTGTGTGATCCTCTTTTTTTTTTATTATTCATATGTGCATACAAGGCTTGGGTCATTTCTCCCCCGCTGCCTAGGTGTGTGATCTTGAGTTAATGAATGATCCTTTTTTTGCCTCATCTGTAAAACAGAGGGAGGTAGTAATCGTAGCTACCTGTTGGGCAGCTGTTAGCCCAGGACTTGCCATAGTGAGAGCTAGACAAGTGTTCACTATCCTTATCATCCAGGAAACTAAAACCCTGCAAGGGTGGGACAATGTGTGTGTGATACCAAGCACTGCCCTGGGGGCTACGGATGCATCAGTTAACAAAAAAGATCTCCTCTTCATGCGTCCTACCTTCTACTTTAAAGAGGAGCAATATTATATTCTAGAGGTAGTCAGTGCCTTGGGTAAAAAATAGCTCAGAGTTACAGGAAGATCAAGATTATAAATGGGATGGTCAGGGGTGGAACGTGAAGGAAGTGAGGAATGGCACCATGAAGTACAGGTGCCCCTCAGCTTAGGATAGGATTTTATCCAAATAAATTGATTGTAAATTTAAAATATCCTAAGTCAACTTAACACACCTACTCTACCAAACAGCACAGCTTAGCCTAGCCTACCTTGAACATGCTCAGAACACCTATATTGGCCTACAGATGGGCAGAATCACTGAACACAGCTTAAGTGTTGAATTATCTCAGGTGGCTCACTAGGAGTTGTGGATGGCTGCCACTGTCCAACACAGCAAGAGAGTTTTGTACCACATATTGCTAGCCTGGGAAAAGATAAATATCCACAACTCAAAGTGCAGCTTCTACAGAATGTGTATCACTTTCACATCATCATAAAAAATTGTAAGTTGAGAGCTGGGCACAGGTAGTTCACACCTGTAATCCTAGCTACTCAGGAGGCAGAAATCAAGAGGATTTCGGTTCAAAGCCAGCCCAGGTTGGCTATCTCGAAAAACCCATCACAAAAAAAGGGCTGGTGGAGTAGTAGCTCAAGGTGAAGGACCTGAGTTCAAGCCCCAATACCACAAAAAAAAAAAAAGTAAGTTGAACCAAAAATTCTAAATCCCCAAGTACAAAGCACCACTTGTACTTGAGGAGGGAGTTCTAAGCAGAAAGAGTTGCCCGTGCAAAGCCCAGAGGCAAGGGCAAGCCTAACACATTGTAGGAACTAGCGGGGGCAGCAGGGCCATGTGCAGGGGACAAAAAGCAGGAGAAGACAAAGTCAGGCAGCTGGTGAGGAAAACCACATTGGGCTTTGGGAGGCCCTTGCCTTTTCCCCTGCGTAGGAATGGGGAGCACTGCAGAGTTCTGAGCAAGGGAAGAACATGAACAAACTTCAATTTTTAAAAAGATCATTTTGGCTGCCTCATGGGAACAGACACAGAAGGTCAATGGCAAAAGTGGAGAGACGAGTGAGGATACCCCACAACAGCCCCATTAGAGGTGATTTGGACAAGAGTTGTGGCCGGGAGGCATTAGAAGTAGTCAGATTCTGGATTCACATTTTTTTCTTTTAAATAACCAATTAGAGCTCCCTACTCTAAACCAAGTGGATTTGGATCTCTGGGTGGGTGGGCACACTGTGCCCCAGCTTCGCTGTTTTCTGTTCTAATCTCTTCGCGTGATATTAATGTAGCCACAACCACAGAGGCCACAGCTCTTTGGAAACAAGAGGCCCAGAAAAGAAGCATCATTATCCAAAGTTATGTAGGGCACAGGGAGAAAGAATACTAGGGAGAATAAAACTCCCTGTTCACCTCTCAAATCCAGGGCCTCTTACATACTAGGCAAGTGCTCCATCACTGAACTTATGCTAGGCTCTTATACTTTCATGTGGAGATGCTGTTTACACTGCAAATCAAGTTATGTTATTCCAGTATTTAATAATCGCCACTGCTTAATATTGATCTTTTTTTTTTTTTTGAGGTACTAGCGTTTGAACTCAGGGCCTACAACCTTGAGCTACTCCACCAGCCCTTTTTGTGATAGGTTTTTTTCAAAATAGGGTCTTGTGAACTATTTGCTGGGCTGGCTTTGAACCACAACTCTCCTGATATCTGCCTCCTGAGTAGCTAGGATTACAGGCCTGAGCCACTGGCACCCAGAGGTGGATTTGCTTTGAAGGTCAAGCCCACAGGCTGGCAGATGGACTGGATATAGGGTTTGGAAGACAGGCATTAAGAAGGACCCAAAAGGTTTGAATATGAGCATCTGGAAGGATGGAGTAGCCATGAATTGGAGGGGAAAACTAGTAGAACCATGGCAAAGGTGGTGGTATTTTGTTTTTGAAGAAAGCAGGGCATTCTTTAAATCATTATTGCAGCCTATACACTTCTTCCCTACTTCTGGTTTCCAAAAAGAAGGGTTTCTCCCTCAACACTCCTGGCTTCTGTATGTTGCTCCACATGCTTCTTCCTTGAGAAGTGGAGGGATTTCTCTCACAGAGGTGTCTACTCCTCCACCCAGAAATTTACAGGGGCCATGGCCAAAACCAGAGTTTTGGATCCAAGGCCCAAACTCCTGAGAATCCATATGCCAGATCCAGCCACCCAATCCTAAATGCCAAATAAAGAGGCATGGTGGAACCCCTTGTTCCTTCCTATTATTGCTTATACTCTCTCTACAACAAAATTAGAGATAAGGGCAAAATAGTTTCTGCTGGGTATTGAGTGGGGGGAGCAGGAGGGGGCGGAGTGGGTGGTAAGGGAGGGGCGGGGGCGGGGGGAGAAATGAACCAAGCCTTGTATGCACATATGAATAATAAAAGAAAAATGAAAAAAATAAAAAATAAAAAAAAATAATAAAAAGGTTTTGGATTAAAAAAAAAAAAGAGGCATGGTGAAGGCAGAGAAAGGAGGTTTATTACACATGCCATGGGAAGAGTCAGAGTAAGCACTCAGTTTATCTTCAGCCATCTTTGGGGTGCAGACATGAGCTATAGGTTTAAAGAGATACAAGAACTAGGGGCAGGGGACAAAAGTATGCATAGTTAAATAGTCACAGTCACAGTGTATTCTGGTTGATCATTATCTCAGCCCAAGGGTACCTGGGGAGGTTCCAGAGTTGTTGTCTGGATTTATTGTCAACTGGCAAGTGGCCCATCCTGAGGGAGGTCTACTGTTGGAGGTAGTTTTTGTCCCTTGTCATGAAGATACTACCTTTCCTGAAATCCAAGGCGATTGCAAAGCGAATGCAAAGAGAATGGCTTAGAGCAGAGACAGACACAAAATGGAGGCTGGGATGCCAAGCTTCTCCTGTTTTTAGTTAATTCATGTGTCCAAGAAGGAGTCAGTGTTTTTCAACAAAAGCAGTTTGAGCACTTCTTACATGGCCACTGCCACCACCCCACCACCATGCAAGGAAGTTTCTCGGTGCCCAGAACTATGACGGCGGGTACATCTGCCAAATCTCAGGTTCATGCCAGGAAGCTCACGCTGTCCACAACTAAGCCACATCATCCAACCAAGACTTCATCAGTAATAAAGACGACATTTTCACCTCTGCATTCTTTACAATCTGTCTCTCAAGTGGTCCAGAAATCTGAAAAACAGGAGCTATTTGAACCCCAACAATAAGCACCTCCAGAGCACTGAAAATAACTTTTTACCTCAAGTTTTACAGATCATTGGAACCTCGTAATAGCAGCCTTAGTGGGTTAATCAGCAAACAACTCTTAACTCACAATGAAAGGCTGGGTTTAGAGGAGGGTCCATAGCATCAGCCCGTTTTACAGTTGAGAGGCAATTCAGAGAGTCGGTGCTTCTGCAGCAGGCCACACTCACATAAACATTTGACCCAAGTCATCCGATTCTAAAGCCCTTTTTATACTTAAGAGCTGGGTACCTTGGGCAAGTTATCTACCCTCTCTGTGCCTGCATTTTATTATCTGTGAAACAGAGATTATGCCAACACTTATTTCCTTGGGTTATTGTGAGGGTTAAATGAGTTAACTGATACAAAGTACTTGGAAGAACAAATGACACATCATAAGTACTCAACAACTATCATCATCACTATTACCATACTGGCCTACTTCTCGAATAATTAGGATAAAAGCTACCAAGACTAAATTGCTCTGTGGCAAGAACTGTACACTAAGTGCTTTTTCTGCAATAACTCACTGAACCCCTGTAGCAACTGGTGAATTCTGTTCTCATTTTACACTCAGGAATCTGAAGCTCAGAGAACAAGGTTAAGTGTACCAACTAGAGTTCACACAACTAAGCAAATATCAAAGTCAGCATTTGAACTTGTTTTACAAATTA
The DNA here is from genome assembly GCF_047511655.1 of Castor canadensis. NCBI lineage: Eukaryota > Metazoa > Chordata > Mammalia > Rodentia > Castoridae > Castor > Castor canadensis. Next base: position 183,520,796 of record NC_133386.1, on the reverse strand, counting down.
CTTGGAAGAAACATTTGCTGCATAAAATAAAGCAACACGAGTTGCTTTAACTTCTAGTCAAGTATTAAAAATACACGTAGAATTCAAAAGCACCTCCTTGATACTCAAAGTTCCTTTGAGGTGTCTCAGCCCAAAAGCACAAAAGGGAAAAAAGTCCCACAACTCCGGTTAACTTTATCCACAACATGTAATATGAATTACCCCAGACCACATCCCATACCCACCACAACCTGGAAACCCACTTCCTTTCCAGAACACATCCCAAGGAGCAAAAGTCAACATTCAGCTTCGGTTTCTCCAAGAACACCTTGTGTACTGACCTGAGCATGCCAGTGAGCAACTGAGCTGGAAAAAACATTCTCCCCAAGCCTGGAAAGGGATCAGAGAGCTTTTGGACTGAAATGCATCACTTCTTCAATGCTGCTTATTATTCCCAGTACTAGTGAGGCTGAGCCAAGCAAGCTAATAGCGTCCTGCAAGATCCTGAGATAAACACCACTGACCAGAGGTAAGCTGGTCCCAGTGGTCTTTTCTGGGCCTGACTTCAAGGACCCATCTTCATTACCTGACTTTGAGGTCTTCAGATAGCATGGCACCTTTCTGCCCCAAGGCCTTTGAGTGGAATGGCACAAGGTCATCTGTGCATCGGTTTGCCTAGGAAGCTGGCCCGCCGGCTGGCCCAGGGGGACCAAGTAGGGGGTAGCACTATTTTTCTTCTGTCAGTCATGAGACCAGAAACATGGTAAAGAAGATGTGAGTGTCACACTTGTCGGGGTAGAGGTAGGCAGAACAGAAGCCAAGAAAGAAAAGCAAGAGGTTGACCAGGTGTTAACCCCAGGGATCTGGTAGGAGGTCTGGGTCCTTGCAGACACTAAGAATTACTGTTGCATCAAAATTTCTATGCTTGCAAGCAATCATCCAGGCAAAAGTGCTGTCCATATTATTCTACAGATGCATGGCCAAGTCCTGAACACTTTGAAAGCCTGTTGAGTCCTTGCAACATGCCAGGACCAGGCTAGGGCTTTATATAGCTCCCTTCATTTAGTCCTCCTGAACATCCTATGAGACACAGGAACTGGCTGTATTGTGCAATGGGGAAACTCACACTCAGAAGAGTTATTAACTTGTTCTGATATCAATCAGATCTCGTGGTAGTATGGAATCAAAACCACTCTAACTCAGAGCTCACACTGGACCTTTTTTTTCCACAAAAGGGCATCATTTGGAGTGAGAGGGCTGGTGTACATGGGCAGTGGCAAGACCACAAAGAGGACAAACATGTGACTTCCGAGTGCAATTCTTCACTTGAAATACGAGGTCAATTTAAAATCAGATGATGCAGGCAGAGCACATGCCATGATGGCTAGCTGAGGTGTCATTTCTCTCAATGCAACTTTCTAGAGCAATACTTCTCCTCACAGGGGGGACAGCACAGGCCAAGATAAAAAGCCTACCATCAGAAGCCGCAATATGTGGTCACCCTCATGGTTACTTCCATGCCACCTCTATCGTCATCACCACCATCTTTAAGGCACTCACATTCACTGGGCAGCCTCTACGTCCCACTCATTCTCACTATCACATTAAGGTGTGACTATTATATACCTACTTGGCAGATGAGAAAATTGAGACTTAGAAAAAAATAAGGAAATTTGGTCAAAGTCATAGAAGAATCAAGGATTCATACCCAGGAAATCTGGCCCCAAACCCATGCTCAAGATGCCAGAAAAGTATTACTTCCTAATTTTCGCCTCAAAAAGCTGATACACCTTAGCTCAAGGCAATAAAACCAGGAAGAATGACCCCACTCCCAAATGAACTTGCTTACCCTCCCTCCCGGCTGCCTCCCTAGAAACGAATGTTTTCTTCAGAGTCACCCTTCTCATGGTTTCTTCATCTTCGCACCACCTGAACTTGGGCTAGAAATAGTATATATTTTTTATTTTTGCAGCACTGGGGTTTAAACTGAGGGTCTCATACTTGCTAGGCAGGCACCACTTGAGTCATTCTGCCAGCCCCTGAACTTGAGCTAGAGAAACTGCTGTTGGGGAGACAGTCCTGTGCACTGTAGGGCTTTTACCCGTGCCCCTGGCCTCAATCCATTCAAGGCCAGTTAGCACCCTTAAAACTCTCTGTTCCAAGTCTTGACAAATCAAAAGTTCTCCTGAAGGAGGTGGGGCATAGCTTAAATGGTACAGCACTTGCCTAGTATATGTGCAAGGTCCAATCCCCAGTACACCAAAGGTTTCCTGACATTGTCAAATGGCCCATGAGGTACAAAATTGCCCCCAGATGGGATGGGATGGGATACCAAAGGTAGGGCCCAGGAACAGGTGGCCAAACAGGCAGAAACTGACAGAGAAGCACGGTGGACATGAGCCAGGCCTTGAGACTGACCTTGGGCACGTGACCATAATATAGGAATGATCACATTGTCTCCTTCACAAGGCTGCTATGAACAACTGCAACAAGGCATGCAAAACCCTTAGCTCAGTGACCACCTCCCGCTGAGTTACTGAGACCATAATGATTCTGATTGTCCAGTTGAGATTCACCTCACAGTGACCAGGAAAACCAAGAGCAGGTTTTTCCACATTTGCTGGTTAACGCAGTCCTGGGGGGTTGGTGCGGGAGGGATTCCTTATATTATAGGAGAGGGAAGGGAAGAGAATATGAACAAATGACTTCCTCTCAAAAAAAAAAATTACAAGTCAAATGTAAGAATCTTCCAGCTCAACCCATCACACAGCCTTGGACCTGAGAGTTGGTGTACAAAGGCATACAGGTTCATCAGGGCAACACCATAGTCACACCACTTCATGAAAATGAAAAGTCAAAAACAAGGAAATGTCCAAAAATAGGGTAGTTAAATAAATTATGTTACGATGGATGCTGGAATATACACAGCTATTAAAGATGGGGCTTAGCTGGGTGCCAGTGGTTCATGCCTATAATCCTAGCTGCTCATGAGGCAGAGATCAGGAGGATCACAGTTCGAAGACAGTCCTGGGCAAAAAGTTTGAGAGATCCTACCTTGAAAATACACATCACGAAACAGGGCTGGCAGAGTGGGTCAAGTGGTAAAGTGCCAGCCTAGCAAGCATGAAGCCCTGTTCAAGCACCAATACTGCAAAATAAATAAATAAAGATGGGCTTAAATTATCAGCCAGGCATGGTGGCAAACACCTGTAATTCCAACTACCTGGGAGGTGAACTCGAGGCCACACTAGGGGGAAAAAATGGTAGTAAGATTTCAATAAACAAGTCAGGAATGGTAGTACAGGCCTATAATCATAGCTGCACAGAGGCATAGGTAAGAGGACTGCAGTCCAAGATTGGCCCTAGACCAAAAACACAAAGTGACATACTATCCAAAGCAAAAAAGGGGACTGGGGGCATGGCTCAAGCGATAGAACATACACCTAGCAAATGTGAGGCCCTGAGTTCAATGGAAGCCAGGCACTAGTGGCTTGGGCATCATTCTAGCAACCTGGGAGGCTGGATTACAGCCTTGGAGGGGCAGGGAAGAGTTGGCAAGATTCCATTTCAATGAATAGCTGGGTGTGGCCTGTGCACCTATCATCCTAAACGGTGCGGGAGGCTGAGATTGGGAGGATCCGGAGGCATGCCTGTCATTCCAGCCATGGTGGAAAGCATAAAATAGGAGGATCACAGTCCAGCCTGGGCAAAAAGCAAGACCTTATCTCCAAAATAAACAGAGCAAAAAGGGATGGAGGCATGGGCTTAAGCAGTAGAACGCCTTTCTAGCAAGCAAAAAGCCCTGAGTTCAAACCTCAGTACCACAAAAAAGACCAATTGTTAACAGAAGAAAGCACTTAGAATATGACACCAGCCTGGCACTGGTGGCTCATGCCACTAATCCTAAACTACTCAGGAAGCAGGGATCAGAAGGATCACAGTTCAAACCAGGCCCGGGTATACAGTTCAAGAGATCCTATCTTGAAAACACCCAACTGGCGGAGTGGCTCAAGTGGTGGAGCACCTGTCTGGCAAGTCTGTGGCCCTGAGTTCAGACCCCAGTACTACCAAAAAAAGAAAAGAAAGAAGAAAAAAAAAATATATATATATACATATCTACGTACACTATATATATACATATATATATATGAGACACCAAATGAGGCAAACAAGATACAAAAAAAAGATATACAGTATGATCAGTTGATTTGTAATATATTCTGAGGATTAAACTGTATGGAAAACAGTAAAATACTAACAATGTTGATCTCAAAATAATAGGCTAGAGGACTAAGATATTTTTATTTCTCCATTCTACCTTCCTTCATTTCCAAAGTCCTTTACCTACATCAACACCCCAGAGGCAGGAAGAGCCTCATGGGCAAGTGCAGGCTGTAGCGAGCTCTACCTCCTACCTGCTGGTGACCCTGTGCCAGGTATTAAACTTCTCTGAGTTAATAACACTTCTAATATAGCAAGGGGGCCCTAAATGGTAGCTGTTATTATTACCTTTATAGTGTAGGAGGGGTTAAGCCCTGGGAATAAAAATAATGGGTACTGACTGTGGAATAAAAAGATGTCATCAATTAATTGACTGCCTCCCCTGAGGGAGCTATATTACACTGACAAGGAGATAAAAGTTCACCAGGCACTTTTGCAAAACTCCTCTGTTAGAGTTAGCAAGACTCACAGTGAGCCATTTCCTGAAAATCAGCCACCCTCCTGAGATGTACTAAAAATAAGATCCTAGGATATCCCCCCAAAAAGCTGCCTGCTACAGAAGAGCGTGCACCACACCCTGGCCCAGACATCTGGTCCATAAAAGTGTGTGTAAAAAGATGTTGCAAATTAAACCTAATTTATGATATAACAAGAGACAGCTCTGTTTTACAGAATCCAAGAAATGGGTTTATCATGCCCCCAAAAAATAACTCCTCTGATGTTACTGTTCTATTTGAAGTTTTTATAAATTAGACTTTCTTAGTACAAGACATCTCATCAAATTGCATGCTCTGTCTAATAAACTCTCCAAATAAATGCCCAGAGGCTCCAAATACAACCCAGTACATAGTAGGTACATTAGCATTCTGACAAATCAATGCGTGAACAAACAGGGACCATCCACTGAACTGAGGAAAAGAAATCATAATTGCATATCATTATACCCAGATCCACAGAATGCACAACACCAAGAGTGAGCCCTAACGTAAGCTGTGGCTTTCGGGTGATAACAATGTATGAATGTGCCATTCTGGTGGAGATGTGGGTAAGTGGGGGAAGTCATGCATATGTGGATGCAGGGAAGATGGGAGAAATCTCTGTACCTTCTACTTAATTTTGCTGTGAACCTGAAACTACTCTAAAGAATAAATTAATTCTTTTCAAATATCACATTTGATAAAATGTGGCAGTGTATCACCTAAGTGTATTGACACGCAGTGAAATACACTTCTGCACACACATCACAAAACATGCATTCTCAAACCATCTGTTGGGAGAAAGGCTTTGGAACCAGAAGAGCAGGTTCACCAGGTTGTTACAGACAGCACAGGAATGTTCTGCTCACTGGACATTTTCTAAGTGTCAAAAGAAGCCTTTCTAGCTTTCACCTGATTCTTTTCAACAAAAAGAGCTTTTATCTACCAAACTAGAATAACTCTAAGCCTGTGATTTTTTCCCACAACTTTACAGTGCAGAAAGAAAATATTTTAAGGTGGCTTCACATACAAGGCCTCCAACAGGTATACAGTACTATATATAACTTAATTTTCATTTTGAAAGGTTATCATCACATAAGCCCCACTGTCACACTGCCTTCCCATAAATACCTGTAGTTAAAGCAACAGTGTTCCACGTTTTCCAGACAGTCCCTGTGTTAAAACAATTTATCTGTCCCCACCTCCAGTCTCCACTCACCACACATCCCAGCATAGGGTTCGAAATGATCATCGTAACTCAGTGGTTCCCAATCAAGTGAGATCTTGACCCCCAGGGGATATCTGATGACACGCAGACGCTTTCTGGTTGTTGTAACTGGGTGGGACAGGGAGGAGTGCTACTGGCATCTTGCAGGCAAAGGCAAAGGATACTGCTAGACACCCTATAATACACAAAACAACCCATCACAAAGCATTACCAGGTCCCAAACATCAGTGGTGCCAGGCAGCAAAACTACACTTGAAAGCTAAAGAGTGGAATGCTGAGAAAGTTTTTTTTAAAAAAGAACAAACTCTTGCCTCAGGACTGGAAGTTAAGGCTGAGTCTAAGCAGTGCTTTTTGGGGGAGGCAGAGCCCTCTATCCTTGCTCAGATAATGATGGATTCCAGCCAAACCTTTGTCTATTCAGCTGGAAAATGGGGCCAAAAAAAATACATGCCTCTCAAGATTTTTGTAAAAATGATTAAGTTCATAAAGTGTTTAGAGTGTTCCATGCCAGCACAATGCAGATACAAAATGCATTAGCACTGAGAGATCTTCCAGATTGTGACATGGCAATGGCTGTACATGCAGAGTGGCTTGCAGAAGGAGGCATCAGGCAGAGAGGAGGCTTTCCAGCACAAGGCAGAGCCCCCAAGAAAGCTCAAGGCAGATCAGAGTTCACTGAGAAGAGACACCAGTGACTGAGCAGAGTTTCTTGGGGCTACCTATACACCCCCCCCTCCAAGATATCCTGGGTAGAGCAACAAATTCCTAAGCAACAGCAGCAGGAATAAGGGTCAGGTAGCAGGCCACTCTTAAGTCAACATTTGGTGGGAGAAGGACAAATATGATCATAAAAAGAACTAACCAGAGCTTTTCTGAAAACCTCAAAGGAAAAACAGGTGGATGAAACCACAACCCCTTCCAATGTGTTGCAAAGTAATATGGATAACAGAGACTGAGGTATTCAAGGGCCTCAAGCAGGTCCCCTAAAATGCACACAAACTGCAAGACATCCCCCAAGAAAGCCATTACCAACCAGAAGCCAATCAAGATGGTAATAACCAATCCTACAGATTCAGAGCCTCACAAAAACCCCACAAGAGGTGAAGACCGCACGTGCAGTGGAAATTCTGTTTCCAAAGAACTGCTGCAGCATCTGCCAGGCCTCGTCATCCTCCCCATCCCGTGTCACAATCATGCTCACGTGCAATGGGAGGAATTTCCAGACTTCTGTTTTTCTAAAGCAGAATTCTGAGCAGAGTCTAAAAATTAATAAAGGTTAATGTTGGCAACAAATGTGAGAAGTTTATTTCAAAATGCTTTTTAACCCCAACCCCAACTAGAATGTGTGTCAGATGACAACCAGGCCATCATGTTAGACAATGACCCTCACTCTGGCCTTCAGATCCCAGACAACTCACACTGCTAAGATACGAATTATAAGACTAGACCCAGGTCTTCACCTTGGTTTTCAGTTTTTTCAAAATGTGTTTGAGTTCACCAAAATGTAAACAGATTATTGATTATTCCTCTGCAAACTGCTTTTTAAAATTATTCTATGTAAATAATTATTCACAGATAAAGGATGATAAAACTCAACTAGAGTCTTCAAATTCCAGGCCATGTACCATATAACCTTGGATAACTTTCCCAGCCTCTCTAAGCCTAGGCTTCACATGTGTAAACAGTGATATTCATCTACATAGGGGCTGGGGGATGAGGGCCACAGGGAAAAGGGTGGTAAAGTGGTACAATTCAAAGCATTTGGTAAACAGAGCTAAAATCCTAACTCTCTTCCCAGTCCCCAATCATCACCACCCCCTCTCCAAACAGGACTACAGAATCCTTGAAAGGAAACCCTCATCCCCAGACTCTCAGCTTTTTAAGAACAAGGAGCCTGCCATTCTTGTCTACCAAGGCCAAGTTGAGGCCAGGGATCAGTACACAATAGATGCTCAATTACTATCTGTGGAATGAATAAATGAATGAACGTGATGATTGGGACAAAGAGGTCTAACTCTCCATTTCTTCATCTGTAAGATGGAGATAATTACCATATGTCCTACTGTGAAGATTAAATAAGATGATGGATGGGACATGCCAATTTAGGGACTCCACCTGGTGCATAAAGACAATAGAAAACTCAGAAATGGTTATACACAACATGCACATTATCCAGTGGTATCTTAATTTTCCCCTCCACTGAAAGGACACATGTAGAACCAAATTCATGCCAGGTGGCCTCCCCACAACCTTCCAGCAGGCAGCAGGGCACAGCTATTGCCTGCAGAAGGCCAGCAACAGGACCACAGGCACTGGCCCCACCTCAGCAAGGGTTTGGGAAGCTGGCTCCACACTTACAGAGAACAGTCACCCCACTCAAGTGTTACAACCGTTCCCCTCCTCCCATTGCAGCCCAAGTAGCCAGGAGTGGTTCAACATCAAAAGATGAGTGGAGAAAAGGGAAGAGGAGTAAACCAAACCCTCACAAGAAAAATCTGAGAGCTACAACAGTCTTGAGCAAACAGTCCCAAAGTTTCACTAGGACAAGCAGACACTAAAGAGAAATTCTCTCCCACTCAGCTCCTCTTGGTGGGAACCAGAGACATAAATCTCAAAGGATGAGCCTGGTCACTTCATACTCCATGCTCACAGTACAAGACCACCATACCTGGGCAGAGAAAGCACTGCAGGAAAGAATCAGGTTCAAATCCAGGTCTGCCAAGCAGAGCCAGTGCCTAAGCCTCTCTGGAATCTGCTCTCCCCAGTTGGCAAAATAAAGAGGTTCTAAGGCCTCTCTTCTGCATCAAAAGTGGTCTATGTGTACAGAATCAAGTTCAAAATCCAGGCCTAACCCACTAAGACAAAAGACTATCCCTGAAGAACAATCTCAGTCTCCATCATTTGTGTAGAAAAGAAAAACTGGATGGACATCCCAAGGGTGCTGTTGAGAGCTAATCACACACATAGGATAAGAGGTGTGACCCTGAGAGGAAAGGACAGTGTTACATGGGGAAAGGGGAAATCCTGGAAGGTGCTGGGCAAGTAGGTGTGATCAGCCCCAGCACCAAAGGTATTGTCTCATCTTCTCAGCAAACACTTACGAAAACCTCATATGGTCACACACTGTCAGGGGCCAGGCACACAGAAGGGAACAAGACCAACGCCAACCATGAAGGCTCTACTCTGTCTTTGTCACTGCCAAGTCTAGCTAGCCCTCCCCTCCCCCATAGTTTTGGTCACTAAAGACATGACTTGACCCATGTCCTCACCCTGGTTTTGACACAGTTATAGAAGCAATAGCAGATTAAGAATAACTAAGCTACTCTTAGTGACAACACCTTCTGATCTTACACAAGTCTCCATTTGCTCACATAGGAAATGGGGAAGGCAAGCACCTGAGCTGACCTACTGACCTTACTGGTAAGTAACCCTGTTATTTATAAAACCTAAATCCAGTTGATACATATGAAAGCATTATAAAAATGAGTAATTCCTTCTTCCAAAGTCACCCATAAGCCAACCAGTGTTAAAGATGGATTACAGCCCCGCTGAGAATCACATGCAACCTAGCTCCAGCTTGGATGAGCCCAATGCCCCTTAGGCCCTCACCATCCATCAGGCTCAACCTCAAAGCAGCTGTGAATCTGACCAACCGTATAGTGGCCCCCACTGAAGACAAACCTCCCACCTCCCCAGGTGGAACTCACTGAGGAAGTCAACCCTACATCCATCCAGCTGTGTGAAGAAATAGTTCAACCCCACCCAAGCAAGCACCACATGGACCTTGAAACAAATACAAATGCAAAGACGAGGGTGGCCCCACTGTCCTAGAAAAGGTTGTGAGGGCTGAGAGCCCTGCCCATCAGACATTCCTCATGTCCAGTCCCTCCTATAGGAGGAAATGCACCCAGTGCTACAGAAGCCCTCAGAGCAAACTGACCACCTGGTCCTGGAACTTCTCACACTGTCAAAGTAAGGTGAAGACTATATCTTCCTTCAGAGGGAGTGGAGAGAGCTGCACAATGGTCCTTTTCGAAATATCAAAGGCTTTCCTCACCAGCCAGCCAGGCGGCACGGACTTGAGAGCCACTTAGAAGCAGACAGATAATGGCAAAGTTGCTGCCGCTCCCTAAGCTTCCACTTCCCCCACCCTTAGGACAGTTAAGAGGAGTAAGCATGAAATGTAGCACAGAGCAAACACTCAGTAAAAGCAGCCAACTGTGACTGATCCCCTTCAGGGACCCCCCCCACTCCTGCCTCCAAGAATCCCACGATCCATTTTACTGGACCTTGCCAATCTTGAAATATCCTTCTCGATGGGGAGAAAGGAAAACAATTCAAGAAAGGAAAAAAGAATTATTCACTCATTTCCTTCCCTATTCTGCTTTGACCACCCACTGTCTTCTACAGGTGGCACCTGCTCTAGTTAACTGAACACTGAATCTTTTCTAAAGACAAAAATGCTGCTTTTGTCTACAATGGTTAATTCTCAGCTCCCATCTCCCTCTAGTCAGAAAGTATTGGTCTCCCCAAGCCTATGCCTGTATATTTCCAATCTGGGGGTGTAGTGCTGTTCTTCTGGAAAAGAAAAAGATGTGACTAAATGTAACCTCACTTATAAATATGGGGCTAAAAGAGAAAGTTCTGCCTAAAAGAAAGCTGCTCAAAGGCTGTGAAGACCATTATCTGCAGGCCTCACAGGTCAGTGCCTACTGTGTAGGAGTGTGCTCTTTCTTCTAAGGCAGCCCACCGATGTTATATTTATACTTTTACAAGACTTTTCATACCAAGAGAACCACAAATCATAAGAAAACCTTTTACCAACTGCAAGTCTGAATCCAGGGCAGGAAAACATGGATATCTATTATGTCTCTTTGCATCTTACATCTGGGCAACAACTTTCTAATCAACCAATCAATCAATCAATCTCTCCCTCCCACCCTCCATCCCCTCCCCACCCCCACACACAGAAGCAGCAATAAGCAAAAGACAGCGTGTCTGTCAGAGCCCAGGACCATAGATTTATCTTTGCAAATGTCTCCAGTGTCTCAATTGTTGTCCCCCAGCACCCTCTAGCTCCAGGATACTGGTTTGGAAGACAGCCAGGAGAGGAAGAAATTCCTGATCACATCAATTTCCAATACATTTGCTAACACTAGTCTTATAATTCAAAATATATCTTTCAAACTCAGAGACAGAAAGGAAAAAGAGAAAGATAAGAGAAGACATGCTTTCCTTGCCACATAAGAGCACCAGAGAATCTTTACCTGGATTGCCCCAAAATGAAAAAGCCTGTTCGTTCAAATACTAGGAAAATGCACCACGTGCTAGCCCCAGAGGAGCAACAATTCAGGACACAGAGTGTTCTATTCATGAGAAAAACATAAGAGAGATGTTTTCTTTGACTATTCAGAGCCTCAGTCATATCCAACTGGGAAAATAAAATTCATATGACCAAGAAGACACTAAAGAGACTCCTTATACCATAAATCCCATTGCTACAATGTCCCACCCAACAGTCCCGTGTCCCTCACAAAAGCTGAGCTCAGTCTAATAGGGATATTCAATTCTCAAGTATTTGAAGAGATAGTATCTTTATTGATTTAATAAATAAGTACAACTTCCAACTTGGCCTTTACAAAAAAAAGTAAACACTTTGAGAAAGAAAAACCCTGTATCTGTCTATCTCTCTCTGTCTCTGTACTCAAGAGCTTAGAACTGATAGACTCCAAAGGTCAAAGCACCTAAATCCTGTTTAAAATATTCTCACACTATTTCTCTGAATCTCTGGAGTGAGGCCTTTCAGTTTGAAATCCAGAAAGTTTCTTGAAATGCTCAGAAGCCATGGTCTTTCTGAAGCAAAGACTTTCACATAAGAAATCTCTGTGATAACACCATGTATCTGGGCATACTATGCGGACTAATGAAAAACTGTACAGCACTCATCAATGTATGCAGTAGGCAGTCAATAAATGGTAGTTACTACACAAACCTTGGAATGCTCAAGAAACAAAAAAATGCTGTTTCCTATCTTCCTATAATCTTCACTGAACACAATTAGTTCCTGAGCACCTACTGTGTGCCACACACTGATTTTATAGATACAGAAATGAAGAAGGCATAATGCCTGCACTCCAGAGATGAATGGTGTAGCTGGAACAAAAGAAACAAGACACAGCACAGTAGACTGAATAATGCTCCAGAAGGAGAGCTCCAGGATGGACTTGACTGCCATGAGCCACAGAACTAGCTAGATAGAGGAGGGGAAGGCGGGTACACAGACAGTCTAAAAGGCCTAGACAAAAGAAAGAAGTGTACACATGAAGGAGGAGGCTGGGGGCAATCACAGGAGAAGAACCTAAAAGAAGAAACTGGAGAGAGAAAGCAGACAACTGGCCCATCACCCCAAGGGCAACAGGGGGTCAGGAAGAATGTTCAATGGTGGGATGCTATGATCAGATCTGCATTTTGGAAACATCTCTGGTTGATAGTGGTGAAATGGAAAATAAATTTGTGGAGGCTGAAGACAAGCAAAGCTGTGGAAAACATATGGAATCATGGTTGAAGCCATGTTCATAAGGAGAAAATCCAAATTTTAATTCAGGGGAAAGAATTCTGTTTCCTTCCCATAAAGATTTATTTACACTTCACCTGGCGCACATGCACATGTGGACACACATGCACAGTACCACAAGAGCCTTACGATGGGGTTCCTTGTGCTTTGTTGTTTAGCAAAACCCATGCTAGACGTGTACTCTAGTAAAAAGCAGCATCTATCTGTAGTTTGTCTCCAAAGGAAACAAACTGGAGGGCGGGTCACAGAAGTGCATGCCTGTAATCCCAGCTATATGGAGGACAGAGATTGGAAGATCACAGTTCAAAACCAGTCCAGGAAGAGACCCACAATCGGGTCCAGGTTTGGTGGCACAGATACCTGTTATCCCAGCTACTCTGGAGACAGAGGTAGGATAATCATGGTCTGAGTTCAACCCAGGAAAAAGCAGGGAACCCTATATGAAAAACAAACTAAAACCTAAAGGACTGGAGGTATGGCTCAAGTGGTAGTTCACCTGCCTAGGAATCATGAGACCCTGAATTCAACCCCCAGCACCACCAAAAAAAATTTTTTTAAATCATAGACTTGGAAATTGTTAGACTGGAAGGAACTCTTAACTATTATTGTCATGCCTGAGATAAAAACCCTTTAGTCTCACACAAGACAGGGTATCAAAAAGGTTTCAAAAATAAAATTAACAAAACGTGTAGGGTAGGGTGTGATGGCTCACGCCTATAATGCCAGCTACTATGGAGGCAGAAATAAGAAGGATCTTGGTTCAAGACCAGCCTGAACAAAAATCTAGCAAGATCCCATCTCTATGCAGAAGCCAGGAGTGGTAGCAACCACATGTGATCTCAGCTACACAGGAGACTGAGGCCACAAGACCCTATCTGAAAAATAACTACAGCAAAAAACAACTGGGGGCATGGCTCAAGTGGTAGAGTGCCTAGCATGAGTTCAAACTCCAATATCAAAAAAAGAAAAGAGCCAGGCGCCAGTGGCCACAGCTGTAATCCTACCTACTCAGGAGGCAGCGATCAGGAGGATCATGATCTGAAGCCAGCCCAGGCAAACAGTTCTGCGAGACCCTATCTCGAAAAACCCATCACAAAAATAGGGATGGCCGAGTGGCTCAAGGTGAAGGCCCTGAGTTCAAGCCCCAGTACCACAAAAAAAAAAAAAAAGAAAGAAAGAAAAGGGGGGTGGGGAGAGGAAGGAAGAGAGGAGAAGAGGGGAGAGGGGGGAAGGGGAGAGAAAGAGAACCTATAAAAGCAGGTAGATTAGCCATATTTTAACCCATGAATACCATGCCCAGAAGAGAAAAAGAAATGCTATTCTGGTATGCTAAACAAACCTTTGGAGATAAATTAGCAGCATGACTAAATTTAGCCATTGCTGTCAACTGCCTTCAAACAAGTGTAAAAAACAAATAAAAACTGAAAAAGAAACAGTGTTACCCCAAAAACGGATAAGAGGACAGCAGGAAGGAAGATCCCAAGGTCAATTCAATAAATCAATAAATCCCACATGTACACGCACACACACACATGCATGCACAAATGTTGTGTTTAGTGAAAGTTACGTGGTGAAATGAGTTTGGAATTAGACACGAGTTTAATTCCCAGCGTTGTCATTTGCCATATGACCTGGCTTCAGCCAGCTTTTTAACCTCTCTGGTTTGTCATTGCCTAAATAACAAATTCAAACCACAGGTTAGACATAAGGTTTGAGAGAGAGTGCTTAAAGTTGTTAGCGTATATAGTGCTCAAAAATGAAGACTATTACCATCAGTAGTTTTATAGAGGAAAAAAAAATCACTGAACCGATCAGAAGAAAATCAGAAACAAGGCTGTCTTCCCCAGAGCTGAGTGTAGAAGATTCTGTGTCTTCTACAGTAACATGGCAGAAACTGCATGTTCACTATCTTCACTGCTGTCAGACCCTCCCTCCAATGGAGGTATTACCTGGCCAAGAGCATCTGTCCTACAAACATTCACTGAGCACTCACCACATGTAAGCAGTGTGACAGCTGTACTGCAGGAAAAGAAAGCCAACTCTGTATTCCAGGAGATGAATCAAGTTGAAAAGACATGTCATGCCTCACAAAAAAGGAGTCAACACAGCAGGTACAAAGAGCAGTTGTGAGGATACAGGAGGCCAAGAAGACAAATTGTGTGGAAGATGTAAAGGATAAAGCAAATAAAGAAGATCTGAACTAAGCCTAGGAAAATTGGTCAAAGTGAGCTATGTAGAGGTAAGGGGAGGACTGGCCAAGCAGAAAGGATGGCACACACAGATTCACAGAGGCCAAGACGAACAGGAAGTGAGAAGGGGACAGCACAGATTGAGGCATGCTATATGGCTTAAAAAGCCATGACTGTAGACTTTCATCCTACACTCTGCAACATTCTATTTGCTGCTTATGCCACAGGGCCAAATGGGGATTCCTTACTGCAGTGCTGAGGCAATGACCAAAGGGCCCTTCCTTCAATATTATCTTCAGCATTCTGAGAGAATGAAGTTTGGAAAAGACTACTGTGTTCATCAGGACTCTGCCTCAGAAAGCCTACTTTATATATCATTAAAACAGAAAATATGGTACTACACTGATCAGATATGTTACTACACTTATCAAAACTGTACTGATCAATGGTAACCAATGCCTACAAACAGAACTCTGAAGCACCTTATAAGAACTGTAAATTGATCAGATTAAATTACATGTGCTTTATTTGATAAAGTCTTCAAAGTATATTTTGCTCTAAAATGTACTTATCTTTCACAGTGTGATAGTCTTTAACCTGCAAAGCTTGCAAGTGGTAGACATGACAACTAGTGTCCATGTCAGGTGAAGGAAATAGCTTATCCAGTACTGCTCCAAAGACAGATGACCACTACTGAATTAAAAGAAGGGGCTGGGGTTTGGCTCAAGTGGAAGAACACCTGCCTAGCAAAGGCAAGGCTCTGAGTTCACACTCCAGGACTACTCCCCACAAAAAAAAAAAAAAAGAAAGAAAGAAAAAGAAAGAGAGAGGAGAGAAGGAGAAGGAGAATTACAGAGCAACTCACCCTAGATCTCCCAAGTCAAAAGCAGCTCCCTCATGAGGAATAGTGTGCACCTGGTTTCTCTAAGAAGGATCTGGAATTCTGACAGGTAAGACAGAAGAACTAATACCAGTTTAAACAGCACTGGATTTGAAGGCAGATAGGTCTGGGTTTAAATCCTAACTTCCTCTTAACTTCATACTGTCCATAAGCTCATTTCCAGGAATCTTTCCTAGGCTAATAATACATAGAGACTTACAATAGAAAAAGAAGAGGAAGAAACTAAGAACTTAGAATTCAACTTAAATGTCAAGAAAAAATGGTAAAACATTTAAATAGTTCTACATAAACATGATAATCTATGAGGCCACCAATTTTAAAAAAAATCTTTTCAGTTTTTTTTGGATGATAATTATATTCAAAACTTTAGAATTGATATTGGGGACATGAAATTTACATATAAAAGAAATGAGAGAAAGAAATGCAAGAAGTTTATGATCAGGAATGGCTCAAAAAGAGCAAAACTCCGCAATTAAAAAGAGGCAATGAAGTCAATGCCATGAAACCCGAGAGGACCTGTCACTGCCCCCCCTTGTAGGCTGTGTAGGTAATGCCAAGATGGGACAGAACAGAGACAGACTCTTCTATCTGTGCTGCCAAGATGTAGGTCAGTGTGTCATTTCTTCAAAGAGGTGAGTGGGGATCAGAGGAGCCGATAACTCAAAGGCAGAAGAGACAAGAGCTAAATTAAAGAGGCCTCTCTAGGGAGGACAGCCCTCCCCAAAGACTTCAATCTCTGAGCTATTTTTTACCCCGCTATTGACTGAGAAGAATGCACTATTAAGTAGACCGTGTCGCCCCCCTCTCCAACTGTCCTATAAATTGGTCCTGTGTTTCCCAGAACCAAAAGGGGTAGTAACTCATCAAGAGCAAAATGCCAGCAGTACAAATTTAGAAGATGGGTTAAAAAATATTCTGATCAAACCCCCAGCAACAACCCTGAAGAGACACAGGGGGAAAGAGCAGTAGCCTTGCTCTCCCTACAACTTAATTCTATGCTCTAATTCAGAACAGTATAATTAACCCCGAGTTTCACTGTGAACACTGAACTTTTTCAGCCTGATGAGAATATCATTTGGTATCCTGCAATCGCCAATAATAGCAATATGACACAATGCTGCCTATTGAGGCTCTAATCAGGGCACACAGTCATTCACATAGAACATTTTCTGTGACTCTCTGTAACACAATGCCACAAAGACTCAACTGAGACACAAATCTCCCTTTCCCATAAACTTAAGAAGAGAAATAAGGAAGAGAGAACAAAAAATAAAAAGAAAAGAACGAAGCCATGATTTCCCTTACAGGAGAACACAGATGGTCCCCACCCTTGCCGAAGGCTTCCCAGGCCTGGGCACTTCACAAGAAACTGCCCACCCTGATGCTGACCAGAAACTGGACACCCACACATTACCCTGTGTGTGCATCTCTGCCTGATCTCTTTGTGCAGGAAGAGGACATCTGCAATGCTTCAGGGAAACCTCAAGCTAGAAACGTAACAAGGATATGGAGTGGTCCAGGTGGATCTAGCTTTGGCTTGACTGGCGTGGCTCATGTCAGGCCTGACTGATGTGGGCCACTATGGCTCAAGTGAGAGCAGTGGGCCACAAAAAGTCTGGAAAAGGCTTTTTCCAGGTGCCAGGAATCACAGAAAAGTGCTGCAGGACAACCACTATACTAAGGAAACAGCAGGATTTGGAAGCCAGAAAGACCTGAGTTTGAATTCCACCTCTACTCCCTAGCCTTGGACATTGGGTAAAGCTACTGAGCTACCTCTGAGCCTTCATTTCCTCGTCAGTAACATGGGCCTCTAATACCTTGTAGGGAATTTCTACTCAAGCATCTGAAATACACAACACAGTGCACACTATGAAAAGAGCCACAAATATTACTGTGGCTGTTGTCATTATTCCTTTGTAAAGATCTGTGGAGAAACCAATAGGCCTTGAAGTGTAATGCTCCCCCAACTCAAATCCTAGCTCTGATACTTTCTAGTTAGTGACTTTATTTAATCTCTCCATGCCTGTTTCCTTGTCTGTCAGATGGGTAAAAATAATAGTTCCTAACTCCTAGGGCTACTGTGAGGATTAAATGGGTTAAAATTTACAAAGCATTTATACAGTATGTGTGCATATATGCACATGGGGGAGGGGGAGGGCGGGTGTGCATGCATGTGCATTCAGGCTAAATAAAAATAAGATGAATCGGGAAGGGGGGGTTTGTGGAGCAGGACCCTGCAATCAGAGCAATAGTTACTAATAACCTACATTATGCTTTCATACCCATCGTTATATAATCTTTGAATTGAAACCCAAGTAAAACAGAATCCCATGACGTAAAATCAAGGCTTAAAATCTAAAGATTTTGAGTCCTCCTTTTTTATAGGCTTGGATGGGGGAAGGAGGAGAGGAAGGAGACAGTTAATAAGAAGCACTGAATGAATCCATTTTTCTTTTTCTAGCTTAAGTCTTTGCCTGTGCAACCAAATTCTTCTGGAAAGAGCACAAGCTCCTCCTACATCATCTTGAAAGGATGGTTGCTGAGATGGCCAGAGCCGACATCCACAGCAAGACAGGATGGGCTGAAGAACAGGAAAAGGGAGATTCAAGCCAAGTTTGCAGGTTACTTTCTAAATGAGAGGGAAAGGCTTCACTGGGCACTGTTAGCAGAGCACAGGGTTTGGAGAAGTCCTCACAAGTTTCCACACATCACATACCCCAACATGCTTTGAAGAAAAGCCTCCCAGCAGGAAAAGCATCTTCTGAACACTCCACTGCTAACATTGGTCAAACACTTTGTCGTGTGCTAACCAGTCCCAAAAGATCTGCAGAAACAAAAGGCAGGCGTCTTCCCTCTTCCCCACTGCTTACTCAGCCATTCTTCTCCTCTTCCTTCTTCAAACCCTTTAAATCCTTTGAAGGGGCAGTAACAGTGGTACCACCCACCACACAGCTATTAGGGTCAGATCACAAGCACAGACTACCTGCCAGTGACTATCTTCTTCATCATTCCAAGGGATTTCCACACCCAGGTTGTTAATCCATCCCATAGCCATGTTGGAAGAACTCAGTAACTTGTCTTTGGTCACTCTGCCCAGAGTCAGATGGACCAAGGCTAGTGAGACAGAGAAGCAGCTATATCCCAAGAACACCCTCAGAGGCTGAAAACCACCCAGCCAGTGCCACCTCTCTGACATGACAGGATGCTTATTCCATCCCATGGCTTCACATAGCAGCTGATGCCTTTCAAATTTGTAATTCCAGCTTCAATATGTTCTCTGAACTCCAGGCTCCTGGCTCCAATAGGCTGTGCAACAATGCCATGTAGATGTCTACTGGGCACCTCAAGCTTAAAAGTTCAAAATCCTCCCTCCAACTCATTCAACTCTCCACCAAGCTGCTCCTTGCCACTCCACAAACAAGGCTTTGCCCCAGAGCCTTGCACCTGCTGCCTCTTATGCCCCCCAGAGAGGATTTCCTTGACCACCATATAGAACAATGGTACCCACTCCACCCCCTTCACACTGCATCCCCTTATCCTATTTCACTTTTCCTCACATCCCTGAAGTCTACCCAATTTGTACTTTTGTTTATGTACCTATCTCCCCCTAACAAAGGCAAGCTCTATGAGAGCAGGAACTTGGTCTGTCCTGATTATGTCAATATTCCCAGCATATAACAAACAGTGTTAAAGAGCTGGTGCTAAGTAAATTATGTGTGCTGAATGAATCATCTAATCGGTTAATTACTTTGAGGCCAAGGTAGGCAAACAGAGGGTCTAAAAACAAAATTGCACTTGGGGCCTAACTTAAGTCTTAAGAAGTGCCAATGCCCAGGTGAGGGGTCATCTACAGCCTCCTTTTTCCTCCCTATGTTTTGTTTCACAATGTTTTGAAACCAGTGGTACATTACCAAAACTCCAGAGCTGAGGAATGAGAATGTTACAAAAAGAAACCAGGGGCTGGGGATATAGCTCAGTGGCAGAGCACCTGCCTAGCACACACAAAGCCCTGGGTTCCATCCCAAGAGCTGCATTAAAAAAAAAAAGAAAGAAACCAGGCTGTGAGGAAAGCACCCTGACAGAGGACCAGGTGGGACACTGGGAAACTGAGTCAATGTCTGCTGTCTGTGCTGATCCCACCAGCTGGACACAGCATCAGCAGCACTCGCAGCAGTGACCACTTACTGAGCCTTGATAGAGCACTGGGCACCAAGCTTGTCACTGTCCACTTCTGCCTCACTTCACCCTCATGACAATCCTATGACAAGGACACTGCCTCTAATGCAGCACTAGGTTCTAATGTCACCAGGATGGGGGTGAAGAGACCATGTACAAACCAAATAAATAACCTTCGTAATTTCTAACATGAGCATTTGCAGGCAAACACACTGTCCCCTGAGTGCCAGCACTGGAGGAGGCAAAGTAATGGGACTATCAGCTTTCATTTAGAGCCACTCCATACAAAACTACGCATTTTTAGTCCCTGAGCCTGTACTTACCATGGCAAAATAACCATTCTAAGACACACCAGCAAACCAACAAGGAAGACTAATACATGTTTCCAGTGTTCTATCCCCTCTGGGACAAAGCTGTATGTATAGCTGGTAAGGAGCACAGCTGGAATCTGATCCTGAGGCTGAACCAGACTCCCAGAGGCCATTCCACCCAAGTATTTCACCCAGCAATGGAATGTAATCCCAGTCCCATGGAAGGAGACCCCATCTCACATGTGTGCTTTCTACAAGCACTTCAGCCCAGTAAGTATTGATCATCTGAATTACACATTAGAGCCCACTTGGACCTCCCACAGTACCAAGTCAGTGAAGCACCAGAGTCCCATGAGGTGGTATCATTCCTCCATCTCACTAACAGGAAAGCTCTGAGAGGTAAGAGACTTGACCAAGTCCCAGTGAAGATCCAGAGTTGACCTGGGTCATCTGACACCAGGGCCCTAACTCATTCTGAAGCTACACACAATTTACCTTCCACTCTTATGCTATTTGATCTTTAACTACCCTTTTCCAGGTTCTATGATTCTCATTCCATTTATAAAACGAAAGAGGTGCTGGGGGAGTGGCTCAAGTGGTAGAGCACCTGCCTAGCAAACGTGAGGCTCTGAGTTCAAACTCCAATGCCACCAAAAAAAAAAAAAAGAATGAAAAGAAAGCTGGCTTGAAGCCTACACACTGAGAATCTAACGGGCCATGATCACTGCACAGAACGATCAGGTGGTTCTTTGGCTAGAAGCAGAGGAGTAAAAGGGAGGTTAATTTATAGATTTTGGCCAGGCACACACCTATAATCTCAGTTATCTGAGAGGCAGATACATGCAGAAGGATCACAGTCCAAGGCTGGCCCAGGCAAAAGCACCAACACCCTATCTGAAAAATAATCTAATGCAAAAAAGAGCTGGGGACATGGCTCAAGTGCTTGCCTACCAAGTGCAAAGCCTCAAGTTCAAACCCCAGTACTGCTCAAAAAAAAAAAAGGTTTTTTACATATTTGTACAAGTTATTATAGTACTTTGAAATCCCACCTTGCTGCTTGTATCCACAATCTTTACTCTCTTCTTCTTTCTTAGTAAAAGGACCCTTGATTTTCATTTTACACATTGCACTCAGGACTAATGACTACATTTCCCAGCCTCCCCAGCAGCTAGGTATGTACACATGGCTATGTTAGGACCAGTGAGAGCAGAAGTGTTCCATGCTCTTCCAGGAAAACTGCTTCAGAAGAGCTGCTGCAGCATGGAAGCATCCTTTTTGTCCTGTGCCTTTCCTTTTTCTGCCAACATAGGGCCCAGGGACATGAGAGCTGGAGTTCTCAGTCAACACTGAGAGGTGACCCAAACAATGGAAGCCAAGGATAGAAAAGTAGAAGATAATAGCTTCAGGCTTCTAAGAGTCCTGAAATGCTGCCTCCAAGTTGGTATCTGAGAACTAAAACCTTACATCACTTGAGTCTCTCTTGAATTACTGTTAATCAAGTTTGTCGTTACTAAGTACAGTAAAACGAATCCTATGTAACACAAGCCCAAAGAAAAAATAAAACACCACAAAACCCTGCCCCATCTCTTATTTCTATCCAACTCTATTAAAAGCAAAACACTGTTCAGATAAAAATCCAACATTCCTACAAATTAGCCTGCTTTATATTTACATGTCCAGAACTTTGTATACTATTGTCTCTATCACTGGCTCCAAGAATATGCAGCCAAGATTCTACATATTTCTACAAGTTATTGTGGTACTTTGAAATCCTTTTGCAATTAAGAGAAAAAATGTCCCCTGGTCTTACTGGGAGGCACCCATTAGAAGCCTTCATGAATCTGGTGAGGGGGCCAGAGAGCATTTTTAAGCTTCCATTTGGAAGGGAAAGGGGCAGAGCAGGACTTCAAGTTGAAAATAGCACTGCTCCTCTTTACTGCAGTTATTCTTTCTCTTATTTAGCTGAAGAGTTAGGTAAGTCAACATAGACTGTGCTGACCTACCAGAGCCTTCAGTCCCCCAGATCACTGAAGAAATCCTGACTATACCATAGAGGAAAAAAGTTCCATAAGCACCCCTTACATGTGCACAGGATTTAGGAATTTCTTATCAAATCACTTAATCCACATTAAAGAAGTAATAATGACAATAGTAATAATAATAATAATAGTTAGGTTTTATTATGATCCCATAATATATATGGAACCTTGAGTCTGAAGAGGCCAAAGGATAGATCTCAGGTCATATAACCAGTCAGGCATCCTTCCTGGGAAAAGAATAGGGAGAAAAAGAAAGGAAAGAGTAATTTTCCCTCTTTTTCTTCTTTCTGTATATTTTGAATTTTACAGAACTACCTATATCATTAGTTTATCATTTCATTTTTTTTCCTTTAAAAAACAATAGCTGCTTTTCATGGCTCTGAGAAGTAATTGGACCAATATGCAATGAGGTCACAATACACAATGCACGCCCCTGGCCCAAGTAAACAGGCACATATCCTCTGGCATGAGTGGGGATATTCGGTGAGGCTGGTGGCCAGGACCCTGTCTACCTCACCCCAAAGCCTCTGCAACTCTCAGCAGAGGGCCCTCCCAATCTACTGCCAAAGCTGTGCTCAAAGCCATCATATAACACAGAGCCAATCTGTGCCGAGAAGCAAATGCTCCCAGAAAGGTATGAAATCATACACTCATAATTTAATACACTTCCAAACCTCCTTCCATGTACAGGAGTCCCCATGTGTAGCTTAACCTCCATCTCCACTGTGAACCTAAACAGAGGCCAAGAACTGGTGAGCTACAGGTTGAGGCATGCTTGCAGGTGAGTTTGGTTTCCCCTTAAAATGTTTTAAAAACAAACCTAAGTGTCCTTTAACAATTAGGAGGTTTCATACCAAAAGTCCAGGTTTCCAATTTTTCATGAATAACTGGATAACAGGCAGTATTGGGGCCACAGGGAGATGACAGCATGAATAAAGGAGGAATGGTGGGCTACCAAGCCATGTACAGCACCACTGCTGTTGAGGTCATCATCCCTCTTTGGCTTTTTGTTGTGTGTGTATGTGTGTGTGCTAGTGGAGTTTGAGCTCAAGACGTCAAGCTTGCTATGCAGGCACTCTACCACTTGAGCCACACTACCAGCCCATTTTGCCGTAGATTATGTTTCAGATAGGAACTCATGCTTTTTGCGTGGAAGGCCCTGAGACCATAATCCTCTGACCTATCCCTCCTACATAGGTGGAATTAGAGATGTGCACCACCATGCCCAGCTTTGTTTATTAAACTGGAATTTCACTAACTCTTTTGCCAGGGATGGTTTCAAACCATAATCCTCCTGATCTCCACTTCCCAAGTAGATAGTACTACAGTGTGAGCCACTGCACCCAGCCCTGTCACCTATTTCTGTACCTTAAGAGAAATGTCTCTCAGTGACCATGCCTCTATCAAAAGCACAAAATGGAAAGATAAATCAAGAGGACCTTGTGTTTCAAACAAATGTGAGACAACATATGATAACGAAGAGGTTTCTTTCATGTGTGCTACGTGAGCCTAGTGCAACTGTGAACAACACTATGAACACTGGCTATCTTTTTCTTCCACCTCGAGCCCCCTTCACTTCATTCACTGCCTGGACCCAGGCAGGGTCACATGGATGCATGTAATCCAGGGACCTACAGCTCTCCAAAGTTTTTATAGGAAAAAGTAACAAATTTTACAATATTGTAGTCTCTCCCTTTTACATGGGTACATGCATACATACCTAAGATAAAGCTTAATTTATATATTAAGCATAAGAGATTAACAATAACTTGTGACAAGATGGAAAAATTATAATTACACTATAATAAAAGTTATTTAAAAGTCATGAATTGCTCATTTCTGGAATTTTGCAGTTGGTATTTTTAGACTGCACTTTGATCATGGGCAACTGAAACCTCAGAAAGTGAAACAGTGAATAAAGCAGGGCTACTATCACAAGCCTTCCTGAGCGCAGGCAGCCCCTGGACTGAAGCCCACAGAGGCCATTGGACCTAGTCAAGGGCCCATCCAAACGTGCGGCTACAACACCAAGAAAACTGACATATGAGAGTCATATCTAATCCCATGTCTCCATTATTACTCTGAAAGCCAAAGAAGGTCCCTGGATCCTGTTGTGAGGGCCAGATAGTAATGCATGCATTTCTAAAGCAGTCCTAGCTAAGGGAAGACAGACAGACTACCCCCACAGAACCTTGTTCTAGTGAGTGAGTGGACCACACACCTGGCTGCCTCCTGCCCACTACACACACCTCAATGAATGATCACCAAAATGGCTCAGGACAGAGATGAGAATGTCACAGTGTCTGAGAGCTAGGGAGAGGATTAGGAGAGCAGGAACCTCTATTTCTTAAGTGCCTATCTTGCACAGGCAAAATGCCAGGTGCTTTACAAATGTAACCAAATTTCATTCTCACAACCTCAGGACATAGGTCTCATCTGTTCCATATTTATGAAAGAAGAAACCAAAGTTGGGAAGCTAACGTTCCCAAAATCACTGTCAGTAGGAGATGGACAACAAAATGCTAGCTTTGAGAACTGGGAGATACCCTAAATCTTTTTTCCTTTCCAGGTAAAATTTGCTTCTGCTTGGCCATAGGCCTTCCCTGTGGTACTCTTGGGTCTCTGCCTCTGGGTTCCAAACCCAGCTCTGCAATGATAAGCCATGAGTCCTATTTATTCAACTAAGAAACACAACCTTTGACTTGGCCTTTTCACTGCTTTTAAGGGCCTGGTCTGGTAACATACTACCTGCAGCCTACACAACACTTCTCTCTATAGGCGGAAACTGGGCCACAACCTACAGATTTCGAAACCTAAACACTGAGTCTAAATAGGTCTGGAAAAGATAAAAATGGTACCACCAATACTTATTTTCTTGCAAAAACAGATCCACTAAAGACTCTGTGGGCAAAACCCATTAGGAAGAGTCATAAACACAGTTTACTCCAGAGGCACCTGCATACCCATGTTTATTGCGGCACTATTCACAATAGCCAAGTTATGGAAACAGCCAAGATGCCCCACCACTGACGAATGGATTAAGAAAATGTGGTATCTATACACAATGGAATTTTATGCAGTCATGAAGAAGAACGAAATGTTATCATTCGCTGGTAAATGGATGGACTTGGAGAACATCATTCTGAGTGAGGTTAGCCTGGCCCAAAAGACCAAAAATCGTATGTTCTCCCTCATATGTGGACATTAGATCAAGGGCAAACACAACAAGGGGATTGGACTATGAGCACATGATAAAAGCGAGAGCACACAAGGGAGGGGTAAGGATAGGTAAGACACCTAAAAAATTAGCTAGCATTTGTTGCCCTTAACGCAGAGAAACTAAAGCAGATACCTTAAAAGCAACTGAGGCCAATAGGAAAAGGGGACCAGGAACTAGAGAAAAGATTAGATCAAAAAGAATTAACCTAGAAGGTAACACACATGCACAGGAAATCAATGTGAGTCAATGCCCTGTATAGCTATCCTTATCTCAACCAGCAAAAACCCTTGTTCCTTCCTATTATTGCTTATACTCTCTCTACAACAAAATTAGAGATAAGGGCAAAATAGTTTCTGCTGGGTATTGAGGGGGGGGAGCGGGAGGGGGCGGAGTGGGTGGTAAGGGAGGGGGTGGGGGCAGGGGGGAGAAATGACCCAAGCCTTGTATGCACATATGAATAATAAAAGAAAAATAAATAAATAAATAAAAATACCAGAAGGAAAAAAAAAAAAAAGAGTCATAAAAGAAGTATCTTCCTTTTTCCAACAGGAAAAAAAAAGCCTGTGTCCCAAATTTCTCAATAACCTGCTTTGTTTTGTTTAGTTTTGTTTTGTTGTGGGGGTTTAATTGCATATTATTAGCAACAATATGGAAATCCTGACCCAATCAGCATCAAGACCAAACTGTGCATGTCACCTGGCGGCCCTTCCTTTTACAGGATAATCTCACCCTGGGATCTCACCCAACCATGGCCCTTCACTCACATCTACCCACGGCCATGGAACCCGTTTCAAACCCTAAAAAGGGTCCTTAAAGAAAAGTCCTCTAAAATCATTCCATTCTCCCTTGTGTTGGATCAGTGCCTACTTTGCGGTGAGGAACAGGGAGTGACAGCTGAGTTTACAAGCCTACAATGATAACCATCTGACCCTGAGTCATGGGATGCCAGGACCCAAGAGGACCCAAGCAACCACTTAAACCAGGTGAGGAAATAAACCTCTGAGCTGAGTCTCACCCGAGGTCACCCAACTGGAAGAGAGAGACCTGTTCTCCATGCTCCAGAACCAGGGTTCTTGTGACAATACTCTGCTGCTTCTCATTCTCCAACGGCCTCCACGTGCCCACAACCCTAGGTTGTCCCCACTCCCTCAGAAGACCTGTCATGGTGAGTAAGAGGAAGTACACAAGGGGAAGCCATTGTAACAGGGTCAAGAATGGACTTGGGTTTGTCTGATTCTGTCTCTGCCTAAACTTCTCACTGGTGTCAAGTGTCAAGAACAGACCTAAAATCCTAGCACTCATGTCAGACCCACCTGAGGCTCACTGCGTACAGTAAGGAAGACCCACAGTAAAAGGAGTAGATGGTATTGAGCACTACCTAAGGCTGAGGATCAGTTAGATCCCTCTTTTCCTGCCCCCTTTACCCCCTCTATATAGAGCTTTCTCTTAAGAGTCAGTTCTCCATACCCCAACATCAAGTGTCTAACACAGAAACCCTCACTGACTGTTACCCTAGCCAAACCCTGAGGGGACAGACACAGTGATGAGTAAGATGTGCACCTTCCACAATGACCTCATCATCTACAGAGACCACAGACCTCTGACAAGTGGAGACAAGGGCTGTGCTGAAAATGCAGGCCAATGCTATGGAAGCTGAGAGAAAGATGTGACTGATTCCAAATTTACAGAGTGAAGAGAATGGCTGATTTCAGGAAGAATGTGTCTTTGTGAAGGCACAGTGAGGAGGAGGATTTCCATAACTGGGAGGTGGAGAGGGAGGTTAACTAGCATTCCCAGAAGACAGGATCACATGAATAAAAGTAGGGCAGGAAGAGACTGTGGGCATGTTTCAGAACACCCACCAGTCTGAGGCAGCTGCAGCCTGGATGTCTGTGGGGATCTAGGGGTAGAAAACACTGGAGTGGTAAGTCAAGGCCACACAGTGAAGCCAAGGCTCCACTTACTCTACATCCCATATGCATGGCACAGTAGGCCTAGAACACCAGGCAGGAAAATTCAGACTTACACTGTAGAATAAGAGGGCAGAGCTCTTGGGGGAGGGAAGCAGACAAGGGACAGAAGGCTTCCTAGTGGGTAAAGAACTGGGCTTTCGTCATCAATGCCTCCATCATGCCAATCCCGACTGTTTTGCATGTCATGTCAATTTTCTATAGCAGTGCTTGTATCTGACCATCTGGATGTGACTAACACCCAGCTAATCTGACTGTGTGTGTGTGTGTGTGTGTGTGTGTGTGTGTGTGTTCCTAGGTGGCCTCTGACACATACTAGTGACGTCTGCTGCTTACAGGCCAACAAGCATGATTTTGTAGCTGAATTGGCTGCCAATTTTTAAAAATTAAAAGGCACTGCATTAAAAACTTGGATTTTCTAGGGCTACAGTTTTACATTACAAAGAAGCTGACTAGCAGCTGCTCCATTTAGGCAGAGCACCCATCCTCCAATTTCCCACAACAATAATCTTTTTAATCCTTTAGACTGAGAACAAATGTCCACTAGCCATTTATCATCTTTCAAAAGGTATCTACCACACCCTGAGTTTGCAAAACTCAGCCAAAGGTAGCTTAGATTTATGGGCCCACTAGAATCCTGATCCTCTCAGTTCCAGGTGTTAACCTCTCACTCAGATCCCACAGGTCACATACAAGATCCAGAACCAACAGCCCAGTACCGTGCTTCTTCCCATATACCCTCAGGCTGTGCCAGATGGCAGTGCTGAAGGAAATCCAAAGGCCCCTCCAGGGAACTGGGCATGGAGCCTAGGAGAACTCTTTATATACCTTTACTTTCCCTTCTAGTACAACAGGACTTGGTAAACTCAGCTCTTCCTGTTACCTACTGTGTGTCAGACCTTCTAAGCAGGGTTCAAGAAGTACAGTTGAATGAGACAGGATCGCTGTGTTTGCCAGGTCTGCTAGACCTAAAAAACCACAGGTAGCCCTGGCTTACATGCCACACTGAATACAGGAAATGACAGTACAGCTCACGCGTGAAGCTTAGCAATCCACGCACACTGTACAGCCAAATGCTCAACACTCTCCAGTGAGTAAATAAGGTAGCAGGTACAGTGTTTCAGAAGAGGGTAGATAAGACAATCCACTTACTCCCATTAGCATCACCCATTTGTGTCAGATTCACAGAATTACAGAAAGAGAGAAAGCTGATCAGGATAGGAAAGCAGAAAAGTAGAAAGTGTGGTTCCTGTCTTCAGTGAGCAAGCAGTCTATCTGAGAACAAAGCAAAGAACCCTAGAGATGGATGAAGCCACCAACTGTAGGTGTGAGAGGGATACGAACATGGCTGGGCCTGACAAAATGCCTACTGGATGAAGTGCTAGAGATAGGTTTTCAAAGAGGATTTTGGATGGGCAAAAAGCAAGGTGGCCTATGAGATTATAAATAATCAAAATTCTTGTGACCAAAAAAAAAAAAATGTGTAGAGCTAATAAAGCTACAATCAAGTGGTAAGAGATGTTAAATTCCACTTAAATGAGGGCAAAGTTCTAAAACCCCGGGAAAAAATCTGACTCAGAAAGCCACAGATTTAGGCTGTGAATGGTTTTTCCACTTGGCAAGTCAGCTCCTCATCTCTGAATGATAATGCAAGTGAATGGATTGGTATCAGGGAAATTCCTAGTGATTATCAGAATGGAAAGGAAAGACGGAGGAGGAAGCATGAGAATTAACTACTGGCAGAGTCCAAGTTCTAGCACAGACAACCACTGCTCTGTTCAAAAAGGGAGACCTCCAACAAAATTAATCTCTACACTCGCTTTTCTGTTTTCTTATTCTTAATTTCTCCCCCAAACTCTTCTCACTTTATCCAAATGAGGAATTTGACATCTTATAGCATGCACCATCATCCCTAAT
Organism: Castor canadensis; assembly: GCF_047511655.1. NCBI lineage: Eukaryota > Metazoa > Chordata > Mammalia > Rodentia > Castoridae > Castor > Castor canadensis. The sequence continues at coordinate 183,491,595 of NC_133386.1, read as the reverse complement.
AAGTATGCCACTCCTCTCACTTGGCCAAACTGCTAACATCATCTCCCCACCATTCTAACACATACTGTATTTATCTGTGTCCCATACTGTGCAACCTCAAGTCTTCAAATCCCTCTCTTCAGGCCCATTACACCTAGCAAGCCCATCTCCAGCAGACCTCCCCCTCCCTTGGTTTACCCTCTTTCTCCTGCATTTTCCCTGGAAAGAGTCCTCAGTCACCTCATTCCGCCATACCCACACTCTGCTTTATCATCACATAACACACATGCACACACACCAAAAAAAGAACTCTTTCTTCTCCCAAACCAAAATCCATAAATGAAATGAACTCAGGCTGCTGTGGCTATAGTAAGCTTAGAAGTCTAGAAGCTTCTGTCAGTTGGTCCTGGGACTGTACTCCTACCCCTTACTATGGAGTCTAAGAAAAGTACTATTCAGGTCAAACTTCATCTTATAGGTGGGAAATTAGAATCCAAGAAAAGGAAAGGGCCTGGCCCACGCACACACAGCTTGTTAGCAACAGGCCAAAGCCAGATATGACTCACCTGACCAGTACTCTTCTTCCTGCCTTACATGGCATCTTAATCATCTCACATAACTAACATGGGTAACACTTGGCATGGCCAGGCACAGTGGTTCAAGCTGTCATCCTAGCTACTCAAGAGGTAGATGGGTATTGGGAGGACTATGGTTCAAGGCTAGCATGGGTAAAAAGTTCACAAGAACTCCTCCCCATCTCAACCAATAGCTGGTTGCGGTGGCACATGCCTGTCATCCTAGTTACATGCAGAAGCACAAATAGCTGGACCATGGTCCAGGCTAGCCTGGGAATAAAGAGAGACCCTATCTCAAAAATATCCAATGAAAGAGTCTTTTCTCCTTTTTCTTATGTGGCAAACAGGAAATGTTTCTCTCTCTGCCCCACAACCAACCTTGTCCATGCTTTATCCTGTTATACTAAAATAAATCCTTGCTAAAATAAGATAAAAATAACCAATGCAAAATGGGCTGGTGGAGTGGCTCAAGTAGTAAAGCACCTACCAAGCAAGCTTGAGGCCCTGATTCCAAACCCCAGTACACAAAAAAAAAAAAAGAAAAAGAAAGGCTTACCATGTTCCTACTACTCCTCTCAGCCCTCCACACAGATTATGTCAACATTATGTCATACATTCTATTATCCTTCCCATTTTACAGAGTAGGAAAATGAGGCACAGAAAGGTTAAGTAACTCAACAAATGTCACCTGAATGACACTGGCCCAGAAATAACAGTACAGGTATCTGAAACAGGCAGCCTTGGCTCTGTGCCCAGGATTTTTGAGCAGTTTACAAAAGAAATCACTTGTTTCCTTTTGGCAGAAAAGGGAACATTGTGTTATTAACCACTTGATAACTGAAATATACTCAGTTTCCCTTGAAAAGCAAAGCAAAGTCTCATAGAAATGAAAACAAAACCAGACAGGACACTGGAAATTCCAACAAAAGACTAAACGTTCCAGGCCCACAGTTAAGCATTTTGTCAGCTTTCATCCTCAGGTGCTGCAAGCTTTGAGTGTGGATGTTCGTGCAGTACATGTTCATCTACACAGTGGCCTAAATTTTGCAACCTATTCTTGAAGCAGCTGTCCTTTGGACATACCTATTCTTGGCTTCTTTCCCACACTTAATGCCCCAAACCATTTGGCTTCCAGAACAGCTACTAGAAATGGCCTAGGTATAAAACCTAACCATTTGCTGTAAGTTCTAGGCTATGACCAGCCTCCCCTTCCATCACAGAAAAGTAAAATGCCTGTTCTTTCTTCAAAAATAAATAGTCACCAGAAGCTAGCCTTTCCCTTTGAGAATCTTTCTCTTTCTGAGAACCTTCCTCTATCCAACTCTGGCATCTGCCCCTCAAAAATAAAGTCAGATAACCTGGGGTGGTTTCACTCATCCACAGGCTGTTCTTAGCTCATGCATACATCCACACACCAGTAAGGGGCAGGAAGAAGAGTCTACTACTGAAACCCAACTCAAGCAATAGTTACTTCCAGAAGCTCTGAGCTAGAAGGTGGCAACTATGGGACTGAAAGCTTTGGTTTTCAGAGAGTTTTGAAATCAGTGCCTACTCAGCTGCTCCCAACCTCCGGGAACTGAACCATAACTGGCTACAGTCTGGGCGTTTGCTTAGATAGCACCAAACTCGGCTTATGAGACCTCCCAATCCAGCTGAATGGGAAACAGGTGCACAAGGATTCTCAAAGCCCAGGAAAGTCCAAATGGCTTAAGAAGGAAAAGGGGCGACCCCAAATAAGATGTTGAAGAGGCAAAGGCATCTCCATAATATCAAGGAACAAAGAGCATCCCCACTCCCCACACAGATGCTCTCCACCACCAACAACCATAAGCCATAGTACTTCACACCACAGGCTGAGGTAACTGACTCAACTCTATCCATTTCCACATTTGCATAATGGGTTGTGACATTTGGCTACCACTTAACGGTCACCAAGTAAGACACAGGGTGGAGACCTCCCCACAAAGCAATGTTTATCATCTTTGGATCACCACTGACTGAAACCTCCTAAAATTTCACCAAACTCAACTCTGTGAAACAAAGGAAAATGAATGCTATTATAAATTAAAATCTAACCAGGATCTCAGAAATGTCCGTACTTTGTATTTTTCTAATTTCTGCATAAATATTGGAACAGGGTGATCTCAGAAATAATGCCACTTTAGCAGCCACATGAAAAAAAAACCCCAACTATTTATTTCACTTTATTTTACTTCTTATCTCAAATACACAGTCCCTTTTCCTTTGACAAAAAATATCTCCCTTTTAAACAATATGTAATGCAAAGCAAATGTAATGGGGTACCAAAACAAATCTTTCCTGCAAAATTTATGGTTCCTCTTCTGTCCCAAGTTGCACCCATAACCACCACCCAAGCCTATCGCTATGCACACAACACAGGCCGCTAATTCTAAAGAGCTGCAGTAATCTCTCAACTGCATGCAGTATGACGGGGCATATGCAGATGCCGATTTCTAAAAGCAAATCAACGTTCCTTAATTTATTAGAAACGGGAGGACACTGACAATATTCAGTACAACAGGAGGCAAAAAAAAAAAATTAGAAACCTAAATGTTCCTAAATGTTACCTGGGAACAGGTAACAAACAAACACACTGCTGGCACCCTGGCAAAATGTCCGTCACAACCTTGTTTCACTTCTTAATCTAGGTCACTATATTTTACTTTCCAGAGTTAGGTAAATGTGTTTGCTGAGCAGTCACAGCAGGGACGAGGGCCTCTTCCTGAGGCTTGTCACACCACTCTTAACACAATTAACCCTCTGAGGCTCAGAGAAGGGAAGTGTGGTTATTGAAGTCTCAGGCCAGGACAGGCCTGTCCCTATGCATCTGCCCATGGGGATAGGCTGGAAGGAGAACCAGGACGTTTGCTTTCCCCTGAGAATCCTTCTCCGCTGCTCTCATAAAATCCAAGTGCCCTCCTAGCTAGCCCTTGCCACCTCACACACACACCCTGAAAAAGCCTGGACAAAGTCTGGACATAGGGTAACCTGACTCCCTGCCCACTCCCAGCCAGTATGGAGAGGCAGAGGGAAGAAAGGTCTCTGCTCTATCCTCCTGGGGCAGCTGCCAGCTGCCATAGACTGAATGAAGACTAGATGGTTTGTACCTGGGAAAGAACAAAGCTATAAAGAAAAGGAGCTGTCACTCACTCCTCTCCAAAACTCAGCAGGTCAGAGCCATGTTCCTGCTCAGTCCAGAATAAGGAATTTGCTCAGTACCCCTCTCCTCCAACTGGCATTCACAAAGGATCCTGCTCTCACTTAACCTGTTTCTCCTGAGCCTGGTTTAAGCCTTCAACGGCATTGCATTTATATTTTATTTAACTGCTTTTCACAGTAGTTTTTTTTTAAGTATTACTATTACTTTTATATGGTAAGAAAAAAGATCCCTCTGCCCTCCAACTCCAGGAATCCTAGTCTCTTTATATTAGGGCTTCATTCTTAATGACTTTTCTCAACTCTCTCAACACATCCAGTCCCAATCACAGCAGAGCACATTCTCACCTTCACTGAGCAACATCCCCAGGTATGAACCTGTACCTGTGCGAGTAGTTTGCAAAATGGATCTCAACAAAGTGGCTGAAAAAAAAGAAAGTACCGAACAGTTTGCAGAATGTAAAGGGTTACAAACCCTTTGCATAAAAAGACTGAAAGGAGTCCAGCATGGTGGTGAGGTCTATAAGCCCAGCACAGATGGAAGTAAAATAGTTAGAAGGCAGCCTGGGCTACGTAGCAAAACCCTGTTGTGGGGGAAGGAAGAACCTGAAAAGGTATTCGCTAATACATTAAATGATATGGCTACTTAGTGGGATTATGGGTGAATTTTATGTTCAATTTTATGCTTTTCTCTATTTTGCAAGTTTCACGTAAATATACATAAACTACTTTTTATAATCAAATAAATCACATTCACACCCGCATATGCATTCATTTCCCCACCCCAGCCTGGTAGATCTGGCAATTTTTGTGCATTTTGGTTTGGTTACCATCAGTGCAGGGAAAAATTTTACATTTCTGAAGTGCTTTACGGTTTATAAAGTACTTCTAAAACCTCAAAGCTTCCCGTGAATTGACAATGGTTCTATGACCTTCTGCTTTCTGACAGCTGCACTCATGGGCTAAGCCTGAAGTTACTGCCCAGAATTCTAGGAAAAAATGTGACACACACAATTCTCCCTTGTCCATCATCCACTGGGCAACCTGCAGCTGGTGTGCTCTGGGCATCTTAAGGTGCTTTCTGTGTTCAATAGAGCATGTCCTGGCATGGTGTGCACATGGGTAAAGACAGCAAGCGGTGATGTCATGGTACGGTCAGCTGCCTGGGATCAAATCTTGACTGTGTTACCAAACATCTCTACAACCTTGAATTAATTACTTAACCCTTTTTTTTGAGCTTCTGTTTCTATCAATAAAAAGGAGAAAATAATAGATGGTCTCTATTCACCTGCTTTGTTTGTGCATTTATTAAATAATGTACATAAAGACGAATAAAAACAATCCATTGTTTTCTTTTTATGTGCAGTATCTGATACAGACATCAACATGGCTTAAATGTTCACCATCATTATCATCATGCACAATACACAGGCACAGTGCTTACTACCCAAAAGAGGCTTCTATGTCCATCTTTTCATTCAATTCCTCACAATCCTGGGATGTGACTGGGGCAGGAATTAAGGCCCATGTTTTAAAAAGCAGCATACACTTCTGGCCAGAACTCAAACCCTGTCATCCAGCTCCCAAATGCTAAGCTCTCGCAGCTTCCTGTGCCACCTACTATCCCCCAGACAATTCAATGAGCTCTCACTGGGGCTACCTGGTCTGGGAACTGTGAGGGAACTGAGATTTTATATTGGGGTGCAGGCTCAGTGGGAAAAATCATTGAACCTCTGCAGGTTATTTCTTCATCAACACCACCTGCTCTTCTCCCCTTCTTACCAGGACTGCCATGAGGACAGTGAGTGGGAAGTAGCTGTGAACATCACACAGTACTGATCTCATCTGGTCTCTTCTTAGAAGCTGATGCCCCACAAGCAATAATTAGAAGCAAGGCTTCTCTCCTGGCTGAGGCTGAGCAGCCCTCACCAAGAAGAAAGCCAAGCCCAGAGCCTTTTGCAAGCCACATGTGAGACATTCACGTCAATTCAAACCACTAGAGAGACCCCCAAACCAGGCAGACCAGCTTCCTCTGCAACCTACAAATTGGGAGCTGCAAAAGCCAAACAGACTTGGGTCCTGAGGCAAAGGAACCTGGGGGATCCTGATCTGGAAAGGTACAGAGTGTGGTGAAAGAGGGTGAAGCCTGGAACCTGGCTCCCCACAGACTAGCTGGAGGGATCTTATACAAATCATCTTACCATTATTTTTCAATTTTAGTTATACCCAGTCCTACTCCACCAAGTATTTGTGGTAGCTTAGAATAGTACAAACAACATAAAAGAATAAAATAAGCAGTCAAGGGAACCAGGCCAAGAGAAAAAGAGTATAGGGAAAATAGTAAAGCAGGGGTAAGATTAGCACCTAGAAATGCACACCCTCTGGCCTCTTCCTGCAGAAGTGTCAAGATGGGCCACAAATCTATCTCCCAGGTGCTTAGTAACCAAAGCCAAAGAGAAACATGATCTGCCACAAGATTCTCAGTGCCCTTAACATGAAAACCAACCAGCAGATCTTGAGAAATGCATCTTTCCTTGCCTGAGCCAGGGTCCCAGGAAAATTTCTCCACCAGACCTTCATAAAGGGACACACTAGCTTATCAGCAAGGTTATAGCACTCCCATGTCTCCTCCAGGTATTTCTTATTTCACCAACAATTCTTACAATTTGAAGGCATCATCCAAAAAGGTCAATTCAGCCCACCTAGGCAAGTACTGCATCCCTTCTGGCCTCAGCTATCTCATCTTTAAAATGGTCCAATCACTTCACTAGGCTGTTGGGAGAGTCCAACAAATAGTTAGCGTGTGAAATTCATGTCTGACTTACAGTAGGTGCTCCATAAAGACTATTCCATCCCTTCTGCTGGGCTATAAGCTCCTCAAGAATCCTCAAGGATCTTGGTTTGAATTGGTCTTTGATGTATCCCAAGCATCTAAAGCAGTTGCTGGCTCAATAATTAATTAATGAGTTAATTAATTAATTTTCTAAAGGAGGTTCCTGAAACGCTAGTGTAGTAAGATACTTCTAAAAAGAGAAAGAGGGCTGGGGAAGTGGCTCAAGTGGTAGAGTGCCTGCCTAGCAAGCGTGAGGCCCTGAGTTCAAACCCCAGTACCACCATAAATTATTTAATTAATTAATTAAATAGAAACAGAATAAATCAAAATGTAGGGAAAGTAAGTTTTATAACTCTCTCTCTCTCTCTCTCTCTTAAAAGAATCACAAGTAGCCAGACACCAGTGGCTCATGCCTATAATCCTAGCTACTCAGGAGGATTTCAGTTCGAAGCAAGCCTGGGCAAATAGTTCTGCGAGACCCTATCTCAAAAAAAAAAAAAAAATCACAAAAAAGGGCTGGAGGAGTGGCTCAAGGTGAAGGCCCTAAGTTCAAGCCCCAGTACTGCAAAAAAAAAAAAAAAAAAAAAAAAGAATCACAAGGATACTAAAGGTTCTTACAAGTCCTACAAGAAAGATAGCTCTTTTTGTTTGGCCCAGATTCTCCAAATTTGCTTAACCACAGTACTTCCTCCTTTTCCTCACAAGAATGGAAGATAAGAGTTCTCAGAACCCCATGGGGATTTCAAATAATTCTAAGAAGGAAAGGGAGCCACCACCTTATAACAGCAAAGGAACAAAAGGAATCCCTACTCTCCACACCAACTCTATCACCACCACCACCACCTATTAACTCTGGAACACATGGCACTGTTTAAAACCAAATGGATCCTAGGACTGGGGGCATGGCTCAAGTGGTAGAGTGCTTGCCTAGAAAGAGTGAGGCCCTGAGTTCAAGCACCAGTATGCACTGCCCCCCACCCAAGAAAAAACAAATGGATCCTTTAGAGTTAAAAAGCCCCCTTCATCTGGACAGATGAATACTCCAGAGGCCCCTACACATTCCAGAACCTACATGCTCAGTCCAGCTTCAACAAAGCCAACTCCCTTGGCTTAGGGCTGCCTGAATGCAGAGAAATACCCAAGTCAAAGCCAAGATCCCAGAGACTGGATGGCACGTTTTTAAAACTGGGTAGAGCAGGAGGGATCTGGGTATGTGTCCTGGAGTCCCTGGGTGTCCACCTGCAGGATGTGTCACATGGTTTAGCTCACTAAGCCCACAAGCGCCTAGCAACAAGCTCCCCTTGCTATGTTACTGCTTATTTACTCACACAGCCACCCACGCTCGATGCCCGCCTGCCTCCAGAGGCTAGTGCCACCATTCCAGCTCCCAGAGAGCCAGCAGGCAGGCAGGAAGTCAAGCCACCTGGATGAGAAGCATGGATGCGTGCAGCGTGCATACACACACACACACACACACAGAGCAGGGCTCTCCTGGGCACACTACAGCTCTTCCTCAGGCAGGAAATAATTAACAAGTGTTTACCAAACACTTCCAGGCAGCTGCCTCATCTCCCTACCCTGTAGGTCCTTGGGCCACTCGCTCATTTGTCTACCTAGTACCCTGGCTCCGGCAGAACCTCAGCCTCTGATGAGAACACTGGCCTTGACCTCTGATTCCTATCTACTGTGGCACTCCAGACTGGCAGTCCATACCTAATGTATGACTTCACATGGCCACTTGATTCATGGCCCTGTCTTAGTGCTCATTCCACGTATCTGAAAGAAGTTAAGGCTGCCTGTAGGCAAATGTGGGCCCAAATGGAGTTCAGTATCATGTGTCTCTTACCTTCTGTCCTATGAGGTGTGGCATCTTCAATGAAACCCCAAGACACATTCTCTGCAGGCCATAGGCAAAGTGCCAGGATAAGAAGATGGATGAGAGCCGAGAGTCCTCTTCAAGGGGCTCACCCTGGAGGGCTCTTCTCCCAAGCCCCCCTCCACAGGTGTCTTTCCCATTCTGCCCATATTGTTCTTGCTGCCTGTAACATCCTTCCCCAAAGTCTACACTGCTATGTGGTAGATGGAGGAGGGGACGCACACACACAGAGGACGATGAGGTCTATAACTTTGGGGACACTGTCTTCTACTTTCACTCTTCTCATGCTGTGAAGGCCTGGCACAGGGTAAGCACTCAGGGTCCTGCTGAATCAACAGAAGTGGTGGTTGGCACCTTCTGACCAGCAAAACACCTTCTGGTGCCAACCCTGAAAGCATGACCTTGGGACTGGGAATTAATTCAATTAGCACCAGTTAAGAGAGAAGATGTGGAGCCAAACAAGCTGATCCACAAAGGTGCCACTAACAAAGTACTAACAAAAGAGAAACAAGTAAAAGACAGGCAGCAGTTAGCACCACAGCCACCCCAGGAACCCCTGCTTAAAAGTTCCCCCAAGCCATGCCCCATCATGTGAACTCCTGTGACTCCCCCAAGAAGTTACCCAAAACAGGCATGAATGTCACTCCCACAGAGCTACCCTTTTCAGTGCTCTTTCTTCTTTGAGTATTTCATTTTGTTTTGTTTTATTTTTTTTATTTGTGTTTTTGAGAGAGTGTCTATGTAACCCAGGCTAGCCTCAAACTCACAATCCTCCTGCCTTAGCCTCCCAAATGCTGGGATTACAGAAATGAACCACCATGCCTGGCTTCAGTATTCTTTCATGAAGCAGGTATTTTTAAAAACTGAAAATCAGCCAGGTGCCAGTGGTTCACACCTGTAATCCTACCTACTTGGGAGGCAGAGATGAGGAGGATAACAGTTCAAAGCCAGCCTTGAGCAAATAGTTCTCCCCCATCTCAAAAAAAAAAAAAAAAAAAAGCCATCACAAAAAAAGGGCTGGCAGGGTGCCTCAAGGCAGGAGCACCTGCCTAACAAGCATGAGGCCCTGAGTTCAAACCCCAGTGCTGCCAAAAAGAAAATCAGTTAATTATTACCTTCCCATGTGCAGGAAAGAATGACATGGGCTTGGCAGTGACTCAGACCCAAGTTCAAATCCTAACTTTTCCTTCCTTCCCAGTATGAACCTAGCAAGTCATTAGACCTCTCTGCTTCCTGTTTCCACATATGTAAAATGACAAACCCCAATAAAGCCTCAGGACTGCCATGAGAGTTTGATGAAATACAGTGGAAGGAAGTACCTAGTATAGTGTCTGGCAGCAGTTAAGGCTTAACGGATGCCCATCCCAGCCCCTCCCCTGGTAACTCCAGAGAGTGGGGCCCATAAGGCAATAAGTACATAAGGCAATAAGTACAGTGAATAGAGCCCACTCAGAAGTCTCACTGCCAGGACTCTAATCCCTGACTCCATCCCTCCCAGCTGCGCCACTTTAGCTTCCACATTTGCACAAGGAGGGTAATGATACATCAACCTCAGAGGGCTTCTTTAAGAATTTAAAAATTAAAATGCTTAGAACAGGAGGTCTGCACAGTTAAGCAGTCAACATACACATCAGTTGCTATCACTAACCCTGCTTCTGACATCTATATTGCTCTTCACAGATCATCAAACATTTCATGCCTCTCATCTCCCTGGATCCTCCCATCTCCATTGGAGATGTCAGGAGGGTGGGTGTCAGAACCCCACCAAGTTATTGTGAGTACCCTGCCCAGTCTACAGTGGAGATGGTGTCATCTGGCCCCAACGGTGTTTTGTTGGGTTAATTTGTGTCAATGTTGTTAGAAAGCAGGAGATTTACATTCCCAGGCATGGGACTAAGCCCCATTCACATGCCACGCTGGATTTCAAAACTGCTATGGACCAGTGATTGATGTCACACACACCCCTTTCTGAAAGGTCAGATCTACTCCAGACAGAAGACTAATGCAACAAATATGACATGGGATCCTAGACTGGATCCTGAACCAGGAAAAGGTCAATCATAAGAAAATTGGAAATTTTTGAATGATAAGGTTTATATGTGTGTTTGTTGTATTGCATCAATACTCTTCCTGGTTTTGATCATTTTTCATGTTGCGTAATTTGGAGAAGCTGGGAAAAAGGCATTTGGGAACTTTACTATTTTTGCAATTTTCTTGTAAGTCAGAAATTTTTTCAAAGTTGAAAGTAAAAAAAATTTTTTTTAATCATTTTTCCAAAAAGGAGGAGCTGGGGATCTAGCTCAGTGGTATAGTGCTTGCCTTGCACACATAAAGTTCTGAGTTCAATCCCACACACTGCAAAAAAAAAAAAAGAGGAGGTTTAACATTTCTAAAATTCTGTATTTCCAAATTTTCTGGAGGAAAAAAAAAAAATTAGAATCACTGGCCACACTGGGTCTCCTAGGTTTAGAATCCCAGCTCTAGCACTAACTAGTTACGTGGTCTTTGGCAACTTACTTGAAACATCTGACCTTAGATTCCTTAATTCACAAATGAAAAACTTTAAATATAGACTCCTTACGAAAATTTAAATAAGTGATAATTAATTATTTGCAAAGCAAAAAAAAAACCAGTGGCAAGTATACAACATTGTAAATGTACTTAATGACAGTGAATTTAAAACTGATGAAAATGGTAACTTTTATGTTATGTATGTAATCTTTACTATAATTTTTTAAAGGGACCTGGCACTTGGTAAACATTATATGTATTCATTTAAAAGTGGGCAGGGGAGGCAACTCTCTCCTTCAAACAGAGTGTGTTCTCTGCATCTGAAAGACACCAGGAGCCTGGGCTCACAGCAGTAGATAACTTGGTCTGCTTTGATCAGTCACTGATCAAAGTTGTTGACTCAACTGGTGATGTCCAATAGTAGGGGCACAAAACCCTTTCTCTGGAAGGCCAGATAACTCATTTAATTCTCACATCAACTTAAAGATAGACAGTACCATTCTTATTTCACAGATGAGAACCCTGAGCCTGGAAAGGTCCACTGATTTCCCAAGGACACAAAACATTTATGTGGCAGAACTCAACTTCAGTCAGGTCCACTTAACTTGCTTTTAAGAACCACAGTGAAAAGTGGCCACGTATCCATAAAAGCACATTGTCAAGTTTCAGGTCTGCTTGACTGTTTTACCCAATTATACTTTATGTAGTAGTCCACATCTTTAAACGCTCATATTATAAGCATCTTCCCATATCATTCAACATTCTTTGAAAGCATGTATCACACTGCATAGTAATCCACAATTTCAGCAATCCTTGGTTTCTTAACATTTAGGTTGTTTCTACATGTCTTCTTGGGGGATTTTACTTTTTGCTTTTGTTCATTTTGTTTCATTTTTTGAGGTGCTAGGGATGGGACCCAGGGCCTCATGGATGTTAGGCAAGCACTCTACCACTAAGTTTCAACTCCAGCCCAACAATTAAAAACTGTTTTAATTGTTTTTCATTTTTTGAGCAGCACTAAGGGCTTGAACACAGAGCCTCATGCATGCCAGGCAGAAGCTCTATCACTTGAACCACTCACTAGCCTTTTTTTCGCGTTGTGTATTTTCAAGATAGGATTTTGCAAACAATTTGCCCAGGCTGGCTTCAAACTGAGATTCTCCTGATCTCTGCCTCCCAAATAGCTAGGATTACAGGCGTGAGCCACCAGTGCCCAGCCCGGCTTCTTGCTTTTAATGGAAACCCATGCACAGTTCATCCCGCTGAATCCTCTCAGGGAACTATGCACCCGATACCACCCACTGTGTGACTTATCTCAAAGAAGGATGAGTAAGACAATGACTTTTAATGTTATATCAGCAAGTTTTATTATAGAAGGAACTATTTTTCTTCCCAAACTTAACTTCCCAGTTTCACTAGCAGTAAGTTCATCTGAGTATTGGGGTGATTTCCCTATTGAATGCAAATGCAATAAATGGGGATGGAAACTGCCAGGCATCTGGCAGCCAACGCCTCCTGGGTCAGGCATGGTCAACCTCCCCCAGACTACTGGAAACAGCAGACATTCCAGAATCCAGCAGACTTCTTCAACTCTTCCCCAAAAGGAATAGTACCTGTCAGAATTTAGTCCCAGAAACCCAATTCAGCATCTATTAGAAACAAGTCAAAGGCAGGTTATGTTCTCTGAATTTGCTATGTTCACTATCAGAACTTTACTGTCTGGAATATTAGGCTAGAACAAAGGGCTGGAGTCAAGAAGTCAGGCTCACATGGGTTCACACTGGGATAAACTGTGTGGTCCTGGACAAGTCACTTCCCCTCTCTGAGCCTTGGTTTCAACATCTATAAAATGAACAGGTTGCATGAGACTGGCATCAAGGCCCCTTCCTACTCTGAATGAGTTCCTTGGGTCTGACCACTTTTATAGATGTTCAGTGACTAAATTCATGATGCAAACTCGTAAGTACAGCTCCCAGCCAAGCAGCTGCCCCTGGAGAGAAGAGAGCAGGTACACACAGAAGAAGGGATCTCCACCTATGTCCCCCATACGGGACAGGATGAAGAGGAATGCAAAGGAGCAATTGCTGTCTGATTCAGGTGCAGGGGGAGAATTCTGGTTTCTTATTTTTAAAAAGTCACCCAATGTGTCTAGCTTTTCTCATATTAAGACAAATGTGTTCATCACACTTTAAAAAATGAAGTGACTGATTCATAATAACCCAGCAAAATAGTAGAGTCAGAACAAGAACAAGTCATTGCAAAATCAGCTCCTAGAACAGGTTCCTATCTCCATTTTCTAACTGGCAATGACAAGCCTTTTACAAAGCCCAGGCAAGCTGCAAGTCAGAGATAAAGAACACAGTCAGTCCTGTCACTTAGACAGATCCACATAGGCCAGACCACCAGGAGACCTCCAAAACCCAGGAAAGCTTCCAGGCTTCAAGGTAAGGAAGTAGGGGGGCTGCTGATGCTGCAGGTGGTTCTCTTCCCAGAAACAAAGGCTCAAATTCAAATACTAGGAAAAATCAATAGGCTCTGGATCACAACCAACTCAACAGCCTCTGAGTAGGAGCTTTGGCAGAATCCAGAACTCCCCTAAGTGGGCAGAGATCCTCCCAGACCAGCAAGCTACCTCCTTTCATGCCCACCTGCACCTGCTGTGTGGACCTCCCTCTTCCCCTACCCACCACTGCTGGGCTCTACAGGTTCTCTTTCACTCTTTCTCCAATCCTCCTTCCACTATTTCTCCTCTCTTCCTCTCCTTTCCTCCCTATTCAGCCTTGAAGGAGGCAGGAAGCCAGGATAAAAGCCCTAGGTTCCAGATGAGGGAGGTGGTACCGAAAGGAGACAAGATCAGCCCAAGGTCACAAAAGTCACTCCAAGAATCCAGCACACTCTCTTTCTCCAGTGACATCTACACAGCAAGTCCTCCAAATTGTCTCCCCTCACCCCACAACCAATCACACCAGCATGAGAGTACCACCCTGTCCAGGTTGCTGTCTCTAAAACACTACTTGCCTCTGGGCCCCAGCCTGGTCTACCAGGGACAGGTGGCTGCAGGCTGGCTAAGAGCTGGACAGAGCTGGGCTCAGCCACCTTCTAGTGGGCAGTTTACATGACTCATCAAGCCTGAGTGCCCCCATCTGTAAAGAGATAAGAACAGACCCTGCCCCAGAAAGTCACTTAAAAGGAATGAAGCACACAAAGCTAGCCCTGGACCTGACCTGGTCAAGGAAGACACACACAGGCTCCTCAAAGTCTACCCTGCCCAAAGACTGCAAATGCCTTCACACCATTCCCTAAGCCCAAATCTTTGTATGTTGAAAACATACCTCCACACGAAAACTTACACACAAATGTTCACAGAGGTTCCATTTATAACAGCCAAGAAGTGAAAATAACCCAAGTATCTACCACTTCATGGAAGGATAGTAAAACCCATGAGGGCTATATGCTCCAATATGGACAGACCTTGAAAACATTAGGCTAGGCGAAATAGCCATATGCAAAGGACACATGCTGTATGATTCTGCTTACATGAAAAGCACAGACTAGGAAAATTCATAGAAATAGAAAGCAAATCAGTGGTTTCCAGGAGCTGGAGGGAGGAGGAAATCAAGAGTGACTGCTAATGGATACAGAATTTCCTTTGGGAAAATTCTGCAACTTGACAGTGATGATGGCGGTGCAACTCTGAACATACTAAAGACCAATGTAAATGCTTAAAAGGGTGATTTTTAGTGTATGTGAATTATATCTAGACAAAGTTTATTTTTAATTGCCATCAAAAAATTAACAAAGCAATAAAATGATCAATACAACATGAAAAGAAAATCTTTTCAAATGCCTCATTAACTGTAAGTCACTCAGGTGTCTGAGACCTACAAATCCTGCCCCAGCCGCCCTTGTCCCAGACACTGAGGAGCCCCTCAATGCACCCCACCACACACCTGGGCTCCTAATACTCACCCCAAATGAACAATAACAACTGCTACTCAATTACCTGCTTGGCTTTCCTCCTGTCTCAACCCTGGCTGTTACATTGAAGCCTACACTGGCTGTGACTTGAAACTCTCCTGCCAGACCAGTTCATCTCTCCAACTAATCTGGAACATCCTACAGGAAAGAGGCCCAGATCAGCTTCCTTTCCTCTTCTTTTATCCCCAACCCTCAGGCCATCACCATGACTTCCTGTGTGCTAAATCCTTGATAACATAAACAGGTGGAGAAACTAAGGCTGGTGGTGGAGGAAGGGTAGGGAGGAAGACAGGAGGAGCCTGATTCAGGTCACGAGGCAAGGAACAAGGCTGGGATTTGACTGCAGCATTTTCTTCCCATTGTGGGAGCACAGGCTGTCCCTCTGGAGATGTAACCAGGAAAGCCTGGACATCTAGTAGGTGCTTGATCGTATTTCACTTCACAGGTGTTCATCTAACAATCCTACCCTTCAGGTTTAGAGCTAGATTCTGGAGAGCAGGCACCCCTAAAATTAGCTCTGGAAATGAAACCTTTGTAGTTGGATAATATACAACTAGGTCCAGCTGGTTTCTGGCTGCAGTTACAATTTTTTCTAGATACCACCAGACAAGTGCAAATGGTAGTGCAAAACATAGTGATCTGACATCTTCCCTGAGCATTTAGAAAATTAATTTTAAAAGAGTATCACACAAAGCAGATTCTGTATGAGTCACACACAGTCAAAAAGTAGTGTAAAGCAGCCACTATACACCCCAGGTGACATGTCTGCAAATGCAAATATTAAATTTAAAAATCTTTTTAAGTCAGACACCAGTGGCTCATGCCTGTAATCCTAGCTATTTGGGAGGCTGAGATCCAGAAGGATCACAGTTGGAAGCAAGCCTAGGCAAACAGTTCATGAGACCTCCATCTCCAAAGTAACCAAAGCAAAATGAACTGGAAAAGTGGTTCAAGCAGTAGAACTCCTGCTTTGCAAACACAAAGCTCTGAGTTCTAACCCAGTCCCACCAAAAAAAAAAAAGTTTTTAGAGAAACAGTAACACCCAGCGGGAGCGTGAACATAATGAAACAAGCAGTCTCATACATTCTAAAGACCTTGTAAACAAAGCATTCCCTTTGAAAAGTTGTTTGGCAAACTGAGGTCAAATATTAGAAATTAAATTTCTACTCAATTTAAAAAGCTGTAATGGAGAAGATATACATCCCTACACTACTGATAACTGAAAAACTGGCTGCTGCCTAAATCTCTCAATACGGGAAAAGTTAAGTGAATTACAGGATATCTACTCTGCAATATACTGCAGCTGTTAAAAGTTACGGCTACATCACAGATGGAGCACTATGGTCAAAAATGCCCTTTTGTTTAGCCTTCTGGCACTAAACAATCTGAAACTGTTCTGCTCTGTGATTGCAATCATTTTAAGTAAAAAAACACCTGGAATAAATCTTAGCCGTATCACTTCAAAAATGATAATTATCTGAGAGTTGGTACCAGTGGGAGAGGAAGAGGATATAAGAAAAGGGTGTGGGAGGTGAATATGGTGGAGATATTACGCACGCGTGTATGAAATGGAAAAATGAGACCTGCTGAAACTATTCCAGGAACAGGGAGAAAGGGATAAAAGAGAATGATGGAGGGGGTGAATTCAAGTACGATATATTGTAAGCACTTCTGTAAATGTCACAATGTACCCCTAGTACAATAATAATATAATTTTTAAAATGTAAAAAATAAATATATCATTCAAGGCTAATTTGAATCTACAGACCAAAACCACTGCCTTAGCTGAACACTGTGGCATATGCCTGCAATCCCAGCATTCAGGAGGCTGAGGTAGAAGGATTGAGAGTTTAAGGCCAGCCTATGCTACAAAGTGAGACCCTGTCTCACAATAAATAAATAAATACCAAAAAAAAAGGATCCTGGTTCTGTGATGACAAATGGCTTTTTCTCCCTTTCTCTAGTCTTGAATTTCTTTTAATTGCTATACTATTCTTAGATAATTAGGAAAAACTTAGTATTTAAAAAAATGACCAAAATCTTTTTGTACCAGCTTAGTCTGACAGAAATGCTGAGGCTCACCTGCCTGCTCACCCCAAAACAAGGCAGCCACTTGAAAAGCAGTTCTGGCTGCTTTTTTTTTTTTTTAATTCTATTATTCATATGTGCATACAAGGCTTGGTTCATTTCTCCCCGCTGCCCCTACCCTCTCCCTTACCACCCACTCCGCCCCCTCCCTCTCCCCCCCACCCCCTCAATACCCAGAAGAAACTATTTTGTTGTAGAGAGGGTATAAGCAATAATAGGAAGGAACAAGGGTTTTTGCTAGTTGAGATAAGGATAGCTATTTGCTAGTTGAGATAAGGATAGCTATACAGGAACCCTTGTCCCTTCCTGTTATTGCTTATACTCTCTCTACAACAAAATTAGAAATAAGGGCAAAATAGTTTCTGCTGGGTATTGAGGGGGTGGGGGGGAGAGGGAGGGGGCGGAGTGGGTGGTAAGGGAGGGGGTGGGGGCAGGAGGGAGTAATGAACCAAGCCTTGTATGCACATATGAATAATAAAAGAAAAAAAAAAAAAGGATAGCTATACAGGGCATTGACTCACATTGATTTCCTGTGCGTGTGTGTTACCTTCTAGGTTAATTCTTTTTGACCTAACCTTTTCTCTAGTTCCTGGTCCCCTTTTCCTATTGGCCTCAGTTGCTTTTAAGGTATCTGCTTTAGTTCTCTGCGTAAAGGGCAACAAATTCTAGCTAATTTTTTAGGTGTCTTACCTATCCTCACCCCTCCCTTGTGTGCTCTCGCTTTTACCATGTGCTCATAGTCCAATCCCCTTGTTGTGTTTGCCCTTGATCTAATGTCCACATATGAGGGAGAACATACGATTTTTGGTCTTTTGGGCCAGGCTAACCTCACTCAGAATGATGTTCTCCAATTCCATCTATTTACCAGCAAATGATAACATTTTGTTCTTCTTCATGGCTGCATAAAATTCCATTGTGTATAAATACCACATCTTCTTAATCCATTCTTCAGTGGTGGGGCATCTTGGCTGTTTCCATAACTTGGCTATTGTGAACAGTGCCGCAATAAACACGGGTGTGCAGGTCTGGCTGCTTACTTTTCTGTTTATCCAAACAGGGTAAAGATTCCCAGAAACCCGGCCTCAGCAAGGAGACACCCACCTCACAGTCACATGTCTGCATCTCCAATAAACATAATCACAACCAAGACAAGCACCCAGGTAACAGATCATGAAAAAATAAAGGACTGCTGAGTTGGGGAGATCAAACAGCAAGTTACTGTTTTAAAATGTTTTGCTGGTCACAGTCATGATGCCTGTAAATGACAGTAAATATCTGAGGCAGAAAGTTTTTCAATAAGAAAATGTGCTCACTTGCCCTCACTCTCTCAGCAAACCACCATGCGACACCCCATATACCCTAAAAGTCGCTCACTGAGGTCTTATCAACAGAGGCCGTGTCTGGAAGTGAGCACCTCCATCAGACAGGAAATCAATACCTCTGTTACCAGCCTGAGAGCAAATGAGTAAGAAAACTTAAATGTCACCAAGAGAGTAAATGTCAAAGGGGAAGGAGGGTAGCAACTATTATTTCCTGTCTGTACCATGACCCATTCTGGGGTATCTTGAGCATGATTTCATAAATTCCTAACACTCTGATTCTAGAACCACAGGACTAGGCTTCAATCCTGGCTGCTTAATTGATTAGCTATGCAACTAGAAAGGATGCTTCACTTTCTCTGACTTGTTTTCCTCTCCTGCAAAATGAAGTCAAGAGAAGGATGGGGACCTAGCCAGGTGCAGTGTCTCACATTAGTAATCCGAGCTACTCAGGAGGCAGAGATCAGGAGGATTGTGGTTCGAGGCCAACCCAGGCAAAAAGTTCTCAAGACCCTATCTCAACCAATAGCTGGGTGTGCCTGTCATCCCAGCTAGAAGGAAAGCATAAACAGGAGGATCATGGTCTAAGTTAGCTTAGGCATAAATGGAAGGCCCTATATGAAAAGTAACTAAGCAAAAGGGCTGGAAGTGTGAGCCAAGTGGTAGAGCCCCTGCCTAGCAAGCGTGTAAGGCTGATTTCAAACCCCAGTATAGTGGAGGGGAAAAAAAAAGAAACCTAGCTCAACAGGTCACCATGAGGATTCATTTGGTCAAAACTCATAAAATACTTGGTACAGTGCCTGGGACATAGAAAGCATTCAATCAATGTCAGTTAATTATTCTTCAGTCAAAAAAAAAAAAAACTGAAGCTCAGAGAGGTTCACTAATTCCCTAGGATCAAAGAACTTGGAAGAGGCAGGGCTGGAATTCACACTCAAGTCAGAATAGCTCCAAAATTTGTGCTCTTTTTGCCAGAGCAAGCTAAAACCAACCAAAAGGATTACTGACGTCCTCCCTCCAAAACACACACACACACACTTAGGGTTGTCATTGCAAAAGGTAAGAGCGCTAAGATAACCGGAAGTGATAAGAGTCTAAGAATCTCTATTTCTAGGCATAAGGGAACCAGACAGTCAAGGTCACTACCTTTCTAAAGTTTATATTCCAAGATATGGGGAGACAGACAGAAGGAGTAGGCAAAAAGGATGGGAAGAAAGAAAGGAAGTAGGTAACAGAATAAAGGAGGCTGAATGGTAAAAGCCAAGAGATCTAAGGAAGGACACTGCAGCAAGATCCAGGTCCTGAGGGAGCTATCCAAATCCACTTGGGTTAGAGTAGGGGGCTCCAATTGGTTATTTTCCAAGGGCTCCACAGATTCAACCACAGTTCAGAAGAGCCCATCAAAATGGGCTTCGAAGGCCTCAACCCTCAATGGTGTAAATTCTAACTCCGAGAATAGTCCAAAGACAGAATGTACTGCCTTTTGAAATACAAAAATTAAGACTCCAGCCCATATATCCTCCTCCATCTATGTGCAAAAACTGATTTCAAGGGGTTGAAATTTACACAATAAATAAAACCTTTGTTTTCAATTCTACTGATAAAGACAGTATGCGCACCCTACTCACTGATTGTTCTATTTTCTTAAATTCACTTCTTTATTTCTTTTAAATCAGGATTTCACTATGTAGCCCAGGCTGGCCTCAAAACTCTCGATCCTCCCACCTCAATCTTCCAAGTACTGGGATTACAGGGATGCACCAGCACATACAGCATGAACTGGACACTCTTAAAAGATCCATTCTGAAAGATATTTTTGTGGGTTTATACCTTTCTGTGTGACCCCTACAGAACAAGACTTAGCCCTCGGTATAGGTTTGGTTGTAGTAACTACAACCAAAGTCAGCAAATAAACAGCATGTGTGCTACCTCTTGCCTTTCCTGAGGCCATGGCAGACATCACTGATTGATCCCAGCATTGTCTCCTGCTAAGCCAAGACATTCCAAATGATCTAAGAATCCCTTCTGTGCAGGACACAAGGAGCCACTATCATTTGAAGATGGACAGAAACTCAAACCCATTTGTCTTTCCTTGCCTAATGTCCCTGAGGTCTTTCTCAACTCTAACATTCTTTGAGACAATGATCCTTCTTCCGGTTTTACTAGCCTATCATTAACAACCTAGTTGCCTGGCAATGAGCTCAGCCTGTCTGAGGCTGATCAGACCATGAGATCACATGTTCCATCCAGGAGGACAGGTTTTGCTTTATTTCCTGAGTCTCAGACTCTCTGTCCTCCCCAGGCAACACTCCACCCCTCTCTCCTCAACAGTGGCACCTCCAACATTTACTGACCAGGCCTGAGATAGACTATAGGATTAGACTAGTACAAAGCAGTAGGTATTCCTGGAAAACCTCATCAAAGCAGGTGTTTTCTACTATCACTGGCAGGTCAAACAATAATAATGGTAGCAGCTGGCACTTATGGAGTACTTTCTACAGGCCAGGCACCCTGCTGGGGGCTCACACATTTTCTCATGATCTCTTATTCATAATCTTCTGAGGTGTTTATTATCCCCATTGACACAGGAGAAAATTCAAGTTCTGAAAGCTCCTAAGTTGCTGTTGATCACAAGGCAGTAGAAGTGAGATTACAAGATACCCACATACCTGGCTTTAGGCAAGTTACTCCACCTCTCTGTGGTTCATCTCTAAAATGGATATAGGAGGTGTAGAGAAGCCCAAGAGCCTAGCACACAGTGTTAGGCTTGAGTGTCCAGTGGACATCTCAGAACATGCTAGAATTTGGGTAATGTAATGACCAGGTCTGTCCAGCACTGAGCCCAGAGTTCTTTTTTGGCTCCTGATAAGTTACATGAAAAATTGAGTTTTCCGAAAGTCAACCCAACCTGGCTTCTCCCACCCATACCCCCACCCCCCGACACACACCCCTGACATCACACTTTAAGTGCATTTCTCCTCCTGCTTCATTTCTGCTGTCCACACCCACACTGGCTCTGAAGGAACACTCCAGTTGTATGCCCTGAGGCTCTACACACTCTAAAAGCTGAAAACTGCTCCAGGGAGCTGGTGGGTGGAGGGACTTGGCAGTGAACTCTCTTTGTAATGGGATCTCCCTTTGACAGGGCCTATCTCCTGTGTGGAACTTGGCAAGTCTGGCCTCACAGCTTCTGGTAATGCTGAGCTTCCCCCTCAACGCCACATGCCCTGCAGCACAGCTTAGCACTGCCCCTATCACATTAACACAGGCTTCCTGTCCCACACCAGGCGAGATGGGAAAAGGATCAGTCATTCCCACTTTACAGAGAAGGAAACTGAGGCTAGGGAACACAAAGAAAAACATGGCAGAATCAACACCAAAGGCAAGACTCCTGCTACTGTGCTTATGCTGCTATGGCATCCTAAAAAAATGCTCTATAAAGGACCAGAGGATTAGAGGTGATCACTTTGCGACCTAGCAACCTGGGCATTTGTCCCATGTATAAATGCTCTTGTTAATCTAGGCCTACTGTCCTGCTGGGAGGAAGTCAGGTATGAACCTAAAGTGATCACATGGCAAGACAAGGACAGCCAGCCCCCCTCAGTAAGACTGTCAAGGTACAGCCTATCCTTATCAAGACTTCAGAACAGATGTTACCTAGTGCATGGCTTTCACTCAGGGTGGCTCCTCCGCAGAAGACACTGGACATATATTGTTGGTTGTCCCAAGTGAGGAAGGATGCTACTGGCATCCCAAAGGCAGCCACCAGGGATGCTGCTAAACATCCTACAGTGCACACACAGGACAATCTCTTACAACAAATTACCCAGCCAAAAATGACTATAGTGCTAAAGTTGAGAAACTGTGGGCTAAAGGAAAAGAAGTTGTCGCCACAACCCTAACCACACTATTGAACAGCTGCAAAGCCTAAATGCTAGGCTCCAGAGAAGAGCAAAGGCTAAGCACTCAATGTGCATCTTCCCAAAGAAGTCAAAGACTAGTCACAAACTCTGTGGTCAGATAGAGGCAGATGGTCTGGGTCTTACATCCCCAACATGTCATCTTAAGTAAGAGCTCCCATCCCTCTATCCCAAATAATGTCTCCCCACACAGCAGAATACAGTAGCCACTCTAGGCGGCAATACTCCCTGGCACCGAGGCTGACAGAAGTTATTGGAACACAGCTTGGGCACAGGGCAACCCTAGGCAGTCCTCTGCGTGACTGTGCAGCCCCAACATCAGGAAGTATGTTAGTAAAGAGGGGTAAGTTGGAGAGAACATGAAAAGGTCTGCTAAGTGCCACAATCTGGATTGGGTGCCCTGTGGCCTGCCAATCCCCAGGTCCTGAGAAGTGCTGAGCCTGGGCAGAGGCCAGGGTCATGTGGCTGCAGATAAAGAACATGTATCTGGATCCAGGCTTCTGCTGACATCAAAACCCACGCTCTACCCATGTTCCTCTTCTTATGGGACATCCTGAAGTCATGTCATCTGTGCCTAATTTCAACCTCTATGATATCCACATTCATTCACAACAAGAAGGCCAAGAACTCTACACAATGCCATTATGCTATTCATTTGATTGGGACCAAGGCCCCAGAGGGTCAGTCTTTCACCACCTTATAGCTCTGGGCTCTAAGACACTCTTCTTCTGTGGCTTTGTGAAGCATGTCACTCCTGACACATCATAGCTCTGAACAATGAGGCTCAACATATCACCCATCCAACAAGAAGATAGCCATCCCATGTATAAGGAGAGCCCTTGAGCTCACTTGTTCTTCCAGAAAATTCCAACATGCCCTGGCCCAATAGACTCTCCGCGACTAGCAGTTGGAGGTTCTGAGCCTCAGTTTCCTGCTCTACACCTATGTCATAGGATCAAATGAGTGAATACATACAAAGTGCTGACAACAGTTCATAATAAATGTTCAATGTGTGGTAGCTACTATTATTATTTCTGTTAATCTGTTTATCCTAACACAAGCATCAGAGAGATATTGAAAGGTTTAATCACAAGTCACCTAAATAATATTCAACAAGACAAAAAAATTAGGAAACATACTGAAGACTAATCCCAGGACTAATTAGGTAAGTTAGGGGCCTCCATATAATGGAATGGGATGTGAGAGCTGAAAGTTATACACAAGAATATTTACTGGCAAGGGAAAATGTTGGCAACATATTGTTAGCACCTCACAACTGGCACAAATCGCCCCAGAGAACAGCAGAGTGAACTCATCACCCCCTGAGGGTCTGCCTAGTACAGAATACTTTGTGGTCTCCTGCAGTGGATGAAAAAAAAAATCCTGATGCAAATTTGGTATCTAGTCTATAATATGTCCATGTTTGTTTGTTTTCAAAAAACATTTTAAAATACTTTCCACTGAGTAACAGTGACCCTTCAGGAAGAAGGCTTGTGTTTATCTTGTGACTTCCTGGGGTACCCCTAGGGAGACATCTACTCCAATTGTTAAAAAAAGAAAGAAAGAATGACAGAAAGAGAGAGAGATAATGACAGGAAAAAAAGTAAGTGAAAGATGTAAGTTATAGAGCATGTATAAGAGATTATCCCATTTTAGTAAAAATAGAACATGCATTAAGAAGACAAAAGATCATTCATCAAAATGGTAACAGGAGTTAACTTTGGGGGAGCAGAGATTATAGGTAATTTTGGTTTTTTTTTCTTTTATTCATATTTTTCAATTTTATTTATATTAAAATTTATATTTATATTACAAAAAAACTGAACTGCCTCTACCACTGAACCCACGGATAGGTAACCTCTCAGGGCCTTAGCAACCCTGAGATTATCATAAATTCTCATTTAAAGCACACACGCACCACTTCTCAGCCTTTGGGCTAAGATCAAGTGTAAAAAAAATACATACCCCATGGGCGTCACTCAGAGGTCGAACACTTAGTATGTGCAAGGCCCTGGATCCAACCCAAACACCACAAAAACAGACAAATAAATAAAACAAGCCGGCCCCAGGGGTTCTTACCTTATAATCCTTAGCTACTTGGGAGGCTGAGATTGGGAGGATCACAGTTCCAGGCCAGCCCAGGAAAAAAGTTCACAAACTCACATCTCAACAGAAACAGGCTGGGTGTGGTGGTGCATGCCTGTCATCCCACTACAGTGGGAAGCTAAAGTAGGAAGACTGCAGTTCAGGTCAGCCTGGGCAAAAAGTGGGACCCTGTCTCCAAAATGACCAGAGAAAAAAGGCCAGAGGTATGGCTCAAGGGGTACAGAGCCTACTTCACAAGCATGGAGCCCTGAATTCAAATCCCAATACTGCCAAATAAAGTGCTCTACAAGCAGGTAACGAGTGTAGCTCTCTATTAAACCCACTTGCCAAAAGAAAACCAAGCACTGCACTGACCAACAGCTTGTTTTACTGAAGTTCTCCTGAAGTTTCCAAAAGGATAACACTCAAGGCAGACCTCCTTAGCATTCAGTCAGTCCTCTTCCTGCCTAAAGCACCTCTCCAGAGGATGGTCTTTCCTGTATCAGTCACATCGTGGCCGTAAGACGTACACTGACAACTTTTTTTTACTGTCCCTGGAAGCAGAATCCACCTCCATCTCCCACCTGACACCTCCCACCATTTCACTCCCTGTAACAGTGACATCCAGTAGTATTTTTTGTTTTTTTTCTGATAACAGCTGAACCTGTGACAAGAAATTCACTTCATACAAAATTTAGTACACACACACATGCCATGCATATATAGTAGAAATGAGTCTATAGCACAAAGCATAATGTGTACCAGTAAACTAGCATTTTCTAGTCTATCATTTTTTAATGCTGGTCAAACATCAATTTTTTTTTTTTTTTTTGGTGGTACTAAAGTTTGAACTCAGGGCTTCACACTTGCTAGGCAGGCACTCTGCCACTTGAGCCACTCTGCCCGTCCTTTTTTTTTTTGGGGGGGGGCTTGTTGGGCATTTTTGAAATAGGGTCTTAAGAGCTATTCTCCCAGGCTGGCTTCAAACCTCAATCCTCTTGATCTCTGCCTCCTGAACAGCTAGGATTATAAGCGTGACTCACTAGCACCAAGCACCAAATTAATTTTTTAACCCACAACTTCAAGTAACCGCTTTTGGTTTTCCAAACTTCACATCACAAGTACATTTTCTGTACTTCTATATATTAGGTTGAAGTCATACACAATTGACAATATTCTGAAGACCAAAAACAGTATAAAATTTATATAGTTCATAGTTATGTGTGAACCAAACCAAAGGACACAACTTGATTTGTTTCTTGTAAGCAAACTGTAAATTTAAATAATTCTTAAAAGTAGAGTACACTATGAATATACATTATTATTGTGTATAAGACAGATGATACCTGAAATAAACAAGTCACTTGTAGTGGCTCTGAGCCACAACTTAAATAGAAATAACAATGACAGGAATACTGTGTGGATTGAACAAGCCCAAGAATGTTATGCAAAATATAAGATAAAAAAAAATTTTACATAGGCATGGTAGATTACAACTGTAATTCCAGCACTCAGAGGCAGAAGGATCGTGAGTTCAGCCTAGGCTACACAGCAAATGTCAGGCCACTCTGGAATACATTGCAAGAACTTGTCTCAAAATATTTTCTTAAAATAGTAAATTATGCCAGTGTCTCAGCAAAATAACACAATACAAAAAGAGTCAATATCTTTTGTGTGCGTGCATGTTTGTGTGTATGTATGTGTGTGTGGTACTGGGGTTTGAACTCAGCCTCACGCTTGCAAGGGAGGTGCTCTACTGCTTGAGCCACTTCTCCAGCCCTTTTTAGGTTTGGGTATTTTCAAGAAGGTCTCACAAACCTATTTGCCCGGGGCTGGCTTCAAACCATGATCCTTGTGATCAGTTAGGATTACAGGCTTTAGCTACCAGCACCCAGCCAAAAAGTCAATATCTGATAGGTTATACCATGCTAAACAGCTGTTGTGCATATCCATTTAATCCTCCTCAGCAATCCAAAGAGGTAGGTATTCTCGTTCCCATTATACTGATGAAGACAAGTGAGGCTCTGAGTATTAGAAGAGCTGGCCCATGGTCACATAGTTAAGAAGTGGAGAAGTCAGGTCTGTCTGACTCCAAAGCCCATGCACCAAGCATTGGGCAGCAACTCCCTCCACACCCAAACAATCAGCATCCAGGACCACCAGCAAAGTCTGATCTCAATGAAAGAGGAAAATTCCCATGACATGGTGACATGACAATGTGTTGGCCCATCAGCCAGCAGCAGGAAATGCCTGATCCCCTAGCTGCCCCCATAGAAACAGGTGGCACATTCAAGGAGACTCTTGTAGCCACCCATCTCCTGCAATCAAAGCCAAGGATTATGCCTTTACACTTTTCATTGGTGGCTTAAAATAATGCCTCTGGACCCTACAAAAAATATACCCAGAGACAGGAGGTGGCCGTGGCCATGGCCAGGGCTGGCTCAGCCACAAGATAAAGAGCAACGTTCAAGCTAACACAGTGAGAATCATGTTTTTTTAAGGGACGTGGGCAATATCCCTGTGGCTCCTCTGGGGGGCTCGGATCACATTCCTTGGTCACATCTTGTGGTTACTTAACCCTGTATTAACTTAATTACACACATTTGTCAAAAGAGAAATATAATTTAAATTGTGCTATCAGAGAAATCTCCACTGCTCCACATTTTACATTTCAATACATTCATATGTGTGAATATAAAAAAAAACACAATCCATGTTGGATTTAATCTCTTAAATCCAATTTAAGAGGTTTCACAGCATAATTTTACCAATTCATAATGATGGTCTTTGCCCTAATTTTGGAATCTTTTTTTTTTTTTTTTGTAGTGCTGGAGTTTGAACTCAGGGCCTACAATTTGAGCCATTCCACCAGTCCTATTTTTGTGAAGGGGTTTTTTTTTTTAGATAGGGTCTCATGAACTATTTGCCAAGGCTAGCTTCAAACTGCACTCCTACTGATCTCTGCCTCCCAAGTAGCTAGGATTACAGGTGTTGAGTCACCCATGCCCGGTAGGAGTCTATCTCTTGCATAAATAGGATGCCTCAGCATTTTGTAAAATGTTATTCTTAAAATTCTATAACCATTTATAAGGACCATTAGCATAATGTGATCTCACTTAACTTATCCAACTACCCTGTGTGAGGAGTACCACTTCTAACAGGATTTTAGGGATATGAGCAACAGGGATGAGAGATGTCAGGGCACCTGCTTAAGATCACCCAGCTAGTTAGATGACAGTCTAGTTCCAAATTCAATGCACACTTATTATCTGAGTTCCTAATGAACAAGAACTGCATCTAAAATAACTGGAGAGGAGGGGAGGAGAGCATGATAATCAAAGAACACATTTCTTTAATTTTCGAAGTTTGTACAAATTGAAAACTAAGGCTTAAAACAACAAAAAAAAAAAAACTGAACTGGGAGTTAACAACAAAAAGAAACAAATGTAAATGGCCCAAAACACAGGAAAAGATACTAAACTCAAAGATACAAATAAAAGTAACAGGATAGAATTTTTCACCTCTCAGACTTGCACACATTTAAAAACTTCACAAGACTCGGGTGAGGGTATGGAAAACAGACCTGTGGACAATAGAGGATAGCTCTCAAAGTCTTAAATGCCTGCATCTTCTAATCCAGCAATCCTAACACTTGGACTTTACCCCACTGAGACACTTGTGAAGGTTACAGGAAATAAGTACCAAAGACATTCTCTGAAGAATGATTTGCAATGGAAAAAGGGAGTGCACTAAAACAACTAAAGTGTCCATTCGTAGGTGGATGGTTTAAATGTATTATGGTAAATTCACTCAGAATACTAGCCACTATATCTCTAAGAAGTTAGAGAAGTTAGAGATATAGATAGAAATAGGACATCCCCTCCAAGATAACTAAGTGAACTAAAAGGCTACACACAGAACAATGTATACATAATGTGCTCTATAAAGTAACTTTTAATTTTTTCAGTTCTGGGGATGGAAACCTGAGCTTTGTGCATGTTAGGCAAGCGCTCTACCCCTAAGCTACACCCCCAGTCTATCAGTCTAAAAAAACAAATATGGGTACTAAGTACATCACACAAAGCATTTCTTTTCTTGGAAGAATATCTGCCTTTGAAGAGAACTGGTAGCTATTCTAATCCCCCAGTAGATGCCTGAAACCACAGACAGTATGGACCCCTACATATAAACTGTGGATTTTTCTATACATACATACCTATGATAAAGTCTAATTTATAAATTAGGCATAGTAAGATATTAACAACTATAAACTAATAATAAAATAGAACTATAGCAATATACTTTAAAGTTATATGAATACATTCTTTGTCTCTGAAAATAAAGAATTTTCTAGTTAACATTTCAGACCTCAGTTGACTATGGGTAATTGAAACCTCAAAGCAAACCTGAAGATAAGGTAGGAATACCACAGGCAGATTTTAGATTGGGAGTTTTCTAATTTGGGTTTTGTGGGCTATTTAAAAGAGTTTAGGGGTTGGGGGCATAGCTCAGTGGTATAGCATGCATGAGACTCAATTCTCAGTGCCCTACCAAAACAAATTCCACTCTAAAGCATCCATAAAACCCCTAAAGTCAAATACAAAATTGTAATTATATGTACTCTTTTAAGAAGAGATTTTTCTCCTGTACTCTGTAAAAAGTCTTGTATACATTCCCCCCCCCAGAAAGATTAATAACTACTGCATTATAAACTTCATCTTGTTGCTGAGTTTTAATATTCACTCACTTACTTAGAAGCCATGAAATTACACTGGGCTGGGTCCTGACTCAGGCACCCAGAAAAACATAACCTCATTCCTGCCCTGAAGAAGCAGATAATTTGTGACATAATAACGACATTGTCTGCCCAAGCCTCAGAAATGGCAGCAGGGTACAGCTTCCCTCTAACAGGAAGAAGGAAAAGTGGAACTGAAAATTATTTGCATGTTTAAAATTAGAACTTCTGTGGGAGCTGACACTACTTTGCTTTCAAAATGCCCCCCATCCGCTCTCTCATCACCACCACCTCTCAGCCAGGCATTTCCATGCCATGGAAATTCTGAGACAATAGGAGGAGTGCAGCTGTCACTAATAAGGAAGTAATAACAAATTTCCTACAGCTCCTGTCCTTTCTGGGGTCACCAGAAAAGCCATTGGACAGCCAGCCATTCAATGTACTAACAAAGCTGCCGTGAGCATCTCTGGTCTCTGATGCTTGCCACTTGCAGCCATCTCCACTTAGGGACTCTGCCCCTCTTATCGCACCCCTTCTTCTAGCTAATCCAGTGCCAGTCCTTTCTCTGAAGGGGAAACAAGGATGCCACACACACAGCCGATGTCACAACATGACTGGTTAGCTGGGTGAGATCTGAATTGTGTCTCACCCCAATGGCCAGTAAGAGGCATGAAAGCAGGCTCCTGTTCCTCACTGTGACCTCCACTCAGCAACTGTCCCCAAAATTAAGCTACCTGTCACCTTTGTAATTTTGTGACAACCACCTTGTACTTACAAAATTATTTACCCGTTTGGTTGCTGTTTTTTTTAACTCGACTATTTATTAAATTTAAACAAGTTTCTTTATCATGAAAGTGCCTCATTCTACTTATAAAATCATAGGTGAGATACGCAGCTTACAAATATTTTTAACTAATGTTCCATAAAATAAATAATTCTTTTTTGTTTGTTTGTTTTTTGTGGTACTGGAGTTCAAAGTCAGGGCCTACACCTTGAGCCACTCCACCAGCCCTTTTTTTTTATTTATGATGGATTTTTTTCAAGATAGGGTCTCGAGAACTATTTGCTCAGGCTGGCTTCAAACCTCAACCCTCCTGATCTCTGCCTCCTTGAGTAACTTGGATTGCAGACATGAGTCACCAGTGCCCAGCTAATACTTCTTAGTATTTCAAAAAATGTACTATGATAGCTAACTTCATTCTGCATGCCACCAAGTTATTCTGTACCACTCTACAGGAACTACTTGGTAAACATTCCTTCTATGAACTAATGATTGGAACCTCATTTCTCCCTACACATTCATGAGGAGCGTACACAGCAGTGGCTACAACAATGAACTGTGCTTTAGGCTTCACTTGGCAGTTCTTCTATCTTATTGATCCTCTCAACCATCCTGTGAAACAGGAAATATTAGTCCCACTTCCCAGATAAGGAAATGAAAAGTCACAGATGTTAAGTGACTTGCCCAAGTTTAAGCAGCTACTAAGAAAGAGGGTGAGGACCCAAAACCAGGTCTTTCCATTCCAGGCTCCCATTTGTATACTTGGAATCCAAAAAAACGTGAGCAGGAAAGAGGATCCCTGAGTTGTCCATGTTACAAATGAAGCCAATCCTGCAGGGTTTGGGAAACAAAAAGAGTTCAGGACTCAGAATCTGTCTCTTGCCACAAAATCTGCCATTCACTGTTTAGCTGTACACCAAAAACCTCTAACACACATGAGCAGCAGAGACATCAAATTTGGCTCTGCCACTCACTAGTTATGACTCTGGAAGTTCTGAACCTCGGTTTCTCTCACACAAAATAAGAATAAGAACACCCCCACCTTAGTATTTCTGAAATGGCCAAATGCGATAACGCATTGAAACCCCTAACACAGTGCCTACCACGCCTAAAGCTACCTATTAATTATAATATTATCAGTGGCATGATGTTAAAAGGGAAATACACAGAAAATTGCATCTTATCCAGCACTTAAAATAAGTCCCTTGGCCAAGAAGTAAATGAACTCAGAAGTAATTACTTGTGATGCACCAGCTAGAGCCAGGCCTACAGTCATTCAGCAACTCTGCCTCGGCCTCAAGCATTACTTTTAGGAGCTAAATAACCTCTTTGCTGACAGAAATTGCTCACTGGGGAGCCAGGATTCTCTCTGCTTAGTAAAGCTTGGGTATTCCGTGGTCATCTTTATCATGGGGCTGAACTTGACGGCAGCTCAAAGTCACAGTCTAATCATAAACTAATTTGCTGTTTGCTTAAACTGTCTGCAAACAAAACATAATCGTTTGGTTTTTCCGTAATTGTTCTAAAGCAAAACAAAACTTAAAATCACTCCTGTGAGAATTTTGAAAAGCAGTCAAAATAATTTTTGTACACTGGAGGAAGCAGGTAAGTAATCAGGCTTACGGATTAGCCTACAATAAGATAATAAACATAAGCAGTTATTATTCTCCGGGAAATAAGAAAGCAAAGAAAAAGCAAACCAAAACACAGTAAAATAAGACCAACAAAATAGCTATCAGTGATCAGCTTTTTTTTTTTCCATTTTTCATTTCACAGTGGCCTACTATCAAGCTGATTTCATAAGGAATCTATCAGGACTCTACTTCTCAAGAGAAAGAGGTGGGGAAAAATCACTTCGTCACATTGCCTAAAACATACACATAAACCAAAACTAGTGTGCAGAACTGCTGCGAGGATGGGTGGAGTCAGATATTGCAACCAGTAAAGTCTTCATGCTGGAATTATCTCTGATCATCCTTCCTATCCTGGAGAAGGGGAATGAGATGCTTGCTGCCTAGTGTGAGGCCCTGAGTTCAAACCCCATCACTACCAAAATATATGTATGTGGGCACAAGCAGGTAACCCAAGATCCAACCCTGGTTTCTCTACTATCTTCCCAGGTAACCTCAGCCTGGTCACTGAATTCTCTGGACATTGATATCTTCATCTACTGAGTATGAGAGGTTCTAGGTATCTTCAAAGTCTAGAGCTATCTTTGAGTCTGCTCGAAAGTGCACTGATTCCCTGAAAAAGCCAATCTCAAAATGAACTCTTGAATGTGGATTTGGGAATGCTTCTTCAGACAGCTTCTTAGATGTCCTATTTTATAATGGATCCAAACATGAGAAATATCAAGTCCTTTTGAGTTTCTACAGAATAAACTATAGAGGAAGGAAATAACTGAATACAAAGCAAGTGGAAAGTGGCAATACGCTAATGAAAAACAAGGAAGAATTGGGCAAGAAACTTTCTGCTGATTCAAAGCACAGCAACCAACAGCACAGTTGATGGAAAAAAAAAAAAAGCAATATATGTACCAAATTAAACTAAATGTAAATGGAGTGCAAATGTTACTTCAGTATCAATTTTGGTACAGGAGATCTTCAAATAGGAGATAATTATTTTTAACCTCATAGATCATTCTCCATGAATTTCCTGACAAGGACAGGGAGAAGACAGCCAATACATACTGTACCCTAATGATAATTCCATCTTGTACAAAATTATCTGAAGAGAATATTTTTCTTTTATTTATTTATTTATTCATTCATTCATTTATTTAGGTGGCACTGAGATTTAAACTTAGGGCCTCACACTTGCTGGGCAGGCGCTCTCCCCTTGAGCCACTCTGCTAGCTGGCTTTTTTTTTTTTTTGTGATGGGTTCTCTCCGGATAGGGTCTCAAGAACTATTTGCCTGGGGCTGGCTTCTAACCGCAATCCTCCTGATCTCTGCTTCCTGAGTAGCTAGGATTACAGGCGCCCGGCTCAAACATGAATTTTTAATGTTTACAAAATTCTTTCAGGCATTGGCCAATGGAAATCCCCCCCTCCAAACAATTCTGCTAGACAACTGGTATTACATCCATTCTACAGATGCTGTTAAGTGAGGATGGAAGGAGAAGGAAGAGCAAAAGTTCGAGTCCGATGCAGTGCCTCTAGCCAGTACTCTCACACCCAGTCCCACACAGTATTCTCTGGAGCAGGTCCTGCAGCCTTCCAGACCCTCATGAGGGCCAATACCTGCTGCAGGAAACTGCTGAGTGACCTTCTGGGTGCTGAGGGTTAGGGAAGCTCCCAGGCCTCCTCCTGCCTGCGCGATTGCATTGCTGCCCGTGGGTGTGTGTAGACAATCCTGTATTTTTTGCATGAAAAGTTTTCCCTGAAACCAGGTTCTATCCCCAATCAGTAATTCACTTCACAGCTTTCATCATCTCCTGAAAGCTGGTGTCTATAAACGAGCAAGACTTTTATTAGCAAAAGGCACAATAGGGGCATCGCCAGGACACTTTCCGCTGCAGGTTCAAGGCCCTAGCAGGCTCCCAGAAGGTTGTGAGGAAGAACCCGCTTGCTCAGCTTCCTCAGCACGGGCTGGGCGACTCCGCTCTTTCACTTCTCTCCCTTAGTTCCCTATCTGTGAAATGGAAATGTCCCCCAGCTGCCCTACCTCACCCTCAATGGAAATGCCACAAAAAGGAAACGGCACTTTTAGAAAGGTCGACCACCAAAACGCCAGGCACAGCATTATCTAAAAAGTGAAGCAAGACAACTGGCTGTGTGTGTGTGTGTCGGGGGGAGGTGGGAGAGGGAATGTAGCCGGCGCCCACAAAGCACGAATTAAACACCCAAGAAAGCAAGCACCTTCTCCGGGAAGACGACAAGAAAAGGGCCGCCTGCCTCAAGGCACGCTTTCGAGGGGCACGCTTTTCCCAGGGCTAGGAACTTTCCCCAGAAACAGCGCCCTACACCCCCGAGGTCCCTCCCCTCGCCCAGCGCCCGACCCTGTCCGGGCTCACCCAGCCGCTGCCAATGCCCTTCAGCCCAACCCCTCCGGCCCCTGCAGGCCAGGTCGGAGGTCGGCCGCGGCTCGGCCAGGCCGGCCCTGCTCGGCATCCAGAGCCCTCCACAAACACGCCCCCTCCGGCCGCCTCGGGCGCGCAAGCTGGGCCCGCGCTGGCCAGATGTGACCAGCTCCGGGAAGGGCCGGGCCACAGCCCGCCTGAGCCCACAAGGGGGCTTCCAGAAAGGCTACCAGCACCCTAGGGCCCCTGGATCCTGCCCGCCCCCCAGTCCTGGGCAGCCAGGGAAGGGACTGGGCTCGGTCGCCGGCGTGCGAGGCCAGCTAGGGTCCCCGCAAGCCCCCTCCAGGACGAGGGCTCCGAGCATACGGACCCCTCGCCCCCTTTCCCCCCGCAGCCCCCAGACGAGGTACACCCGGGCAGGTGCAAGGGATGCCAGTGCCGTCCCCGCCCTCCCACCCCCAAGCCCGGGCCCACCAGAAGGCTTACCTGGCTCAGGCGCAGCAGCAGCAGCAGCGGCGGCAGCGCCCAGCGTAGCCCCGGCGAGCGCGGGGGTGGCCGCGCCTCCCGCGCCGCCGGCTTCATGCCCTGCGCGCCCTGGAACGTGCACGGGACGCGCGAATCGGGCCCCGCCGTGCGCCCCAGCCCGGGCGCCCTCGTCGCCGCCTCCAGCCACCGCCTCCGCCTCCTCCTCCGCCAGCCGGTCCGCCTCGTCCCCGCTCCGCCCGCCCCGGGCTTCCCCGGGGACATGGCAGTGGCGGCAGCGGCGGTGGCCACACGGCGGACCCTGGCGCGGCTGCAGCGGGGGGGCCGCGTCCCTGGGCGCGCAGAGGCTTCGCGGGGCGGAGCGAGCGGCGCCCACCCCCCGCGCGCGGCGTTCGGGTCCCGGCTCCCGCGGCTCAAGCTGCTCCCGCTGCCTCCTCCGCGCGTCATGCGGCTCGGGCTGCAGGGAGCCGCGGCGAGCGCTCAGGCCCTTCTCTTCCCCCTCCCCCTCTGAATATTCATCGCTTCCTCCCGCCCCGGCCGGGCAGGCGG
Organism: Castor canadensis; assembly: GCF_047511655.1. Taxonomy (NCBI): domain Eukaryota; kingdom Metazoa; phylum Chordata; class Mammalia; order Rodentia; family Castoridae; genus Castor; species Castor canadensis. The sequence goes on along the minus strand of NC_133386.1, from coordinate 183,456,685 downwards.
CTGTAGAGCTCCGCGGCCCCTCGCCACCCTCCCGCCGCAGCCCCCGCCCCCACCGAGCTAGCGGGGAGGGGAGAAGGGGGTGGCGGCGGGCTCCGCGCGCGCCCTAGCGGACCCCTCGGGCTGGTAGAGGAAGCGCCCCCTCCGCGCCCGCCCCCTCCGCCCAGCCTCCCACATTCCTGGGACTCGGGACCCGGGACACCACTCCACTGCTCCAGCGCCACGAGCCGGTGCCGATCGGTAAGGACTGCCCAGCCTCCGACCCACTCCGTGGCCCCAGGTTTGGGGTCACCAGATGTTGACCGAGACCCCTGTTGATGTCACAGCCATGCCTGCTTTCTAAGCAACACAGCCAAGGCGTTCTTGACCTGGCCAGTGGGTGGGCTTAGAGGGGTGTGAACCCTGAAATTTAGGAGGCAGGTCCTGCGTTGTGTTCTTTCCCTAGTCCCTGCCTGGGCCAGGTAAGCAGAGAGCCAGCACAGGAGCACGTCCAGTAATTAGAACTCCAGCCGTGGCATATGGCAAGCTAGTAATACTAGCTGTGTGACCTCAAGAGAGGCATTTTTGCCTCTTTGGGCCTCCCTTTGCTTTTGTGTGAAAATACTACTAGTACCTGTCTAGAGAGACTTGGTTGAGAAGGTGGATAAAGAGCTAATAAACTCAGGGACCCACACACAGGCCCTGCAATACACATTTAGCTCTTCAGGGCAACTCTGGTCACATTGTCAAACAAGTTTTTGACCTTTAAGGAATTACAGATTCCTGCAGATACTGCTGCTGTGCACACAGGAGAAAACTAGGGAGCCTAAGCCACTGGCTCAAGGAGAAGTAATGAGAGAAAGGGCCAAACCAAGGAGTGCTAGGAAGGAGAGGTTGATTCCAACCAGTAGGAGAAGAGACATCTGAGCTGGGCTTTGAAGAATGGGTTGAATTTCATCAGGCACATAGAGGGAAGGTATGTCTCCGGAAGTGTCAGCAGCTTGGCAAAAAGCAGGAGGCAGGTGCTTCAGGCTTGCCCTTCTGAGAAACAGGAATGGGATGTTGAGAGTTCATATTTGGTGTGATTTCAAAGGCCTGAATAATGAGTCTGGACTGGATTCTATGCAGAGCAAAGCAGACCATCAGATGTCCAACCTGCTGCCTCCAGGCATCTCTTGGACCTCAAGCTCTCTGCAGAATGGGAACAAATCTTCACTTAGAGATTCCCTCCCAGTGGCTCCCACCAGATAGCACACAGACAAGTAAAGATCAAGACTTCACCTGTCCACTTACACTTTGATTGTCCTAATTCACAAGAAATTCTGTTCTTTGTTGTTGTCTCCCTCTTCCTTTTTTTTTTTTTTTTTTTTTTGGTGGTACTAGGGTTTAAATTCAGGACTTCATGCTTGCTTGGCAGGCACTCTTACCAATTGAGCCACTCCACCAGCCCCTTTTTCAAAATGGGTTTTTACCTGATGGGGTCTCACAAACTATTTGCCCAGGGCTGGCTTCAAACCAAAATATTCCTGATCTCTGCCTCCTAGGATTACAGGTGTGAGCCACCGGCACCTGGTCATCTCCCCCTTCTTGAGCCAGAGACAGGTGGTTTAAAAGGTGTTCATAAAAAATAAAAATGATTAAAAATAAAAGCCATTCATGTCCACAATGCCCAGAGGAAAAGAGAACCTGATATTGCTAGGTCTGCATTCTGCCCCAGATACTCACAGACCCAAAAGACCCATCTGGGTCTCCACAGATTCATAACTTGGGTCTGCAAACAGCTCTGCAAACTCCTGCAGGTACTTTGGTTTTCTCCTGGGTAAAAAGTATGCCCTCACTAAAATGTTGACTAGAACGGGATTTGCGCTCTACATGGAGAACAAATAGGATAAGCAGCCTTTTCAGTGAAGGGAGTACAGACCTGAATTAATAAATTAAGTCTCCAAGTCATAAACATCACAGTGAATTGATGACCCGTGTGAGGAATGAAATTAACCCTGAGTAGGTGTGGTATGGTATGAACTCTAGGGATTGGGCTCCTCTGATTACCCTGTGACACCTCACTCAGCATTTTGCCCACACCAAGAACTCAATCTTTGTGCAGATGTGTGGTTGTACAAATGTATCCAGACATACCATGATCTGAAAGTTGGTTCTTCCAAGAAGACAAGCTAGAAAAGGGATCATTCTCTTTGCAAAGGATTTGCCACTAGATTCCACATGAAAGGTCTCCCCCTCGGATGTCACTACAGCTAGACATTTCCAACTTGCATTTCCCCTCCACACACCATAGCTCCCTGTGCTTAACCTTACCAAACCATCATTTTGTATTTCTACTTATTTATTCTCCTTCCTCTGTGGACTCTTAAGTAAGCCCCTTAAAGATAGGGCCTGTATCCCCAGCTCATAGCAGTCACTCCAGTAATATTTATTTAGTTAAATTAAATGCATTCCTTTGAATAGCAAAGTAAGATACTAAATATGTGTCTGTTCTCACACACACACAACAAATTCTATTTGCAAATAGTTTTTCAGGAATAAATCTACAATGCAAAGTTCAGGATACATACACCATGAGACTATTCAGTGTAATAGTTGACCTTTTAATCATGTCCCCTTCACACAAAGGGTAAAGCTTTACTGAATGTGAGGTCAGATGCATAGAGAACAGAGGCCAACCAAGAGGCTGAGTCAGGGGTTTCTAGAGGTATTCCAAAATTGCCTAGGAAGAGTCACCCAGAAGCTGGGCAGAGTATAGATTCATACATCCTTTCCTTACACTGTTGAGGGTGAAGCCTGGGAATCTGTATTTTTAGTCACTTCTTTGAGTTAAAGGTATGGTTAAGAAATACTATTTGTCATGTAACTGGCCTGCATTGTGTCACTAATAATAATTTAAAACATGTGTCAGGGGCTGGTAGGAGTGGCTCAAGTAGTAAAGTGCCTTGCCTAGCAAGCTCAAAGCCCTGAGTTCAAATGCCATATCACACCCCACCCCCTGCCAAAAAAAAAAAATACATCATCAGGTAACTGCCAGGAACCAAGCAGTTCCAGACATTTTTACATCCATTGTTTCTCCACTTTACAAACACCCCATAGACCCAAAACCAGGACCATTATCAGTATTTCACAAAAAAAGGAAACGGAGTCTCAGAGACATTGATTTACTTATTTTACAAGGTCACACATCTTCAGAATGGCAAAACCAAAATCTGAAATTATTACCTTTCTTGCCACTACACCCACAGTGCTTTTCCCCTTGATGCTTATAGATGAGTTAGTGTAAGTGCTCTGTGCATTGTCTGTTACTACTTTCTTCTGTTATTACTCTCTTGGGCCTCAGTTTCCCCAGTTTTTAAAATGGGAAGGGACAGAAAAGAGGACTTTACACTTCATCCCACAAGAGCTGGGAATAGGCAAGACGATCATGTTTAATGACAAGTCCACATCCCACCAGGAGGCAGGTCTGCTGGGTACTGGCCTAGAACCAGGTCACCAACCCAGTGGGGAGTTCATTCATCCTGGCAACCCTGCGTTTGTTTTAAAAGCCACTGGGAGCAAGCCATTCTCCAAAGCCCTCCTAAGCAGAATGGAATGTTTCTTGAGAGTCTGATTAGCTAATGTTGCAGGCATGGCTTCCCTGAGACCTTCCTGCCTGGCAGACTTGAATTGAATCAGAATGGAAAGGAAGACTTTTAGAAAGTTAAAAAAAAAAAAAAAACCTAGCACTTCGTCTTTATAATAGTAACAGGATGGTTCCCGTGGGCTAATAACAGAGCTGTGGTTAGAAGTCCATTTTTGTCCACCAGCCCTCAGTTCCTCCCTACTTAATCACCTGCCCATACACAGAGCCCAGGAGGTGCCTTGGCAGTGTCCTTTTGTTTCTGACTTCAAGCACTTGCATCATTAAGCACTTTCCTAATTCTTTTCATTCTCTCTTTATCTCTAACGCTTATGTGTGTTGAGATAAGAAACAAGCCTTGACTTCCAAAGAGACAGTTGCATGTGACAGATTTTCAATACCAGGGAAAAATGTTTACAGCAGCCACCTCAGGATGTGGAAGACAGAGAGCTGTTGCTTTCAAAGGTCCCCACCTTTTCCATGACAGACACTCCCCATGATGAGCATACTGGCTTCTGTGCCAGCAGACCACCTCCAGAGCTATTAGGACCCACATCAAGCCCTGCCAGGACAGACCCAGTAGTTGGGGTCTTAATTAAGGTATCTGGGAGCAGGAAGTGTGTGACAAGGAGATTTGGGGCCTACAGGACAAGGAACTTTTGTCCAGGGCTTGTGAACAACTTTTGCACAAAGCCCAGAAGTGACAGGCAGGGGGCAGGAGGCAGTCAAGCCAGCAGCTGGAATATTACCTCAAAGAAAGCAAGGGCTGAGAGGTATAAAGACAAGAAGGCCAGTGAGCTACCAGAGTCCTCAGGCAGCTGGGTCCTTCCAGGCCTGTTAAAATCAAATGAACTTTTCTCAGGTTTGAAAAGACATGTTTGGTTTCTTTGTTTTGCAGCACTGGGGTTTGAACTCAGGGCTTCATGCTTGCTATGCAGGCACTGTTACCACTTGAGCCACTCTGCCAGCCCCAGTTTTTGGATGTTTTTTTAGATTGAAAAAAATTTTTGTGTGGGACTGGGATTTGAACTCAGGGCTTCACACTTGCAAAGCAGCTGCTCTATTGCTTGAGCCATACTTCTGATCCATTTTTTGTTCTGGTTATTTTATAGATGGCGGGGGGCGTCTCACAAACTATTTTCACAAGCTGGCCTTGAACTATGATCCTCCTGATCTCAGCCTCCCAAGTAGCTAGATTACAGGTGTGAGTCACTGGCACCTGGCTAAAAAACAATTCTTAATCATTTTACGCTGGATCTATAGGACACCTGGACTCATACAGTCAGGGTAAGAAATTAAGTTGCAATGATTTCTGGTACAGAAGAAAATACCAGTAATCAAATACAAATTATATATAGTAAGTTAAATTATGTATGTAAATATGTATATACAGATATGTGTGTGTGTGTGTATATATATATATTCTATAATATAGATACATGAGCTTTGTCCTTAGGAATTAAATGTACTGAGTACAAGTTATGGACTCTTGCCATGGAGTCAGCCAGGTTCAAATCCCGGTCTGGCCACTTACTCGCTGTGTGTCCCTGGACAAGTTACATAAGTTCTCTATGTTTCAATATCCTTATCTATAAACAAGAATGTTGATGTCTATAATATCCATCTCATAGGATTGTTTCGAGTATTAAAGTAGTAAATCACTTATAATACTCCTTGGAGTAAAGTAAATACCATGGACATATTTGTAATTACTAAAATGTCTTTTTAGAAGATCTGAAGCAGATGTGTGATGGGAAGACTGTGTGCTTTGGATCAGGTGGTCATAAGTTCAAATCCTATATACTTACTGCACAAAAAGGTGCATAAAAAGTAGGACGTGGTAGCTCACACCCATAAGCATAACTACTTCAGGAGGCTGAGATCGGGAGGTTGGAGGTTCAAGACCAGCAGGACAAAAAAAGTTTGAGAGACCCCATCTCAACCAATAAAAAGTTGGGTGCAGTAGTGTTCATCTATCCTCTCAGCTACACAGGAAGCATAAAGAGGAGGATCGTGGACCAGGCTGGCATGGGCATAAACAACAGACCTTATCCCCAAAATAATGAAAGCAGAAAGGGCTGGGAGCATGACTCAAGTGGTAGAGCCCCTGCCTAGCAAGCACAAGGCCCTTAGTTCAAAGCCTAATACTTCCAAAAAGAAAAAAAAAAAAAAAGAGAAAAAGAAAAGAAAAACAGTGGGATCAGGGAGCTAGGCACAATGGTGCACACCTGCAATCTCAGCTACTCGGAAGTCAGAGGTAGGAGGATCATGGTTCAAGGCCAGCCCAGGCAAAGTTAAATGGCTTAAATGGTAGAGCACTTGCATAACAAGCACCTCAGAACTGCAGAGAGAGAGAGAGGGACAGACAGACAAAGAAAGACAGAGAGAAAATATGAATGAAGACTAAGGATATAGCTCAGAGGTAGAAAATTTGCCTAGTGTGTACAAGACCCTGAGTTTAATCATCAGAGAAAAGAAGGAGAAGGAGAAGAAGGAAATTTATTGACTTCAAGCAATTGTGAAGATGAAAGGAAATGACAAGTGTGAAGTACCTGTCACATATTCCAGGAAAACCAAGTGTTAAAAGACACAGTCACTGATGGAAAGGAAAGGAGATTGCAGTTCAGGGCCCTAAGACACCGATAACTAGATGTCAGGACTCACACACACATCACGCTATAGTTTTTTTTTATAAAATGAGGACTAGATTGGCCTATCAGTCAGGATAAGCTAGGTTATGCTACTGCAACAACCAACCTTCCAAACATCAGTGACGTAAGGTAATAAACATGATGTCTTGTTCTCATTGTGTGCCCACTGCAGGTCGGCTGGGGGCTGTGTTCCATATCATCGTCCCTCACTCCAGGACTCATGTTGTCCAGAGGGCAAGACACTATCTGAAGTCTTGCCAATTGCTGTGGCAAAGAGAGAGCTTGGGAGATCTTTGTTTTGGTTTGGATTTTAAGTGTCGTTCCCCCCCCCCGCCCAAGTCCTGTGTGCTAAAGGATTGGTAACCAGCCTGTGGTGCAATTGGAAGGTGGTGGAAACTTTAGGATAAAAGCTAGTTGAGGAAGTTAGATCAATGGGGCATGACCTTGAAGGGGATGTTGGGATAAGCAGGTTTCTCCTTCCACACACTTCCACCAAGTATGGCCCCGCCACAGGTCCAAAGCGACAGGGCCAAGTGACTGTATACTGAAACCTCTGAAATTGTGAGCCAAAACAAATCTGTATTCCTTATAAGCTGATTATCTCGAGTATTTGTCACAGCAACAGAAAGACAGTGTTGAACTGGCAGTGAAATACTGTATCCTGGAAGTGACACTCATCTCTTGCTCACAACTAAAGGTGTGTGTGTGTATCTTTTCTTTTCTTTTCTTTTTTTGGTACTAGAGATTTAACTCAGGGCAGCATCCTTGCTAGGCAAGCACTTTATCACTTGAGCCATGCTCACAATCCTACATATTTATCTTTACTTTTATGTATGTATATGTATGTAACATAATTTTATATATACATAAAAATATATGCACATATGCCCAATTCCATACCATTTTAAAATTTGCAAAGTTCTTTCACATATAAATAAGGGTAATACTTAAATATTTTAACCAGTTGGACACATGTTCTGATGAATCAAGATGGATATCAACTTATGGCCCTGAAAGCAACATATTTGGCCCTCTGGACAATGCTGAGAAGTGGGCACTGTTAATATTCCCATCTTAAAGACAAGGAAGTAGAGACTCAGGATTGACATTTAGCCCTGTGCATCATCTCATGTAACATCTGTGTTTGCTTGTTTGTAGGTTACAGAGGTGGTCTAAAATATTTTAAGGACAATGGGACATCTCAGAAACCTCAGGGTAGAAATGTGTCAAGGCCTCCATGAACACTGACACTAAGAACCAGAAGGCCATCAAGTACCCAGGCTGGCTGTGTCTCTCTCTGCACATCTGTTTCTTGCTTCCCTGCTGCAGGCCACCCTTCTCTGCTTCTCTGTGCATTTCTCTCCAGTTGTCTTCACCTCTGTTTGAAGTCCTTACACAGTCTCCTAGTCCACCTCAAACCCCAATTCCCAGAGGGAATTCCCAGAGGAAATTGGTGGCCCAGCTTGGATCCCATGTTCTAGTCAGTGTGGCTGAGAGCACAGGGCCATGATGTATAAAAGTGTCTATCAGAGATCACTCCCACTTGGGAGCAAATGCACCGGCATGGTGCCACTGAGCATTGAGCAAGACATCCCAAATGTTATCTACTATGGTCACACAAGACATGTGGAAGTAGGGTTCCACCCTGGTCTCTAGGTTCTCAGACTAGAATGTTCTTTCCACTGGAACACTGATCCTCTGCTCCCACCATCCAAATACATGGCTGCTCACTACACACAAACCCTTGGAAGCCAAGAGATATCTCTGCTGCTCTGGGAAGACTTAGACCAAAGGGTGAAATTCATTTCCAACTGTGGCTAAGCCTCTTATGTGTAGATCGAGAGAGATCCCTGTTGGTTCGAGGTTATTGATGACATTGGACGGAGAGGAAAAGGAAAGTTAAAGCCAGACATCACCCATGGAGCCCCAGACACCAGCCTGATTCTTGCTTTCTGGTTGTCTCGGCTCTCTATTTGGGGACCAACGTGTAGTGGCTGACTCTGTGGGGAGCACTGCATGTGCTATGGTGGGTGGAGGGATATCAGCAGGGAACCTCAAAACCAAAGGCCTGCTCTGTGCTGAGCAGGAAGCTGGGGTCAGTGAGCCAGAGCCAAGCAGCACAAAAGGCAGCCAGACTAAAAGGCCAGAGCCGAAAGGCAGGGTGTGTGACCAAGGAGAGACCCCAGAAGGAAGGGAGAGAGAATGGGTGTCCAACACACTGCAGGACATATCCCTGCAAAGGGGTCCAGAGCTGGCTCTGAAGGATGATGGTGGGGTGGGACATAGGAAGACTCGACATGGCAGATGGGAATAGAGAGACAATCTAGTCTCTCTAGAGGCAGTTTGGCAACATATATTAAAAGCCAATGATGAAAGCCAGGCATGATGGTACATACCTATAGTCCCAGCTACTTGGGAGGCTGAGACAGGAGGATCACTTGAACCCATGAGATCAAGACCAGTCTGGACAACATAGCAAGAACCCTTATTCAAAAAAAAAAAAAAGACAGTGATGATGATGATGTTATCTTTACTCCAGAAAATCCACTGCTGTTTCTCCAATGCCTAGAAAAAATACACAAGAAGGACTCAACCAAAAATTGCTGAATGAATAAAGACACACATGTGTGAAGATACTCAGCATAGTAGTGAATTAGAAGCAACCTACATGAGCACTAGGGGACTAGTTAAATAAATTATGATAACGTGATGACATAGATTAATACCTCTTACTATGGAAGAATATTCTGAAGACTTTTAGGCTGAAAAATATTTGGGATAAAAATAATCCCACTTTATATAGAGAAAATACACTTAAGTATATGTACAGAAAAAGTTAATGTACCCAAATAAAAAAAGAGATGAAATTCAAATTGTTTTATCCTATTTCATTTAATTTATTTCCACTTTCTAATTTTTCTACAATGACTATGTTACCTGTATAATTAAAAAAATAGGAGAAGGGAGTTGGGGTATAGCTCAGTGATAGAGAGCTTGCCTAGCATGCATAAGACCATGGGCTAAAAAATTAATAACAATAATTGGAGGAAGGAAATGAATGCATGAAACTATTTCTCGAATGATCAATCAACAATAAACAACCAATCATTACTGATTTCTGAGCCCTAGCTAAGTACAGCCCCAAGTCTTTTACATTACCAAACAGTGGACAGATTGATGTCAGCAAGTCACTGGAGGATGGGAGACTATGGCAGGCTGCTACTGACGCTCTGGTGAGCACATGGGCCTCCAGCAGCCCTTTGCTTTCTGCCCAACTGGACCTGTGAGCAAGGATAGATTAAGATAAGGCAGGTGGCTCATGCCTGTAATCCTACCTACTCAGGAGGTAGAGATCAGGAGGATCTTGATTCAAAGCCAGCTTGGGCAAATAGTTCCTGAGACTCTGTCTTGAAAAAAACCCATCACAAAAAAAGGGCTGGGGAAGTGGCCCAAGGTGTAAGCCCTGAGTTCAAACCCCAGTACCACAAAAAAAACAAAAAGTAAGTATAAATAGGAGGATCAAAGTCCAGGATGATCTGGGCATAACCGCAAGACCCTATTCAAAAATACCTAACGTGAAAAGGTTAGGGGCATGGGTCAAGTGGTAGGGCACCTGCCTAGCAAATGTAAGGCCCTGAGTTCAAACCCCAGTACACACACACACACACACCCCTTGGTTTTATGCTAGCTGCAAGGAACACAGAATTAATGAAAGCTAGCAAAGTCCCTGTTTTCATGGCATTATAGTCAAGGGGAAGAGGGTCAAAGATAATAAATGGATTGATCAACAAGTAAAGAAAATAAAAATATCAGATAGTGATTTTTAAGCCCGACCCAAATATCCCATAGTCTTACTTCAAAAAGTAAATGAAACAGGGAAAGGTAATGGAATAAGCATCTGTTACCTATTGCCAACAGTTAACAGGTAACATTTTTCCATGTTTGTTTCATTTTTCTGTTTCTATTATTGTTGTTGACTTGTAACTTAAAGTGCAATATCCTGACATTTTACTCCTAAATACTTCAGTATGCGTCTCTAAAAAGCTAGACATTTTCCTACTTAACCACAGTGTTATTATCATGCCCAATAAAACTTATGACTCTTTAATATAATCAAATAAACTATATACATGAATACATAAATTGTTCCCAAAATATTTTCTACTGCTGTTTTTTCAAACTAGGGTTCATTCAGCATCTACACATGTGTTTGGCTGTTTTTACTCTTAAATCTTTCTTTTTTTTTTTTTTCCCTTTTTTGCAGTACTGGGGTTTGAACTCAGAGCCTCACACTTTGCTAGGCAGGCGCTCTACCACTTGAGCCATTATGCCAGCCCTTTAGCTCTTTAAGTCTCTTTTTAATATCTATGTCTATGTCTCATCTATATCTGTAGATATGACTCCATTGTCAAAATGGTTGTCAACAAATGTCATGTACCCAGAAGAGGACACATCCTAGCTCAAAGAAATTTAGGGTATTTGTAGGTGTTAAATGGTGTAGCCTGGTCCCCTCCCATCCACTGGTAAAAGGTAATTGACAATGGGTAAACTTCACAGCCTTGGCAAAAGACAAATGTACCCTAAATGTGAAGCAGCCATTTATGGGGGACTATAGTTTCTTTCTCTTCACTTTTTTTGGACAATTCAAAAAGGTGAATGGATGTAATGGGAAAAGGATAGACAGACCAGGGCTGAACCATGATGCCATGACTGGAGAACTACATGTCTTTGGGCAAGTCATCTCACCTCTTTGAGCCTTGGTTTCTTAATCTGTAAAAGAAAGACAATATCCACTCATGGTGGTGTTGTGAGAGTGACACAAATCAACTTATCCAGCATGCCCATCATCACAGAGCTTGAACTCTTCTATAAAGTTTGGAGCAGAAATAGCTACCTGCTACAGAACCCATTTCCATTTCTTTCTGAGGACTGTGCTAGACTACATTTCCCAGCCTTCCTTGCAGTTAGATGAGACCTATGCACAAGCTCTCAGAGTGGAATGTAAGCAAGTGTTCTGTGCAGGCTATTTCCAGCCATGGTTCAAAACCATTCACTCTTATGGCAACCCTTGAAATGACCGGTTGAAACTGGTAAAATCTTAATGTGTCTGGATCCCTGAATGACTATGTAGGGCCCTTGTTGCCATGGAGGAACTTATTGACTTGGGGTTTATGTGAGCAAGAGAGAACCCTTTACAGTATTCACTGAGGAAGTTTTAAGGTTTATCTGATATAGCAGCAAACTGGTTTAACTGACACAAAGCTAAATATGAGAGATAAAGTCATTACTTAGAAGGAAAATCTAAACAAATTTACAAATTTGATTTAAACCATGGTAGCATTTGCCATGTCAAATAGGGAGGGAACCACACACCCGTTGGAGGGGAACATTTAAATTTTAAAACACTTTTTTCACATTTTTACATGGATGTGTAAATCAATGTGTGGTATCTCAAATTGCTGACAGCCAGGTGACAGTCATGCATGTGTCTGCAGGTGCACAAACCTGGTCAGGCTTTCCCTCTTGTCATCCTTTCCCTTGAGGCATGTGCACTGTTGGTTCACAGGTGTTGAGTTTAATTGCCATTTACATGACTTCAAGAAACTTCCATGCTGATTTGGCACTAAAATGAAAGTTATCGTGTACTAAAAAAAAAGGCAAGGAAACACAGCCATTTGATAGATGATAAAAAATCTATGTCTCAATAAGACTTAAAGGAGCCCTTTCAGTATGCACAGCATGAAATTTCTGAGTGATAGGAAAGCTTTGTGTCACAGTTTTTCTACTTCTTAGAAATACATCAATAATGGTGTAAGTTACAAATGATGTGTCTTAGATTTGGTGAAATCACTAATAATATAAATATGTCAGAGGTTTTAACCCAGGAAGGAATTCAATGTAATAGTAATAATAATAACTCACACTTGCCAAGAGCCAAACCACCCTTTGTGTTTTCCTCACATTGTCTTCCTCAACCATCATAGTAACCCTGTGAGATGGTCACTCTCATGTGATTAAAAATCGTCCTCTGCGCTACTCAGGGAAGATACAGGGTTTTATGAGGGTGATGATCAGGGAGGAACAACATAATTAAGATCCGGAAGGAGCACTCCTTTAGGAAGGGAATCATAGGCAGCATTTAGAGAGCACTTACCATGCACCAGGTGCCATTCTAAGTCTATTGCATTAACTCAATCCTCCCCAAACTCTAAGAGTGTTATCAGCTCCATTTTACAGATAAGAAAATCAAGGCAAGGAGAGAAAAGTTAAATAACTTGCTTGTGATAACTCAAGTCACACAGCTAATGAGTCAGAAATCAGTTTGAACCAGGGCAGTCTGGCTCCAGAGTCCATGTATTTTATCGTTTCCCTATCTCCTCTCACTACAGATGAGTGATAAAAGCATCTTTGTACCAACAAAATGACTATTGAATTTATTTTCTTGATTAACGATGGCCAAATCTAAAATGAGTGAGTTGCTAAATGCAGTGGTTTACACCTATAAAGGTTTGAGGCCAGACCAGACAAAAAAAATTATCAAGACCCCATCTGAACCAACAAGCTAGGCATGATGGCACAGACCTCTGACCTTAGCACTATGGGAGGCATAAGTAGAGGATTACGGACTGATGCCAGCCCTAGACAAAAACACAAGACCCTATCTGAAAAACAACTAAAGCACAAAAGGGCTGGGGATATTGCTTAAGTAAGAGAGCACCTACTTAGCAAGCTTGAGGTCCTGCGTTCAAGCCCCAGTACTGCCAACAAATAATTGCTTAAATAAATAAAATGAGTGAATCATCCCCATTTTACCAGTGGGGCTGGAGTAAATGATCTGGGTACCAGCACAGACTCCAGAGCCAGATCTCTGGGTTCAAAGCCAGGCCTGCAGCAGACCAGTAAGGTCCTTCAGATATTGTGAGGATTAAATTAATTAATACACACAGAGAATTTAGCTCAATCAGAAGATATTAAGCTCTCAATAAATGTTATAGTATTCTCATCTCCATGAAATGTCCACAACAACCCTAAGGAAACTGAGACTCAGGTTCAACAGTTTGTCCAACTTCACACATTTCAAGAAAGGAACAGGATTCAGACCTAAGTCCAGTCACTCAGCAGCCCTTGCTTCATACATTACTCCGTGGGCTTCCTGTTAAACATGAGTGGATGATTTAGGTTTTTATTTCTGAAGACTTCCAGGAAAGGAGTCTCCAAATCCCAATGTGACACACTATGTTAACATCCCACATCTGGCCAATAGTACTGCTCTCATTGCCAATCTGGAGCTCAGCTCTTTTATTTTCAAGGGCATAACCTTTGAGAAACCTGAGGGAAGATAGAGACTACTGAGTTTCTTTTCTACCTTTCTTAGATGATACTCCATGTTTCCTCACCTACATACAGAGAAGGCAGGGACCATTTTAGAGTCTGCCACAAAGTAAATGTTCAACAAAACCATCACATGAATGAATGAGAGAATGGGTTCGTACCTAAAGTTCCTCCCAGATCAAACAAATCCCACATCAGCCTCCTCTGCTAGTTTTTCTTTGATTCCCATTTCTTAACCCTAGAGTTTCTCAAACATAGATGTTGTGCGGGCCTTGTAAGGACATTGTGGAATTGAAGTGGCCTTGGTATGTGGTGACATCCTGGGTTTCCTCATTCCTCATTCCCTTGGGTCAGTTTTTGACCAAGAGGACAGTAAGGAGATATCTTGGAAGGAGAGTTGCTGAGGTGAGGACAGGCAGGTGCATGCATATATTCCTGAAACTCCACCCCCACCCAGTCCATCCTCACAGCCAGTCAAGGTCACAAGTGTCACAGGTAAAGGAAGGTTGGGGGCCTTGCTAAACAAACATTCACTGTCAATATAGAAAACCCAGGCCTCGGAGTATTAGACTCCTTTGCTTGCAAATAGGGGAAGCATTGGAGGACAAAGGCATGTATTGCTGACATCACTTGGAATCCCAGGAGTGACATTAATTTTACATATGAATAGATCTAGGCACTCAAGGCCTCAACCTATTTTTCTTTCCTTGCTCTGCGTTGGATCATGCTCACTTTTCAGTAGGCAAATTATGGCTGGTGACGAGTTTCAGTTCATATCCTTCCAGTCATGGAGAGTTGTAGCCATTATGACTGTTTAAGTTGGGCAGAAGGGAAGGAGGAAAATCAAAAGCTTTCTTAGAAGCCCCACAGCCTACTTTCCATTAGGTCTTATTAGCAAAGCTGCAAGGGAAGCTGGGAAAGTAGGAAACAGGGTTGTCATAATTGGCTTAGATATATAACTATCTGTTGCCTGAGGCAGACCATGTGGTCAAACTGAGCAAAACTGGAGTTAATTAAGCCAGGAAGGAGAGAGACTAAGTTGATAATTAATGGTGTACATGACAAGAAAGGATTGTGAAGCAACCTCACCAGATCTTATAATATGGATGAAGAGAAGTTTTACCAAAAAAGGGGAAATGTTAGCCAGACAGAAACAACTAATGTGCATATCAGAATTGGGGAACAAGGGGGTGAAAGAGAGGAAAAGTGAGTTGAATCAGGAGAAGCGAAAGGAGAGCACAGTCTCGCTGTGGATAGCACCTGTCAGGATATTTGCTGGAACATACATTTCTTATTAAGGATGTGCTAGAGCAGAATTTCAGCAAATACAGAGGGTTCTTAGTGAGCAAGGAGCAAATGAGAGGTCTCCTTGCCACACAGAGTCTGAGTTTTTTTCTACTGTCTTTGCTCAGTTCCACTATTCATTCTCCAAGACAATCTGAAACCAAACCAGCGCAGATCCAGATCTGAGGCACTGGGAAGCAATATGCTCACAAATCTTCAGTGGTGGGTTGGCTCCAGTGGTAGAGCACCTGCCTGGCAAGCGTGAGGCCTGGGCGCAATGGCACGAGCCTCTAGTCCCAGCTGCTCAGGAGCCTGAGACAGGAGGATTACTTAAGCCTAGGAACTTGAGGTCAGCCTAGGCAACATAGTAGGTCCCTATCTCTTAAAATAAAAAATTTAAATCTTAAAAACTCAAGGTTTTTTAAAAAGCTCAGAGGTAAAATGTGTCTTTTTTTTTTTCTCACTTTAGAAGAAGTGGGTTTTTTTTGTTGTTTTGTTTTTTGCAGTACTGGGATTTGAACTCGGAGCCTATACCTTGAGTCACTCCTCCAGCCCTTTATTTGTGAAGGGTTTTTTCAAGAAGTCATGAAGTCAGCTGGGGCTGGCTTCGAACTGCAATCCTGAGTAGCTAGGATTACAAGCGTCAGCCACCAGCATCCCCACTTAAAACTATTACAAGAGGTTTCTTTGTTCAATAAAGGGTGTGTTTAGTATGTACAAGTCCTGGGTTCAATCCCTAGCACCAACAAAAAAAAAAAAAGATTTTCTTGGTGGGATTGGCATTTGAACTCACTTACAAAGTAGGCACTCTAATTGAAAAATCTACTGTTACATTTATATGGAAACACAAGAGGCCACGAATAGCCAAGGCAATACTCAGTCAAAAGAACAATGCAGGAGGTATCACGATACCCGACTTCAAACTATATTACAAAGCAATAACAAGAAAAACAGCATGGTACTGGCACAAAAACAGACATGAAGACCAGTGGAACAGAACAGAGGACCCGGATATGAAGCCACACAACTATAACCAACTTATCTTTGACAAAGGAGCTAAAAATATACGATGGACAAATAGCAGCCTCTTCAACAAAAACTGCTGGGAAAACTGGTTAGCAGTCTGTAAAAAACTAAAACTAGATCCATGTATATCACCCTATACCAAGATTAACTCAAAACGGATCAAGGATCTTAATATCAGACCCCAAACTCTAAAGTTGGTACAGGAAAGAGTAGGAAATACTCTGGAGTTAGTAGGTATAGGTAAGAACTTTCTCAATGAAACCCCAGCAGCACAGCAACTAAGAGATAGCATAGATAAATGGAACCTCATAAAGCTAAAAAGCTTCTGTTCATCAAAAGAAATGGTCTCTAAACTGAAGAGAACACCCACAGAGTGGGAGAAAATATTTGTCAACTATACATCAGACAAAGGACTGATAACCAGAATATATAGGGAACTTAAAAAACTAAATTCTCCCAAAACTAATGAACCAATAAAGAAATGGGCATGTGAACTAAACAGAACTTTCTCAAAAGAAGAAATTCAAATGGCCAAAACACACATGAAAAAATGCTCACTATCTCTAGCAATAAAGGAAATGCAAATTAAAACCACACTAAGATTCCACCTCACCCCTGTTAGAATAGCCATCATCAGCAACACCACCAACAACAGGTGTTGGTGAGGATGTGGGGAAAAAGGAACCCTCTTACACTGTTGGTGGGGATGTAGACTAGTACAAACACTCTGGAAAAATATTTGGAGGCTACTTAAAAAGCTAGACATCGATCTACCATTTGATCCAGCAATACCACTCTTGGGGATACACCCAAAACACTGTGACACAGGTTACTCCAGAGGCACCTGCACACCCATGTTTATTGCAGCACTCTTCACAATAGCCAAGTTATGGAAACAGCCAAGATTGCCCCACCACTGACGAATGGATAAAAAAAATGTGGTATCTATACACAATGGAATTTTATGCAGCCATGAAGAAGAATGAAATGTTATCATTCGCTGGTAAATGGATGGAATTGGAGAACATCATTCTGAGTGAGGTTAGCCTGGCCCAAAAGACCAAAAATCATATGTTCTCCCTCATATGTGGACATTAGATCAAGGGCAAACACAACAATGGGATTGGACTATGAGCACACGATAAAAGCGAGAGCACACAAGGAAGGGGTGAGGATAGGTAAGACACCTAAAAATTTAGCTAGCATTTGTTGCCCTTAACGCAGAGAAACTAAAGTAGATACCTTAAAAGCAACTGAGGCCAATAGGAAAAGGGGAACAGGAACTAGAGAAAAGGTTAGATCAAAAAGAATTAACCTAGAAGGTAACACCCATGCACAGGAAATCAATGTGAGTCAATGTATTGTCAATGTATTGCTATCCTTATCTCAACCAGCAAAAACCTTTGTTCCTTCCTATTATTGCTTATACTCTCTACAACAAAATTAGAAATAAGGGCAAAATAGTTTCTGCTGGGTTTTGAGGGGGTTGGGGGGAGAGGGAGGGGGCGGAGTGGGTGGTAAGGGAGGGGGTGGGGGCAGGGGGGAGAAATGAACCAAGCCTTGTATGCACATATGAATAATAAAAGAAAATAAATAAATAAATAAAAACAAAGTAGGCACGCTAACACTTGAGCCATACCTCCAGTCCATTTTGCTCTGGTAATTTTGAAGATGGAGGGGGGGGGTCTCTCAAACCATCTTCCTGGTCTGGGTTGGCCTCAAACTGAGATCCTCCTGATATCAGCCTCCTAAGGAGTAGCTAAGATTACAGATGTGAGCCAAGAGCACCCAGCTAAGAGAAAAAAAAAAAAATTCAGTGACTCTTTCTCTACCATCTATCAATTCATGATCAAATGCTATAGTCAGTCAGTGCTGTCCCCTCCAGTCTCATCTCTCACTATAACTCCTCCTCCATCTCTCACCCTAGCCCTCATAGCTCCCTAAATCTAGCCTCCATTCTCCTGACTCCAGAATTTTGTCCCTGTTATCCTTTTGGCCCTTTCCTAGCTGTGACATCTGTGTAACTTCATTTTCTTATCTATAAAATGGGAGGTTCATCCCTTGTAAGGTGTTATGAGGGTTATGGAAATGAAATAAATCATGTTAAGTGCTTATAATACTGTTTGGCACGGCTGAAGTGCTCAATACCTGTTAACTATAGTTATTACTCATGAGATTCATGTTTTGAAGACTTACCAAACCTGTATACACGCTGTAGCACTTACCCATTCCTAGCCCTCTGTATGTATGAATGTGTGTAGGCTGAGCATCACGAGCCCTGGGTGATATGAGTGCCTCCCCTTTGGATCCTACCTACCTTTGTCCTGGCATGCCAAGCTCATGACTGTTCTTGAATCATTCCACCTGAGATGGCAAAGAGCCAGCCTGACAAGGGACAGAATATGTCCATCCAGGACATGTTAGAGGGATGAAGTGCTAGGTTGAGCAGAAAGTCAGATTCCATGGCTGTTCCTTCTTGCTGACTGTGGGACCACATTAGGAAATACAGCCCACCCACGATTTTGCAACTGAACTGTTAGGAAAGTCAGGCAAAATCATCCACTGTCAGTGTGCGGTTAAAGCCTGTGGCCAGGCATCTCCCCCAAACGCAGGAACCTGCCACTGTGAGGAGATGAGGGGTGAGCACCCCTGGCCTTCCTCCTCAGCCCAGAAGCAGTGACTCAGCAGGAAGCCAGCCAAGGCCTGAGTCACTCCCTCTCCTACCACCACACCCAGGGTTTTCCTCCAGGGTTTGGAAAGTTCACTTGGAGCTGGAGGTGTAAGTCTTTGGTACCTGGGTCTACCCAGGCCAATGATATCAGTTCTGTAATGATTTAATAACTTAGTATTTAAGGACACAAACTCAGCTTGAGTTAGAAGCCTGCTTCTGCTTCTTATATAACCTGGAGCAAGTTTCGTAGCCTCCCTGGCTATGGTTAGCCCATCTGTAAGTACAGCAATAACAGCTCCTCCCTCACAGGAGTGAGAAAGTGTAGAATAGCGCTTGGCATGTTGATAGGTCTCCCCTTCAACACCCGAGACCTGGTCCATTTCAGGACCTTTGTACTTGCTGTTTTCTGTGCCTAGAGCTCTTCTGACCCAGTTAGCCATACAGCCAGCTCTCTCACTTAATTCAAGATTTTACTAAATATTCATTTTTTCAGCAAAGCCAACTCTTTTACCACTCCTCCTCCAACATTTCCTATTTCCCATCAAAAGACAAAATGACAATTTTATTTATAGGTTGAATTTCTTTTTAATTGACCCAATTTTATAGATCTAACTGCTTTTATTTGCAATACATGAAGCAGTGAAGCTCCTATTCTATAAAATAGAATGAAAGCTCCCACGGGAAGGACATGGCAGAACAGTAGGGTTTTTTCTTTTTCTTATAATTTTTTATTAGAATATATTTGTTATATGGAGGGGATTCATAGTGACAATTCCAATTAGGCTTATATTGTACATTGGTTAGATCACCCCCATCATTTCTCCCCCTTAACCCCCTCCCCTCCCCACTTAAAGCAATTGCAAGAGGTTTTTTAGTTCTAGGTATATGAAGTCCATCAACCATAAACCCTCACCTTAATCTCCTTCATTCACACTTACCCCCACCTACTAGTACCTCCCCATACATACATTGTACCTATTTTATAGTCCTGTCTTTCATTATTAATATTTAAGTTGATAGAACAGTAGACTTTGTAAGGTGGGAACAAGGAAATGGGACCAAAAAACAAAACAAAACTGGAGCTGGGGATGTAGCTCACTGGTAGAAAGGGTTTGCACAAAGCCCCCCACCCCGTTCAATCCCTAACACCTCTCCCCCACCAAAAAAAAAAACCCTGATTGGTTAACATCAGTTTACTTTTTTTTTGTAATAAGAGGGGCCTTCCTTATTGCCCTGACTCAGGTAGACTAGAATCTCCTGCTTTTAGTAAAAACTAGTCTGTTTGGGAATTTATCTGCTTCCTTAAAATTTCAATTTTGTTATGTAGCATTTAACTTGAGCAACTCAATTTTTGTTTGGTCTGAGCTGTTGGGGCCTAATTCAAGAAGAAACTCAGTCAAAGAAAATGGCCTTCCATAATTTTTGTGAAACATCCCTTTCTCACTTTTCCTCCTTAGCACTTCCACCATCTGACAATGATGATTGATTTCCCACTACCCACACTGGAGTTCTAGGTCCATTTTTGACTGTCTTCTTCACTGCTGTATTCTCAAGACCTAGAATAAGTGTCTGGCACACAGCAGCTCTCAACACATGTGGAATGAATGGAAATGAATGACAGCTTAATCACCATTTTTTATCATCAATTGTTATTATGATCAATAAAGATCATCAATAAAATTCACTATTACTATGCCATTACACTGAGAAAGTTTCAAAAATTTAAAACTATATCAAATCCACTTTTGGCTCATTAATGCTTGAATAAATAAACCCTCAAGGGTTGGAGACACCCACTGTTAGGATAGAAAACCCAGATAGCTACAGGGGTTGGACAGATGGCTGATAAACACGTGAATCAGATGGGGTGCATAGGGAGCTGGTGTGAACCAAGAAAGTTTGCAATCCCCACCTAAAGTCATTTAAATTCAAATTTTAAAGATAGTCTCTACAGATCTCTAAGACTGCATTCCCTGATTCTAGTCTCTAACTATAAATTAATCTTATCTCCCACTTGATCTTGATTTGAAAATACCCAAATATTAATACTGTTCAGAGTCTCCTATTCTTCCAAAAGTGTTTCTCCTCCATGATAGTACCATCATGATATCAAGACCCCAGGTGGGTTCCAACAGTCACTTTCAATCTTAACTGCCCTGTTTCAACAAAATTCATCTGGAGGTGGGTAACTCATCAGTGTATTCACAAAGCGTCTCAGAGCTTTGGCGATGAGTGGGTGACTGGATAGCTCAGAGGAGGCAGTCACAAGCCTCCATTACTCAATCTTCAATAACTTCCCAGGCAGCTGCCAACTGTCCCCCTGGCTTCTTCCCCCAGAAATACTATTTCTCCCCAACTCCCCCCCCCCCGCCCCCCGCCACGGGTGAAGATCCACGGAAAAGGCACTCTTCACAGTCACCGAAGAGCACTCATGGTGCAGTCCACAGCATCTGCGTGGGGAATGAGGTGACCCCACCCTTGTCCCCAAGGACAATGGGTGGGGATTTGCCTCATGTTTGCAGAAAGGCCCATCCTTGCGAATTTCCCGGACAAAGGGAGACAGCTTGTAATAGAGGGCCTTCCCTCCAACAAACGGAAATTGCCAGCACCCCTCCCACGCTCCCCTCCTCCGCCATGTGGCAATTTCTCATTGAAATAGAAGGAAGGAATTCTTCACACACCCCCAACACACAGATGGGGAAATGGAGCCCGGAAGGATTTGAATTCTAGTTTTCACTGGCTGTGTGAACTTGAGGATCCCAGAGCCTTCGCCTTCTCACCCTTGAAACAGGAAAGACAATAATGGGGTACTGGGAAAATTAAATGCAACCACACCTCTTCTGGTTTAGTCCCGCCCCAAGCTTTAGCTCCGCCCCCAGAGCAGGAACTGTGTGGGCGTGTCATACAAGCTGCTACCCCAGGTTGTAGCCCCACCCTACATTTAGGCTCATTTTCTGTTAGTTACTGTTCATTATTCTTGATATTTAGGTTCATCCGGTAAATGTGGAAACTAGACAACAACTCCAAGTGCCCACCACCACTCTGCCTCTCACAGCAAAGCACTTGAAAAACAAATCCAGTGTGACAGATGCAGGGTGAGTGAGAATTCAGCACCACCCCCTCAGTTCTTCACAATTTGCTTTTGGCCCTTTTACTCCAGCCACCCCCACTATTACCCTGAAATAATCATTTTTTATGGAAGCTTTAAATCATCATTGACAAACACAGGAGTGGAGATTTTCAGGCAATTTCTGCCAGAAACACAACCATGTGAAGACATCTCAGAAGCAATCAGTCCTGCAGCATGGGAGACATCACTCAACCTTCTGCTGACCCAAGTGGTGGGACTGCCAGTGTCTGCTTGCTTATCTGTCCCACTCAATAACCTGCCAGCATCTAGAGGGCTGAGATTGGACCTTGTTCAGGCATTCACTTCTTTATCCCCAGTGTCTGGCACCCAGTCAGTGGTGGTGAATAAATACTGCTTTACAATAAGTCTGAATGAAAATCATCCAGAGAGATTTTCTCCTGCTCCCCTCAGCTGGAGCTGAAGAGGACAGGGCTTCTAGACCTTCTTCACATTCCCCTCCTGCCCAGAGAGTCTGGTGAAGTGGGCATCAGATCCTCTGTAGGCCTGACAGTTCTTCTTTGTGTCATTGACCTATAAGCATTGACCTCTAACCCTTAAGTGAATCAGGGCAGGGATCTGGAAGTCTTGCTGCTAACCTGCTGTGCAACCTCAGGAAAGTAACTTCACATCTAACCTGCAAAGGCAGGAACCAACGTCCACTCCGTGGCTACCAGCTCATGTGATTTGTAAAATGAAGAAGCTGGACTGTGAAATTTCTGAATTTCCTTCTGGTAAAGGTTTCAGTAGAAGCTTTCAAAACTACTCCAGCTCTTTGTCCACAGAAGTGGAAGATGACACAGAGATGAGTTCAGGATAGGGCCCAGGCCATCCTGGGTTTGAATCTCTGATCTGTCACTTCCCAGCTGTGCTGATGTTGGGCAAGTCACAGGGCCACTCTGAGCCTCGTGTGCCTCATCTATGAAATGGGAACAATAATACTTCCCTTGTATCATTGAGGGTAAAATGGGACCAGTTATGGAGAAGCTAACAATGCACTTAGCACATAGTAGGGTTCAACCAAGGTTGGACCTTGCCTCCTTTTTTTTCCTCTCTCTTTCTTTTTGGTGGTACTAGGGTTTGAACTCAGGGCCTCACACTTGCTAAGCAGGCAGTCTTCCTGCTTGAGCCACTCCATCAGCCCTTTTTTTGTGATGGGTTTTTTTCGAGATAGAGTCTTGCAAACTATTGCTTGGGGCTGACTTTGAACCTCGATTCTCCTGATCTCTGCCACCTGAATAGCTAGGATTATAGGCATGAACCATAGCGCCTGGCTCCCTGCCTCCTTCTTAAGCTACTCAAAGAAGACTTGAAGCTAGTGTGGGGAGAAGAAACATGACGATCATGACTTTGAGGCTAGCCTGGGCAACCATAGTAAGCTAAACAGAAGTAGGCTACTTGAGGATGAGTCTTTGTACAAATTATTTCTGCTAACCTCCAAAATTTTGGCTTGGGTTGAGTTTTCAAGAAGGAAGCAGGAAGTTCTATCTGGTATTCTAAAACAGTGATGTGGAGGTTTCTTTTCTGCAGCCACAGGGTCGATGGTCATCAACACAAGCCCTCACATTATCAGCCTTTCCTTCAAGACTCTGCTCCCCAAGAGCTGATATTTCACCATACTAACTAAGTGCAGCCCAGAATCTGGGTGACTTTCTCTGAGAACCGTCCTTGAGTCCCCTATTTACCAGTCAGCCCTCCCCGACCCCTGACAACTCCCTGTTCCTCTTCCCTGCCTCACTTTCTCTATAGCATTTGTCATCAGAGAGCACACGTGTGTGCACACACTTCACCAGCATATGAGCACCAGTAGGGTAGAAATTGCAAGTGCTGTGTTCTCTGCAGTCTCCAGTGCCCAGAGCAAGACCTGCATTTGCAGACACTGAATAAAATTTGTCATAATAAATCTGGTTCAAAGCTAATGCTAAGCTGGCAGATATGGCAAGTGGTAATAAAATATCATGTGAGCCCCATTGTTGCATGGTTTGCAAAGCCCTTTCACAGTATTTACAAGATCCCATGCAAAAGACTTTGTCTCTGCATTTTCCAGGACCCCTAACTCAGAAAGGTAAAGTCTCTGTGAGACAGAGGGAGCTCTTCTGGCCTCTAGGCCTTGGGCAAGTCACTTCTCTTCTCTACTCTATTTTTTTCTTTAACTGTAAAATGAAAAGGGACTGGGTCCCTTCTGGGGCTAAGACTTTTAAGTCCTGTGACTTAAGTCCTTAAAGACTGACTCAAATGCTGTCACCCACAAACCAGGACAAGCTGAAACCCCAGCCTATCTGACTCCACTTTCAGGTGTCTTTCAGACCCTGCCACTGCTGGGGCACATTCCAGCTCGCTTACTGAGATGTTCAACTGAAGGGTCTACAGAAGCATGAGTCATAACTTTTGTTGTTATATGGTCAAAGTAGAAATTTTATTTAGTTTAAAAATAGAGAGGGCCAGGGACGTGGCTCAAGTGGTAAAATGCTTAACTAGCAAGCTCAAGTACTGAGTTCAATCCCCAGTCCTGAGAAGAAGAACTAAAAAAAGTGCTGGACGTGGTGTGCAGCACACGTGTAATCCCAGCACTCAGGAAGTGGAGACAGGAGAATGGTAAGTTTAAAGCCAAGTAAAGTTAGCAGCAAAGACCTCATCTCAAAAACAACATACAAAGGCCAGGCATGGTGGCTCTGGCCTATAATCCTAGCTACCTGGAAGGTGGAAATTGGAAGAATCACGGTTTAAAGCCAGTCTGGGCAAAAAGTTCACAAGATCCCATCTTAACCAATAAAAGCTGGGCATGGTAGTGAGTGTCTGTCATCCCTGCTACACAGGAAACATAAATAGAAAAAAGTATGTGGGCCTAAGCATAAAGTGAGACCCTATCTCAAAAAATAATCAAAGCAAAAAGGGGCGGATGGTGTGGCTCAAGTGGTAGATCACCTGTGAGAGGTATTGGGTTCAATCCCAAGTACAAGAGGGAGGGAGGAAGGGAGTGAAGAAGGGAAGGAGAGAGGGAGAGAGGAAAGAATCAAAACCCATCAGTGACTCCATTGCTGTACTCTCAGCTCTGGGCACTGGTGTGATGAACAAGAGCCTATCTTCAAAAATTAGAAGGAATAAACCAATTGGGATTATAATATATATATACACATGGAAATATCATAAGGAAACTCTCTATGTAGCTATCTTTTTCTCAAACAGGCTAAAATGTCATGTTTTTCATTTCCTCTTTTCTCTTTTCTTCTACAAAATTGTAGAACAGGACGGCAGAACAAGTCCTGCCCAGGGAAGGAGGATGACAACAGTGGGAGGAGGGAGGTGGCAGGGAAAGGGAGTAGGAGGTGAATACGGTGCAAAAAATGTGTACACCTGTATGTAAATGCAAAAGTGACACCTGTTGAAACTTCCCCAGGGGTTGAGGGGTGGAGGATGAAGGAGAGTGGTTGAGGATGTGAATTAGTGTAGGATATATTTGATACATTGTAAGAACCTGTGTAAATGCCACAATGTACCCCTATCCATCACAACAACAAAGGAAGAAAAAAAGATGCTATCTTCAGGAAGCATACCTTCTAAAGGGGAAAAGGTAGACAGTAAACAAGCACACATGTGAAGGAGATAGTTTCAGATACTAATAAGGGTTGCACTGTGCCAGCAACAGCACTCATAATAGCTTGAACAAAGCAGGATGCAGTGATGGAAAGGAGTGGAGCCACCCTAGACCTGATGGTGGTAAGTCCTCTCCGTGGAGCCACATTTAGGGAAGACCTGAGTGAAAAAAAAGGGGTCGACCATCTGGGGACTGGAAAGCAGTGCATTCCAGACAAAAGGAGCAGCATGTGCAAAGGCACTGAGGTGGGAACAAGATCCACCAGTCCTCAGGCTGAAAAGGACAGTGTGGCAGAAGGAGGAGATAGCAAGAGATGAGGCTGGGAGGTGAGCAGGGGCCAGTTCCAGCAGAGCCGAGAGTGGCGTTTTGTCTTCATTCTAAGTGCAGTAGAAAGCGGTAGATGTTCATAAGAGAGTGACATTATGGGATAGATATTTTAAAGGCTAACTCTGGCAGTTGTGTGTGGAATGAATTGTGAAAAGTAGGAGAAAATAAACAATGGGACCAGTGTGAAGGTTTTAGAAGAATCAAAGTGAGGAGTTATGTGATCAGAGCCAGAGGTAGGAGTAGATAAGAGAGGTGAAGCGATCCTGGATGTTTCTGGAAGTGGAGTTAAGAAAACTAACTGATGGGTTCATTATAGGGGACCCAGGGTAGTGGAGCTAGAAGTCTCGTGGCCCTCCTTACCAAGTTTCTGCTTTGTTTCCCCTTTTCTCTACTCTGTTTTCTCACCATCTCTAAACCTGTCCATTTTCATAGGCTACTGACTGCCCACTGCAGCCTCCTTTTCTGCTTTCTTCAGTCCAACAACCTTCTTTCACCAAATCTCTGGCTGCCTGTGGGGGTGTAGCTGTGAGACACTGACGTTAATTTCTCTTTTGGTGGCTATGTTCTTCCTCCCTACTAGGAGACTGATTCTTTAAAAGTAATTCCCCAAACTGAGTGCAGTGGCTATAATCCTAGCTGTTCAGGAGGCACAGATTGAGAGAATCTAGGCTCGAGGTAGGCCCAAGCAAAAAGTTAGCAAGACTCCCACCTCAATCAATAAGGTCTAGGTGCATGGCTCAAGTGGTAGAACACTTGCCTAGCAAATGTGAGGCCCTGAGTTCAAACACCAGTACCACCCAAAAAAGGGGGGTAAGTACCCCCACAAAATCATGGGACAGAATGCCGTTACTGTGGACACAGGCAGAGTATCAGTCTGTAGTGACACCAGAGAAGTTACTGACTTATCAGACTCCAACTTCAGAACTGAAAGGTGGTGGCAAGGTGATTAAAAAGTGCTAGTGTAGCGCCCAGCACAAGGTAAAGCCTTCAAGAAATGGCAGCTGTGGTTGTGGTGTGCCAGGCGGTTGTGCTGCTTGTGGCTACGACTTTGAGCAAGTTGTTTTTCCACTGAGAGTGTCAGTCCACTCATGTGCAAATTGAGATGTGAATAAACTTCAGTTCTAAGATTCTCAATACCTCATTCTATTGTTAACACCCTAGAATCAGCTTAAGTAGTGTTACCCCAAACCCACGGGATGTGATTTAGTCTTTGTAGTGCTGCACCGCCCTCTGCTGGACACCCTCTGCCAGCATGTGTGGAAGATGGTTCTGAACTCTCTCCAAAAAGCTATAGATTATTTTAGCAAAAACAAAAAAGCGGGGAGATTGCACTTTTTTCCCTATTTTATTCCTTTTACGACCTTGTAAAAGTTGTTTTTATTTATTCTGAGGTAATTTCAGGCTTACAAAAAATTGCAACAATGAAACAAGAATTACGTCCTTCACCCAGATGGTTCCCCAAATGATATTTTACTGCTTTATTGTTTGGAATCATTTGAGATACGAAACTCTTCTCTCCCTAAACTACTTTATTGATGATGATTATTTGATTATCATCAAACTATGAGTCATTATTCCAATTTCTGAGATTATCTCAATATTCTGTAACAGGAGAAAAATCCCATTTTCCATTTTATGCTCAGTTGCCATGTCTTTTCAGTTTCCTCTACTCTGGAAAAGTTTCTAAGTTTGTCTTTCAAGACATTAGCATTTTTGAAGAATACAGACAAGGTATCTTGAAGATGTTTCCCTATTTGGGTTTGTTGGATATTTTCCTAATGACTGGATTCAGGCTGTGCATTTTTGGCAGTAAAATAATAATTTTTTTATTTTTTAATTAAACCAGCATGTGTTTAGGAATGATATTCAATAATGATATAGGAAATCATTATAATTGTTTATTTGTTTACATAAACAAATATTTGGAAGCGAGGCATGGTGGTACATGTCTGCAATCCTAGCTACTTGGGAGGTAGAAGCAGGAGAATCAGCAGAAGGACTAAGAGTTCAAGGCCAGCCCAAGCAAAGTTATACAAAATACAGGGCTGGGAGAGTGGCTCAAGAGGAGAGAACCTGCCCAGCAGCCATAAGGCCCTGAGTTCAATCCCTAGGACCACCAAAGAAACAAAAAAAGGAGGGGGGTGCTGGAGACATCGCCCAAGTGATAAAGTACATGCTGGAGACTCTAGGTCCAATCTCCAGTATCAGAAAAAAAATGGGGGGGTACTTTAAAACAGGCCACTGCTCAGCCACACTTCTAGAACTTTTTATTAAAGTATTCCTGATTTCCTGATCCTAATGTGCAACCAGGGTTTGAGTCACAGATTTCTTATTCCAAATAGAATGTTAATTGAAATTAAGGTAGGAGTGGTGGTGTATACCTGTAATCCCAACACTCTAAAAACTGAGGCAAGAAGATGGGGAGTTCAAGGCCAACCTTGGCTATATAGCCAGTTTCAGGCCAGCCTGGGCAACATGAGACCCTCTCTTTAAAAAAAAAGTTTGGGGCTGGAGTCATGGTAGAATGCCTGCCTAGCAAGTGCAAAGCCTTGAGTTCAAGCCCCAGTACCACCAGAAAGTAAAAAATAAAAAGTAAGAGGCAGGTGCCAGTGGCTCACACCTATAATCCTAGCTACTCAGGAGGCAAAGATCAGGAGGATCAGGGTTCAAAGCCAGCCCAGGAAAATAGTGCAAGAGACACTATCTTGAAAAAAATCATCACAAAAAAGGGCTAGTGGAATGGCTCAAGATGTAAGTCCTGAGTTCAAACTCCAGTACCACAAAAAAAAAAAAGTTACAGGGATCTTTAAAAATATAGAGGTAATATAAATCAAAAGAAAGGGGAGATCCCAATAAAGAAATATTCACATGGCTTACCTTCTATCCTAACCCCAGATTCTGTAAAGATGAACCCGCTGGGGCTGGCTGGGGAGAAGGAGCTGTCAGAATCTCTGTACTTGGGAACAGGAAGGACCATCAATTGTTGAAATGTATGTGGCTATCTATTTTCTTCTTCTTTGAAGAAAGAACAAGGTAAACTCTTGGAGGACATCACAAAGGGAATTTCAGCCCCTTTCTTATACACGCCAGCTGCTTGAGTGAGCATACTGTCATTTTCATCTTCCTAGGAAAGCTGTTTTTCTTAAGGAAGGAAGGAAGTAAAGGAAAGAGGAAGGGAGGGAAGGGAAGATCTTTCAATAAGAAAAAGGACCATGAATTCCCATAACCTTGCTTTGGTGGGCTTCAGATTTGTTCTGAGTTTAACAAACAACATGAAGATAATATTAAAGATGGAGACTAATTATTTTTTAATATAAAACATTTCTATGTAGTCTGGGCTGGCCTCAAACGGGTGATTGTCCTCCCAAGTAGCTGGGACTACAGGTGCATGCCATCACAGCCAGCCAGAGGCCCAATATTTGAACAATATATACAAGGTAAAATTACAGTGTTTAGAAGAAAGACTAAAACAAAACTTCTTAGTTTGTTTTGTGGTTGTATTGAAAAGGCCAGTGGTTGTATTTAAATGGTGACATTACAGGTGATTTTTGTTTTTTCTACATTTTTATTTTCAAACTCTTTCTTTTTGGTGGTACTAGGGTTTGAACTCAGGATTTCACACTTGCTAGTCAGGTGCTTCATCACTTGAGGAAGGCCTCCAGCCCTCAAACATTTCTTTAAAGAAATTTATACTTAGGGGCTGGCAGAGTAGCTCAAGTGGTAGAGCACCTGCCTAGCAAGTGTGAAGCCCTGAGTTCAAACCCCAGTACTACCAAAAAAAAAAAAAAAAGAACAGCATTGTACTGTCACAAAAACAGACATGAAGACCAGCGGAACAGAACAGAGGACCCAGATATGAAGCCACACAACTATAACCAACTTGTCTTTGACAAAGGAGCTAAAAATATACGATGGAGAAATAGCAGCCTCTTCAACAAAAACTGCTGGGAAAACTGGTTAGCAGTCTGCAAAAAACTGAAACTAGATCCATGTATATCACCCTATACCAAGATTAACTCAAAATGGATCAAGGATCTTAATATCAGACCACAAACTCTAAAGTTGATACAAGAAAGAGTAGGAAATACTCTGGAGTTAGTAGGTATAGGTAAGAACTTTCTCAACGAAACCCCAGCAGCACAGCAACTAAGAAATAGCATAGATAAATGGGACCTCATAAAGCTAAAAAGCTTCTGTTCATCAAAAGAAATGGTCTCTAAACTGAAGAGAACACCCACAGAGTGGGAGAAAATATTTGCCAACTATACATCAGACAAAGGACTGATAACCAGAATATATAGGGAACTTAAAAAACTAAATTCTCCCAAAACTAATGAACCAATAAAGAAATGGGCAAGTGAACTAAACAGAACTTTCTCAAAAGAAAAAATTCAAATGGCCAAAAAACACATGAAAAAATGCTCACCATCTCTAGCAATAAAGGAAATGCAAATTAAAACCACGCTAAGATTCCACCTCACCCCTGTTAGAATAGCCATCATTACCAACACCACCACCAACAGGTGTTGGCAAGGATGCGGGGAAAAAGGAACCCTCTTACACTGTTAGTGGGAATGTAAACTAGTACAACCACTCTGGAAAAAAATCTGGAGGCTACTTTAAACATTGATCTACCATTTGATCCAGCAATACCACTTTGGGGATATACCCAAAGACTGTGACACAGGTTACTCCAGAGGCACCTGCACACCCATGTTTATTGCGGCACTATTCACAATAGCCAAGTTATGGAAACAGCCAAGATGCCCCACCACTGACGAATGGATTAAGAAAATGTGGTATCTATACACAATGGAATTTTATGCAGCCATGAAGAAGAATGAAATGTTATCATTCGCTGGTAAATGGATGGAATTGGAGAACATCATTCTGAGTGAGGTTAGCCTGGCCCAAAAGACCAAAAATCATTATGTTCTCCCTCATATGTGGACATTAGATCAAGGGCAAACACAACAATGGGATTGGACTTTGAGCACATGATAAAAGCGAGAGCACACAAGGAAGGGGTGAGGATAGGTAAGACACCTAAAAAATTAGCTAGCATTTGTTGCCCTTAACGCAGAGAAACTAAAGCAGATACCTTAAAAGCAACTGAGGCCAATAGGAGAAGGGGATCAGGAACTAGAGAAAAGGTGAGATAAAAAAGAATTAACCTAGAAGGTAACACCCATGCACAGGAAATCAATGTGAGTCAACTCCCTGTATAGCTATCCTTATCTCAACTAGCAAAAACCCTTGTTCCTTCCTATTATTGCTTATACTCTCTCTTCAACAAAATTAGAGATAAGGGCAAAATAGTTTCTGCTGGGTATTGAGGGGGTGGGGGGGAGAGGGAGGGGGCCGAGTGGGTGGTAAGGGAGGGGGTGGGGGCAGAGGGGAGAAATGACCCAAGCCTTGTATGCACATATGAATAATAAAACAATTTAAAAAAAAGAAAGAAAAACACAGACAAAAGAAAAAAGAAATTTACACTTAATTTCTTTCAAAATATCAATATAATTTAAATAATTTTTATTTGCATAGAACTTAATTTGCAAAGTTCACATGTCTCATATTTAATAAGTAAATGATAATAATGACAACTTATTGAATATTTACTATGTGCCAGATACCATACTATGAATTTTACATATATGCTCCCTCTTCTTTTTTTTCATATGAGACCGGGTCTCACTACGTTGTTCAGGCTGATCTTGAACCCCTGGGGTTAAGCAGTTCTCCTGTGTCAGCCTGCAGAGTAGCTGGGGCTATAGACATGGGCCACTGTGCCTGGCTACATAGATTCTCTTTAATTCTTACCTCTGCTCTTTAAAGTAGGTACTCTTGTTAATCCATTTTACAAGATGAAGAAACAGAATCAGAAAGATTAAGTCAGCTGCCCAAGCTGACTTACAAACAGCCTGTGAACACCAGAGCAAGGACTCAAAGCAAAAACCTCAACATTTAAATACAATGCTATCTAATAGCTAGGGAAAATAGGTGCTCTCATGCGAACTCAAATAAGATAGGCTATTTTGCATGTTGTTTGTTAAAGTTTATTTTCAATATCAGATGAACGTTCAATATGAAAAAATGCTTTGCTATGCTTCAGTTAGTAGCTTGCCACCAACACTCAGGCAGTTTCTTTTATCTAAAAACCAAGTGAATAAAATATATGACAGTAATTAGGCAATATTCTGTAATTTCATTCTTATAGTAAGTATTTTTAAAAATGATGCAATATTTTTAAAGCTTATAGAATAGTCATTCTTTCAATGAAATCAAAGGATGTCTTTAGTTTTTTCCCCCATGCATCAAGACTAAAATTCTTTGCAAAAACCTAGATCTACCCAAAAGACTCAAGAGTTGAAAAACAAAATCTGAAAGTCTGGTTTGGTTTAATGCAGTTGAGTTTTAATTGCTTTTGTTCTTAGGAAAAAGAATTGGAAAAATATGTGGGCCAGCCACTGTGAGCTATGGTACAAGCAAGGACTGGGGTCAGGAGTCCTGGGTTTTGGTTAAGTCACTTCCTCTCTCTGGGTTTTATTTCCTTATTTGTAAAATGAAAGACTTGGAGCAGACACTCTCTAAAGAACCTCTCAGGTCAAAAATTCATGATTTTCCCACTGCAGTGTCCCACATTGTTCTGTTGTTCCTAAATCCAATGGACCCCCAGGGGCAGCCCTCTCTCAGCACCCAGCAATCTTGGGACAGTGCCACTTGAAGCAGGGCATCCTTAGACAACAGAAGAGAAATGAACTAGGGCAGCTTCTTTCTGTCAGCCTCATTATCCACTCAGCTATTGCCAGAGAAAGAAGGACCTAGGGAAGAAAAAAAAAAAAAGAAACAAAGAAAACAGCAACTAGAGTGAAGAAGTCAGAGGAAGGTTAAAGAAGGAGGAGGAGGAACAGAAGAAGAGAGTGAAAAAGAGGGGTAGCTTTTATAAATAACTTTTTGTCCCTCCAAAAAGCAGAACAACTGGAGTAGAAGAAATAGAGGAAGGAGAGAGTGGTAGAGCAGGAAGGAAATTAAGAACTTTTACATATTTAAACACCAAAACATTTTGTAAGTGAATCAACATCCATAAAACATATTCTTATATGACAAATTACATAAAGTGAGTATACATCTGAAAGAACCTTTTACTAATAACTGCATTTATTTAAAATTCTCCCAATCTTTTTTCATTAAAAGCTTTGTTTTCCCACTGTTCATAGTTTCTGGAGCTGTGCCACCCCAAATGGTAACTGCTAGCCACATGTGATTATTTAAGTGTAAATTGAAATTAACTAAAATAATTAACTAAATTAACAAAAATTATGTAGAATTTTAAAATTAGTTCCTCCCTCAAACAAACCACATATCAAGTGCTCGAAGTCACAAGGTGCCAGTGGCTGCATTACTGGACAGTGGAGACATAGAATATTTCAATTATTGAAGAAATTTCTATTGGACAGTATTGTTCTAGAGTGCTTAAGGAAAAGAAGAGTTCAGGACATTTGAAAGCACATTAGACAATAGGAGAATGGAACGATATAAATAAGCACTTGTTAATAATGCCAGGTGCTTTATTAAGCATTGTCACTCTTCCCCATAATAGCCTCAGGAGGTGGCTGCACACATTGTCCCCATTTTACAAATGGTAGAACTGAGGCTTACAGAAAGAAAAAAATCTTGCTTAAGGTTGCATAGCAAGCAAGTGAGCCCAGTCTACAGTGCCAAGAGTCCATGCCTTATGTCCTTGCCTCCAGCTTGAGGGACAAGACAGACAGACCCATGGCCGGTTGCAGTGGGTGTTACACAAGCTGTCATCCTCTCAACACTCCCCTTGGCACTGGGGACACAGCAGTGACACCAACCATGTCCCACAATAAAGGAGTAAGCAAATAAATAAGACTGCCCTAGCCCAGCGACTAAGGCAAAGAAGTGACAAAACGGTGTCATTGTAGACATCAATGGGGAGGGGCTCCTTGAAGCTCTAGTGGGGGGAGGCCTGACTGAGAGGTGACATCTGAGTCAAGACCTGACGATGAGAAGGAACTGGCTATAGGGAGGGCAGTGGCATCAACAAAGCAGACATCCAGAAGCAGGAAGAGCTTGGTGAACAATAGGCCAGCACCCAGGCAGATGGCGGATGACAGAGAGGAAAATACTAGGAGTGTGGACAGGGTCAGCAGCCCTCCCTGCCTCAGGAATAGTACAGCCTACACTGTTGGGGGAGAAGCGAAAGCCACAAGAGACCTGAAGGCCACCCAGGCAATTCCTGACTGAGTCATTCATCTCCACCCTGACCACTCTGGTAGCAGCCACCCTTTTATCTTCCTCTAATTGATGTGTGGTCTTCTAACATCTCCCTGCTTCCTCCTACTGATCCTGTGGTAACATGGCTCAGGTCATCATGTCTCAGCTAGTGTCCCTCTCCAAGTGCCCTATTTTACTCAGAGCAAAGCATGTCAGACCCACCCCAACCTCAGGCCCTTGCTGTTCTGCAAGACCCTCATATTCACTCTCTCACCTTGCTAAGGCTTGGCCTCAATGTCACTTTCCCAGTGAAGCCTTCTCATTCAAAATCAAAAACCCCCAACTCGCCTTTCTTTTCTCTTTACCACACATCCCCTTCTTTGCTATGTATTTTCTGCAATTTCTTGT
Source organism: Castor canadensis (assembly GCF_047511655.1). Taxonomy (NCBI): domain Eukaryota; kingdom Metazoa; phylum Chordata; class Mammalia; order Rodentia; family Castoridae; genus Castor; species Castor canadensis. The sequence continues at coordinate 183,422,425 of NC_133386.1, read as the reverse complement.
AGATTCCATACTAAGTCTTGCCTAACTCCTCATGGAAAGTATACCCTTTCCATGAAAGCAGGAATCTTCATTAGGTTCCCTGCTGGATCCCCAGGCCCTGGAACAGGTACATGGTATGGTATCTAAAACATGAAGTTTTGAGTAGCTGTAGAAAGAACACTGAGTTCCTGTATCTTAGGGTTCCTCTTCCAGGTTAGTGGGTCCATCTCCTGGCACAGTAAACATGACAGAACCCCCTTCTTCCTATGGCCCCGGATTTTTTAAAAATAAATCCTATAAAATGATGGTTTTTTTAAGAGAAATATTTAAACTAGCGGCACCTCCCAGTTAAAAACTCCCCTGGCCTCTGCAGGCCTATTCCCAGCCTCAGATGCAGACACTAACCAGTACTGTCTATACCACCAGAAGTACAATGCAAACCACATACATAATTTTAACTTTTCTGGGGGCCTGAGGGTGTAACTGAATGGCCCTGGGTTCAATCCTTAGCACCGCAAGAGAAAAAGAAAGAAAGAAAGAAACTTTTATGATAGTTGCATAAGAAATGTAAAAAAGAAACAGATGAAATAAAATTTAAAGACACATGTTCTTTAACTCAGTACATCCAAAATAGAATCTGTTCAACATGTAAATAATATAAAAATTATAAATTAGATATTTTACATCATTTTTGTGCAATGACTTCAAAATTCAGGACATATTTTTATACCTATAGCACATTTCATTCAGAACCAGCCACATTTCCAGTGCTCAATAACCACCTGTGGTGTAAGTGGCTACTGCTTGGGTCAGTGCAAGAGCTAGGCGTCCTTGTCTCTCCTTTGCTGGACCCGTTCCCTAGGCCACTTTAAGCTCTTGGGATTCCCTGGGGTGCTGGGGATTCTTGCTCTTTGCAGATCTCTTCTACTTCATGGCTCCCCTCTCCACCATGACACTCCTGTGACCCACTAGGAAATCAGACTCCCTGGGAAGGGAGTAACCGCCTTCGGCTTTCCCCACCAAGGGAAGGAATCTGGGGGGCCAGCAGCCCCCAGGGATGGAATGGATTCAGTGGGCTCCTCTTCTCCAGAGAAAGAGGGACAGGGAGGGAACGAGCCCAAGGGCTCAAATTTCTATTTGCTCTTCTTTCCAGGAAAAGAAAGAAAAAATTCTGGAACAGTTTTGGCTTTCTTCTCTTCTAAGTCAGGATAGTTGACTAGTTCCCAGGGCAAAGTTATTTGGACTTCAGTCCCCCTTCTCGTAAAGCTCTTTCCCTCAAAGACTCTGCCATCTGGTCTTGTTTTGCATTGAGTTTGGTCCAGTTTTAGCCTTGGCCGCCCTGTCTCTAAGGCTCTCACTCATTTACTTTATTTTTATCACGCTCCCCACAAGCCCACTTGCTCATTTCTGCCTTTTCTTCCACCCCATCTGGCTCTGTTGTGGTTTTTGATGATTTCCTCTTTGTTTAATCATTCTGCTGAAATAGGACCCAAAATAGAAAATAAGAGAGTGCTGACTTGGGTGGGAAATGGACCTGCTAGAACAACTTAAGCAACAACAGTGTGCTAATTGCTCTCACCAGCACGCACATTTACACATTTATGGACAGAATGTCACCTTACAAATCAGGGGCAGCACTTTTACTCTGCACCAAACACATGTGTGTTGTGGGCCTACTGTGGACACGGCTCTATAGTTCAGGTTCAGAAAACAAACAGAAGTGTGTATGTATGCCAAGGCTTCTTTCCCAAAAGTCCTTGTAGGGAAAAAGATGATGTTTGCTTTGACAGGAAGGCTTTCAACTTGGCTATAAGAGGGAAGATGTCATGGACCAGAAGCATTTGAGCTGGACTTGGAAGGTGGGAAGAGCTTTAAAAGGCAGAAGCAATATGGAGCATTGTTCCACTGCCTCACAGGTGGAACATGCACAGCGTGTACAGAGACAGAAGTGGAAGACATGACCATCTGACCCAGGAGCCTCTGCTGGTTAGCTGGTGCTAGTGTTGAACCAACAGGTCTAAGTTTTTAACACCAGCCCCAAATATAAGAAAGGATTGCAGACTTCAATGCCCAGTATTCTGGTCCACGTTTCCTGCACTGACCCTTTTGGTTCTGCTCCGTCTGAAGCAGGTGGTGGGGGAAGTAAGCCTGAAGAATTAACTGTCATCTGGACCCTGCAGCTGGCAATCACCATCACTGGTACCTCTAGGAGGCAATTTATGAAGCCTGCGGGCCACTTGGAGGGGAAGAAAGCTCAGTTTAGGTGATGTGAATTGTGTATACTGAGGCCTCTTGGGAACGGCCCGAGACTGCTCCTCTGTGATCTGTCCTCAAACAGTACAAGGGGCATCCTTGCTTGGGGTGGATAGTTGAAGATATTTGCTTTTTTGCACAAACATGGTGTGTGTGTGTGTGTGTGTGTGTGTGTGTGTGTGTGTGTGTGTGTATGTGTGTGGTGTGAAAGAGAGAGAACAAAGAAAATATTTCCAACTATTCACCACCCCCAAAGTAGTTACTATTTAGGCAGTCAATAGATAAAGTCTGAAAAGGCTTTAAAATTATATAAATTCATTTTATATGACTCTTCTGGAGTCATCTCCTCCCCTTCCCTGCCCCCATGCACAACTCAGTTATCCAAGAGGTAGCAGATATCCAAGAGTTGGCCTGGATCCCATTTAAAATGGCACCCCATGCAAACTCCATCACATCACGTAGGTTCCACACCCACCTGGGTTCCTTTTGCACACAGCATTTGTCACTATCTGAAATTCCCTTGTTCATTCATTTGGATTCTTAATTATTGGCCTCTTCCTTGGACTCCCAGCTAGACTGCATCCCTGAAAGAATAGGACCACTTGTGTCACCAGTGTGTCTCCATTGTTGTGCATGCATGTTAGCGTGAAGTGGGCACTTGCTGAATATTGATCAGGATCCACAAATGTACAAATGCACACGCCCTTGAACTCAGAGTGACTTCGAATGACAATGTGAAAGGAATCTGACTTACACTTTCCTTAAAAAACCAAGAGAAGCTCCAAATCTCTACATCAAAGTTATTTATTACACCATCGTCTACAGTAACAAAAGAACCTAAATGTTCACTTGGTTACATAAATTATGTGAGTGAGGATAGTGTGAGGAAGCTGTGAACTAATAAAGAAAGATTCCCTGGATATATTAAGTGAAAAAACAAGGTAGAGAGAAGAGTTAAGGTATACTATCCTTGATTTCAAAAAGTAGGTATACAATACACTCTTGTTCATACAAACAAGTATTTCTGACCGAATGCAAACAAATAGTTATGTTGACAACCTGCAGGAAGGACAACAGAATTATTTGGGAATAAAAAAGAAGTTTTATTATTTTTTTTAGCCATAAACCTGTGACTTTTGAATTTTGAACCATAAGAATATATTACCTTTCAAAAATAAACTCAATTAAACCCACAACTATATTTACATATTATTTGTAAATCATTATTAATTGACTGAATTGGCAAATGTAGTGCAGAGTTTCCATTAGTGGCTTTCAGGAAATGTCAACCAGTGACCCCTCCCATTTTAATTCACAGTCACCACCCTGGGCCTGCCCTCTCTCTTCCTCTACTTACCCCTCTCCCCTAAAATAAAGTCCAGCTCCAAAAGTTTGTGGCAGCTGTCTGACTTGCTCACTGGAGGTGTGTGAAGGACAGGTAAACAGCAGCATGTGGTGATAACAAAAACTCCCCCCATGCCAATGTGTCCTGTAAACAGAATGAAAGAATGTCACCATGTTTACCTTTTAGGGAGTTTTACTTCCCTGCTTCCTTCAGCTTCTAGATAAAATAAACTTGGCTCTGCTCTGAATCAACTGACTTAGCTGGAAATCATCATAAAGGAAATTTCTGGTATAAAGTGACAGCATCCTCCTGTGTGCTTGGTATATCCTGGCTATCTAGACTAAATCTCCTTCTGGAATTGATGGAAAAGGGGTCTCTAGGAAGTTGCAGGGTCCCCTACACAGAAGAAGGCCAGTTAGAGAATCCAAATGAAACTCCCGGCTGACATCCAAAAGCAGCAAGGAAGGCCAGTGTCATGGGTGTGTGACCCAGGCTTAAAAGGGGCTTCTGCACTTGGTGAATACTCTGCTATTTTTTAATACTTTTTTTAACAAAGGGTCCATATTTTCATTTTGTATTGGGCCTCACAAATTATGTGTTCAGTCCTGAAGGAAGTGTCATAAACATCCTTGGTCATCTGAAGTGTCCTGGCTTATTGTTTATTGTGAAAACTACATTTTCACAATCATAAGCATATCCCCATTCACAAGTCACAAATTCAGCGGTGCTGAATTCATCAGCTCCTTTCCTGTGAATGCTATTTCAGAAGAGTTGAGGGGCTAAGCACTTCCACCTGTGACCACATAAGAGTGGAAGGCTACGGTCAAATCAAAGATCCATGAACTTGGTATATGACCGGGCACGTATCCCATGGCAGAAAGAGTGAGGAGAGAGGACATCACAAACCCCTTCAGGTGGGTACTTTTAGGGCTGGAGAAAGGAGCTAAGCAAGTTACCATTTCTTATGTGTTTCTCTTCATTCCTGGCTCCCATGGGGTGCACCTATAATTACTGGTCCACAGTGTAGCACCTTTGAGGAAAATCTACTGAAGAAGACACAGAGACAGCCTCTTTAATTTTTGTAAGTGCTTGTTATTTCACTCAAGAAATATTTGTGAAGATCCAGGTGTGGTGTTGCATACCAGTAGTCTCAGTTACTTAGAAGGCTGAGGCAGAGAATCAAGCCTAGGATTTCAAAGCCAGCCTGAGCAACATAGCAAAATCTCTGAAGTCCTGAGTTCAAATCCTAGTGCTGCCCCCCCTAAAATTTGTGGAAAGCACAGTGGGAGGTTGGAATGTGCAGGAGCTTGGCTTGTTCATGAACTAGACAGATGCCAGTGACCAGAGTGTCAGGAGCAATGGGGAGCGTGCAGTAACAGGAGGCTGAGTTGGGGAGGTGGGCAGGACCAGATCCTGTAGGGCTCTGTGGGTCACACCAGGGACTTTGGGTTTCATTCCAAATACATCAGAAAGTTTTTGAAGACTTGTAAGAGGGAGAGTAATACCACTGGATTCACGTTTTGGAAAGTTTACACTGACTGACACATGTACACTGGAATGGAGGAGTTAAGGACACAAATGGGAAAACTAGTTTCGAGTTACTAAGTTAGACAAAAAGTGAGACAAACTACAAGGAGTGCTGGTGGGGATGTAAGTTAGAGCAGCCACTATAGAAGTCACTATGGAAGTTCTTTAAAAAACTAAAAATAGGAACTAGGGATGTAGTTCAGTGGTTGAGTGTTTGCCTATCATGCACGAGGCTCTGAGTTCAAGCCCCAGTACCACAAAACAAAACAAAAAAACCCAAAAGATAAAACTACCATAGAATCCTGTGATACTGTTCTTGGGCACACTACCTGAAGGAATGAAAGTTAGGATACAATAGAAATATCTGCACACCTGTGTTTATTACAGCATTATGGAGTCGGCCTAGCTGCCCTTCAGTAGATGAATGGCTAAAGGAAATATAGTATATATACACAATGGAGTATTTAGCCATAAAAGACGAAATTATGTCATTTGCAAGAAAAAAAAGAAATGGAACTGGAAAGCATCATGTTAAGCAAAATAAGCCAGGTTCAGAAAAACCTGTTTTCTCTCATTTGCAGAATCTAAAACCCTAGCATGTGTATACAATGTAAATATGGAACTATTTAGGGAGACGTGGGGGAGTGGGAAGAGAGAAAGAAAATAATGGAAATAATGATTCAAGTACAGTATATCTATGTATAAAGATGACATAATGAAGCAGGGTGCCAGTGGCTCATGCCTGTAATCCTAGCTACATAGGAGGCAGAGATCAGGAGGATCGAGGTTCAAAGTCAGCCCGGGCAAATAGTTTGAGAGATCCTATGCCAAAAGCACCCAACATGCTGAACGAGAGTGGCGCATGCCTGTAATTCTAACTACTCAGGAGGCAGAGATCAGGACTGTGGCTCGAAGCCAGTCTAGGAAAATAGTTCAAGAGACTCTACCTTGAAAAACCCTTCACAAAAAAGGGCTGGTGGAGTGGCTCAATGTTTAGGCCCTGAGTTCAAGCCCCAGTACCACGGGAGTGGGGGAGGAGGAACACCCAACACAAAGCAGGGTTGATGGGATGGCTCAAGTGGTAGATAGCCTGTCCAACAAATGTGAGGCCCTGAATTCAAATCCCAGTACTGGAAAAAATGAAACCCACTGAAAACTGTTAAAAATAGGGAGAAGGGTTGAAAGGGAAAAGAAAAGCAACAGAAGGGGTTAATCTGATCAAAATACAATATATGCATGTATGGAAATACCATAGTGAAAGCTCTTCGCACAATTAATATACACAAATAAAAAATAAATTTAAAAAAGGAGTTACTAAGGTAAAAGAGGACAGAGTTTCAGATGGGTGGTAGTGGTAGGAAGGGGGTGGGAAGTGAGTGGAATTGAACTCTGCCTTAGAGAGAGATAGACAAGATTCGATCATGGACTGCAGGGAGTGAAAGAGACATACACACAGAGAGAGATGTTAAAGGTCATGACCCATAGGTCACAAGAGACAGGATGGCTACAGGTGACATTTATAGAATTGGGGGGAAAAGGTTTTGGAACAGAGACTGAGATGAAAAGACCCATTCTGAACATGTTAAAGATACTGGAATGGACATAGGTATCCCACCACCCACTGGACAAGCCAGAAGGAGGCTTCTGTGCAAAGGCTTGCTTAGAAGGACAGGATGGTCAGAGACAAGGACAGAGCCTGGCTTCCTTCTCCCTTACTGTCGGCTGCTGGGTTCTGTACCCACAGATTGAGAATCTAGGATAGATTTTCCCCACATGATTTGTAATAATCAGTGATCTCTGCTTCTCATCTTCCATCCCATCCTCTTAACTGCCTCAGTTTACCACCTACTGTGCCATTTATATGCAGAATAATGAGGTTTAGAACAAATACACTACAAGCAGAACACATGTGCACTGTGCAAGAGCTTGTGCTCATTGAACGTGGGCACTGGCCTTTTCTTAGGACTACTGAGTTCCTGAACCACACTGGCCTGGGAGGCAGGGGCCCTGGGAAGGTGGGTCCTCCATCTGCCCAGCACTTTGGGCCTTACAAAGAGTACTTTCACATGTATAATCTCATTTGATTTTCTCAACAACCTCTGAGAAGGGAGTATCATTAATTCCACATAACAAAGCTCAAAGAAGTTTAGTGATTTGTCTAGGTTGCACAGGTAACATGAGGAATTAAGTCAGGAATCAAAACAAATCATCCAATGTCAATATCAAGGCACTTTTGGCAGGCCACATCATTCTGTGGCAGACATTATCCATGTTCAAGGAGGCTGACTTCACTTCTGAGATGTGATGTGGGAGGCACTGGGAGGACCCCAACTGCCTGTGACATTGCCCAGAACTACAGCCTAATTGAGTTGCAATGCCCCACAGAGAGGCCACACAGTCTCCTTGTCTTCACCTGAAATAAAAAAACTGAGACTTTGGAAGTTCGTGGCAGTATCAGGATGAAAACCTAAGTCACTAGCTCAGATTTCTCTCCCCACTTCACTCAAGGCCTCCTGAGCTTGTCCCTTTTCAGCTACAGGAAAGTCAGCCTGTGGGAGGAGAGCTTTGTGGAATTAGGAGTAACAAGAACTGAAAGGTAAAAGGTTATTCAGCAACTAGAAAGGTGGGCATATGTGGTTTGACTACCTGCCATCCATTACCCTTTTTTCTGGTACTTTCATCACTCCCCCATTTCCTCTCTGAGGACCACTCAAGGCTCAGCATCTCGGTGAAATCCATTTCCTGGAGTTCCTTTCCCTTCCTGCTCCAGGAACGTACAAGTGACTCAGGATTAGCCAGCCAGAGCATCACATTCCTCTGCCTATGACGATTGGTCAGGAATGGTCACATGACCTCAGCTCAGCAGCTTGCCCTCTGTTCCACAGGGCCCTTCCATCTTCCAAGAAGTGCCCAAGGGAGGGAAAAAAATGGAGTTTAGGACTGGGAATATAGCTCAGTGGTACAGTGCTTGCCTAGCATGAGAGGGAATGGGTTTCATTCCCAACACCACAAAAACAAAACAAAAAAATGCCAGGAGTCATTTGTTCAGGCTATAGCAGCCTGTGTTTTTTAGCCTAAGTCTTTAGCTGTCCTGACAATTCATTCTAAGACCCCTTTGCCACTCTTTTGAAATGTTAGCTAAGGAAATCAAGTTGTTTCTCTTATTTCCTGCTAACAAGAATCTCTTTCACTGAGGGTAGCTAACTTAACAATTAACTCCCAAATACCTACTTGAAAAGTAAAAACCAAATTCCAGTATTAGAAGGCAAAGGCAGGAGGATCAGAGTTGGAGGCCAGCCTGGGCTACACAGTGAGAACCTCTCTCAAAAAAATTTTTTTTATCTCCCTCATATGTGGACATTAGATCAAGGGCAAACACAACAATGGGATTGGACTATGAGCACATGATAAAAGCGAGAGCACACAAGGAAGGGGTGAGGATAGGTAAGACACCTAAAAAATTAGCTAGCATTTGTTGCCCTTAACGCAGAGAAACTAAAGCAGATACCTTAAAAGCAACTAAGGCCAATAGGAAAAGGGGATCAGGAACTAGAGAAAAGGTTAGATCAAAAAGAATTAACCTAGAAGGTAACACCCACGCACAGGAAATCAATGTGAGTCAACTCCCTGTATAGCTATCCTTATCTCAACCAGCAAAAACCCTTGTTCCTTCCTATTATTGCTTATACTCTCTCTACAACAAAATTAGAGATAAGGGCAAAATAGTTTCTGCTGGGTATTGAGGGGGTGGGGGGGAGAAGGAGGGGGCGGAGTGGGTGGTAAGGGAGGGGGTGGGGGCAGGGGGGAGAAATGAACCAAGCCTTGTATGCACGTATGAATAATAATAAAAAAAATGTAAAAAAAAATTTTTTTTTAGAAAGGAAGGGGGGGATGAAACCCAATGCAAGCAAGTTCAGCTAACACAAAATCTTTTCACTTTTTCTTGGATTCCTTTAAGTCAGTGACATTCTGGGTGTGGGCATCACCTGGGGAGTGTTGGAAATGCTTGTCCTCAGGCCCCACCCATGCCTTCTCTCGCACACTCTGGGGGAGAGCAATCTGGGGCAGTCTTCTCTGGCCAGGTGATTCTGATGAATACTGGCGCTTGAAAACTATTGCTTTGAACCAGTAAGTCCAGTCCTAGACCGATTTACTTAAAACAGTAGAATATAAAGAAAGATGATGCTTAAGAGTTGTGTCTGTGTCACTTTAGATCAAATCTTACTAGATTGTTTTATGTTAATCTCGTGGTAGGAGATGGGGCTTTGCATCAAACAGAACTCCATTCTCACCCTCATCTTGATACTTATTAGCTGCATGAAATTGGACAAGCTGTCCCACTTCTTCAAGCCTTTGATTTTTTTAATCTGAAAAATCTAGAATAATAGCATCTCCTTCAGTTACTGTGGAAATTAAGTGAAATGATGATAAAATTGCTAGTACATGATAAGCATATAAAAAGCTCTCAATAAATTTCAGCTCCTAATGAATATGAGTGTGGAATTAGGGCTACTAAGTATTTTTTGTAAGAAGTTTCATTTTACTATTTTGTGGGCAAGTACCAATCAATAATACAAAAATGATTTTTCTTTCTCATAGAATTATACTCCTGAATTTCTTTCTCACTACCATAAGGGAAACTTTACAAACATGATCTTTAGTGGCACTGTTGTATGTTCTTTCCTTCTTTTAGAAATACATTGTAATAGTGGCTGGAAGTAAAGGGGAAAAAAGATGTGAAGTAAATTCACTTTTTTGGAGGCAGAGTCAGCTCTCAGATTTTACTTCTTTTTTTAATTAGTGTATGCTAATTGTCCAAAGTGAGGGGTTTCATTGTGATATTTCCATACATACATATAATATACTAATATTCACCCTCTCTACCACTGTTTTCCCCCTTCTCTCTTATCTCCCCTTTCTAAATTTCTTACAAGTTTTATATAAGCTTCACTATGATCTTTTTGCACATACATACAATGTATTTAGATCCTATTCTCTCTCCCACCTTTTCCCCCTCCAATCTCCCTCAGGACTTCACTTTGCAGCTGGAGCAGCAGTCAGGAGGACTAAGTGCTTATTTATAAGCACTGACCGCCCCCCCATCCCAGACTAGCTGAGAACACATTTCCCATTTGTCTAAAATAGACATCTAGCCTGAGAGCACACAGAGCACAAACAGAGGACTTAGGTCTCAGGCCCTGTCCTGCCAACAACTTACTGTGCTGCACTCAGTGAGTCTGTTACCATCTCTAATCCTCAGTAATACTGCATAGGCTACCTGAGCTCTAGCTCCCTCTTGGCTCTGACACTCTGAAATTCTGTCTTTAGTCTTAAACAGTTTTGTTTTTTTTTCTTCTTAGATTGGCCTTAGGAAGCATAGTGCTTAAATGTATCTGGGGCAGCTCTTTGGGATGTTGGAGGGAAAATCAACATCTGAAAGTGAGCGTTAGAGGGAGGCAAACCTTCCCACAGAGAGAACATCCATGTGGATCTGCCTACCTCTCTCAGGGACCTCCGTATCCGCTGGGCTGTACCATCAAGGCCCAAACTCAGGAAACAAATCCTTTAGGCCACGCAGAAAGTAGGTAACTACCAGGTCAATGCTCAGCCTCCAGCAGGCACACCCACCCCCACTTTTATGTCATGAAAGTTAATGAGCCAAGGGTAATTTTTGATCAGATGGTAGGTCAGAGGGCCTCTTTGGCCAGGCAAAGTGTGATGCCTGTCAAAACTGAAGAATACCCTCTGGCACCTCTACCCCTTCAGTAGCCACAACAGAGGCAGCTCTGACCTCAAATGCATTTTTCTCAGGACTTCTGGGACAAAGGACCCGCCTGGACTGGCCTGGCCTTGTTATCTCTTGCTGTCAATCAGCTACACTGCATTTTCTATCGTGTGTTTTATTTACAAAAGCCTTCTTAGCTGCCCAACAGGAAAGCTTGGCTGAGGTCCCAGAGTTAGTTTGAAGGCCAGACAAGAACTGGTTTAATGGGAAAAAATACAGTGGATGGTGCTGGGCCTGCAGCCTGCAGAAACCCACATCACTAGTCAGGCATGGTAGTACATACCTGTAATCCTAGCTCTTGGGAGGCTGAGGCAGGAGGATTGTAAATTCAAGGCCAGCCTGGGATACATAGGGAGATCTCTATCTCAAGAAAGAAAGAAATCCACTTCCTTGCACACAGAGGCAGTGCGTATAACACAAAGAACAGACAGACCGGCCTGGAGTCCAACTAAACCTACTTCTCAGCTGTGTGACTCAGAGTAAGTTATTTAGCCTTCCAAACCTTACTTTTCTCATCTATAAGAGAGAGGTGACACCACTTGGCTCACAGGATGGCTGGGTGTTCTATGTAGCATCAATAGCTTGGAAGGTGGAATTCTGGGTAGTTTGTTTTCCTGATGCTCAAAGGCATGGAGTTGTGCTAGTGAAAAGTTAGAGGTTCAGCTCTGACCTTGAGGTGTGACATGGTGTGACAGGTAGAGCCCATGCATGGTCTGAGGATGGTATTGATGCTTACAGCTATGACTAATCCCTTCTCTTCTTGAAATTTTCTAGTCTCTCACTGGAAAACCTAATACCTTTCCTGCATCCTGAGATTATGGTTATGAAAATGCCTTGTAAATTGTAAAATACTATAACCATTTTATCTCTTCTTATTAGCACATACTGGTATGTAATTGAATCCTTCCACCACCTGGGCATGTCATTAGACCTATCTGGTATATCAGTCAGAATTCCAGCAGGAAACAGATGGCAGATTCCAACTGAGTTGTTTGATTACAGTGTAAGAATGGGATTATTTCCACAGTCAGTGCAGTATCTCAGAGCTAATAACTGCAAGGAACCCTTGCTACCCTTAGGCCTTGAAAGAGCAAGGGAGAAGCAGTTACTTGGACCCCAAGATGGCAGCTACATGGAGAAGGCCACCACGAAGAAGCTGTGGCCTTCAGAAGAGGGATATGCCCTCTATGGGCAGAGGGAGTTGAGCAAGTACTACCCTTACCCTGATGTCCTCCTGCCCTCTGATCTCCTGTGAGTGCTTCCCTTCGTCCTAGCCATCCTGGAAGCCAGAGTTAACAATTAAGAGAACCCACTGATACAGTTTACATAGGCCACCTTCCCAAGACACAGCACAGGGTGGAAAAGGATGGAAAGCAGGTCTGGAGGGGCAATTAGCAGGTCACCAGCATCGTGGCCCTTAATGTATTTCATAACTGAAAGGAGGTGTTAGACGAGATCATATCTCTTTCAACTCCATCCTCTGAGAGATGTCAGTACTTTTTCCAAGCTTCAGATCAGGACTTAGGGCTACACCCTAGGAGAGAATCAAGTCCTCTCCTGGGGAGATCATTAGTCTTCCATGTTAATCAAGAGGACATCTCTTTCTGGCAGCCTCCAATTTAAATTGCCCTATCGGAGTCCCATATTCAAAGCCACCGAGGGAGTCATTCTTTGGATAATTATATTTAATATTCATTTTTCTCTTTTAACCAGAGTAGGCCAGGTGCATGTCTCAAATTCTTTCCCTCATTGGAAGCAATGTAACGCAGTGTAGAAGTCCCTTAAGACGTTATCTTTAGAAATAAATTGTGTGCACATGAATACCCTGGAGTAATCCAATTTCTTCCTGTGCCTTCTAGCTGACAGGCAGTGTGGCTCCCAGGGGAGAAATCAAAGTGCTGAGTAATTCTGGAGAAACAATAGCTCCCAAATGCCCTTTTTTTAGCTCCAGCTCCCATTCCGGATGGTGACATAAATCATGTGCCTATATAAGAAAGGATTACAGGGCTTCCCAGGAAATCTCAGCGTGGACAATTTAGAACAGTAGTTAAAACCAAGGACTCTGGAGTCAGTAAAATCTAGGTTCATGTCCTTTCTTTGCTACTGTCTTGTCTTTGTGACTTTGGACACATGACCTAAAATTCAGTCTCCTTAGCTGTCAAATGAGCCTAACAATAATGCCTTACCTACCTCCTGGGGTTCTTTCAAGAATTGAATGAAGAGCAGGGGGTGTGGCTTAAGTGGTAGAGCACCTGCCTACTAAGCTCAAGGGCCTGAGTTCAAATCCCAGTGCCAACAGCAAAAAAAAAAAAAAAAAAAGGCTGGCACCTTGCTCTGGTTTCTGTCTCTCCATGTGATCCTTTCCTTTTACACGTGCTTCTATTATGATGCCCTCTATGAGGCTGTAATGCAGTCAGAGGACGCTCACAAAAGCCAGTGCTATGCTCTTTGGACTTTCAGCCTCCAAAGCTGTGAACTAGATGAACCTCTTTTCTATAAATGTATCCAGCCGTGGGCATTTTGTTATAGCAACAGAAAAAGGACTAAGGCATCCAAGTGCTATAATTCGGGGGTAGGTTTTAGCTCCCTAAGCAAATCATCATGAAAAAATGTGTGTTAGTTATAGAATATATTATAGGATATAATGTATAGACTACAAGGGAAGGAAAGACCACTCTGGTTCTTTATTATAGTAAATCTAGAATCAAATGAACTCAGGCACTAAATAGAGTGACAAGCATAAGCTCTACATGATCAACAAGCATGACAACATGATATACCTAAGGGAAGGCAGCCTGCAAACATAGAACTTTAGAAAGAAAAAAGGAAGAGAGAAAGGAAAGGAGGAAGGTTTGAAACATATTTGCTTTTTGTTTCTTTTTTTTACAGGGGGAGCACTGGGGTTTTGAACTCAGGGCCTCACACTTGCTAGGCAAGCACTCTACCACTTGAGCCATTCTGCCAGCTCTGTTTTGTGCTGAGTATTTTTAAGATAGGGTCTTATGAACTATTTGCCGGGAGCTGGCTTTGAACCATGAGCCTCCTGATCTAGCTAGGATTACAGGTGTGAGTCACCAGCACCTGGCTACTTTTTGCTTCTTGTTTTTAACATATTTTACTTTTTATTATTTACCATTTATTTATTAGGAATTGGCAAGTTCTTTTCCCATGAGATCATGAGGTAAGAACCTCAACCTTTGGTGGAAGAAGCTTTCTCTCTCTCTCTCTCTCTCTCTCTCTCTCTCTCTCTCTCTCTCAATGGAGGAAACTGCTGCTGCTCAGAAAAGGTAAGTGATTTATCCGATGGTAATCACAACATTGTTGCCTTTAACCTTTGCTTTGGTAATGACACACCTGTAAAATTCAAACAAACCCTTGACTTGTTTAACAAGTTGGCATTATGAGTCCGGGAGGTTTGTACATAGCAGCATGTCCAACTATGGAATATGGTGTTGCAACTGGTGGGTCTCTTGGGGGTTTTTGGTCAAATGTCTTAGGGTTCTCTTGCGATGAGAATATTACTGTGAGTAAAATTTTAAGGCCAAAGGGGAAACCCTCCTTTAATTATGGAACCCTTCCAATACATCTGAATGGATTTGGCAAAGTATATGTAGTGTCCTCTAATGGAGCTCAGGCAAATCAGTCCAGAAACACTCCCTGAATGTAATTAAAATCCATATATCAAGCTGGGCCCCAAGTGGCTCATGCCCAGGAGGCAGAGATGAGGAAGATCGTGGTTCAAAGCCAGCACCAGCAAAATAGTTTACAAGACCCTATCTCGAAAATACTCAACACAAAGGGCTGGCAGAGTGGCTCAAGAGGTAAGGGCACTGAGTGTGAGGCCCTGAGTTCAGTATTGCCAAAACAAAATTTAAAAATTTACCAGAATACAACCACATTCCTTCCCTTACATCTTGCCTCTGGTTGTTTTCATACTACAACAGTAAAGTTGAGTAGTTGTGATAGAAACTGTAGGGCCCACAAAGTCTAAAATATTGTTTCTGGCTTTTTATTTTGAAAGTCTGTGGATCCCCTGGTCCATGGTATAAACTTAACCTGTCTTCTCCTTGATTACTGTCTTTGGATATGGTTATAGGTCAATCTAGGACCAAGATCAGGGTTCAATCTTGGGTCATTGAAGATTACAGTTCCACCAATTTTACCTTGTCTAGGGCTTTTCTCCATCTGCTTGACCTCAAAGAGTGCTATGTGTCTCCACCTCTTCTGGTATGGCTCAGAGAGGGGCCCCAGAACAGCATATGACTTCATAGCCTAAAGGGGAAAGAATGTGCATAAACAAAAGCTTGATTTGCCAGAAAACTGCCCTCATTGACCCCATCCTATAGCCATGGCACATTCCACTCATGGCAGGTAACATCTAACTCAAAAAGAGGCTGTCTAAGAGCCCAGTGGGTCCCAAAAACCCACTAATGACCCTCTATGGATGAATGATACTGTGCTTTTCAAACTGTGCCTGAATTTGAAGCAAGTTCTCCTTACACTGCAGTCCCAGTGGAGGCCTTGGACAATCTCCACAATTTACATATTTAAATGGTGATGGCTTCCAGTCTTATTGCCCAGGTTTTTCTGCTCAAAATGCCCTTTTGGATGCCCTCCCAGGAATTCAATTGCTTCAGTGAGAGCTTCTGTGCCTGGCAGCCTCAGCTCCATTCATCAATAAGCAGGTCTTCCTAAGTCCTCTTGCTAAGCAAGCCTGGTATGGTTGAGGAGAGGAAATAAGAGCCATGCAAACCAGGCCTCACATTGAAAAACCTCAAATCAGACTTCAGAATCATCTACAACAGATGATTCAAAGTCACCATGCTAACCCTTCTGGAATTGACCTCTGTCCTGGACCATGGCACTTAGAATGCACCTGAGAATACTGAATAGGATCCAATATTGCTTTAGAACTTCTGCAATAATTTGTGACTAACACTTGTTTTAACCCATTTAGGCTACTGTAAATACCTAGGACTGGATTATTTGTAAACAACAGAGTTTCTTTCTCACAGTTCTGGAGTATGGGAAGTCCATGATCAAGGTGTCAGCAGATTTGGTGTCTGGTGAGGGCTCTGTGCTTCTCAGATGACATCTACTGTGGCATCCTCACATGAAGAGGAAGGCCGCTCCTTCAATGGCATTTGTAAGGTCACTGATTCCAATCACGAGGGCTAGCCCTCTTATGAGACTAAGTCACTTCCCCAAAGGCCTTATCATTTAATATTATTATATTATAAATTAGGTTCCACCAAATAAATTTGGGGGATACCACTATTCAGACATAGCAACATTCTAAAATTACATTTTGACTTTTTTGTAGTAAAATTTTAATTTTAAAAATGTAAGCATTAATGATAAAGCGAGAGCACACGAGGGAGATATGAGGATAGATAAGACACCTAAAAAACTAGCATTTGTTGCACTCAACTCAGAGAAACTAGAGCAGATACTTTAAAGCAACTGAGGCCAATAGAAGGGGACCAGGAACTAGAGAAAAGGTTAGATCAAAAAGAATTAACCTAGAAGGTAACACACATGTACAGGAAATCAATGTGAGTCAACTCCCTGTATAGCTATCCTTATCTCAACTAGCAAAAACCCTTGGTCCTTCCTATTGTTGCTTATACTCTCTCTTTAACAAAATTAGAGATAAGGGCAAAATAGTTTCTGCCAGGTAGCGAGGGGTAACAGAGGGTAAGAGGAGGGTAAGGGAGGGGATGGGGGGAAGGGGGGAGAAATGACCCAAACATTGTATGCACATATGAATAAAATAAAAATTAAAAAAAAAGAAAAAAAGTAAGTATTTAAAATACACACAGCTTATATGATACTGCTTTAGAACTTCACGCTTTGATTTATTGGGAACTACAAATGCCAGAAGAATCTCAACTTCTGTCTTCCAAAAGCCCTGACGCCTCAGTCAAGTTAATGTAATCCAGAAAGTGGGCACTGATCTTTCCTAAGGACATCCCCGAGTTTGCATAATTGGGTCTGGCTCACTTCCTACTACCATGTGCCCCATTATTTATTCACTTCCAGATCCACATAGACTAATGGGGAGAATCTGTCATCATGGAAACCATCTCTTCCTTATCTCTCCCTCCTGGAAAAAGAGGAAGAAAGATTAGCCCTCAAACAGGGATTATTGTAAAGTTTCAGACATGGGACAACCCAAGAGCTGTCTGTGAATTCCATCAGTCCCAGTGGTAACCCAGCATAGCACATGCGTGAACATCACCAGAAGACGAGCAAGTAGCAGGAATGTCTGCAAATCACCTCTTAAACTTGGCCTGAAGCTGCCTACAAAGCTTATATTTATACACAAATATATTTTAATATGCATTCACACACAAATGATATATTTTATAATCCATAACTATATGCAATTTAGTTTATAATATCCATGATTTATACTGTATAATAGAGTGGGGGTTGCTGGAGATCAAACCCAGCCCGTATTTCCACATGTGTATGTTTTTGTGCATGTATATGTGCGTGGGTATGTATGTGTACTCCAACCCCAAGGGACCCCTCAGACTCTAGGCCTCATCAGATCTTGTAAAGATGCAGTGGTTTTAAACCTATACTTGAAATGGGGAGTGAAGTTCAGAAATCAGCGCTCGTAAGTAGCACTGCATCTTTACATGATCTGTAAGCCCAGCATCCAGAGGTCCCTTGAGGTTGGGGTATTCATTAATTTAATCAACTCTCACCAGACTGCCTAGATACTCAGAACTAAAGGAGATGAATAAGGTAGCCCTGCCTGTAAGAGGCTCACAGAATAGAGAGGAAGATTGACTCCAGTTTAGGTCAGACTACAAAAAATGTTGTTCTCGAAATATAAACCAGGTCCAGTTTTATCTCCAAGGGGAAAGCAATGAATTGGGGCTAGAGGAAGACTTCACCGAAAGTAATATTTGGGCTGGGAATTGAAGAATGATTAGACTTGGATAGATAAAAGTGAGGAAGGTTTTCTACTCAACTTTTTTTTTTTTTTTTTTTTTTGGGTGGTACTGGGATTTGACTCAGGGCCTCACACTTGCTAGGCAGGCATTCAACCACTTGAACCACACTCCACTAGCCTTTTTTTGTGCTAGGTGTTTTCAAGATAGGTTCTCTCAAACTATTTCCCTAGGGATGGCTTCAAATCACAATCCTCCTAATCTCTGCCTCCTGAGTAGCTAGGATTACAGGCGTGAGCTACTGGTGCAAACACTATATGATCACCTACCCTCTACCAATCTGGATTCTCAGATTTTGTAACACTGTTACCATGCCAGGTGGCATCAGAGCCAGCACTATCCCACTAGAACCTTGATCTATTAGGAAAAGCATCCTCCTTCTAGACTTTCAGAGGCCAAAATTGGAAGCTCAATAAATCAAGCTATATTTCAGTCCCACTTCCAGTCTTATTTACCCTGAAGGCTAGCTTAACCTTACATGGTAGCCCTTAGGGGCAGGAAGTACAAATATGTTTTTAGGTGTTTTTGGTGGGACTGGAGTTTGAACTGAGGGTTTTACACTTGCAAAGGAAGTTCTTTACCCCTTGAACCACACTTCCAGTCCAGGAAGCACAAATGTGAATAAGACATGGTCCTTGCGCTTGAAGAGTTCATTTGGTCAAGGAAAGAAATATGGATATGTATGCGATATCACCTAAAAGACATAATAAAGGTATGTTCAAATATTACAGGAGGGGAGCAGCAAGAGGAGATGTAATCAAACATAAAGAGGCATGAAAACATGAGCACCTGTGGCCAGAAAGAAACAGGAGGCATTTATTTTCACCCCATTGGTTCCTAAGCCTACAGAGTCATCAAAATCATTTGGGGAAAAATTAAAATATTGCAGACCCCTTCCCTCCATGCACACTCCAGAGGAGGTTTGAGGTGGAGACTAGGACTCTACATCAGAATCCCCTTAGGTGATTCTGATGATTGCTGGGTTAGGAACCACAGGTGTGAAGAACAGACCCTCCACCCAGCCTCTTCTAACTCAGTGCCCACTTTCTCTTGGTAAAATAATGGTATTCAGTACTTTCTCTCTGCAGCAAAAAGGAATTGAGAGTTCTGTGGTCATTACAGCTGACTGCCCAGGTGAAATTTCAGTTCTGCTTTAGGAAGACGAAAGACACCTGAGACCAAAGACGACCGACACATTCAAGAGGCAGTCTGCAGGAGTTGTGTAAGCTCTTTCCCCTCACAGATGCAGCACCTGTCAAGCTGCAGGGAGAGAAAGGGTCAGCCTGACCAGGAAAGTGGACTGAGAACAAGACTCTCAATGACAAGCCCTCAGAGAGAATCAGCCTATGTCTGTGAACCCACACCCACTAAATGACTTTTCCTGACTTCCTCGGTTATGGCTACCTTCTGTGCATTTGGGGAATTCAAAGCTGGATCACTCAGTTGTAACATGCAGTGTGTTCCTAGATCTCCTAGGCAGATGTGCACACAAGTGTGTGTGCGCATGTAAACAGAAAGATAAAAAGTCTTCCCACCCATGAACATGGAATATAAATTAAAAACAAAGCTTGTTTTTTTTTGAAAAGGTCAGTGAAATCAGTAAGCTTCTTATTGATTATTTTCTTAGTTAACCTGAAAAAAAGGTTAACTAAGAAAAAAAGAGAAAACACAAATTACTAGCATCAGAAATGAGAGGACATCACTACATATCCCACTGACATTAAAAGAATAATAAATATTATAATCCAGTCATGTTTATCACAGCACATTCACAACAGCTAAGCTGTAGATTCAGCCTGGGTGCCCAACAACTGATGACTGGATAATGAACATGTGGTACACATTCACAATGGAGTATTGTTCAGCTGTAAAAAAGAAAGAAATTATGTTGTTTGCAGAAAAATGGATAGAACTGGAGATGATCATGTTGAGTGAGATAAACCAAGATCAGCAAGGCAAATATTGCATGTGGAATCAAGACCTTAAAAAAAAAGATATGAATGTGAAAGGGGGACTGATTGGAGGGGAAACCGGTGTGGGAGGGTGAATATGATTGAAGTTCCCTATATATGTATGAAAACAGCATAATGAAACCCAATAAAAGTTGTTTAAAAAGGCAGGGGAGAAAGAGGGATTAAGAACAAATAATACAGAGGATGATTTTTTTTTTTTTTTTTTGCTGTACTGGGGTTTGAACTCAGGGCTGGCACCTTGAACCACTCCACCAGCCCTTTTTAGTAATGGTTTTTTTTTTTGACATAGGGTCTCACAAACTATTTGCCCAAGCTGACTTTGAAGCTCAATCCTCCTTATCTCTGCCTCCTGAGTAGCTAGGATTACAGGTGTAAGCCACTGGTGCCGGGCACAAGGGATGAATTTGATCAAAGTATATTATATGTATATATGGAAATATCACAGTGAACCCCCTTTGTACAATTAATTTACACTAAAAATTTTTCTTTAATATTATGAGCCAGGTGTGGTAGTGCAAGCCAATTTATTTAGTTCTTTGATTTCTTTCATCAGAGTTTTGTATTTTTTCATATAAATCTTGGATGCATACTGTTAGGTTTCTCACTAAGGATTTCATTTTGGAGTGCTAATGCAAATTGTAGTCTTGGGGAGTTTTTAGTTTTTTTTTTTTTTTTTTTTTGCAGTTCTGGGGTTTGAACTCAGAGCCTTACACTTGCTAAGCTGTACCACCTGAACCACTCCCACCAGCTCAGTAACATGTTTTTAATTTCAGATTCCACTCTTCACTGATGGTATATAAGTAAATGATTGACTTTCATATATAAACCTTGTATCCTGTATCCTTCCTATAATCATTTATTAGTTCCACAATTTTTGTTGATTCTTTTGGATTTTACACCAATTTGCAATTATGTCATCTGCAAACAAAAAGTTTTCTTTCTTCTTTCCCAATTTGTATATCCTTTATTTCCTTTTCTTATCTTATTGCATTAGCTAGGATTTCCAGTACAGTGATAAAAATCAGTGGTAAGCTGGGCACAGTGATTTATAATCCTAGCTACTCAGGAGGTGGAGATCTGGGAGGATCACAGTTCAAGGAAACCCAGGCAAACAGTTAATGAAATCCCAACTCTACCAGCAAAATCTGGGAATGGTAGCACACATCTGCCATCTCAGCTACCTCAGAAGCATAAACAGGAACATCGTGGTTCAGGTTGGCCCAGACATAAACGTGAGATCCTATTTGAAAAATAACTGCAGCAAAAAAAGGCTGGCAGTGTGGCTCAAGTGGTAGCGCACTGGCCTACCAAGGCTCTGAGTTCAAACCCCAGTACTGCCAAAAGAAAAGAAAAAACTCAATGAGTGAAAAAAAAAAGAAATTATCCTTCAAAAATGAAGGAGAAATGAGGAATTTATCAGATAAACAAAATTGAGGGAATTTGTCTTTTATGCATCCATTTGTTGGAAATGTTAAAAGAAGTTCTTCAAAGAGGAGGAAAATAGTATAAGTTAGAAACTCAGATCTGCATAAAGAAATGAAGAGCACTGGAGAATAAATAAATAAAGATAAAACAAAAAACTTATTTTTCTTATACTTTATCAAACAGATAACTGTTCAAAAATAATAACATTGAGCAATGTTAATGAATATACATGTTTGTGCATTGGTATGCTTATGTTTAAGTGAAATGAATGACTAAAATGGAAAAAGAACAGGAGGAAGGAATTAGGAATATTTTGTTACTATAGTCCCTATGAACTGATACAGTGCTATTTGAAAGTGGACTTGGAGATGGCCGGGAGTGGTAGTACATGACTATAATCACAGCTGCTAAGATGGCATAAGCCATCTCATGTAGATTGAGGCTGACCCCAGGCAAAAAGTGGGAGACCATATCTGAAAAACAACTAAAAATAAAAAAGGGCTCAAGTGGTAGAGTGCCTGCCTAGCAAGCATGAGGCACTGAGTTTAAACCTTAGTATCACCAAAAATAACAAAACAAAAAATGCTAAATCATGCATAAGGTTCAGTGGTTAGAGCACTTACCTAACTAATGGGGATGTAGTTCAGTGGCAAAGTGCTTGCCTACCATGCTTAAGGCCATGGGTTCAGTCTTAGTACCACACACACACACACACACACACACACACACATTGTATGCCCACAAATTTCATAATCTATATGAAAACAAGTAATTTCTTAAAAATTACAATCTGCAAAAAACTCATGTAAAAAGAAACAGACAATCTGAACAGGTCTATACATGTGAGAGAAATTGAATCAATAATCAATAACCTTACAAAACAGAAAGTACCAAACCCAGATGGGTTCATTGGCAAATTCTACCAAACATTTAAGGAAAGAAATATACCAAATTCTCTTCAATTTCTTCCAGAAGAGAGAAGAAGAGAGAATATTTCCTAACTCATTCTATGAGGTCAGCACTACCTTAATACCATAGCCAGAGAAAAGAAAAGTACATACCAATGTCTCTCATGAACACAGAAGCAAAAATTTAACACAATATTAGCAAATCCAATCCAATGATGGATAAAAAGAATTATACACTGCCCAAGTGAGATTTATCCCAGGTATGCAAGACTAGTTCAACACCCACATATCAGTTTATGTAATCCAGCACATCAACAGGCTAAAAAATTACATCATGGACTGGGGGTGTGGTTAAGCAGAAGAGTGCCTGCTTTGCAAGTGTGAAGCCCTGAGTTCAACCCCCAATCCCCACCCCCCAAAAGAATAAAATCACTCAATCCCATCAACAAATGCAAAAGATGTTTGACTCTACCATTCGAGCCACAATCCCAGCCCCTGTTTGCTTTAGTTATTTTTCAGATAGGGTGTCACACTTTTGCCCAGGCTATCATCAGACTACTATCCTTCTACCTACATCTCCCATGCAGCTGGATTATAGAATAAAGCCACCACACCTGCCCTGTTTGTTGAGATGGGTGTCTCACTTTTTGCCCAGGCTGGCCTTGAACCATGATACCCTAATCTCTGCCTCCCAAGTAGTTGAGACTACAAGCATGAACCACTTTACCAGCTTTATTTTTATTTTGAGACAGGGTCTCACTAAATTGCTCAGACTGGCCTCAAATTTGTGATCTTCCAACCTCAGCCTCCTGCGTAGCTGGAATTATAGGCATGTACAACCATGCTCTCATAATATTTCTTTATTGTTCTTTCAATGTCAATGAGATGTTTAGAGATGTCCTCTCTTTCATTTCTGATGCTAGTAAAGTGTGTGTTCTTTCCTTTTCCTTAGAGACCCTGATAAGAAGTTCATCAATTTTATTAATATTTTTAAGGAGCAAACTTTTGGTTTGACTGATTTTTCTCTATTGATTTCTTTTTTTTTCCCTTTGGTAGGACTGGGGTATTGAACTCAGAGCTTTGCACTTGTAAAGCAGACACTCTCCTGCTTATGCCACATCTCCAGTCTATTTTGCTCTGATTGATGGGGTCTTGTGAACAATTTCCCTGGGCTGGCCTCAAACTGTGATCCTCCCAATCTCAGCCTCCCAAGTAGCTAGGATCATAGGCATGAGTCACCGGCACCCGGTTTTGATTTCCTTTCTTCACCTTTGTTGATTTCTGTTCTAATTCAATCATTTCTTTCCTTATACTTACTTTGGATTTCCTTTGCCCTTCCCTTTTTGTAGTTTCCTAAAGTGAAAGATAAGATTATTGATGTTAGGCCTTTCTTCCTTTCTACCATATGCTGGGACCCACGGGTTATTTAAAAGTGTGTTGCTTAGTCTCCAAGTATTTGGGGGTTTCCATTTTTCTGGTTTGGGTTCATATTGTAATTCCATGTGGTCTAAAAGCAGATGTTGTGTGGTTTCTATTCTTTTTAAACTTGTTAAGGTGTTTTTATGACCCAGAACGTTGTCTGTCTTGATGAATGGCCCATGTGAGTTTGGGAAGGATATGTAATCTTTTGTTGGGTGAAGTAGTCTACAGATGTCTACAGTTGGCAGTGGTGCCGCTGAGTTCAACATATCCTCACTGATTTTCCTCCCACTGGATCTGTTTCTGCTAGAAGTGAATTAAAGTGTCCGAGTACAATAGTCACTCATCTATTTCTCCATGAGGCTCTGCTTTTGTGTCAAGTCTTCGATGTTCTGTAGTTAAGCACATACACACAAAGCATCATGATGTCTTCTTGGAGAATTGACCCTTTTATCAATATGCCATGCCTGTCTTTATCCCTGACAACCTTCTTGCTCTGAGATCTGCTCTGGTAGAAATTAATATAGCTTCCATCGGTTTTGATAAGTGTTCACATGGTATATCTTTCTCTGTTCCTTTATTTTTAATCTACATGTATCCTTATATTTAAAGTAGGTTTTTTGTAACCTCCATATGGGTAGTTTTTTTTTTTTTCTTTTCTTTTTTTTTTTTTTGACAGTCTTGCTATGTAATCCTGAACTCACAGTCCTCCTGCTTGGCCTTTCAAGTGCAGAGATTATAGACATGTACCACCATGCCTGGCTCAGGTCTGGCTTTTTTAATTCACTCTGACAATCTGTCTTTTAGTTGATATATTGAGATAATTGACCCTTAAAGTGTTATTAATACAGTTGAATAAATATCTACCACATTTGTTACTGTTTTCTGTTTCCTTTGTCTCTGATACTATTCTTGTCTCCCATACTTTTTCTGCCTTTTGTGGTTTTAATTGAACATTTTATATGATTACATTTTCTCAGCATATCAGTTAAACATCTTCCTTTTGCTTTTCTTTTTTAGTGGCTGCCTTAGAGTTTGTAATTTATATTCACAATCCAAGTGCACTTTCTTTTCTTTCCTTTTTAAAAGTTTTTGATAGTACTAGGGTTTAAACTCAGTGCCTCATGCTTGCTAGGCAGGCACTCTACCACTTGAGCCCTTTTTTATTTTTAGTTGTTTTTCAGATATGGTCTCCCACTTTTTGCCTGGGGTCAGCCTCAATCTACATGAGATGGCTTATGCCATCTTAGCAGCTGTGATTATAGTCATGTACTACCACTCCCGGCCATCTCCAAGTCCACTTTCAAATAGCACTGTATCAGTTCATCGGGACTATAGTAACAAAATATTCCTAATTCCTTCCTCCTGTTCTTTTTCCATTTTAGTCATTCATTTCACTTAAACATAAGCATACCAATGCACAAACATGTATATTCATTAACATTGCTCAATGTTATTATTTTTGAACAGTTATCTGTTTGATAAAGTATAAGTAAAATAAGTTTTTTGTTTTATCTTTATTTATTTATTCTCCAGTGCTCTTCATTTCTTTATGCAGATCTGAGTTTCTAACTTATACTATTTTCCTCCTCTTTGAAGAACTTCTTTTAACATTTCCAACAAATGGATGCATAAAAGACAAATTCCCTCAATTTTGTTTATCTGATAAATTCCTCATTTCTCCTTCATTTTTGAAGGATAATTTCTTTTTTTTTCTTTTATTACTCATATGTGCATACAAGGCTTGGGTCATTTCTCCCCCCTGCCCCCACCCCCTCCCTTACTACCCACTCCGCCCCCTCCCTCTCCTCCCCACCCCCTCAATACCCAGCAGAAACTATTTTGCCCTTATTTCTAATTTTGTTGTAGAGAGAGTATAAGCTATAATAGGAAGGAACAAGGGTTTTTGCTGGTTGAGGTAAGGATAGCTATACAGGGCATTGACTCACATTGATTTCCTGTGCATGTGTGTTACCTTCTAGGTTAATTCTTTTTGATCTAAACTTTTCTCTAGTTCCTGTTCCCCTTTTCCTATTGGCCTCAGTTGCTTTTAAGGTATCTGCTTTAGTTTCTCTGCGTTGAGGGCAACAAATGCTATCTAATTTTTTAGGTGTCTTACCTATCCTCACCCCTCCCTTGTGTGTTCTCGCTTTTATCTTGTGCTCAAAGTCCAATCCCATTGTTGTGTTTCCCCTTGATCTAATGTCCACATATGAGGGAGAACATATGATTTTTGGTCTTTTGGGCCAGGCTAACCTCACTCAGAATGATGTTCTCCAATTCCATCCATTTACTAGCGAACGATAACATTTCGTTCTTCTTCATGGCTGCATAAAATTCCATTGTGTATAGATACCACATTTTCTTAATCCATTCGTCAGTGGTGGGGCATCTTGGCTGTTTCCATAACTTGGCTATTGTGAATAGTGCCGCAATAAACATGGGTGTGCAGGTGCCTCTGGAGTAACCTGTGTCACAGTCTTTTGGGTATATCCCCAAGAGTGGTATTACTGGATCAAATGGTAGATCAATGTTTAGCTTTTTAAGTAGCCTCCAAATTTTTTTCCAGAGTGGTTGTACTAGTCTACATTCCCACCAACAGTGTAAGAGGGTTCCTTTTTCCCCACATGAAGGATAATTTCAAAGGGAATAGAATTCTAAGCTGGTGCTTTATTTCTCTAAACACTCCTTTTGTTTGCATGGTTTCTGAGAAGTCACATATAATTCATAATTTTGTTCAGCTACTGGTAAGTTGTTTTCCCCCTTCTGGCTTCTTTCACCACTTTTTTTTATCTTTGATTTTCTGAAGTCTGATTATGATATACCTGTGTATGTGTGTGTGTGTGTGTGTGTGTGTGTGTGTTGTTGTTGTTGTTGTTGTTTGGCATTTATTTTACTTGGGGCTCTACTGGCTTTTGGGATTATACTTTGGTGTTCCTTTCTCTCAATCCTCTCCTTCAGGTATTGCCATGAGGTATATGTTACACCTTTTGTAGTCTCAGTGTTCCTGAAGATTCTGGTTTTTCAGTCTTTGTTTTTCAGCTTTATTGTCATGTCAAGTTCAGAGATTCTTTCCCTAGCCATGTCCAACTTTGAACTAATCAAAGCATTCTTCACTCCTGACACAGTATTTATTATCTGTAGCATTTCTTTTTTATCCTTTCTCAGAATTTCCAACTCTGTTTACATTATCCATTTGTTCTTACCCTTAGCATCTTAATCATAATTTTAACAAAATTCCTGGTTTAAGCATTCCAGCATTTCTGCTGTATCAGACTCTGATTCTAATGCTTGCCTGGTCTTTTCAAATTGTATTTTTTAATATGCCTAGTATTTTTGCTATTGTTATTGTTGTTGAAAGGTAGACATGGTGTGTTAGGTAGAAGGCACTGAAGTAGTTGGGCCTTTGGTGATGTGTTATAGCCTGTGGAAGGAGAAGAATTCTGTGGACTTAGAATAGGTGTCTGTCTTTTGGGGAGCCTGTGCCCATGAACTGTGAACTTCACCAGTGTTTCCCTATGCTGTTCCCCTTAAGTTGGACAAGGTGGCTACAGGGGGCCAGACTCAGTGTTATGGTTTAGATATGGAATGTTTCCAAAAAAAAAAAAAAAAAACAACCTCATGGATTGAACTCTCAGTTCCCCATTGGAAACCAAGGTGGGGCTTTGGGACCAGCTCATGAGGCCTCTGGCACCATCAATGGGCCAGTCTATTGATGGACTCATGATCTGATGGCATTGTTGGAAGGTGGTAGAAACTAGAAGGCGAGGCTACTTGGAGGAGGGGTGTCACTATGACTTTGAAAGATACACCTTGTCCCCAGTCTCTCTCTCTCTCTGTCTCCCCCACTCTCTTTCCCAGTCCACACAAGGTGGTATCTCTATTCTTTCTCATGTTCCCCTCCATGATGCTCTGCCTTATCATGGCCCAAAAGCAACAGAGCCAGGTGACCATGAACTGAAATCTCTGAAACCATGAGCCAAATTAAATCTATCCTCCCTTAAGTCGTTTATCTCAGATATTTTGTCACAGCAATGGAAAAGTAACTAGCATATTCAATGTGTTAAGCTCTGATACAATAGTTTCTCCTGAGGGCAAACTCTATAAAAAAGAACAGAATGCATTAGTATATTTAAAAATAGATCATTCCCCACCCCCTTTTTTCTCTGATATTTGATGTGAGGATCTGACACAAAAAAGTTGTGGCTCCCCCATGACTGGGCCCCCTGAAGTTTTTAACTCAGACTTGCCTACACTGAGCCTCCAGCAATTCATCAATTAAGTTCTGGTTTTTCCTAACCCTGCACTGGTTCCCACAGAGGTTTTGCTCTCATAAAATATCTGTCCCTGTATCCACCTGTCTGTCCCGCCAATTTGAGAGGCAAAAGTTTACTCTATGAACTCATTTCTCTGAAGACCTAAGAAAAGCTGTTGATTTTTCATTTTGTTCAGCTTTGTTTTCATGTTAAGGACAGAGTTATGACATCTAAGCTCCTTACATGCCAGAGTAGAACCCAGAAGTCTCTCTCTAGAATTTTCCAGTACTTTCTGTGTTAGTTAACATTCTATTAACGTACAAATTTCAAAAATAATTGACTTATAAAGAGAAAAGTTTTATTTCTGGCTTATACATCGGGAGGTTTTGGTCCGTGGTTGGTGGGCCGTGTTGCCTTGGGCGGGTGGTGAGGGAGCATGCCATGGCAGCTAGTGTATGGTAGAGCAAAGCCACTCACTTCGTGACCAGAACATGAAAAAGAGAGGAAGAGGAAGAGACTGGCGTCCCACTAATACCTTCAAGGGGACTCCCCCAGTGAGTGGAAGACTTCCCTCTAGGCCCTACCTCTTACAGTTTCTACCACCCAGTAGCACCAAACTGGGGAGCAAGCATTTAACACATGGGCATTTGCAGGCCTACTAGTAGCATTTCTCAGTACTCAGGGTCTCAATGGTCTTACTCTGCTCAGCTAGAACTGATCTTCAGTTAAGCTAAACATCTGGTAAATACTTTCACACGCGTTACCTCATGAATCCTCACAATAGTCCTGAGCTGCAGGTCAGATGACTATTTCCCACTTTATTGATGAGAAAGCAGATACTCAAAAAGCTAAAATTGCTTGACAAGATCACACAGGTGGTAAATGGTAGAGCCAAGATTAAAGCCAGGACTTCAAGCTGGGGATGGGGCTCACTGGGAGAGCACTTGCCCAGCACATGCAAGGCCATGAATTCAATCCCAGCACTGTCAGCAAACAGTCAAACAGATTAAAAACAACTAGGTCTTCTTCTGACACCATTTTGTGAATCGGCCAAAATGGCAGCCCCGCCCCTTAACAGAAATTCCCATGCTCTAAGACAGCCCCACCCCTACCAGAGACTACCGCGCATGCGCTAACTTCCTTACCCACCCCCTTCTATAAAAGCCTCGCCCAGAGTCTGGGCTGCGCCGTCTTTCCCCGGCCAGCTTGGCAGTTTGAGCCTGCCATTAAACTTTGCTCTTGGACGTGAGACTTTTCTCCTGAGCTTTCTTTGAGAGCAGTGTTTTTCCTAACAAAGACCAAGGACTTAACTTTAGAAAATGAAAAGTCTCAGGCTAGAGGCATAGCTCAAATGGTAGAGTGCCTACCTACCAAGCACAAAGAAGCCCTAAGTTCAAACCCTAGTACTGCCACAAAAAAAAAAAAAAAAAGAAAGAAAACGAAAATACTCAAGTGATTTTCTGTTCCTCCTCCTTCTTTTTCTGGGATCTTCATTCATCTCTGGATTTTCACGGGAGTCAGGACTGCCAGGCGCTGAGGTCCACCCCTAAATCAAAGCTAAGGCAGACGCTTGAGCAACTATACAGCAAACACAATTTTGGTTGATTCCGACTTTCCCAAATGCACTGCCATTGTCAGCAGACACCTGGCTCAGCCCGATTTCAACAACCTATTCTCCCATTTTATGTTGGACTGGGTAGACCAGAGCTTCTTAACCAGAGTGGATGGATTCCTCACAGTCCTTGGGGGTCTCACAAGGTTTATGAATCTCTTAAAATCATGTTACTTTTTGTTTGTTTGTTTTTTTGGTTTTTTTAATCCCTCTGTCATAAACTTTATTTTTTTATTTTTATTTTATTCATATGTGCATATCATGTTACATTTTGTGAATGTGAGAAAATATGAATTTTTCTGAGGAGAGGGTACATATATCTTTTTCATTAAAGCCTCAAAGAGCTCTCCAATGCAAACAAGGGTAAAAATAAGTAATATTGGACTAGAAATGGTGGTGCATGCCTGTAATCCCAGTTACTCAGGAGGCAGAGACCCAGAAGATAATAGTTCAAAGCAATCCAAAAAATTATTGAGACCCCACCTCATCTCAACAAAGAAATGGGTGTAGTGGCTCATGCCTGTAACCATAGCTATGCTGGAGGCATTTATAGAAAAACCACAGTCTGAGGCTGGCCCCTGGGCAAAAATGAAGACCCTATCTGAAGATTAAAGTGAAAAGGACTAGGGGCATGACTCAAGTGGTAGAGCACCTGCCTAGCAAGCGAGGGGCTCTGAGCTCAAACCCCAATACTGCCACAAAAATATATATGTAGGGCTGTTTTTAAATTCCTAAGTTCAAACCACAGTACTGCCAAAAAAAGAAAAAGAAAATGCCTAGGGAGAAAACCAGACACAAGTAAGGAATGCAGCAGTTCATATCAGGAAATAATAATAACTCTAATACTTGGGTAATTACCCTTTTCCTCTGTGCTGATCGAGACTCAGATCTGGCTTTGGTGAAACCAAAGAAAAAGAAACCCCAGTGATCTCTGCTGAAACCAAAAGGATGCATCTGTTTCCTGAATCAGCAGATCAAATGGACCCTGCATCAGAGGCTGCCAGTACTGAGGTGCAATTTTCTTTCAGAGAAAGATGAAGCAGTGATGCTAAGTGGGGAGAGGGGAGGGGAGAGAAAAAATGAAGCTCTAGTTTGGGACCGTGCAATAGATTCTCCTCCTCCTCCTCCTCCTTCTATTCCTCCTCCTCCTTCTATTCCTCCTCCTCCTCCTCCTCCTCTTCCATCTTCATCTTTTTCTTTTATTAGTGCTGGGGATCAACCCCAGGACTTCACACGTGCTAGACACTACCACTGAGCTACATCCCCAGCATCACGGATTCTTGATATGGTACCTCGTCCAGACTAAAGATCACTCCAAACAGGTATCACTTCTAAAGTACCTGTGAGCTAATTCCTCTCTAAAATCATTATACAATGAAAGCTTTGGCTTGGTCTGTCTGATTTATTTCTGCAAGTGTTACATCGGATCTTGCTGCTCACTTCTGCATCTTACCCCACCTTCCATCCTGATCTAGTCATGCTAAATGTTTTGCCATGTTCTCAATTGCCTCTGCACCTTTGTACTTGCTGTTCCCTGTGCATTAGCCGTTCCCTCTGCCTGAAACACCTTCCCTCCCTTGTCACCCTGGCTATCTCCTCCTCAGCCCAAAGGACATTGCTTCTAGGGAGTTTTCTCTAACCCGTCAGGAAGAATCAAGTATCTGTCCTTGATATTCCCAAAATCTATTTGCTCCTTCTCATCCTAGTACCTAGTGGGACCATGCCACTCTAAGCTCTCGACGACTGGAACAGTTAGCTTCATCTGGAATCTCTGTCCACACCATAATAGGCTTTAATTGAATGCATGTGAAATGAACAAGTGGTTAATTTCCCACCAGTGCCTAAATTAATCATTAAGTAATAGGTCCTTATTCAAGTATTGTTCTGATGAAACTGATAGAATAATTCCCTGTTCCTTTCTTTCTTCCTTGGAACCCATGGATTTTGTTTAGTACTGACCCCTCAGCATCAAAATGTTCAATGTAACCAGATGTGGTGGTGCACACCTGTACACCACCAAAGCTGAGGCAGGAGGATCACAGGCAGCCTGGGTAAGATAGAGAGACCCTAACTCAAAAAAAAAAAAATGCTGACATAACACAACCCAGGTTATATTAATGGAGTTTTAAGAAAAAAAGGAAAGGACTGTTTTCTTATTCTAAAGACATGACTATGATGTTTGAGGTTAATGACCTTTGTTGGCCATTTTTTAAAAATTTGCTGCATGTCACATGAAATTCCTTTAACCAATGATTTTCCAAATGCTGAATCAGGGCTGCTTATTAAATCATAATAACATTCAACTTTAAATCCAAGAACTGTGGTTATAAAACAAAGAGATTCTATAAAGATTTTAGCTTCCTTCCTCTAAGAAAGGTAATTTTAACTTCCCCTATGAAAGGAAATTTGTGAAAAAAGAAAACAGAGATCAGTGACTTCAGTCCTTCCCTCTGATTGAAAAGAGCCTGGTCTCTGCTTTGCTAACTCTGCTTAGGGCAAATGAAAGCAATCATTCCACATACAAAAAGTAACACTTTGGTCCCTGAAACAGGATTTGAAATAAATCTAAATTCTTTTCTTTTATTTTTAATTGATGAATAATAATTATGTATATTTATGTGGTACAATGGGATGTTTTCATGTGTGTTTACAATTTGAAATGATAAATCGGGCTAATTGATAAATCCATCATCTCACATTTTTTTTGGTGATGGTGGAAACACTTGAAATTGACTCTCAAAAAAAAAAAAAAAAAGAAAGAAATCGACTCTTTATAAATCTAGATATTTAAGAAAAGAATCACTGCCTTCTTTTCCAAAAACAGGGAGCTGCAAAGAATGTCCCACTGATGTTAGAATTCTAGATTCTTTTTTCATGTCAGGATGGTATAAGATCATAAGTTTTTAGACTTAAAAGGGCTTTTGAAGATCCTTTAGGAATCAAAGCTTTCACTCTTCCCATCCTGAGTTATTCATGACTATCTGTCCTTACATCCCTGGGGAGCATAGGTGGAATTCAGCCCAAAATAGGCTCTTAGAAGAGTTGAAGTCTCTGAATATTTGGCCCAAGGATCATCTGCTCTAAATGCCTTCATTTCTCTCACAAGGAAGATGGTGTCTAAATACAGGCTCCTCACAGATATGTCTGGTGCTTTATGGCTTATGAAATGTGTTCTTATCACAGTATACAATGCAATAAATGACTCAGTGACTCTAAGGTCATCCTCTTGTTAATGGTGGAACCTGGGCCAGATCTAATGGTATAATGCAATTTGTCTTTCATCAAGATACACACTTTTTTTTTTTTTGATGTACTGGGATTTGAACTGAGTGCCTCATGCTTACTAGGCAGGTGCTCTACCATGTGAGCCACTGCACCAGCCCCTTTGTGTGTGGTGGGGGAGGTACTTTTGAGATAAGGTCTTGTGAGCTGTTTGCTGGGCTGATCTTGAACCTTGATCCTCCTGATCTCTTCCTCCTGAGTAGCTAGAATTACAGGACAAGCCACTGACACCTGGCTCATTGTTCAATTTTCATATACACATTCAAAGTACATCCGTCATATTCACCTTCCTTCACCCTCTCCCCTACTATTCAACAACTGCCAGTGATTTCATTATGCTATCTTCATAACACAGATGCAACGTATTTCAGTATCATTCACTCTATCATTCTGTCTGCTTCATGCTTTCTAGGCAGGTGGTCTACGGCTTGAGCCATGCCCCTAGCTCCAGAGCTTTATTTGAAATGGATGCATTAAGAGGGAAATGGAT
Source organism: Castor canadensis (assembly GCF_047511655.1). Classification (NCBI taxonomy): domain Eukaryota; kingdom Metazoa; phylum Chordata; class Mammalia; order Rodentia; family Castoridae; genus Castor; species Castor canadensis. Next base: position 183,389,206 of record NC_133386.1, on the reverse strand, counting down.
GGAATAAAACTGGCCATTCGTTATCAGTGTTGAAAAGGTGATAGTACCGGGAGGGGCCATTATACTGTTCTTTCTACTTAGGCATATGTTTAAATTTTTCTATTATGTTTTCAACATGGGGTGTTCAGGTAGCTGCAAGAAATTTAAAATGGCCAAAGGATACAATATTGACATATAGTAGGGAGAGGGAAAAAGGGACAGGATATAAGATTAAAAAGTTAGGATGGAACCAGACCACAGAAGTCCTAAAAACACACTGGTGGCATACTAGCCCATTTGGTTTTTACCTCCACAAGCTGATGTATTACAAACTTTCTGTGCACGAGAATCATCTAAGAGGGAACAAGAGAACACAACATAAGGGCTGGGGGTGTAGCTCAGTGGTAGAGTGCTTGGCCAGCAAGCATGAGGCCCTGGGTTCCATCTTCAGCACTGCCAAAAACAAAAACAGAAATAAAAAGGAAATACAAAGTAGTAACTATGAGCTATTTTCATCCACGGGGTACTGCACTTTCCTTATTCCCTGTCAGGTGGGCAAAGGATTCATGAATAGTCACGGGAATCCATTTTCCTGGCAACAGTGATTTGAGGAAGAGGGATGGGAAAAGGAAGGTAGAGGGTGGCGTCAGGAAGCCTGGAGCTACCAGCAACTATGTCTTCTGGAGACACAAAGGAGGACAGTGTGTAGTGGGAGGGAATGAACTCCAACAGATACAAAGGGAGGAAAGCCAAACTGGAGAAGAGAAAGAGAAATACGGAGACAGAGAGTAGCATCTGATGTTGATCAGTGCTGTCCAGAAGAAATATAACATCAGCCACAAATGTGAGCTACATGTGCAATTTTAAGTTTCCTAGTGTGCAAGTTAAGAAAAGTAAAAAGAAATAGATGAAATTTACTTTCAGGCTATACTTTAATTAATCTATTATAACCAAAATATGTGTCAACAGGTAATCAATATAAAAGATCACTAATAAGATTGTTTTCTCCTTTTTTCCATACATAAGTCTTTGAAATCCAGCATGTACTTTCCACTTGCATCATCACCTTTCCATCTGTGCTAGTTGAGTTCAAGTGCTCCAACTCCACAGCCTCATGTGGCTAGTGGCTGCCTTATTGACAAAACAGCCCCAGGTCTGTTCCTACAGAGGAAGTCAGTTCTCATTCTAACCATATTTTCTTAGAGTGTATATGTGGCATTGGTTCGTTCGTCACAGTTGTTTACATCTCCCTGGCAATCTAATGCCCATATTCTGAAATCATCTCCTTTAGCTAATGCTTCCACACCAAACCAGTGTGTCCCCTTCCCTAAACCAACCTAGGACCAAATATTGGGCAACTAGGGACAGTTCCTGTGTCCCAAAGCCCAAAGTACCCATCCTAAGCTGCTCACCCTACCATGCTTTGCTTTTGCTGCTAAAACCCCTAATAAAGGCTGTGGCCTATGCCTTCCCCTGCCTCCCTTCTGCTTCCTGACCAGACCTGGTGCTTCTCCATGTGGCTATGCATGGCATACATGGTCCCTTCCCCCTGGAAATGTAGTAATTCTTCCTTCAATGGCATTGACCTCTCTATGTCATCACTCAGACAACTCCATAGATTAAAACTCCACAGGTATGACTGAGACAGTTTTGCCCCCTGAATTTCCTAGTCGGAGGAAAGAATGGATTTGTTTTTCTGACCCTAAGCTAATTTGACATGAGTTTCTGTTTCTTGCAACCTAAAGAATCTAGACTAATATATACAGACCCCCGGGGTTCTATCTCAAGCTCTAGAATTTGCATCTTAATAAGATGATTCTTTTAGAGCTAACCACACACAGACCCCAGACTGAGTTTAAAAACCCTTGCCGGGACCCAAAAGACCATGGCAAGTAATTAAGCGGATGGGATGCAATAATGGATAGATTTTGGATGCAGGAAAATCACTGTTGGCAATTGATTTGGAAGATGAACCAAGAGGGCAAGAGATGAGAGAAAGGCCACTCCCAGGTCCTCACCAGTCCCCATACAAATTGGTGGCATGGGTTCCCCAACTTCTGTGCCATTCCCAGGCCACTGGGTGTAAAAGGAAAAGGAAGGGATGTGGGCATTTGCTGACGCCCAGGGCAGCTCCTGCTCCCTTTGTGCTGCTTGCCCAAGAGGGCGTATTTTTTGGGAAGGGATGTGTTCTGAAAGTAGGGAGGAAGTCACCACCCCACTGGAAAGAATCTGCCACCCTGCCTTCCAGCTGAAATATCAGATAGAGTCTTCTCCAGAGACAGCAGGGAACTGGAATGGCCAAAGGGATTTTTTTTTTTTTGAGGGATTGTATGAAAGAACATGATGTCTTAGGCAAAGGGAAAAAAGATAAGGGGAAAGTGGCAAATTAGAAAGTCCATTGTGTATGTTATCTCTGTTATTTTAGAATAAAAAAAAAAAAAGAAGTATGGCAGGCTGGGATCACAGTTCATGTCATCCCAGTGCAAAATCATTGCTTTTATCACTTTTATCACTTTTCCTTGTATTTTGGCATTTTGGCATTTTTTCCCCCCAGGAGTTTTCTGGCACCCAGTCCCCACACTGCCTGGCTAAGAAGAAGATCTGGAGGTTCACTGAGTCAAGCAAGGAAGTGAAGACAAGAGAAAGTAAGCGAGGAAGAGGAGGATGTGATGGTGTGAGATGTGGGGAGGTCCTCCTTTGGAGAATGGAGATCTGAAGTTATTGGGAATACTTTGGTGGTGGAGGCTAAGTTCCTACTTGAGCACAGGGCCAGTGGAATTGGGCACATGTAACTGACCATTATTTGCATATTTTAGTTCAAGAAGTTGGGCTTGGAGGTAACACTCAATGAAAAGGAATTGCCATGGGAACTGGTAATGCCCATGTCAGTAGGACTTTCCGTCCCTGAAGGTGGAGTTATAGGACACCAAGTTGAAATTTGTCGAAGTGTCGCTTCCTCCACAACAACTCTTTTGATCCCATTCTCTTCCCATCTTTAAGCACCATCTTGCTGGAATATACTCATATCACCTTCTTTTCTGGAACTTAACACAATTGGAGCTGAAAAATCGTTTGCTGCACTATCAGCTCCATGAGACCAGGAACCACTTTTGCTGATTCTCTGCTTTAACTCTGGTACCTCACATGATGTTAGAGCATAGCAAACTATTACTATAAGTAATATAGGACTGCTCAGCACAAACTTCTCAAGTTGTCTTTTCTTACCATCCATTCACTCTTCTGCCTGTTCCAATCAAATGACCCTCTATTCTGTCTCAGGGCCTTTGCACTTGCTGTGATCTGCTTATAAAGCTCTTTCAGGGCTGGTAGAGTGGCTCAAGTGGTAAAGTTGCCTACCTAGCAAGCCTAGCAAGCATGAGGCCATGAGTTCAAACCCCAGTACCACACACACACACACACACAGAGAGAGCTCTTTCAGAGTAGAGTACAGCACTGCTTGCTCCCTTACTCTCTTCAGTTCTCTGCTCAAATATAACCTTATCAGACCATCATAAGAAAATTAAAAAAGCACGCCACCCCATCCTTGGCTCTGCCAGTCTTTTGCTTGTTTATTGTTTGGTTTTTTTCTGTAGCTCTTATGACCATTGAACATACTACATATTTAGTTGTTTACTTGTTTATGGATTGTCTCTCATCCAGCAGAGTATATGCTCTGTGAAAAACAGATTTTTTTTGTTCATTTGCTTATTCTCACACACATTAGATACTCAAATATTTGGTGAAGGAGACAGAGAAAGAATTGACTAGGAGACTGAGTGACCAGAGGCAAGAAAAGAGAAATCAGAATCAGGTGCATAAAATATGATAGAAGCTTAGAAAGAAAAGGTTTGTTTTGGGGGGTTTTTTTTGCAGTAATGGAATTTGAACTCAGGGCCTCACACTTGCTAGGCTGGTGCTCTGACATTTGAGTCACTCTGCCAGCTGTTTTTATGTTGGGTATTTTCGAGATAGGGTCTCACAAACTAATTTTCCAGGGCTGGCTTCAAACTGTGATCCTCCTCATCGCTGCCTCCTGAATAGGTAGGAAGAAAAGCATCTTTTATTGTGGTAAAATGCATGTGACATTTAGAATTTCACACTTTAATCTTTTTTTTTTTTTTTGGTGGGATTGGGGTTTGAGTTCAGGGCTTCACACTTGCAAAGCAGGTGCTCTATCGCTTGAGCCACACTTCCAGTCAATTTTGTTCTCATTATTTTGGAGATGGGGGTCTCATGAACTATTTGCTCAGGCTGGCCTCAAACCATAATCCTCTTGATCTCCGCTTCCCAAGTAACTTGGCTTACAGGTGTGAGCCAGTGGAGTCCATTTTAATCACTTAAAGTGGACAGTGCTACAGCATTAAGTACACATTGTTGTGCAGCTATCACCACCGTCCACCTCCAGAACTTTTTTTATTTTTCCAAACAGAAGCTCTACACATTAAACACTAACTCCTCATTCCCACAAGCCTTTGGTAACCACCATTCTACTTTCTGGTTCTATGATTTCTACTACTCTAGATATCGCATACAAGTGGAATCAGAGAATGTTTGTCTTTTATGACTGCATAATTTCAAGGTCCAATTCTGGATCCTTCTCTTTTTCTTTCTTTTTTTTTTTTTTTTGTGTGTGTGTGTGATGGGCTTTTTTTTTTTTTTTGGAGACAGGTTCTTGCAAACTATTTGCCTGAGGCCAGCTTCAAACCTCATGATCTGCCTCCTGAGTAGTTAGGATTTGTAGACGTGAGCCACTGGCACCAGGCTAAATCTGCCTTCTTTTCCTTATAATTCTCTTTTGCTAAGTAGTCTTATCTGTTTCCTTGGTTTTAAATGTCACCTATAGGCTTGTGACCTGCCGGTGACCTGTGCAGTTACAAAAGGCCCTGTGCTAGAGTTCTCTGGACTTGGTGGTTTAATACTATGCTCTTGCCATTTTGAAATCATTTTTACACAAGGCATCTTGATCTCCATTCTGCACTGGGTCTTTCAAATTATGTAGCCAACCTTATTGTCAAATGTGTAACTCTACCCTAGACCACTTTTTTATAGGAGCACTTGACTCCTATACCCCACTGTCTACTTGACATTCCACATGAATGATTCAAAGACATCTTAAAACTAACATATCTAAGCTGGGCACTGGTGGTTCATGCCTGTAATCCTAGCTACTCGGGAGGCAGAGATCAGAAGGATCAAGGTTCAAAGCCAACCTGGACAAATAGTTCATAAGCCCCTATCTCAAAAATACCCACTACCAAAAAGGGGAGGGGGCAGCTGGTGGAGTGACTCAAGTAGTAGAGTGCCTGCCTCACAAGCATGAGGCCCTGAGTTCAAATTTTGTACTGCCAAAAAAAAAAACCTAACATATCTAAAACTAAACTCTTAATCTTCTTCTCTAATCTGTCTTTCATTCCAACCAGAAACCTGGAAACCGTGTTTTCCCCTCCCTCTGCCATTTTCTCCTCCTCTATCCAACCCATCGATAAGTCACAAGGATTGCTTTTCAAAATATCTTTCAGATCCATCCACTTCTCTCTATTGCCACTGATGCTACCCTGGCCCATGCAAGTATCTTTTCTTACTTAGGCACAGTACTAGTGTCCCCACCTTACTACAGCCCCTTCCTTAAAGCTAAAATGGTTTATTTCCCATAGCATCCTCAGTGATCCTTTAACATAAATTATAATGTGACTATGCCATGCCCCTGTTTCAATCTTCCAATGGCCCTCATTGCATTAAACAAAACCCAAACTTTTACAAGGAAAGTCCTGCATGAACCAACCCCTCATTGCCTGTCCACCTCTCCCTTTGCCTATTCACACCTCCCTCCCCACAGACAGTAGCACCGAAACCTTTCAGTTCCGCTTTCTTAGAACGTATATTTGCCTATAAACCAATTCTTCCACCTTCCTCCAGCTTATTTTTATCTTACCCATCCACAGGTCTTAGCTCAACTATCACATTGTTAGAAATTTCTGTGTTCACCTGGGTTCCCCAGAAAGTGAAGCCTGAGGCATAGGGATGTTAGGTTACTATTTTAATTGAGAAGGTGAACCAAGTTGTTGGAGGAAGGAATATAAGAAGAGGGAAGCAGGGAACAAGGAAGAGCCAGTATGAGAACGTGTCAGCCATCTCCAAATGCAACTGATTGCTTGGTCTATAGGACCAAGAAGCTAATAGACTGCGTCATGAGTCATTCCTTCTGAGGAAAGTATTATCCTGTGGCCATGAGAGAAAACAAAAAACAGTGTTCTTTGAGGAATATCATAAGAACTACATGACTTGACCCCTCTCTGTGTCTCCAATGTCAATCTCATGTCACTATCCTTTTATTCCATAGGTCTCATCTCCACTGGTCTTGTTCTCTCTCTCCCTCTCTCTCTCTCTCTCTCTCTCTCCACCTTGTTTGTTTCTTATATACACTCATCATTGCTTATCACAGTATCTCCCAGTGTTCAATGGTCCACTCCACCCTATGGGATGTTAGCTTTCCTACATCTGCCGGCTGTGTACACATGGGCCTGGACACGTGTGTGCATGTGTGAGAAGGCCTCCTGGGAGCAGCCAGCACCAGGGCAGCACTAGAGCAGGAAGCAAGAAACGTGAGATGCAGGCAGGGAGCAATGTGCTGTCAGCTTGAGCCTACATGGAATCCATAGCGCCCATGCAGAACTGAAAAGAGAGACAGGTGAAACAGAGAGGATTCAAGATGGAGCAGAAATACTTTTGAGATACCTTCCTGACCTGCCCCCAACCCCACGAGATAATACTGTGCATTCATTTGATAGTGATGATGACAGAAAGGTATATAGACAGATACCATGGCACCCTCACAGAGCTCACATTCTAATGTGGATGACTGTTAAAAACAAGTATTCTAGGATGGGAGGGGTGGCTCAAGTGGTAGAGTGCCTGTTTTGAAAGGGCAAAGCCCTAGTTCAAACTCCAGTTGCACCGAAAAAAAGAAAAAAGGACTGGGGGCAAGGTGCCAGTGGCTCACACCTGCAATCCTAGATACTCAGGAGGCAGAGATCAGGAGGGTCAGGTTCCAAGCTGGAGCAAAACAGGGCTGGTGGAGTGGCTCATGTGGTAGAGGCCCTGCCTAGCAAGTGTGAAACCCTGAGTTCAAACCCCAGCACCTCCAAAAACACAAAACGAAAGCCAAGCTGGAGCAAATAGTTCTTAAGACACTATCTTGAAAAAACCCTTCACAAAAAAAGGCTCAAGGTGTAGGCCCTGAGTTCTAACCCCAGTACCGCAAGAATATGTATGTACATATATACTAAAAAATGGATAAAATTCACTGTAATTGTAAGTGATTACAAGTGTACATAAGAAACAAACAAACAAACAAAAAAGAAGCAAACAACAAAAGGCCAGGCATGGTAACATATTCCTGTAATCCTAGCTACTCCAAAGGCAGAGATAGGAAGATTATGGTTTGAAGCCCACCTGGGCAAAAGCATGAGATCCTATCTGAAAAACAAACTTAAAAAATCAAAAGGACTGGGAGTGTGGCTCAAGTGGTAGAGTACTTGCTTAGCAAGTGAGGCCTGAAACTCAATCCTCAATACCACCAAAAAAAAAAAAAACCAAAATGGTGGGGTGGGGGGCATTCCAGAGAGCATACAACATCAGTTGATCTGGAACTTAGGCAACAAAAGGACAGTGGCATGAGATGATACTGGAAAGAAGAGGAGCCAAATCATATAGGTCTTATGACTTTCCTCAAAGAACACTGGGTTTTTTGTTTTGTTTTCTTTCACAGTGTTTATATGTCTTTAATCACACTCAATCTGTCTCCATGTCTAGACTAGAAGACCAGTGAAATCAAAGACCAGTCAGTCCTTCTTATCCCCAGCACACCTAGTGCTATGCTTAGTGCCTGATGCCCGTAGGCCCTCAATAAATAAAAATTAAGTATCGAATAATACCTGTGGAATGCAGGAATGAATGAATGAGAAGCTATTTGCTTAGAAGAGCAAGGACTTAAAGCTTATGGCATTAGGCCTTGTGTCCATCTCTACCTCAAAGGTCATTGGTACCAGAAATCCTACAAGTCTGTTGGCTGAGTGTTCTGGTCAGTGATTCAGTGAACACTAAATGCTCTTCTTGTCTAATTAAATCATCATTCAATTAACACAGTCTTTCTTTTTTTCTTTTTCTGATTTTTGGTTTTGTTGTTTTTGTTTTTTTGGGTTTTTTTGGTGGTACTGGGTTTGAACTCAAGGCCTCATGTTTAGTAAGCAGGTTCTTTACTACTTGAGTCACACCCCCAGCCCTTAGTCTTTCTTTCTATTTAAGACTAATCAGCTTACAGTCAAGCCCTGGGAACCACATTATTGTTTTAAGAGGAGCTGCTACATAACCTGGCTCTGATCCCTTACATGTTTCCTTGGTGTGTGTGATCTAGGGCCTAGAATGAATATTATACACTGTCTGTAGTCTGGTAAAATTGACGGGGACCTTATATGGCTTGACTGAGGTTTCTTCCTCACTTTGATCCCAAGGATAAGATTCTCTAGCCAGATCTTCATTATCAAAGGTCCTCCTTGTAGAGGCTAAGGACAAAGCTCAGTGGTAGAGCATGTACCTAGCAAGACTCTGGATTTTAATCCCCAGCACCAGAAAAAAAAAAAAAAAAAAGAAGTCCTCATTATCAAATGGTCCAGGCCAGGTGAAATTCCTGTTCATGTCTGAGTAGAAGTTTTCAATTCCCTGCTACTCCACAGAGTTATTCAAACAAGCTAACCATGTCCTCCCTAAGGAACCAGGGACACCTCACCCTCTTGATACCACAAAACTTACTTGAGTACAACCCATGTGGCCTTGTGTGGCATAGCATCCTCCAGAGTGAACATTTTTAACTAATAGATTACTGTTATCTTATTTGTCCAGTGGCAGGTATCATGTATTTGGTTATCACCATAAGCCTAGGTGATAGAATTTCTCTTCCTAACATGGAAGTAGGAAGTGACCAAAACAAATAGCTTGTTTCAATTTTTTTGGATCCTTTTATTTTTATTTATTTATTCATTTATTTTTGGTGGTACCAAAATTTGAACTCAGGCACTTGGGCTTAGTAGGCAGGCATTTTACCACTTGAGCCTCCCCTCAGGCTTTTTTGCTTTAGTTATTTTTTAGATAGTCTCATGCTTTTGCCTGGGGGGAGGGATTGGCCTTGGACCAGGATCCTCCTACCTATTCCTCCTATCTAGCTGAGATTACTGCTGTGCTCCAGTAAATTCAATTTTTTTAATTAACTGAGATGAGATTAATCTATAGGTATCAAAGACCCAATAGAGTGGTTTAAACATAATAAGAATTTATTTCCCTTGATGTTGTGTGAATCAGCTTTCTGTTATTGTAACAAAATACCTGAGATAATCAACTTTTAAAAAAGGAAGTTTGGGCTTGTGTTTCAGTCCATGATTGGTTGGCTCATTGATTTTGTGCCTGTGGCAAGGCAGCACATTGTGGTAGGATATGTAGACAAAGAAGCTGTTCACTTCATGGCCACCAGGAAGTAAAAGAGAGAAGCAAAAGAGCCAGGGTTCCAATATTTGCTTCAATGGCATGCTCCTAGTGACCTAATTTCCTTCCACTAGGATCAAGTTCCTAAAGATCCCACCCCTCCCAAAAGCACTAAGTCTTCAACACATGGGACTTTGGGTGACATTCAAGATCCAAACTGTAGCAACTGTAAAACAAGACTATTCTCAAAGTAATCAGATGCCCAGTCTTTTTTTTTTTTTTACTTGAGACAGGGTTTCTCACTCTGTAGCCCAAGCTGACCATGAATACACTATTCTCCTGCCTCAGTGCCAGGATTACAGATGTGAGCCACCATATCCAGCTATTAGGCCCAGGCTCTTCTAGCTCATTGCTCCTCCACACCTAGGACATAGTCCTCATCTGCATGGTTCCTTATCTACATGAATCATGAATCATGATTCCCTTGTTGGGAAGTGGTCAAGTTTACTCTATTCCCATGAAAGTTGCTGCAACTGCCCACAACTCCAAGACTTAAGGCCAGTTAGAGGAAATCAAAAAACTAGATGCTGTGCTGGGCACCAGTAGCTCAACAGTCTCTTGGAAGACTGAAACAGGGAGGATTACAGTTTGAGGCTAGCCTAGGCAAATAGTTCACAAGACCCCCATCTCCAAAATAACCAGAGCAAAATGAACTAGAGGTGCGGCTCAAATGGTAAAACACCTGCTTTGCAAGTGTGAAGCCCTGAGTTCAAACACCAGTACCAGAAAAAATAAAAACAAACAAACAAAAAAACCTGTATGTTCAAATACACCTTAAATTTTTAAACCTAAATGATGCAAATTCTAGGGCTCAACAAATCTGGGTTCAAATTCCAATTTTGCCTCTTTGCAACTTTCAGCAAAGTTACTGTTAAACCTTTTTAAGTTAGTTTCTGCAAATGTAAGACAGAGTTAATAATAGAAAACAACTTGAAGCCAGGCACTGGTGGCTGACACCTATAATCTTAGCTACTCAGAAGACAGATCAGGAGGATCATGGTTCCAAGCCAGCCCAGGCAAATGGTTCTCAAGACCCCATCTCGAAAAAAACCCTTCACAAAACATGGTGGTAGAGCGGCTCAAGGTGTAGGCCCTGAGTTCAAATCCTAGTATCAAAAAAAAAAGAAACTACCTTGAGAGGATCTTGTAAGGATTTGGTGTTGTGATGGACATATATACTAGCACAGAACTGTGCAGAGCAAGGATTCAGTAAATGGCACCTGACACCTCCCTAAACCTCACTTCTGCACTTACCCAAAGAATCTGAAGGGGCTAATAAATATTCAGAGGAAATTTTGAACTAGTGTATGATAGTGAAAATGATAAAATCTATATATGCCTACCTTAGGTGATCCCCCTTAAAGGGGATTTTTCTGAGGATCAAATTAAATGAGTTAAATGCTTAACACAGTGCCTAGCACATAGAAATCACTACGTAAGTATGAGCTATTATCATTATTATAGTCATCAGATACATGAAATTGGCATTATTTATTTGTCTTTGTAAGAGCCTGTGGGCATTTGTTATTTGCTGATATCTAAATGTGAAATATCTTAATGTGACACTGTCTGCCTCCCCTAGGAGTTCCAGTGTGTGAGGTAATTGGAGGCTCACTTTCCCATTTGTGGCCATTTAGTGAGGCTGGCCATCAGTAACAGCAAAAGGGACATGGCATGCAGCTGTACAGAAAAAAGAAAGTGAATTTTTTGAAGATTCCTGACTGCCCAGGATTTTTTTTTCAAAGGTTCTCTGTAGAATTTTCAGTACAAAAATAGGTGTGAACTGTGTGCGCTTTGGAATGGAATGAGGTGGCCACTGTCGAGCTAAGATTGTAATTGTTCAGTGAGCCAAATTCCTGTTCACTGATGTTGTTTTGGGTTGGGCTGACCTTATGAACTGGATTTCTTTTCAGATGGGTGTATTTTTCCTTATTGCAAATTTCCTTCAATTCATCACCAGAGATTCTAGCCACTTTGCTGGGAGCTTGTGACCCTCACTTGGATAGCTCATGATTTGCCTTTAATAAATGCTTTTTTTTTTTTTTTGTAGTTTCTCCCCACTTTTCCCCTGGGATGCCATCTTAGCCTTCTGATACCACTCTCTGTTTTTGTCCCCTTATGAATCACTTCCTTTGGGTCATTGGAGTTGTTCTCCTAAAGGAAAATTGAATCTTCTTTAACAACCAACTTGGAAAAAACCTTCCTAAATTCTTGCTTTACTATTCATCCAATGATTTCCAGGCTTCATGACCTGGGTACAAGTCACATCCCCATTGCTACATTTACTCATACCACATGATTGCCATGGTACTCATTTTCTTAAACAATCTGCATTATACTGTGCACAATTTGTGACAGGCCTAGGTCTTACCAGTTTCTTTTGTTTGTTTGTTTGTTTGCTTTTTGACAGTACTGGTATTTGAACTCAGGGCATTGTGCTTGCTAGGCAGGTGCTCTACCATGTGAACCTCAATGAATGATCAGCCCTAGACCTAGGCCTTATCAAAGGAACTGTCTGCTACCTTAGAGAATTCACTTTTCTCTAGATTTTCCTATCCACAAATGTTTATATTGCTTATTAATCTATATTCTCTTTTTTTTTCATTTTTCTTTTTTTTTTTTTCATTTTTCTTTTATTATTCATATGTGCATACAAGGCTTGGTTCATTTCTCCCCCCTGCCCCCTCCCCCTCCCTTACCACCCACTCCACCCCCTCCCGCTCCCCCCCCTCAATACCCAGCAGAAACTATTTTGCCCTTATCTCTAATTTTGTTGTAGAGAGAGTATAAGCAATAATAGGAAGGAACAAGGGGTTTTGCTGGTTGAGATAAGGATAGCTATACAGGGCATTGACTCACATTGATTTCTGTGCGTGGGTGTTACCTTCTAGGTTAATTCTTTTTGATCTAACCTTTTCTCTAGTTCCTGGTCCCCTTTTCCTATTGGCCTCAGTTGCTTTAAGGTATCTGCTTTAGTTTCTCTGCATTAAGGGCAACAAATGCAAGCTAGTTTTTTAGGTGTCTTACCTATCCTCACCCCTCCCTCGTGTGCTCTCGCTTTTATCATGTGCTCATAGTCAAAAAAAAAATAATAATAATCTATATTCTCTCTTTTTGCAAGAAGAACTTAAAAATGCAAACACTATAGCAAAATAAAATAAATTTGAAACAAGAAACATATTGCAAAGGGAAAGTAAACTATAGCAGTAAAACGAAAGCAGGCACAAGACCCTGAGTTCAATCCCCAGTACATAAAAATAAATAAATAAGGTAAGATGCAAGTCAGAAGTCCTCGCTCAAGGTGGTATAAAAGTTGGCTCAGTAGGGCACGATGGTGTGCATCCATAATCCCAGCACTCAGGAGGCTGAGGCCCCAAGATTACAAGGTCAAGACTAGCCTGGCTACATAGCAAGTTCCAAGCCAACTGCCAAAATCCTGTATCAAAAAAATTTTTTTTAATTTTTTTAAAAACAACTCAGTGATACAGCACCTGTCTAGCATACCTGGTGTCATGAGTTCCATCCCTAGTCCATGCCTAGGAAAAGGTTTTTTAAAAGTTGACTCAAAGTCCCCTGGTAATCAACACAAAAAAATAAGACAAGTTACAAAATGCATAGTGCTCCTAAAGGATAAACACACCAGCTGCATAGGTGCAACATAACTTTTCTACAGCTGTAGCATCTGCTAGGGGTCCTCACATAGGAGTTTTGTGGACATTGTCCCTAAAGCATCTTACTCAAAGCATAGTGATGGATTTATGGACCTTCCTTTTAATACCATAGCACAAGTTAGCAGAAGCATTTCTCCCTGAGGCCAACACTGAGCAATCTCTTCTGACAATGCAGCAGATAAAGGAGGAATAGAATGAGTTCTGTGGAAATGCTGTGAAAACTAGAAAAGAGAAATGAGGAGAGTGTCTGGTGACAGCTCCAACCTTTGAGGCACTGTAAAATGCCAACCACCTCTCAGAGGCTCAAGATTTGATCAAACTGATTATTTGGGAACCTATTTGCTTTTATTGAACACAATGATCTGAATTTCATGGCCATCCCCTAACTCTTATCCTTGTTTGGCCCTTTGGATCCCCTCACCACCCAAGAGGAGTGAAAAAGGAGAACAGTCTTGAGGAAGGCTGAGTCAGCCCCAGAAAGGAGATGAAAGATGGTAAGGTGGGTCACAGAGGCGCACTCAGAGAGGACCTCACTTAGAGCTAAACTTCTATGGGTTCATTGGCCCAGCACTGACATTCTTTATATGTTTAGCTGCTTTTTTTAATAGACTTCATTTTTTGGAGGAGTTTTGGAGGAAGATACAGAGATATCCCAAACACCCCTTTATTCCCTACCCTCACACTCTCCTCCCACATCAACGTTCTGGAAAAATGTCACATTTGTTACAGTTGACGAACTTACATGGATCCATCATTATCACCCAAACTCCATAGTTTACATTAAGTATCCCTCTCAGTGTTGTACATTGTACAGGCTTTGGTAACTGTGTAATGATACGTATACCCTATTATAGCACTATTCAGAATGGTTGCATTGTCTTAAAAATCCTCTGTCCGCTGCCTAGTCCATCCCTCCCTCCAACCTAACCTAAAATACCCTGTGGTTTTTTAGTTTTTAATGAAATTCAGTTGAGTTCATTGTGCACAGCCTAGTAAGGATGGCAGTGTTGGACATTAGATTTGCTCTATTCACTATCAAATTTCATATAGCATTGTTTTCACTAAAACCTGATTTAGCTTCTTCCTCTCAGAGCCCATCAATTTAAATTGCATGATATAACCCAGGAGATGGACAAATGGTTTACAACAAAAGAAAAAAAAATTCAGCTTAGCAGAGTAGCTAAATTTATATCAGCAAAAATCAGTTTTTATATCCATTATTTAACTGATGTTCATTTGAAATTATACAGTGTTTTCATTCTGAAACTTAAAGAAACTAGCCTAGAATCAGCACAAGAATTTTCATAATTGTCCTGTGAATTGTACAAGGTGGATACAAATGAAAACACGGCAAGAAAACAGGGCCCGGATGTTTCTACATATTTGGGGAAAGTGGAGAAGGGGAGAAGGTAAGGACAGGAATGAAAGCCCAGAAATGTTAACAAATATTAATAATGACAAACTGAAAATCTCTCAAAAGGACAAATAACAATAGCTTTATATGAAGACCATTCAGTCTTCACAGAGTATCATTACCAACAGTATCTATACTTGCAAAGAAAAAAAAAGGCAAAGGGAAATCATTTTATAATTATATAAAACCTCCCTTTTAAAATTAATTACTAATTTGGTCTCCAGTCTGGTAATTCAGCATCATCTAGAGTTGGAGATGAATACTTCTGTAGTGGCTAAAGTCCTCTAGAATATTTAAATTTCAAATTTTTTTTCAAATGTATGTGTTACCACATTTAGAAATTAAAAATAAAGACTTTCAAAGTTATATGATACTAAAAATAACACTGACCCTTGATATTTGTCTAATGAATCCTCTAGAGAAAAGAAGACTTTGTCCATTGGAGAAAAATGGGGCCAGCTCATCTGCAGTCTTCGGTTTAATTAGCTAAATTCTTCCAGATGGAGAACATCCAAAGCAAAGGAATATTTCTGAGCCCCTTGGAATTGGAATAAGCACAACAACATGTTACATGTAAAGAAAAATGTGCCTGTGTCCTTTATCTTTCCTTTAAAGGGTACATGAGGAAGTGTTTGGTAGCATTATGATTTTCAATTTGACCACTGAAAAAGATACGCTCTCATTTTGATCCAACATTCAACAAACAAATATTAAGCACTTGCTTTTCCCCTGTGTTAAGTACTGGAGATAAAAATAAGACAGATCCCTGTTCTCATGGACTCTCAATTTAACTAGAGGTTGCATTCCCAGCGCAGTTGGGTAACAATTTGTCAAATCCATAAGTGAAAAGATGCTTGCATAAAGGAATTACATCTATAAAGGATCGAACAAATGAGTGTGGTCAGGTAAGCATGGGCCCTCAAACTGTCAGGGTACTCTTTGCAAAGAATTTGTCAGGCAGCAATGGGAAAGACTTCCAGACACAGACAATAGCATTTGTAAAGACATGGATAGAAGAAAGAGCACCCTGTATTTAGACAAGAGCTAGTAATACAATGTGGCTGGAGAGTAATGTGTATATGGAATGTGCTGGAAAGTAGTGTGACCACAAAGTTGTGTTGGGGCTCATTTGAAGGTGACCCTGAAAGCCAGCTAAGTTTAGATCTGATACTTTACTATGTGTTAATGTTTTAGAAAGATAACATGATATCTAGTATTAGAGGATGCATAAAAGGAAAAAGGAAGTAAAAGATATCAAAGGTTAAGTGCCTTGTTCGTGCCAAGCACTAGGATAGATCCTGTACATATTTATATTAAATCTCATTTAATCCTTGTAATACTCCCACTGGGTACATAATATTGTCTCGTTTTCAGAAAGGGAAACTCAGAGAAGTTGTGCAATTTTCCCCAGATTATACAGCTCATAAAAGATAGAAGTAGGATTTGAAACCAAGGGTTCTAAAAATCTTGTTGGAGAATAAATAAATCTTGTTGGACTCATAAATTGTTATTAGGAAATATATACAGTGGAAGAGTAAAGAAAGTTAATGAATAATCAAGAAAGGCACACATGCAAGACGCAAGGAAAGAAAAGCATGACTACACAAAAGGATATTTACAGTAAGGGAGATACAACACAGGAAGTGGAAAGATAATCATAGAAAAACCACAACATGTGTTTTTAAAATGCAAAGCCCCAGGGAGGAGAAAGCTAACGATACAATACTGTCATTCACTCTGGCATCCTGTACATTTGGTTTTGCTCTTTACTCTTTTTTTTTCTTTAACTTTAAACAATTTGTTATGAGAGTAACAAAGATACAACTCATGATCTCAGAGCTCTGTTGCTCTAAATCAGAAACAGATGGTGCCTAATTTCCTAGAAACTGCAGAATTTTGAGGACAACACTGCACCACACCACTGATTTCAGTTCCTTCACAGATACTAATACAGGGCTGAATAACGAGGCTCCTGAGCACTGTTTCGGAATATCCATCCTCCTAGCACGAGAATCTTTTTGAAGGTTAAAACTTTTTCCCATTTTTCTGTACTTTTTGTCTGATTTCAAAAATAATTCCTTTTTATTGTTAAATTTTTAGAATATGTGCTTTGCATACACGAGGCCTTAGGTTCAAACCCCAGCACCACAAAATAATAAATAAATGAAAGAGTAAATAAATACTGATCAAAGAAGAAAATAAAAGTCTCCTGTACTTCTTCCATCCAGCAATACCCAATGACTATTGTTGCCATTTTGACAATGCACACATACTTTTTGGAAAAAAAAAAAAAAAAAAAGACTCTATCACAGGCCAGGTCTGCCCAGGCATAAAAGCAAGACCCTGTTTGGAAAAATAATGAAAGCAAAAAGGGCTGGGAACATAGCTTTAAGTGGTAGAGGGCCTGCCTAGAAAGTGCAAGGCCCTAAGTTGAAGCCTCAGTACTGCTAAAAAATAAAAAACAGGAAATAAGAATTAAGTATGGATTTTAGTTAGCAATAATATACTAATATTTTAATACTGTTTCATTAGTTATAACAGTGTACCATATAAGCTATTAGCCATAGGGGAAGTGGAAAAGGAGGGTAGATGGAATATATGGGAACTATCTGTCCTATCTTTGCAACTTCTTAGTACATTTAAAACTATGCTAAATAAAAAATTTTATTTTAAAAACAAACACTGACAGGGATCCTCAGATCTTGAAGCATGTGCCTGATTTGTTTCCTTAGAATAAAACTGAGAGCAAAATGGTTGAGGTAAACTTTAGAGATTATTCATTTTAAAGTATTACAAATGGGGGTAGATAAGAGAGGGTGTGAATGGGGATAAGAGGGGAACAGGGTATGAATATGCTTAAAGTACATTATATACCTGTATGAAATGTCATAGTGAAATCTTTTATCTCATGTAATTAATAGATCCTAATAAAAAAGAAAATATAAAGTGCTACAAATGGTTTACTGATTTTGGGGAGGGAACTGTGGTTTGAACTCAGGGCCTTCTACTCTACCACTTGAGCCCTTTTTACTCTAGTTATTTTTCAGACAGCGTCTCATGTTTTTGCCTGGGGCCGGCCTTGGGCAGTAACATCCTACCTCCACCTCCAGAATAGCTGAGATTACACAGATGTGAGCCACCTATTCCTTTATCTACAGCATTTTCCACCCTGTAGACTCCTGAAGATGGAAGAAAACACAACAGGTCATGAAGCCTGGCTGCCTCGTTCCACAGCCTACAGCCCTAAAGTGGCTTTCCTCAGGTTAGGCAGCGAGCAACCAGTAGGACATAGGACCTGTGTTCCTGTGGACTATACTCCCTGCTGAACTGTCCCTAACTGAGGTCATATGAAGCAACATTTTCTGTGGCTTGTGGTGAAGTCAGTGTTCAACAACTAGACCTGTGTGTAGTTCTCTTTTCTGTAGGTAAATACAACGATTTGCTTCCTATGTTTTGGACATGGTTGTTAAAAATTAAAAGAAATTTTGAAAAAGTTTAAAGAATGGATTCAGAAACAACTAAGAATTGCTTGACTAAATACCTGAACAAATCATTTTTCCTTTTGGATCTATTCCTTTCAAATCTGAAAATTCAGAATTCCAGTACCTACCTCTTCATCTTCTGACAGGGACCTTGGAGAAAATAAGTAGCTAGTGCAGCTATATCTGCGGAAGCTTCAGAAAGAAATGTCATTTAAGGAAAAGGCATTTGAATGTGAACAAAGGGCACATTTTCTGTTAAGCGCTCTGTTTTATCCCAAGAAAGTTCATTTCCTTGCCCGTATGGTCTCTAGACAAGGAAAATCCCAGACTTGGCATTGGTAAGGAAGAAGAGGGCAATGGAAAGGAAGGGAGAGAATTGTTAGACTTCTTGGCTGGAATTCAGAAACAAATAGTTCCTGAGCCTGGCATTGTCAGAGCCAGCGTCAGGACCAGCCCAGAAGGCAGACAAGGAACATTACCGTTACAGACTTGGCTCCACACACTGTTACTCAGAAGAAATTGGTGCGTAAGCAAGATCCTGGAGGATGCAAGAGAAGTATAAACAATCACTGGGTGTGGACCTGTGGTTGCCTATAGAAGCTTTGCCAGGCCCGAAAATGCAGTTGTACATTTTGACTTATTTAATTCCCAGACATTCTTGCAGGATTTGGGCATGACAAAAGTGAGCTAAAACAAAACTAAAGTCTAGAGTTTAGGAAAGCATTGGCCTCTGACCTCCAATTGGATCCTCTAATCAAAGTCCTAAATACTGTTCAGGTCAATGTGCGTCTGAGATATAGAAGTAAGTTCTTTTTTTTGCCTATAAAACATTTTTCAGCACCTGCACTGAATTGGAACTTGGCAGGCAAAATGAGGAAGGAGTAATACTTCTACAAATCTTCCTATTTTTATGATTTGAACCCTTTTACTCTTTGAGTGGATGGTATAAGAGAAAGATGTTGGAGAACTTTCAGAAGCTCGTGAAAGGAGAAAAGAATTAAACAGATTCCAAAAATGTCTTGATTGATATTTATTGCCATCATTATTTTGCACAGGAAGACACAAAGACATGGCAAGTTTATTGGCATTGCCCATGATTGTGCAGCAACAAAGAAAGCAACAGCCCTGAAGTTTTAAGATAAGACAGAATGAGAAGGGACTGCTGGAAGTGAGACCTCATGAGAGTCTAGATCAAAATGAGAATCTATATGTGAAAATTTGAACCCCTAGCTTCTTCATTGTGCTTTTATATGAAAAAGCAATTTGTGCTTGGGGTTTTTTTTTTTTTTTTAGACAGGGTCTCACAATGTAGCCCAGGCTGGCCTGGAACTTGTGATCCTCCTGCATCAGCCTCTGGAGTGCTGGGATTACAGATGTGTGCCACCATGCCCAGCTTGAAAAAGCAATTCTAGAACCAGACGTGATGGCACTATTTATGCTTCCCACATAGCTGAAATGACAGGCACGCTCACGACACTCAGCTTTTATTGGTTGAGATGGAATCTCTCGAAATTTTTGCCCAGGCTGGCCTTGAACCACAGTGATCCTTCAGATCTCCACCTCCTGAGTAGCTAGGATTGCAGGCATGAGCCACAGTTCCTGGCCTCAGAATTAGTTTTGGTAGGCACATCTTTTATATTTTTAGAAAAAAATTCAGGACATAATGAGTCAAGGAAGAATTTTTTTTTCTGACTTTGTGGATTATGTTATGTTCAAAGACATAAAAGTAACAATTATTAATGAAGCATGATTTGTTGAAATTTATGGAAAATATTACACGAAAAGTGAAAAAATCTAGGTGAAAAACTATTGAAAGGGAAGTGAGAAGTCACTGACTTCACTTATTTCACAATTTTGCTTCTAAAAGAAACTTCCCCTATAAAGCTGTGCTCTGGGGGTTTCCTGAGAACAGTTTCAAAATTCTAGACATCATGTCAGGGCAATTATTAAGTACCTGCAATGTCATTTTGGCTTCCCCATGATTTAGCCTTATAATGACGTCTATTTTCTGTGAGCAAGGTTCTCACAGGCCCACACATGTTGAAGGTCTTTGACACTGAGGTCAGAGCTACCTTTCAAAAAAATTTTTAACTATTTACAAAGGTTTTATTTAAAATAAAATCCTTAATGTTCTTTTTTGTGGGGAGGGGTATTGGCGATCTGGAACCCAAAGACTTGCCACATGCTAAGCAGGCGCTCTATAGCTGAGCTATACTCTCAGTTCCTAAAATAAAATTTTTCTATGAAATCTACAGTAATAATGTATTTAGTACATTAAGCATTGAGTTGTAAGGAAGGACAGTTAAGTAAATCCAAACCATTCATCAAGAAAGGGAAAGTTGCTGGGTGCCACAAAAGGGTTGGCAGAGTGACTCAAGCAGTAAAAGCACCTGCCTAGCAAGTACAAGGCCCTGAATTCAAACCCTAGTACTGCCAAAAAAAAACCAAAAAAACATTAAAAAATCAGGGAAAACTGGACTGTTGATGTAGTTCAGTGGTAGACCACTTGCCTATAGCATGTGTGAGGCCATGGGTTTGATCCCCACCACCACAAATAAAAACAAAGAAATATGCTTCATTCCAAATCTACCATCTTGACAATTTTGATACTTTAATTGTATTAAGTAATTCTTGAGGTAAGAGTCCCTCACCATTTTTTTTTTTTTTTGCAGTACTGGGGTTTGAACTCAGGGCCTACAACTTTAGCCACTAAACCAGCCCTTTTTGTGTGTTAGGTATTTTCAAGATAGGGTTTCTCGAACTATTTGCCCAGGCTGGCTTCAAACTGAGATCCTCCTGATCTTTGCCTCCCAAGTAGCTAGGATTACAGGCATGAGCCACTGGCACCTGGCACCCAGCACCAATTAAAATAAATTATTAGCATTATAATTATAAAATTATGTAATAAATTATTAGAATTAAAATATTAGCATTATAATCCAGGAAGTTGTACCCTTAAAAAAACCAAATAAATAAATTCTCCTTTTTTGTAATATCTTTTTTTTTAATTTAAGACAGGATCTCTCTATGTAGCCAAGGCTGGCCTGAAGCTCATTTCATTTCATTTGGATGAAACTGGCCTCAAACTTGCAATCCTGCCTTAGCCTCCCAGGTGCTGGGATTACAGATGTACACCACCATACCTCACTGTACATCTCTTTAATAATAATTATTATCATATTTTACTGTTACCTCTGTTTCTCCTTTGTCACCCATTAAACTGAGAGAACTTCAAAAGCAGGAAATGTGAAACTTTTATTCTGTCAATAACTATTTCATGAATACCTGATAAGTACTAGCCTCTCTCCTAGGCACCAGAGATACAACAGAGAACAAGGAAGGCAAGGTCCCAGGCTGCATGTAGCTCTTATTTTGAGGGATCTTTATAACCCAGTGCCTAGCACATTGGTGCTGTGCAATCAAGACTGAAAGAATAAATATAGGATAAATCAAGGTGCTGCCAGGAATTTGAAATTTAGTTGCTATGATTACTACAGCAACATGTAGATAAAAATCAACATAAAAATCTAAAGAAACCAGGGACTGGTGGCTCACACCTATAATCTTAGCTACTCAGGAGGCAAGATACCAGAAGCCAGCCCAGGGAAATAGTTTGGGAGACCCTATCTCAAAAAAATCCATCACAAAAAAGGGCTGGTGGAGTGGCTCAAAGTATAGGCCCTGAGTTCAAACCCCAGTAATGCAAAAAAAAAGAAATAGAAAATCTAAAGTCTCTTACATTGTGACCATATGCCAAGTCACTGCTGCTATCATTAGTTATTGAAAGTCACTGTCCAAATGGCAGGAAATCATATTCCTGGAACCCAAAAGAACATAGATTATGTAAAAAGTGTTTAGTATGAAACAACTCTAATATTTTTGTACTGGGACTTAAACTTAGGACCTCAAACTTGCTAGGCACTCTACCAATTGAGCCTAATTTCAATTAAAGGAATTATCACCTAAAAATTAACTAAGCTTCATAGATATACAAGGTACTACACTGTTTATTACGATGCTGTTCGAATTCACTGTGACTAGAACACGGATATGAAGGTCAAAGAAGGCTCTCTAGTCAAAAGAACATTATGCTCTAATAGATATTTTTAACATATGGAGAAAATGACACTAAAGTCATGTTTCCCAAAATATCCTTCCACAGAACAATGGTCCAATGAGTTGCTCCTTGAAAAGAATATTGTGTAGGTCAAAACACATCATGCTTGAGGCCCTCTTAGAGCTTCACACAGCACAGTCATACTAATGTCTCTGAACAGTTCTGCAGGAAAGAAATATGTTTGACATTATTCCTCATCACCTCCTATACTTATTTAAGCCACCAAATTCTTTCAAGGAGTAGCTATTAAGTTAGTTTAGAAAAATATACCTTGAAGTTCAGTTTACTTGTTCACTCATACCTACTCATTAGTGGTGATTTGATAGACTAAGACATTCTCATAATATGGTGTTAGATGATAAAAATGTTTTTCTTATGAAAGTATTTATAAATAAAACTTGTTTCAACAAGCATCATCTTGGAAACAATTGTCTGTCTGCATTTTGTTTCTAAGTGAAGTTACTACCTAACCACTAGATGGCAATCTTATGCTACTTATGTTGCAACCATCCTGCAGAGTACTACTAATAGTTCAAGAAGTACTTGGGTTTTCTAAGAATGCATATATACTTATATATAATCATTTAGCCATTCCTTAGATATTCACTGGGTAACTTTAAATTCCCAGAACTTTTTTTGTGGTACTGTGTTCGAACTCAGAGCTTCCTTCACGCTAGCAAAGCAGGAGCTCTCCCACCACATCTCCAGTCCATTTTGCTGTGGTTATTTTGGAGATGGGGTCTTGCAAACTATTTGCTCAGGCTGGCCTTGAACAGCAATACTCCAGATCTCAGCCTCCCAAGTAGCTAAGATTACAGGCCCAGTACCTGGCACCTGGCTAAGTTCCCAGAACTTTGATAGATGTTGGTGGTAAGAAGAATTAGACCATAATACAATTATAAAAGAGTTCACTGAGAAATGAATTCTTAGTTTCCTAGGAAACTGAAAGATGCCTCATCAATTTAACAACTACTCTTCTAAAGGAGGGAAAAAAAGACATGACTACATTAATATGCAAATTGATTTCATGAAGCATTTCAATTCTTTAAACATGAAAAGCGTTAACATATATTGCAGAATTGAGGAAATACTACATATGCAAAGCACTGAGCTACACAAGTATCTAAGAAATTACCATAACATGAGATAACTGGCCCAAAGATCACCCAAAAATCAGTTTTGACTCGGAGGGATATGCTCAGTCCTCAGTCCTGGTAAACTTTTTTCCCACATGGTGGGCTCAGTTAAGACAGAAATTAATGAGGGAAGGGAAGATCTAGATTTTCTGGCTGTGAGGCCATTGACCATACAGCTTTACTGCCAAAAGAGAGCTTAAAAAAAGTGAGTGCACACCCTCTTTTAAGAAACTGAGGCCCAGAAATGTCAAGTAGTTTGCCAAGTGACAAGAAGTATCACAGGCTGGGGATATAGCGCACCTGCCTAGCAAGTGCAAGGCCCTGAGTTCAAACCTCAGTACCACCAAAAGAAAAAAATAACATTTAGATCTGAACCTTAGCTGGATGCCTGTGAGGAGAGGATTATGAGAAACCTATGAGAACTGGACATAAGCACAGCAATGACAAATAATCTGCAGGCTGAGTTGGCACCACCCCAGTCCAGGTGCAGAAAGGGACAAGGGCAAAATGCAGCACAGCTGCTTTCCCTAAAATGTTTAAGTTCAGAGAATAGTGATTGCAGCTTCCTCCTGTTACAGTGTCACGCCTCCCCCCCACTACTGTTCCACCTCCTTGTTTGTGACTGTATATAAAAGACTTGCTGAAGGAGGACAAGGTTGGCTGCTTGCAAGGCATCTGGCTGCTGATGACGCTGGTTGATTCTGCTGCTGCTGGCTGCTTGTAAGGGTGGCTGCTATTGTGTGTCTGAGAGACTAAGGACCGAGACTTTAGGAGTTATGCTAGGGATTAGAGGAAACATGGGACAGTGCAAGTCTAAGACTAAAGAATAGAAAAAAAAGAAAGGCATTAAAGAACAGAAAAGAAATAAGGTTTTAAAGAATAGGGAAAAGCAGCAAAGTAAAAGAGAAGTAAAAAAGAAGTAACAAGGCTGTATGTGTCTCTATCCAAGCACCCAGCACACCTGATCCCAGCTTTTTGCATGTTTGTCTTCTACCTTTTGTCCTTTCTGCATCTCTAGTCACTCCCAGTTAAGTTCGTAGGACAAACTCACACGGGTCTTGAGAGATGGCAGTGGCTCATGCCTGTAACCCTAGCTACTCAGGAGGCAGAGATCAGGAAGATGGCCATTTGAAGTCAGCCCAGACAAATAGTTCCGTGAGATCCTATCTCAAAAAAACCTTCACAAAAAGCCTAGTGGAATGGCTCAAGGTGTAGGCTCTGAGTTCAAACCCCAGTACCACAAAAAAAAAAGAACTGAACCTTACACTTACTTCCATATTGACACACTACTAGATGCAGAGGACATAGCCACAAGCAAGACACCTCTATCAGCAAGGGTAAGAGTCAAGGTGTTGAATCAATTCTGTGACCTTTCCAGTTTCTAGAGACTGACCACAATCCTTGGCTAGTGGCCCCCTTTCTCCATCTTAAATGCCAGCGATGTTATGTATTTCTGACCATTCTTCTGTCCTCACATCTCTTTTTCTAACCTTAGAAGGGAAACATCTTCTGCTTTTTAGGACTGTGTGATTAACTGATTAGGGAGAAATGCCTCAAAGTCAGGGCAACAGGGAGCCCTGCAAGTTTTTAAGAAGAAATACAACAGTATAAAGGATGTTTAGGAACATCAACCTCAAAACGTATTTGTAAATGGAGAGCCATGGAGAGCAAAAGGAGAGTCGGATTAATTAGGGAATTGTTTCAGTCATCTAAAAATGATATGTAGAAGGCTATAAAAAGAAAAGTAGGGAGGAAAAGGAAAAGAATGTTCCTGGTAGCTATAGCTGCCTAACAAACTACCACAAACCTTAGTGGTTTAAAATAGCAATATGTATCTCACTCAGGAGTCTGCAACTGAGACAGGGCTCAGTGCGGATGGCTCATCTCTGCTACATGACTAGGACTGGAACAACTGGGGCCTCATTAGGCATCTGTGCCTTCAGATATCCTTGGTCTCTCCCTGCAATCTCTCCAGGCTGGCAACCCAAGGAATGTCTCACAGGACAGCTGGCTTCCTCCATAATCAGTGTTTTAAGAGAGTAGACTCTATGAAGGCTAGTCTGGCACAATGTCACATCTGCTGCATTCTACTGCTTATGGCAGCCACATAGCCCTCCAGGTTCAAGAGAGGGGACAAAGACTATATCCCTCCAAGGGAAAAATGTCAAAGAATTTGTGACCATCGTTAAGCTGCCATGTACATACATGAGATTTGGATATTAAGAGTAAAAAAGAAAAACAGGATGATTCCTAGATGCCAATACTGGGTCACAAGGTGGTGACAACCACATAGATACAGAAAACGTGTGTGAAAATATAAGAAAAGCATAAAATGAGCTCAGTTTGGGATATGTTGAGCTCGAGATACATGTGGGAAATTCAAATGATGTAAAAGTGGCAGTTGAATATAAACACTGAAAGTTCAGGAAAGAAGTCTAAACTCTAGATCTGTCAACAGATTTTTTTCCCTGTAGTTCTGGGTATTGAACCCAGGGACTTGCACATGTTAGGTAAATTCTCTACCACTGAACTGTATCCTCAACCTGACCTCTAGATATAATTTGGAAATAATCAGTCTTCAGAATGGTGTTCTCAACCATGGTGTATCACACATTATTGTGACATGATCAGTTATAACTTTGATAACAAGGAATTTGTGACTAATACTAGTTGAAGTGTTAAAGTCTGGTTTTTTTTTAAATGCACAAAACGAATGTCACTCTCACTTCCCTCAATATGTAGTACTTTATTCAGTGAAAGATAAATGGTGGAATATAAGGAACTTAGAATTCTAATTTAGGAAAAATATTTTAAATAGTTCAATAATGCAGCATTTTCATTCAGCAACATTAGTACCTTTACCATGAATATTGATTGTTTCTACAAGGAAAATAACTTAGCTTTCTAGACCTGCTCCTCTTCTACTTGGCACCAATTATCAAGACAAATACAGAAGACTCCTCCTCCTCCTCCTTTGGTGAGGGTCACTTTCACCTTCACCAGATCTCACTGTTTTATCTACTAAATATTCTTTCAAATCTCCTCTTTTCTTCATGCCAGGGCCTCATCAACTCAGAAATATAGGATAATAGAAGAAAGTGCAGGTCAAATGAGGTCTTGTTCATAGTAAAGAAGTAAAAGCATGTTTGTATGCTTACAGGAACAACTCAGCAAAACAGGGAAAACTGAAGATGTAGAAAAGAGACTGCTGGACTATTCACTCAGCTATTCACTCACTCATTCATCATATATAGGCTGAAGGCCATTTGTGGGTCAGGCATTATTCTTGGAGTGTACAGTCTAGGAGAGGGGTGGGAAAGGACATAGAAAGCAGGAGGCAATTTAGTAAGTTATTACAATAATCCAGGTGAGACCATGGTAGTTCAGACCAGGATGATGGCAGGTGAGAAGGTTGAAATTCTAGATGTATTTTGAAGGTAGAGTCAATAGGATTTCCTGATTGATTGAACACAAGATGAGATAAAAAGAAGACTCAAAGATAATTCCAAGTATTTTTTTACTTGAGCAATTGGAAGGATGCTGGTGACTAAGGTGGGAAAAGTAAGTGTTAAAGAAGAGTTTTGGACATACCAGCACTTCAGTTTTAGTTAAATCTAATATATAGAATAGGCAGTTAGATATGCAAACTTGGAGTTCAGAGCAAAGGTCTGTACTGGAGATACAACTTTGAGAGTTATCAGCATATAGCAATCTAGTATTTAAAGCTAGAAGACTGGATTAAATCCCCAGGGGAGTATATAAACAAAAATAAAAGAGGAGCAGGATAGAGCTCTGGGATACTACATCAAGAGCTTGTAACTAGAAAAGGTGTCTAAAAAGAAATCGTCTGGTGAAATAGGCAGAAATCAAGAGAATATGGTATCCTAGAAGTCACATGCAGAATGTGTTCCTAGGAGGAACAATCAGTTGAATTCTGCTTGTCAAGTAGTGTTTGCCTAGTATGTGCAAGGCTCTGGGTTTAGTCCCCAGGAACAATGAAAAAAAAGAAAGAAGGAAAGAAAGGGAGGGAGGGAGGGGGAGAAGGAAGGAAGGAAGGAAGGGAGGGAGGAAGGAAGGGAAAAAGGAAGGAAGGGAGGGAGGGCAGGCTCAGAATTAGGTATGGTAACATGGTTATCATTGATAATTTTTTTTTAAAAATTTAGTAGGGCGCTGCAGTGAAAGCCTAATAAAATCTTGTTTAAAAGAGAATGAGAAAAAAGGAATTAGAAAATATACCCTTGAATTTTGCTGAGGGTGGGGAGGAGAAATATAGGGTAGTAGATGAAGAGAGTAGAGGTCAAATAAGTGCTTATTTAAAGAGAAGTAACAGCACGTTTATTTGCTTAGAAGAACAACTCAGTTAAAAAAAGGGGGGGGATTGAAGCAGTAGAAAAGAGAACTGCAGGAATGATGTTCTTGAGCAAGTGATGTAAGGTAGAAGTAGAAAAGTCTATAATCTCAGAGACAGCTCAATGTTTAGTAACAGGAATAGAAGGTAAAGTGTGTGGGTATAAACGCTGGTAGTGGGGAGATGTGGTAGGAAGGCAAGTTGTCTTTTGGCTGCTTTTTTTTTTTTTTTTGGAGGCACTGGGGTTTGAACTCAGGGCTTCACGCTTGCTAGGCAGGTGCTCTTACTACTTGAGCCATTCTACCAGCCCCTGCCTTAATTTTCTAAGTCAGAAGCAAGCTGAGAGTGAGGGTAAGGGAGGTGTTGGCAGTCAGAATTAAGAAAATTATGAAACATTCATTAGGACAGTAAATGTACAAGAGAAATACAAGGTGTTTGCTGAGGCAGCCTCATGGACCCACCCAAGTTTATAGTCCTCAGGAAGTTAGAAGGGGAACACATCAATAAGCATGTATGTTTTTCCCCACCCATGTTCAACTGCAGATTTGGAAAAAATTCAAGTTGTAGATGGATTTTTTGGCTTTGCTTTTCAAACAGGGTCTTACTGTGTAACCCAAGATGGCCTCAAACTTACAGCCTTCTGCCTCAGCCTTCCGAGTGTTGGGATTATTGATATCACCATGCCAGAAATTATCATTTTTTACAGGAGTATGATGTAGAGAGTTAAGTAAGAGAGTCATTTAATGGAATTTAAACAGGACAAGAAGGAAACACCAGGGAAGTGAAGGACAGTGGAAAGGTGATAAAAGTAGACTGTAGATGAAATGAAGGAATCGCATTGTTGGTGTTGGTGTCCTAAGGAGGTGAGGTGGAAAGATAGAAAATGAAGGTCAGAATAGTGTGACTGAAACCAAGAATGACAGAAACCGGTAGCAGTCACTGGTAATGACAGCATTATAAAAGTGCTTGACAGTCATGCATTGTGATGCACACCTGCAATCCCAGCACTTGGTAGGTGGGGCCAGGAAAGTAGATACAGGGCTGAGCTATACAGTGAGACCTTTTGACAAGCAAAATGAGCAAGTTGAGGAACGAGTGGCACATTCCTTTCTCGCATGCAAGCGAGTAGCATGTAGGTAACCTCAGTAGTTTACATCAATGTTTAATCGAACAGGTTGTTTCATTACACATACACAGTTCAGCACAAAAATGCCATCACAAAACAAAAGGCCCTTCCCCTTCTCCCCTCCCCGCCCCAGCCCCCAGTCGCTGAAGGGTAAAGAGACGGCAAAGATTTACACACACACACACACACACACACACACAGACTGAAGTACAGGCAGAAGACACAAAGGGCCATACTGGACCACACATCGCCCCAGCGGGTGGCTCAGCCCCCCGCCCGCCCGCGCCGGCTTTTTAAAATGGGAACAAACGCAGACACGGCCCAGCCCTGAGGCCGCCGGTAAAGAGTCACCGCCCTCGCGACGCCTCCCGGCCCGCTGCTCTAAGGAATTCGCGGGTAAAGTGGGCTTCCCTCCCTTCCTACCCTCATTGCGCGGGTCGGACACAGCTACTGCCAGACCCGCCTTCCTCTTCCCGCGGTCTCTTCACCTGTCAACCTCTCCGCTCGCCCCGCCCCCCGGAAGTGACGACGCTGCGCGTCCCGCCCGCGTCCCGTCGGGCTTCGCGGCGGCGGCGGGAAGATGGCGGCGGCGGGAGCCCTGGAACGGAGCTTCATGGAACTGAGCGGAGTTGAGCGCGAAAGACCAAGACACTTTCGTGAATTCACAGTCTGTGGCGTAGGTACGGAAATGGTCTGGGAGGGCGCGGTCCGATCCTTCCCCTCCGGTTCCTCTTATGGGTTCCTGAGCCCCTGGTTTCTCTAAGTCCACATGCCTATAGCCTCTGGATCAGCGCTTCCCTAGTGTCGGACTTCTTCCTCCGTTTTCCCCTTCCCTTTGTATAGATTGTCAGTCCGTCGCGCTCTGCTTCCTCGGCACCCTCAGTCCCTGTCATCCCAGAAAATCCACGTGTGCAGACTGACCGTGTTCATTTTGCAGGGACTGCAAATGCTGTGGTTGGGGCGGTGAAATACAGTGAGAGCGCGGGAGGCTTCAACTACGTGGAAAGTGGCAAGTTGTTCTCTGTCACCAGAAACAGGTTCATTCACTGGTGAGTGCTGTGTTCTCCGACCCCTCCTCCCCCGGAAGGTAAAGTTGTTCGGTGTGTGAATATTCGTGTCTGTGTTCACCAAGCGTCATTTCTAAAAGAGACTTGTTTTCAGTTCATGTCAGAATCGGGAAAATTCGAGAGAATTCTAGGAGGAGTGTGCTCGTGACAATAGTAAAACTAAAGGAATGTAGGTTAGGTGATAAAGCCTTAACAACTTTAGACGTGAATTATGTCTTTATAGTCTGTATAGCTTCCTGCATTCTGCAGATGCCGTTGAGCTTCTACATGTCAGGCATTGTGCTAGGTATTAGGATGAAATGATGAACAAAAATAACCATTATTTTCATTGTGCAAGATATTTAAGCTGTGTGAGAATACATGTAGACTCATCTTTTATGTGGCAATTTCATGAAGGAAAAAAGCAAAACTAGTGATCACAGCACAGATATATAAATACAGATTTTCATACTTGTCCCAGAAGAAAAGTGTAGGGGTTATGAAACGCTAAGGGGAAGAACAAATGTTATTGATAGTGCAGGGATGAGTTTAGAAAGTCACAGTATAACTGAGATCTGGAGGCTGAAAGGTTACCCAGGCATACAGAAGAAAGGAACCCAGCAAGTACCACATGCAAAAGCCATGAAATGGGAAGAACTTGCCAGGTTTGAGGAACTGGCCAATTGGCTGTGTATAAGTATAGTGGGTAAAACAAAGTGATTTGAGAGCTGCTGAGGCTGGAGAGGTAGGTAGGACTTGGACCATGAGGAACTCTAAGGCCATTTTTAATAATTTTATAATTCTAGTTAGTTACACAGGCGGCAGAGATCAGAAGGATTGAGGTTCAAAGCCAGCCCCAGGCAAATAGTTAGTGAGACCCTATCTCGAAAATACCCAACCAAAATAGGGCTGAAGGAGTGGTTCAAGTTGTAAAGTGCCTGCCTAGCAAGCATGAGGCCCTGAGTTCAGACCACTTGAGCCACTCCGCAGCCCTCCAGAATTTTAGATTTTTAAAGAGTTACTAACTTGATCAACACTGCATTATTAAAAGTTCAGTCTACTTGGTGGAAAGTGAATTTGGGTTGAATATAATGCAAAAGAAAAATTTGCTTTTCTGATGTCCAAATAAGTTGATGCTGATGGCTCAATTGTGGGGGTGGCTAGAAAAAGAGAAATATATGGACTCAAAGTACATTTAGAAGGTAGATCTACTAGGACTTGGTAGTAGATTGAATACAGATAGGTGTTGGTAAAGGAAAAGGACAGCAAGAACAGTTCCCTGTTTTCTAATGTGAGTAACCAGATCTGGACCATTTCAGAGAAAGAAGATGGATTTTAGAAAGATATGAATAATTCTAGACATAAAATTTGAAGTATGTGCAGCAGCTGTTTGGAAGTGTCAAATAGGCATTGAAATTTATAAGTCTGAGGCTCAGAACAGAGACTTATAGAGAAGCACAAGTCTCATCCATTTAAGATATACTTTTCAGGCCTAATATATTTTGGGGCTGCAGATAAAGCAGGAAACAGAATCCCTATTCTCATGGAAGAAGGCAGGCAGTAACAACAACTAAATATGGTTTGTCAGGTAGTAAGTAGAATATAGAACAGAGAACCAAGGGAAGAGGAGAGAAGGATACCTGTGAGGGTTAGTATTTTATATAAGGTAGCAAACAAGACCCAGTGATAAGCTGACATTTGAGTAGAGGAAATAAGAATGTCTGGGAAAAGAATATTTCAGGTAGAGGCTTCTAAGAAAAAGGAACAAAAAGTGTAGAGACCCCTGAGACAGAAGTTTGTTTTTTATGTTCAAAGGGTAAGGGGCCAAGAATGTGTAGTTGAGTGAACAAATTGACTTTGTCAATTATCTTAAGCTTTTGCTCTGAGATGGGAAAAGTTTTAAGAGGAAGACTGTTGTTATCCAAATTGTGTTTTTAAAGGATTGCTGTGATTTCTGTGCTGAGAATAGAGTGTGGGAAAGGGGAGAAGGGTGGGAGCAGAGAGACATAATACAGACTAGAGATGAGATGATGGTGACTGGGACCAGGGTGGCAGGAGTGAACAATGTTCTGATTGTGAATATGTTGTCAAGGAGAATTTGTTATTGCAAAAACTTACTATACCCCAGGTTTTTGTCTAGAGCAACTGGGAGTTATAGAGATGCCAGTAATTGAGAATAGTTTTCTTTTGGGTTTTCTTCCCCTTCTCCCTTCCGCCTCCAGTAATGGAGATTGAACCCAGGACCTCTTACATGCTAGGCAAAGTGCTCTACCATTTGAGCCACGCTCCCTCTCCATACTTCCCCCACCCAGAAATTATGTTTTGGACAGGTTTAGTTTGAGATGGCTAGTAGACATCCAGCATAAAGTTGGGCTAAAGATACAGATTTGGGAATTGTTGCTATTAAACAACACTTAAAACAGTTATAATGAATGAGCCCACCTAGAGAATGAGTAAATCATGATTTCTCAGCCTCTGGCTGTTGGCATTTTGGGCCAGATCAATCTTTGTTGGGGAGTGGGGAGTCTCTCCTGCCCAGTGTAAGGTGTGAGCAGATCCCTGGTCTCTGTCTACTACCTCTGTCCACCACCATTCCACCATCCCAGTTGAGACAACCAATAATCTCGCTAGATATTGCTAAATGTCCTTGGGGAATGGGGAAGAATCACCTCCTTACCCCTCCCACTTCTATTGAGAACCACTTGTATAGAAAAGGTCTGAAGACTGAACTCTGCAGCATTACACCAGTTAGGAAGATTGGGAAACAGCAAAGGAACCCATGAAGTAGTAGCTACTGAGGTGAGACTCAAACAAACAGAGTGATGTCCCAGAAGCTAGGGGAAATACTTCAAGAAAGAGAAGCGTAAAAAACTCTGAAATGCTACATATAAGTCAGGTAAGATGAGAAGTGAAAAATTAACCTTTGCATTGTAGAAGTTTTTGATGACCTTGTCAAGAACGTCTCCAATAATAGGGCAAAAGACTGAGTGGAGGAAGTACAGAACAGTTCTTTCAAGAAGTATTGCTAAAAGGTAAACACAGCAATCAAATAGAACAATGGAAAAAAAGTCTAGAGGAAGCATAATAGTGTACCTATATGCAGTTGTGAATGACTTCACATGCAGTTGAGATGCATGTGGTTGCTAGAGGAAATTCAAGAAACTGGGGAAGTGAGATTTTTTTTTTTAAAAGTCATGGATAATGAAACCATTAAGAATCTTGACAGAGCCAAGGGTGTGACTCAGTGATAGAGCACTTGCCTGGCATGTATGCAGCACTGGGTTCCATCCCCAGCACTGCAAAAAAACAAAATTTAAAAAAGACTAGTATGGCAGGACTAGTATGGAAGAGAGTGACAGTGAACTAGGATCTAAAGTCTTCAAGAAAGAAATCTGTAGATAACATGATCTACTACAGGGGCAGTAGGTAGTAGCTGATACCATAAACTTCAGAGGAGCCCTAAAGTGGCAGTGGGGAATGAGTAGAACATTTGTGTCCAACCTTGAAGACCTACTACAAGGAACGAGGTAAAGAAAGTGACCTCTGTCAGAGAGGACTCTGGTGGGCAGTGTCCTCAAGGAAGATTTAGGAATCAGGAAGGTGAAGAGATTGTTCAGAAATTGTGCCAATGTCATGAGCTAGCAGAAACAAAGTAGTTCTAGGGAATCATCTGAGTCAAATAGTGCTTACAGCCTTAGGAGCAGATAAGGTGTGCCTCTGGAGAATATGTACAGTGAGCAGAGATGATAGTCCAAGACCAGGGTTTAAGGAAACCTGGCATGTAGGAGTCGGTCAAGGAACAGGAGAGGGAATAGCTGGGGAGGTGGGAGGAAAACCAGGAGAAGGTAGTATCTTGGAGATCAAGAGAAGAGACTGTTTTAAGAAGGAAAATGAGCCCAAGTATGTGGAATGCTGCTAAGAGACCAACTAAGAGAAACACTGAAGAGTGTATTAGAATTGATTCAAGGATCTTGGTAAGAAGAAGCTGTAGTAAGGACAAAAGCTGTATTTAATAGGTTTTTTTTTCTTTTATTCATATGTGCATACAATGTTTGGGTCATTTCTCCCCCATTCCCCCGCCCCCTCCCTCTCCCCCTCTACCCCCTCGATACCAGGCAGAAACTATTTTACCCTTATCTATAATTTTGTTGAAGAGGCAGTATAAGCAATAATAGGAAGGACCAAGGGGTTTTGCTAGTTGAGATAAGGATAGCTTTACAGGGAGTTGACTTGCATTGCTTTCCTGTGCATGTGTGTTACCTTCTAAATTAATTCTTCTCAAACTAACTTTTCCTCTAGTTACTGGTTCCTTTCTCCTATTGGCCTCTGTCGCTTTAAAGTATCTGCATTAGTTTCTCGGCATTGAGGGCAACAAATGCTTTCTAGTTTTTTGGGTATCTTCCCTATCCTCATATCTCCCAAGTGTGCTCTCGCTTTATCATGAGATCAAAGTCCAATCTCCTTGTTGTGTTTACCCTTGATCTAATGTCCGCATATGAGGGAGAACATATGATTTTTTGTCTTTTGGGCCAGGATAACCTCACTCAATTCTTCTTCATGGCTGCATAAAATTCCATTGTGTATAGATACCACATTTTCTTAATCCATTCGTCAGTAGTGGGGCATCTTGGCTGTTTCCATAACTTGGCTATTGTGAATAGTGCTGCATAAACATGGTTGTGCAGGTGCCTCTGGAGTAACCTGTGTCATGGTCTTTTGGGTATATCCCCAAGAGTGGTATTGCTGGATCATATGGTAGATCAATATTTAGATTTTTAAGTAGCCTCCAAATTTTTTTCCAGACTAGTTGTACTAGTTTACATTCCCACCAGCAGTGTAAGAGGGTTCCTTTTTCCCTGCATCCTCGCCAACACCTGTTGTTAGGGTGTTGCTAATGATGGCTATTCTAAAAGGGGTGAGGTGGAATCTTAGTGTGGTTTTAATTTGCATTTCCTTTATTGCTAGGGATGGTGAGCATTTTTTCATGTGTCTTTTAGCCATTTGAATTTCTTCTTTTGAGAAAGTTCTGTTTAGTTCACTTGCCCATTTCTTTATTGGTTCATTAGTTTTGGGAGAATTTGGTTTTTTAAGTTCCCTATATATTCTGGTTATCAGTCCTTTGTCTGATGTGTAGCTGGCAAATATTTTCTCCCACTCTGTGGGTGTTCTCTTTAGTTTAGAGACCATTTCTTTTGATGAACAGAAGCTTTTTAGTTTTATGAAGTCCCATTTATCTATGCTGTCTCTTAGTTGTTGTGCTGCTGGGGTTTTATTGAGAAAGTTCTTACCTATACCTACTAACTCCAGAGTATTTCCTATTCTTTCCTGTATCAACTTTAGAGTTTGTGGTCTGATATTAAGATCCTTGATCCATTTTGAGTTAATATTGGTATAGGGTGATATTCACCGATCTAGTTTCAGTTTTTTGCAGACTGCTAACCAGTTTTCCCAGCAGTTTTTGTTGAAGAGGCTGCTTTTTCTCCATTGTATATTTTTAGCGCCTTTGTCAAAGATAAGTTGGTTATAGTTGTGTGGCTTCATATCTGGGTCCTCTATTCCACTGGTCTTCATGTCTGTTTTTGTGCCAGTACCATGCTGTTTTTACTGCTATTGCTTTGTAATATAGTTTGAAGTCGGGTATCGTGATACCTCCAGCGTTGTTCTTTTGACTGAGTATTGCCTTGGCTATTCGTGGCCTCTTGTGTTTCCATATAAATTTAATGGTAGATTTTTCAATCTCTTTAATAAATGTCATTGGAATTTTGATGGGAATTGCATTAAACATGTAGATTACTTTTGGGAGTGTAGACATTTTTACTATGTTGATTCTACCAATCCATGAGCATGGGAGATCTCTCCACTTTCTATAGTCTTCCTCAATCTCTTTCTTCAGAAGTTTATAGTTTTCCTTATAGAGGTCATTGACATCCTTTGTTAAGTTTACACCTAGGTATTTGATTTTTTTTGAGGCTATTGTAAATGGTATTCTTTTCATATATTCTTTCTCAGTTCATTATTGGTGTATAGAATTGCTAGTGATTTTTCTACATTGATTTTATATCCTGCTACCTTGCTATAGCTGTTGATGGTGTCTAGAAGCTTTTGAGCAGAGTTTTTTTGGGTCTATAAGGTATAGGATCATATTGTCTGCAAATAGGAATATTTTGACAATTTATTTACCTATTTGTATTCTTTTATTCCTTCTTCTTGCATAATTGCTCTGGCTAGGAATTCCAGTACTATGTTGAATAGGAGTGGAGATAGTGGGCATCCTTATCTAGTTCCTGATTTTAGAGGGAATGTTTTCAGTTTTTCACTGTTAAGTATAATGCTGGCTGTAGGTTTGTCATAGATAGCTTTTATAATGTTGAGGTACTTTCCTTCTATTCCTAGTTTTCTTAGAGCTTTTATTATGAAATGGTGTTGGATCTTATCAAAGGCTTTTTCTGCATCTGATGAGATGATAAGTGGTTTTTGTCTTTGATTCTGTTAATGTGGTTTATTAAATTTATTTTCGTATGTTGAACCACCCCTGCATTCCTGGGATGAAGCCTACTTGGTCGTGGTAAATGATCTTTTTGATGTGTTGTTGAATTCAGTTTGCCATTATTTTATTGAGGATTTTTGCATCAATGTTCATTAAGGAGGTTGGCCTATAGTTCTCCTTTTTGGAGGTGTCTTTGCCTGGTTTTGGGATAAGTGTAATACTGGCTTCATAAAATGAGTTAGGCAGTTTTCCTTCCCTTTCTATTTCGTGGAACAGTTTAAGGAGGGTTGGTATTAGTTCTCTTTAAAGGTTGATAAATTCAGCAGAGAATCCATCAGGTCCTGGACTTTTCTTTTTTGTGAGACTCTTGATTGCTGCTTCAATTTTATTTTGTGTTATAGATCTATTCAGGTGTTTAATGTCCTCTTGGTTCAGTTTTGGATGATCATAAGTATCTAGAAATCTGTCCACTTCCTCAAGATTTTCAAATTTATTTGAATATAGGTTCTCAAAGTAGTCTCTGATGATTTCCTGGACTTCCAGGTGTTTCTTGTTATCTCCCCTTTTGCATTCCTGATTTTACTCTTTTTAGTCAGGTTTGCCAGGGGTCTATCAATCTTGTTTATTTTTTCAAAGAACCAACTTTTGGTTTCATTAATTCTTTGTATGGTTTTTTTGGTTTCTATTTCATTGAGTTCGGCTCTTACTTTTATTATTTCTCTCCTATTTGTTTGGGGATTTGCTTGTTCTTGTTTTTCTAGGAGTTTGAGATGTATCATTAGGTCATTGATTTGAAATCTTTCAGTCTTTTTAATATATGCATTCATGGCTATAAACTTTCCTCTCAGGACTGCCTTTGCTGTGTCCCATAGGTTCCGGTAGGTTGTGTTTTCATTTTCATTGACTTCCAGGAACCTTTTAATTTCCTCTTTTATTTCATCAGTGACCCATTGTTCATTGAGCAATGAGTTACTCAGTTTCCAGCTGTTTGCGTGTTTTTGTCTTTATTTTTGTTGTTGAATTCTAGTTTTATTGCATTGTGATCAGATAGAATACATGGTACAATTTCTATTTTCTTATATTTGCTGAGGCTTGCTTTGTGCCCTAGGATATGATCTATTTTGGAGAAGGTTCTGTGAGCTGCTGAGAAGAATGTATATTATGTAGAAGTTGGATGGAATTGTCTGTAGACATCAACTAGGTCCATTTGATCTCTGGTATGTTTTAGATCTTGGATATCTAAATTGATTTTTTGTTTGGATGACCTATCTATTGATGATAGTGGGGTGTTAAAGTCTCCCACAACCACTGTGTTGGAGTTAATATATGCTTTTAGGTCCTTCAGGGTATGTTTGATGTAATTGGGTGCATTGACATTGGGTGCATATAGGTTGATAATTATTATTTCCTTTTGGTCTATTTCCCCTTTTATTAGTATGGAATGTCCTTCTTTATCTCATTTGATCAATGTAGGTTTGAAGTCTGCTTTGTTGGAGATAAGTATTGATACTCCTGCCTGTTTTCAGGGGCTACTGGCTTGGTAAATTTTCTTCCAGTCTTTCATCCTAAGCCTATGCTTATTTCTGTCAGTGAGATGGGTCTCCTGTAAGCAACAAATTGCTGGATCTTCCTTTTTAATCCAGTTTGTCAAACGGTGCCTTTTGATTGGGAAATTAAGGCTGTTAACATTAAGTGTTAGTATTGACAGGTATGTGGTGATTCCTGTCATTTAGTTGTCTTAGTTGTTTGAGGGTTTCATTGTGTGTAGCTAAATCGATGTTACTCTCTACTTTCTTGCTTTTTCTTTCCCAAACTGCCTGCCCTTTCATGGTTATGTTTGGTTTCACTTTCTGTGTGCAGAATCCCTTGAAGAATCTTTTGTAGTATTGGTTTTGTGGTCATATATTGTTTTAGTTTCTGCTTATCATGGAAGACTTTTATTGCTCCATCTTTTTTGAATGATAATTTTGCTGGGTAGAGTATCCTAGGGTTGAAATTATTTTCATTCAGTGCCCAGAAGACCTCACCCCAAGCTCTTCTTGCTTTTAATATTTCTGCTGTGATTTTGATGGATTTATCTTTGTATGTTATTTGTTTTTTCTCTCCTACAGCCTTCATATTCTTTCTCTAGTCTCTGTACTTGTTGTTTTAATGATAATATGTCGTGGGGTAGTTCTGTTTTGGTCAGGTCTGTTTGGAGTTCTGGAGGTTTCCTGTACATGTATGGACATAGTTTTCTCTAGATTTTGGAAATTTTCTGTAATTATTTTGTTGAATATGTTATGCATTCCTTTTTCTTGCACCTCTTCTCCTTTTTCAACGCCCATGATTCTCAGGTTTGGTTTTTTGATGGTGTCAGTAAGTTCTTGCATTTTCTTTTCACAGGTTTTGAGTTGTTGAAGTAATAGTTCTTTGGTTTTTCCTTTAATTACCATTTCATCTTTGAGTTCTGAGATTCTCTTTTCTGCTTGCTCTAGTCTGCTGGATTGACCTTCCATTTTGTTTTGCATTTCTGTTTTGTTCTTTTTTTGAGGTTTTCCATATCCTGAGTCGCTTCCTTTTTAATATTGTCTGTTTTCATTCTGAGTTCATTTATCTTTTATTTATTGTGTTCTTTGTTTCACTTTGATATTTATACAGTACTTCTATCGTTTCTTTTATTTGTTCTTGTGCTTTCTCAAATTCTCTATTTTTGTGGTCTTGGAATTTCTTGAGTGTCTTCTGTACATTTTGGTTGACATATCCAGTATCATATCTATAAAATTTTCATTGATTACTTGCAGGATTTCTTCTTTCAGGGTGTTCTTTTGGGCTTCATTGGGTTCTTTGGCATAGTTTATCTTCGTTTTGTTGGAGTCTGGATCTGGGTATCTGATTTCTTCATTTCCCTCTGGTTCCTGTACTAATTTATTATTGGGGGGGAAATGTTTCCCCTCTTTTTTCTGTCTTCCCATCATTGCCCTTGCTATTGTTACTGTTCCTATACTGTGTGTAATTCCATGTTGTCTAGCTTGTAATAATAACAATGGTGATATCTAGAATGGAAGGGTGATAGGAGAGGCAAAGGAAAGAAGGTAAAGAAAAAGGAAAAAAACAAAACAAACAAAACCAAAAACAGAGCCAAAGAAATAAACAGGGATAGATAGTGTACTAATCAACAGTAAGCTAAACAGGCATTAGAGAGATGGAGAGAGTATAATAAAAAAAACCCAAGTTCAAGTGCAATAAAGTTTGTCTTAATAATTTTGGTGTTAAAAAGATAATAAAAAAAAAAAAACAATAATTTTGGTGTTAGTCCTTCAGCCTCCAGGCCTGAAGACTTCTCAGTGTCTGTGAAGTAGTTCTGTCGTTTTCTCATCAAACAAAAAACAAAACAAAACAAAAAAATCCTAAGTTCAAATAAATGCAATACAGTTTCAGTTAGTCCTTCAGCATCTGGTGGTGTTGTCTTCATCAAAGGAAGAGGGGAAAAAAAAGGGAGTCTGGAGACAGCTTTGTGGGTGTCTATCTGAGGCTGTGACTCACCTGCCTCCTACTGTCAGCCATCTGCTGCTGCAGGCTTTATTTAGAGTTCTGGACCCATGTCCCTTTTGTTTCCTCCAGTATACAGCCCTACCCGCCTTTTGCAATTGCCGTCTTTTTTGCATGGGAAGTGGCCTTCCCCACTCTTCGGTGGAGCTTTCCACACCACAGCTGCTGTTACAAGCCTTCCCCTCTCCAAGCACACTGGAGGAGGTGGCGCCACTCCTGCCTTCTCTGTCCTGCTTGTTTATTTACAGTTGACATGAGGGAGTGCCCTCCCCCACTCTGGTGGAGCTTTCCACAGGACAGCCGCAGGTACAAGCTTTCCTCTCTCCAAGGTTGCTGTGCGGGTGCTGCTGCTCCTGCCTTCTCTGGCCAGCTTGTTTATTTATAGTTCACCTGAGGGATTGGCCATCCCCCATTCTCCGGAGCTCAGGGCTTCCCACCCTCTTTGCTACCTGTCTTTTTTTTCAGCTGCTTCTTTATTATTCAGTTTGTTTTTTTCTCTTTTTTTCCCCCTGGGTGGGGGTCAGTCTGTCCAGTGGGCTATGCTGATCTGGCCCAGGGTTGTTTGTGGGAGTAGCGTGTGCCGCTGAGCTCACCTGGTGGTCTGCATCTCCCAGGTAGGTTAGGAGCTGGAGTCTGGTGGCACAGGAGCCCTCCTGGTTTCTCCGCTTGACGTGTAGTGGAGATGCTATGCATGGGCTGAGGGTGTGGAGATGAGGAGTTTTGCCTCTTCTTGGTGGTTTTTCCTGCAAGGTGTATCTCCAGCGTCTCTCCAAGATTTTACTTTAGGAAGCACTCTTTCTGCTTCCTTCCTCTAGTCACCATCTTGGAATCCCTCCTCTTTAATAGGTTTTTAAAAATATGAGCAAGGTTGCCAATGTGGTGGTGCATGCCTTTAATTCTAGCTACTTGGGTGGCAGAGCTTGGAGAATCTTGAGTTTGAGGCCAGCCTGGACAAAGTTAGACAGTATTTCAAAAATAAAATAAAAAAGCAGAAGAGCTGGGGTCACAGCTCAAGTGTTAGGTACAAGGCTCTGAGTTCAACCCCAGTACTGGGGTGGGGGGGTGGGTAACAGACATGAGAGAGGTGAGAAAACTTGGCTGTGTAGGGGAATGGACATGATAACTGGATTGAAAAGTGCTGGGAAGGGAGAGGCCAGGGAAGAATGTATTTGAATGTCAAAGGAAGGCCCTGGAAAGAGAGATGGATGCAGGAGGGATATACTTGAGAAAGTCAGAGATTGACATTTAATTGGTAGAAGGAGACTTGCTTTTTGGGGAAGGATGCAGGTTACGTGGTAGATGAGGTAATAGAAGTTAAGGACTCCCAGCATGGTGCTTTTTGTGATTCCAAGGCTACCAAACGGTAAAGATGCAGCTGGAGGAGACTGCCCTACATCCTAGCACAGGTCTGGCTTTTTTTAAGCACAGTGTATACTGTATCATTTCTTCTCTGTCTGTTTTAAGATCTTTTTGTAAGGATTGATTGCTTGATTGATTGATTTAAGACTATTAAGAATATTAACATGGGCTAAGAGCATGGCTCAGTGGTAGAGTGCTTGCATGAGACTCCGAGTTCAAATGCCAGCACCACAAAACAAAAAAAAAGAATAACAGCTTTAAATGCCTTATTTTTTCTTGTTACTGCTTTAAGTTGTGTTTCTCACCGGATTTTATATCCCTCAATAAGGATCGATAGATTTTAAAATTCTTTTGGCTCTATGAAAAGAAAAATGTGAATTCATTCATAACAATTTTTTTCATCTTCTCCATTATGAGTGAGATGAAACAGCTGAATCAGAAGCAACTCCAAAATTTACATATACCAAAGATGACAGTCCCAGGAGTAAGAGCTGAGTTTCAGTAAAGGAAGGATTCATAATGGGATACTTTTTGGGTAGAGTTTCTCCTGTGCTTATTCAAGGAAACTGTCACAAAAAAGGAAAGAAAAAGGCTTTAGAGAGATACTTGAAAAAGGAAGGCAGCTAAATTGGAGGGAAAAAATGAAGGGAATTTGAGATGGTGAAGCTCAGAAGGAGACTTTGTGGTCACAACAGTTTGAATAAAAGAGAATATATTTACTTGAGAGGAGCAAAGGGGATAAAACTAGAAGCTAGAGCTGGACATGGTTAGTGTTTGCCTGTAATTCCAAGTTCACGCGAGGCAGAAAGCAGGAGGATCGCAGTTCCAGGCCCAAATGGGACAAGATGTTGGAAGACCCCATTTCAACAAACAAGTTGGACTTTGAGCAGATACTCAAGTCCTTTATGTAAAATGGCATAGTATTTGCACCTAACCTATGCATGCCCTATCATATACTTTAAATGATCTCCAGATCACTTTATAGTGCTTAATACAATGTAAATGCTGTATAAATAATCATTATACTGTTTCATTCAGGGAATAATGATGAGAAAAAATCTGTACATGCTCAGTACAGGTGAAATTTTTCTTTTCCAAGTATTTTCAATTAATGGTTGGTTGAATGCGCAGGTACAGAATTCATAGACATATAAGATCAACTGTAGTCTGAGACGGGGTAACCAGTTCAGTTGTAGAGAAAGAAAGGGAAAAGCAGTGTCAGAAAGAGGAAAGCAGCAGAGTTTGGCAGATCACCTGTGTTAGTCAACTTTCTGTTACTATAACAAATACTTGGAATAATCAACTTACAAAGAGAAAAGGTTTATTTGGACTCCATTCTGGCAGTTCCATTCCAGGATTGACTGACTCTTGCTTTTTTGGGCCTGTGGCAAGGCAGCAACACCTGGCTCACCAGTGGCCAAGAAGCAAAAGAAAAGAGGAAAGAACTGACATCTCACTATCCATTTCAAGGGCAAACCCTTAATGACCTAAAATCTCACACTGGGCCCCACCTTTTTAAGGTTCTACCACCTCCCAATAGTGTCTCCCTGGGAACCAATCTTTTAACACATGGACCTTTAGAATACATTCAAGATCTAAACTAGGATCACACATTCTGAGTGGAACATAGAACAGTAAATGTTTTCTAGGAATGCTTAAAGATGACAAATACTTAGAAATTAAAAGTAAGAAATGTCTTGCTCAAAATAGGGTAACATGAAATTTCTGTGATAGTAAAAGGGTAGGCATAGGCAATAGAGGTTGTTAGAGGTGCTTTTTTGTAGTTAAGAGTTTTAATCTGAATTTAAAGTCAGATGTAGTGGCCTTAGACAAATACTTTGTCTCCTGTTGTAACTTGAGTTTGAATAGTTTTTTGTTTTGTTTTGTTTTTTACCAAGTGTCTGTGCATTTTATCAAAAAGCATTTATTTAGCTAAGAACCTGTGGCTCATGCCTGTAATCAAGGCTAACCAGGCAAAAAGTTTGTGAGATCCATTTGAATGGAAAAAATCTGGATGTGATGGTATGCACCTGTCATCCCAGCTACTGAGGGAAGAGAAAAATAGGAGGATCATGATCCAGGCAGCCTGAGCAA
Source organism: Castor canadensis (assembly GCF_047511655.1). Lineage (NCBI taxonomy): Eukaryota > Metazoa > Chordata > Mammalia > Rodentia > Castoridae > Castor > Castor canadensis. The sequence goes on along the minus strand of NC_133386.1, from coordinate 183,345,882 downwards.
AAAGTGAGAGCCTGTGTGCAGAATAACCAGAGTAAAAAGGGCTGGAGGTGCGACACAAGTCAGAGAACACCTACCTCACAAGTGCAAAGCCCTGAGTTCAAACCCCAGTATTAAAAGAGTTGGGGGTATGGCTTGAATGGTAGAGAGCCTGCCTAGCAAGTATGAGGCCCTCAGTTGAAGTCCTAGTACCACTTAAAAAAAAAAGCATTTATTGACTTGGTGGAGTGGCTCAAGCAGTAAGAGTGCCTATTTAGCAGGCAAACCCCAGTGCTTCAAAAAAAAAATGTTTATTGAATGCACACTAGCTCTGATCCAATCACTTTGCTGGGTATAAGGATATTCATGTGTACATGACAGCTATCTCTACACTCCCAGAGCTCGCCTTTATTAGTGAAAAGTTCCTTTCTAGGAGTAAAAGTAAGTCAGGATAGCTTATTAGAATAGAAACTAACCTTGGTATGTTCAGCATACAATTTTTTTTTATATATTTTAAAATACTTCTTTAAGCTATACACGGTGGCTTATGCCTCTCATCCTAACTGCTTAGAAAAAGGAGGAAATTGGGAAGATTGTGGGGAGAAGCCAGTCCGAGTAAACAGTTGGTGAGACCCCCACCTCAAAGGAAAAAAGCTGGGCGGAGTGGTATGCTGCTATTATCCCAGCTATGTGGGAAACATAAATAAGAGGATCACAGTCCAGGCAAACCAGGGAATAAAAAACAAGAACCCTAGTCTTTTTGTTTGTTTTTGGCAGTACTGGGGTTTGAACTCATGGCATCACGCTTGCTAGGCAGGCACTCTACCGTTTGAGTCACTCCACTAGCTCATGCCATACCCTATTAAAAAAATTACTAAAGCAAGTAATTTAGCCATGGAGGCAAGCAAGCCATGGAGGCATGGCTTAAGTGGTAGAACGGTAGAACACCTGCCTAACACATATGAAATGATGAGTTCAAACCTCAGTACTACCAAAAAAACCAAAAATCACTAATGCAAAAGTGTTGGAGGAATGGCTCAAGTGGTGGAATGCCTGCCTAGCAAGCACAAGGTCCTGAGTTCAAACTCCAGTACCACCAAAAACTTTTTTTCTTTAGTAAGAAGTGCTGCCTTTGTGGGGTACTGGTGGCTCACGCCTGGAATCCTAGCTACTCGGGAGGCAAGGTCAGGAGGATCGAAGTTTGAAGCCAGCCCAAGGCAAATAGTTCTCAAGACCCTATCTTGAAAATGTCTATCACAAAAAAGGTCTGGTGGAGTGGCTTAAGTGGTGCAGCACCTGCCTAGCAAGAGTGAGGCCCTGAGTTCAAACCCCAGTGCCACCAAAAAAAAAAAAAATGCTGCCTCTCACACACACAAGGGAAAAACCCATAACATTGCTATTCTTTTGTGCTATTTATGTTAACAAGTAATGAACAGGGGAAATACTTTATTAAGGTCTGTTTTGTTTGATGCTATAGTGTATGTGGACATCACATTCCTCTAAAAGTAACGGGGAAGGAGGTGGTACTAGTTTTCATTATAGTAGAGTTTGAAATATTGTCCTAAACAAATGTTCTCTCAGGTTCGGAAATGTCTTCACTTAACAGAATCATAATGGGATTTGAATTTTGTTATGCTGTGTTTTATAAATGCATGCAATATGGTGATTTGGAATGTAAAACTGATACGAATTTGTTATAATTTTGAAATTTGGAGAGTTCAGTTGGACACTATTCTCATATATTTCACTGCAATAGTCATTGAGAAATAAAAGAATAAACTTTTTAGCAAGGCATCAGTGGCTCATGCCTGTAATCCTAGCTACGTGAAAACTGAGATCTGGAGGATCGAGGTTCAAGGCCAGCCTAGGCATATAGTTCATGAGACCCATCTCCAAAAATGACCAGAGCAAAGTGGACTGGAGGAGTGGCTAAAGCAGTAGAATGCCTGCTTTGCAAGCCCCCAGTCCCACCAAAAAAAAGAAAAAAAAGAGTAAGCTTTTTAAACAAATGTCTTTTTTTTTTTTTTTTTTTTTTTTTTAAATAGGAAGACCTCCGGGGATATATTGGAGCTGGTGGAGGAGTCACTGGACATAAATCTGTTGAATAATGCAGTTCGCCTGAAGTTCCCAAACTGTAGCATCTTACCTGGAGGGGTTTATATCTCAGAGACTCAGAATCATGTGATGATCTTGATATTAACCAATCAAACTGTGCACAGGTTACTTCTACCACACCCTTCCCGGATGTATAGGAGTGTGAGTTGGTTAAGCATAATATCTTTTATTTTCCAAATTACTCTAGCTAGAATAATGTTCTTTGGAATTGAAAAAAAATTGTATTCCTTGTTAGCCTTTACCAAGCATTCTTTGATAATTATTATTTAAAATAATCAGATGCACATTTTAGGTTGAAGAAATAGTTTTCTTTACTATTCTTTTATAGCTTTTGCCATTTTGTCATGCACAGTGGCACATGCCACTGGGCATAATCCTGGGGAGACTGAGGCAGTATTATCATGAGTTCAAGGCCAGCCTGAACTACACAGGACGACCCTGTCTTAAAAAAATAAAAGAATTGCTAGGCGCCAGTGGCTCACACCTGTAATCAGGAGGCAAAGATCAGGAGGTTCAAAGCCAGCCCTGGGCAAATAGTTTGCAAGACCCTATCTCGGAGAAAGAAAAAAAAAAACCATCACTGAAAAGGACTGGTGGAGTGGAGTGGCTCAAGGTGTAAGCCCTGAGTTCAAACCCTAGTACAGCAAAAAAAAAAGAAAAGAAAAAGAATAGCTGTCTTTTTTTTTGGCAGGACCAGAGTTAATAAGAAATTTCTTCTTAAGCTCAACAGTCTTTTCCTTTATAAGCTTTCTTAGTAATTAAGAGGAACTAAGCAAAAATAAGTTATTTTGATTTTAACAGATTTTTCTTTTCATTATTTCACAGGAAATGGTAATTGAAAGTCAGATGCAGTCAATATTCACAGACATTGGAAAAGTTGATTTCAGGGATCCTTGCAACTATCAATTAATTCCAGCAGTACCTGGACTTGCACCTAATTCTACCACCTCAGCAGCCTGGCTTAGCAGTGAAGGGGAGGCTCTGTTTGCTCTGCCATCTGCTGCTGGGGGCATCTTTGTTCTTAAACTACCTCCTTATGACATACCTGGTAAGAATGAGTACAGAGCATGGGTTAAACTTTAATCAAGAAACATTGACAGTCTAGCATAGTGGCATGTGCCTGTAATCTCAGCCTGTGGGAGACTGAGGCGGGAGCATCAAATCACCAGTTTGAGGCTGGCCTGGGATACATAGCAAGACCTTGTCTCCAAAAGTCAAAACAAAAAGCACTGACATTAAAACAAACCTTAGAAGTTCAACCCTATCATCAGTGCAGGAATTGCTTCTGTACTGCTCCTATGTTGGTCATACTGTCAGTGCTTACCTAATCTGTAAGGCTTTATACAGTGGATGAGGAAGTAAAAGTATATTAGAATATGTGAAAATGCCCTATTTATTCTAAGTCCTATAGAAGAGATGAGTTGAACAGTTATCAACCTTTAGATTGAGGTATTCTAATTACAATTAATTAATTGGAACAAAGTTTGATTACTGATACCTGTTCTAAATCACTACTATCTCTTGTTTGGACTATTGCATTAGTTTTATAAATGTCTTCCCAAGTCTCTCCTTTGCCCTCTTCAGGAGCTTCACAAACAGACTGATGCACTTAAAACATTAGTTGGTCCAGGCATCAGTGCCTTATGTCTGTAATCCTAGCTACTCGAGAGACAGATCAGGAGAATTGGGGTTCGAAGCCAGCCTTAGCAAATAGTTCACGAGGCCCTATCTAGAAAAGAGTGGTTCAAGTGGCTAAATGCCTGCCTAGCAAGTGTGAGGCCCTGAGTTCAAACCCCAGTACCACCAAAAAGTAAAATAAAACATTAGTTGGGTCATGTCACTACACTCAAAGCCGTCCACAAGGGTTGTTCTTCATCTCCTGCTGGCATTTACTTCCCCACTGCTGCCTCTTTAACCTTGTCTTCTCACTCTCTGCACCGCCATATACTTTCTTACAATTCCTTGAATACCCTTGGGGCACACCTAATTCAGAGCATTTTCTAGGATACTTATTCTCTCACATCTCATGGTCTTTACTCAGTAAGTCACCTCATTGAGGTCGTCCCTGACCATCCTTTCAAAATTCAAACCTCCCTCCATAGACACACACACCAACAGTCCCCATTTCATGTTTTATTTTTCTCCACTTTTTACTGTTTTTCTAAATTTAACTCTGCTTCTCCTCTCCCCATGGTGGGATATAAGTTTCATGAGGACAGTAGTTTGTTTACTGCCAAATCTCTAACACATAGAACTACCTAGAACATGAAAGGTACCCAGTGATTGTTTTAGAAAGAATGAAATTATTCTATGCCATAGCAATACTGGTTACTGTCTATAAATGGCAAACATTTCTCCCAGGAGTATGAAAATGCTATTGATCCCAAACTGATTCAAATTATATTGGTGTGATATGTGTAGGAAAGATACATCCAAAAACCTTGCTAATATAGAATTGAAGAACCTGTGGCCTGTTATAAAGACCTTGTATGTAGTTACATCATTCTTGCCTTTAAGGTTCTCTAAGTGTGATCAAGAAGTGCTTTGGATATCTTTTCAGGGGTCGTGTCAGTTGTGGAACTGAAACAGAGTTCAGTGATGCAGCGATTGCTCACAGGCTGGATGCCCACATCTATCAGGTGAGTGGTTTCTTACAGAAAGGGCCTGAGGATATAATCTGCACTGTTCAGCACCTGTTAGTGCATCCTATCTTTCTTAAGGCATACACCTGAGAAAAGCCACACTCCAGAGTCTGCTTTATTTGTGATTGAATACCTTGACATCATAAACTGGCTTACTGTTTATATTCTCACATATCCAGTTTGGTGCTCTTCCCTAACTCAGTCAAATCCAATTAAGTAGGAAGTTCTTGATGGTTAGACTAAAACAATAAAAACAGAAGCAATTTTCCAATTGTTATGTAGAGTCTTTTAAAATTTTATTAGAGTAATTACTGTAAACAAAATAGAAATGTATCATCTTATACCAGTATGTAAACTTCCTGTTCCTTCTGTTAAGAGTGTACATTTATAATTTTATTATATTATTGGATTGCACATTCTAATGGTCAGATTATTTACAATAGTAAAATTATAAATCTTGGCCTTATGTTGCTTTAGAGGTGATCAGGGGCCTTCAGATCGTGCCCTCAGTCTCGCTGTTCATTGTGTCGAGCATGATGCCTTCCTCTTCGCCCTATGTCAGGACCATAAACTGCGAATGTGGTCTTACAAGGTAAATGCTACATTTACAGTTACTGTAAATTAAAACAGAACTGTGAATTATGAAGGAACTGAAGGAAATCTAGCTTCTCTCTCTCTCTCTCCCTTTCTTGGCAGTACTGAGGTTTGAACTCAGGGCCTCACTTTTTCTAGGCAGGCGCTCTGCCACTTTAGCCACACCCCTAGCCCTTTTCTTGCTTTATTTTTCCAGATAGGGTCTCACGCTTTTCTCAGGACTATCCTTGGACCGCAGTTCTCCCTGTCTTCTGTTGACTAGCTGAGATTATAGGCATGTACTTCCATACCTGGCCCAGCTTCTCTTAGAGATGATCATTTGATTTGGAAATATGGGTTATTTCCAGATTCCAGCAGTTTTGTGTAGCTTCATTTTGTATACATTTCTCCTAACATTTTTTTTTTTTTTGAGAATTATGAACCATATAAGAAAGTTAAAAGAATAGTACAGAACTAAAGGAGTGACTGAAGCTGTAGAGTGCCTGCCTAGCAAGTGTAAAGCCCTAAGTTCAAAACAAAACCCTGAGTTCAAACCAGTACCACCCAAAAAAAAAAAAGCAGAGTAGTACAAAGTATATCCTTCACTTAAGAGCAACAAATGTGATTTTTAAATGTTGATAAAAATTATTTTCAAAATAGTGCTTTTTATCTATCAGACTGAAGAAATTATATTTTATCTTAACTCTTTAAAAGCAAAATCATTTTTTAAAAAGGTAAGCAATGTGTTTCTAGCCTGAATATTCTTTGTATATCACCTATTAACTTTTGTCTTGGACAGGATCAAATGTGCCTGATGGTAGCAGACATACTTGAGTATGTCCCTGTGAACAAAGACCTTAGGCTCACTCCAGGGACTGGACATAAATTACGACTTGCTTATTCCCCTTCCATGGGACTCTACCTAGGAATATATATGCATGCTCCAAAACGAGGACAGGTATGGAACAAATGAGACATGTAGAGTGTGTACTGATGTGAGGAAATAGTGGTAGGCTCATTCAGTCTATTTAAGCTCTTTGTAGATGTTTTAAATGTTAATTTTTTTCTGATGTGATGGTGGATTTTGTGCTGATATGTGAATTAGAAGATCCTAAAGAAAGGGTCAGGATTAAAGAAAGAAGAGATTGTAAAGGATATGAAAGGGAAAGTTAACCAAAACTAAACAAGAAAGCAAATACTATCTGGTTGAAAAAAATAGAATTATAGAAAAAGAACTTAGGTATTAAGTGATTATGGGGAAGTGATAGTCAAATAAGTAGAAATAAAGTTATTTTTAAATGTTAAGTTAGCCCCAAGCAGGCTGCTCCCAAATGTGGGTGCTCTCATCCCTTGGCTATCTTTTTTTCTTTTCTCTTTCTCTCACTCTCTCTCTCTCTCTCTTCTGTGTGTGTGTGTGTGTGTGTGTGTGTGTGTGTGTGTGTGTGTGTGTAGGTTCAGAAGGGTACTGGGGATCAAACCCAGGGCCTCACACGTACTAGGTAAGCTCTCTATCACTAAGCTACATCTCCAGTCTTTCCTTAGGCTTAGGCTCTGATTGATCACACTGGGTCATTTCAACCTCTGCATGTCTGTCCTTCTCTCAACCTCTGGTGTCCTCACTCAGCCTGTTCAGGCTGACTTCCATACCACTTCTCCACCTCACCCACTGGACCAGCAGGATGACCTACCTTGGTCTAGACACCTAATGGTTTTAAGACTGCATTGATCAGGAGTAAAATGGAAGGAAAGAGAATGAACTCATTCTTAAAGGTGTTTTCTGATATTAAAGCCCAGAAATGTCATGCTATTCACACGCTTACCTAAATCACATATAATTATTCTCTCTTCCAGAGAACAACTCTTAAAATATTTGAACACACTTGCTTATCTCCCCTAACTGTACTCTTCTCTGCCTGTAGATTGCAGATGGTGAGATAATCAACCCGCTCTTAGTTTTCGGTTATGTTTCGCGTAACATCCTGTTGGTCACTCTCCTTACCATATTCCAATTAGTTTGTTGCTGTGAAATAGTACCTCTCAAATTTTTTAGGCTCAGGACCCTATTACAGTCTTAAAATTTACTGAGAATCACAAAGAACTTTTTTTTTGTGAGTTATATCTATGTATATTAAAATTGAGAAAATTTTAGAGCATGTATGTATTCATTTAAAAAATAACAATAGTAAGTAATTTTATGGCTGGGTGTGATGGTACATGCATTTAATTCCAACATTCAGGAGGCTGAGACAGAAGGATCTTGAGTTAAAGCCCAGCCTGGGCTACACAGTGATACCCTCTTTCAAAATAAAATAAAGTTTCATGTTAATAACGTATTTTCATGAAAAATAACATTTCCCAGACCAAAAAAAAATTTAGATGAGAAGCATTGGCAGTACTGAATTTGAACTCAGGGTTTTGTGCTTGCTAGACAGATGCTATACCACTTGAGCCATGTCACCAGCCCAACATTGTATGTCTTTGCAAATCTTTTCAATGTCTGATTTAATAGAAGGCAGTTGAATTCCCTCATCTTGTTCCTGTATTAAAGCTATTATTCTGTGTTATTTTGGTTATTTTAAAGTGTTTGAAGAAAATCTGGCCTTACTCAGTAGTGTAGTTGGAAAGGCAAAGAGTAGTTTAATGATCTTTTTAGATCATGGATACTCTTCTAAGTGGTAGATTTTTAAGGATTAGTTGCAATATATGGTATCTTAATCTTAAAATGAGCTTTTTATACTCCTTTATGTAAAATCTGTTTGTCTTGCACCCTGAATGAAACTTAACTGTGCATACTTTTGTAAATACCACTCATTGCTTGTTTGAAGTATATTGATTTACTGAGTTAATAGTGGTCTTCTAATGGTGTTCTAATAGTGATACATTTTATTACACAATATCTAAATTGCTGTGTTGGAGGGTGATTCCCCCAATACCACCTCCAGGTCCAGTAATTCTCTATAAGGATTCACAGGGCTCAGCATGTACTTACACTCATAGCTGTCTATGATTTATTACAGTGCATGGGAAGTCTGGAGGAAACTGGCACAAGCTCCCATAGTCATCTCCAGTGGAGTCTCTCATAGCATGTGCTCAGTTGCCCTAGCAGTGAATTGTGGTGACATATGTAAAGTGCTATCTCTCAGGGAGGCTCATTAGAGGTTCAGTGCCCAAGATTTTTATTGGGAGCTGGACATATAGGTACTCTTTGCCTAGCATACACCAAAAATCCAGGCTTCTAGAAGTAAAGGAGATACTCAGCATAAACCACATTGTCTGTGCAAACAGGTAAGCCATCCTTAACCTATCAGGGAACCATACAAATACTCAAAATCCAAGTCCCAAGATGCCATCAAGAGCTAACTGTGCAAGCAAGCTCTTCTAAGAAGAGCAGTCTAAGGCCTGCTGTGTTACCCATTTTCTATATAATTGTTGTTATCCTTGATCTCTCAGAAGAGCCTTTGAAATATTGGGAAGCTGGCAAGCTTACATTGGTGATGCAAAGCTTTCTGAAATTACACTTTTCGTTTCAAAACTTGAAATGTATCATTGGCAACAAATACTGTTAGTTGTTTTCTTTGAAGTTGTTGAACCCACTTTTCTCATTTCTTAAAACAGCTTTATTGAAACATAATTCACATACCATACAATTCACCCATTTAAAGTATATAATTCAATAGTTTTTAGCATACTCACAGATAGGAATATACTAACCATCATGGCTGAGGCCAGCCCAGGCAAATAATTTGGGAGACCTCATCTCCAAAATAACCAGAGCAAAAATAGACTTGAGAGTGGCACAAGTAAGTAGAGTGCCTACTTTGTAAGTGGGAAGCCCTGAGTTCAAACCTCAGTCTCACAAAAAATAAAAATAAATTTAAGAAAACAAGTTACCTAAAATATTATCCATCACATGTCTTTTCGTCATCATTTTTGTTGCTGTGTTGCGGATTAAATCCAGAGCCTTACACATGGTAAGCAAGAGCTCCATCACTGAGATATACCTGACCGTCAGATGTCATTTTTGAGTTTGAAATTTATTTTGCCAATACTTAAACACTAAGCATGAATTATTTTTATTGGATATTTGTGTTTCCACACACATGGGTGTGTAATGCACATGTACACACCACACCACACCTCAGTCCTAGGATTTTTTGATAAAGATTAACCAAGTGGTTTTTATTTATATTGTGTGAATGATCATTCTGTCTTGTACTTTGGTAGAAGTATAGGCTTAAAAATAAGTTTCTTACCATAAGATAGCATACCCATAAGATAATTTACCCTAAGATGGCTACTATGAAAACAAACAAAAAATTGTTGCCAAGGGTATAGAGAAATTAAAACTTTATACTTTGCTGATGGGACATGTTATAGCCACTGTGGAAAATTGTATGGCAGTTCCTCAAGAAAAAAAAAAAAACCTAAACATAGAATTACTATATGACCCAGTAATTCCCCGTATATATATATAATTAATTATATATATAATATATATATATATATTTATATATATTAATTATATATATATATAATTCCCCGTGTATACACACACACACATATATATATATATGTTTATATATATATATATATGGGGGGGATATATAGGTATGTATCTAGATATATAGGTACACACACACACATTCCCAGTAGAAGTGAAAACAGGATCTTAAAGAGATTGTTTATATAACCATATGCACAGCAGCATTATTCATGGTAGCCAAAAGGTGGAGTCAACCCAAGTGTCCAGCACTGGATGGACAGGTAAACAAAATGTACTATATGCATACAATGGAGTGTTACTCAGCTTTAAAAAGGAAAGAAATTCTACCACTTTCTACAACTTGGATGAACTTTGAGGACATTGTGCTAAGTGAAATAAGCCAGTCTCAAAAATGATTGTGAGGTATCTAAAGTAGTTGTATTCATAGAATCAGAAAGATGGTAGTTGCTGGGGGCTGGGGACAGAAGGAAATGGGAGGAGTTGTTTAATGGGTATAAAAGTTCAATTTTCCCAGATGAACGGTGTTCTGGAGATGGGTTACAAAACAACAGGAATGTATTTAACACTATTAAACCATATGCTTAATGTTTATGATAAAATCTTTATATGTATTTTACCACAATTTTTAAAAAAAGGTTTCTGAACAGTATTATAACCCTTGCTTAGAAAAGCAACATATCGATAATTTCAAGTAATAAACTTATCACCTTGTGTTTTAACAGTTCTGCATTTTCCAGTTGGTGACCACTGAGAATAACCGCTACAGTCTAGATCACATTTCCTCACTCTTCACTTCTCAGGTTGGTTGAATCATCTTTTGCATATCACACAAACACAATAAAGATGTATTGCCTCTAGCCAGATAAAGTACTGTGGACCTCTCATCCCGTTTACTTTGGCAGCTAGGACAGAGAATCGCTTGAGCTCAGGAGTTCCAGACTAACTTGAGCAACCTAGCAACACCTCATGTCAAACAAAAATGTTGGCTGACCCACCCATAACAGGATTGTAGTCTTAAAATTGAATACTTCATGACATACGGAAATAATTTCATTTGAGTTTTATCAAGTTCATATGAAACTCCCCCATGTTTTGTCATTATGCGTTTACCTCTCCTGTAACACAAATTTAGGTCACCATGAACTACTGCCTTTTCTTATTTTTACTCTTTTTCTCCATTTCTTTCCAGGAGACATTGATAGATTTTGCCTTAACCTCCACAGATGTCTGGGCCCTGTGGCATGATGCTGAGAACCAAACAATTGTGAAATACATCAACTTTGAACAGTATGGGTTACTTAATTCTGTCATCCTGCTTCACCCCAAACAACAGAGCTTTTTTTTTTTTTTTTTTTGGTGGTGGTGGTGGTGGCACTGGGGTTGGAACTTGGGGCCTCATGCTTGCTAGGCAGACACTCTGCCACTTGAGTCACCCCCAGCCCACAACAGAGCTTTTTCTGTAGAGCCAAGTCAAGAATTTTTCATTTAAAGAATTCTAACATGGGTTGTCTGTTTTTAGTATTTTCTGAAGTACCTTCTTTCGCATTTTGTGTTATTTTGATTGTTGCCTTTTGGTTTTAGGAGAAAGTAAGGATCCTTAGGATCAGACTAAGATAAGAAAATAACCATTTTTCTTAGGAGAGGTAGCACATAACCAAAATATTTATAACCTGGACGTTTACTTTTTTTTTTTTTTTGTGGCAGTACTGGGGTTTGAACTCGGGGCCTTGCACTTTCTTGGCAGGTGCTCTACCACTTGAGCCACTCTGCCAGCCCTTTTTTGGGGATAGAGATAGAGTCTTGAAAACTGTTGGCCCTCTTTGAACTGTGATCCTCCTGATCTCTGCCTCCTGAGTAGCTAAGAATACAGGCGTGAGCCACTGGTGCCCAGCTGAAAGTTTATTTCTAAGCAAAAACTATCCCTAATACCCACAACTTACCAAACACTGTAGCTCCTTTGTGTTCTGTTTCCTCATCATGAAAGGAGAAATAGATTAGTTGAGTATAGTGCTTCTCAAACTCATTTTTTATTTTTCAGATGAAAGTAAATTCCAGCATATAAAGCAAAACTAGTATTTCATGAGCATAAAATTACAGGCTGGGAATATAGCTCAGTAGCGGAGCATTTGTCTACCATGCACAGGGCCCTAGGTTTGATCCCTCATGACCACAAAAAAAAAAAAATTATACAAGTTAACATGTTAATAATCTTGAGCATTAGATTTATTTAGCATCTAATATTTTAAATGTACATGATATTAGTTTAAAACTTTACAGTGGTTAAAAATGCTTTTTTACTGGGCGTGTTGGTGAACATCTGTGATCCCAGCTACTTGGGAGGCAGAGATCAGGAGGATCATGGTTCGAGGCCACCTGGGCATAAAAGTTAGGAAAACCCCCATCTCAGTAAATAAACTGGGTGAGGTGGTTTGTAACCTAAACTGAATGGGAGGCATAGGTAGGAGGATCAGCCCCCAAAAAAAGCATAAGACCTGGTCTTAAAAAATAAAGGGCTAGGAGGTGTGCCTTAAGTGATAGAGCGCTTGCCTAGCAAGTGCAAGACCTTGATTTTAAATTCCAGCATCACCAAAAAAAGTTTAATGTTTTTTGTTGTTGTTTTTATTCGTTTATTCATATGTGCATACATTGTTTGGGCTATTTCTCCCCTCTACCCACCCCCGTACCCTCCCTCTCCCACCCTTATTTAATATATTTGCAGTGTTTAGGATCAAACCCAGGCCCTCATGGGGTTTGTGCTCTACCACTGAGCTATATCCCCAGCTCCTACAGATACATTTTCACAAACAATTTTGAAGTAAACATTTTTTTTGAGACAGGGCCTTGCTGTGTAGCCTCAGCTGGCCTCAAACTCCTGATCCTCCTACCTCAGCTTCTTGAGTGCTAGGATTACTGGCCTGCACCATCATACCTGGCTTAAAGCAAGAACTTATGTAAACACTCTTGGAAGATTCCCTAGAACACAGCTTGAGAACTATTGAACTAATTAAACCCTTCAACACTTAGACTGTAGGGTAAATTCTAGGAGTGCTCTGATTTGATCCCAAGCTAGCCCTCAGAACATATAAAAGGACAAGATGGCATTCAAGCAGTGTCAAAAGGTACACACATCTCTGGAGTTGAAACAGGCATGGATTCTTTATTATTGGCTGTGACATACCTAAGCTTCGTTTTTCAAATCTGGAAAATGGGTGTAATATATTCTTCAAAGAATTATAAGGCATGCATAAGTAATAGCTATAGCTGCACCTTGCATAATATCTAGTAAAGAGTAAATGCAGAATAAATATTGGCTGTTATTTATAGATTTGTGCCTCAAGTTGTAATTTCAGTTAGGTGCCTGTTAAAAGTTGGTAAGGACATATCTATAAAAACTACACTCTGCTGATAATAGAATTGATCAAGCAGTGGTTGGTTGCAAGGGTTCAGCAATGAGGTTCTCCCTGCCCAGATACTGCCAACAACATAAGTTTCATTTTTATGTAAATTGTTGAACTTTTTTTTTCTGTAGTAATATTGCAGGTCAGTGGAATCCAGTTTTTATTCAGTCTCTGCCTGAGGAAGAGATTGTCATCCGAGATGATCAAGACCCCAGAGTAAGCAATGCTAAAGTGTTAATAAGGAGATGATCTACTCTTCTTATTGCAAGAAGAACCAATTCAATTAGTCACAACTCTTTAAGCGGGTGACTTGAACTAACTGAAGCCAAAAGGAGAATGCATTGACTTCTACAGCTGAAAAGTACACCTAGTTTTAGCCAGGGCTGGAACAGTGCCTTCAGGGGTTGATCTCTCCCTTTTCTCGATTCTGCTTCCTCCTTGTTGGGCTTTTTCTCAAGCAGGCCTTGTCCCCTGTGAGCTTGTATTCTGTGAACTTAGCAGCCTTGGAAGAAAGAGAGCAGAACCTCAGTCCTGTGTCCTTGAGTAACATCACTGGCCTGACTTGAGTCAGGTGCTAATTCCTAATGTGGCCATTATGATCAGAAGCAGTAGAATGTTCTGGCCTTACCTGGGACAAAAGTCCAGCCTGGGCTTTGCTATTATAGAACTGGTGAAGTCTGCTGAATATGAGTAGGGGAGAAATGGTTCCCCAAAGAACAATAAGGAACTTGTTAATAAAATAAGGGAATAGATTCTGGGCAGAGACAAATGCTAGGTGCCACTACATTATTTGTGTTGGTACATGCACATAAATTAGAAGTAAGATAATTTTTTAATTTTGGTAATTTTTTTATTTTTAATTTTTTTTGGCAGCACTGGGACTTGATCTCAGAGCTTCATGCTTGCTAGGCTTTTTAAATCCACATAATAATTGTATATATTTGTGGGATAGAGTATAATCATATGTGATACAATGTGTAATGATCAAATCAAGTTAATTAGCATTTCCATCTCAAATTTTTTTAGAAATATTCTAACAGAGGTATATGGTATGAAGAAAATAATTTGAAAAGGAAATGTAGTATAGAGCACAGCAAGCCACTGTACCCATTTTTCAGGGACACCCTCAGGATAAATGAAAGAAAAAGCTCTCAGTGGATGCCTTCATGTTAAAATGAGATTAAGGTTGATGGGCTCTGGTTCTGAAATGATGACTATTTGCAGGAGGGAAAGCCTCACTTTAAATACCTGAAATTGAATATTACTAAGGTTTCTAATATGAAGTTTATTGGTAGTGGTTATTGATTATTCCAGTTAACAACTACTGGCAGTTGCTTTTGCCAAAATCATATGCTAATCATTAATATCCTTATTTTCCTCCTTCATTTTGGTAATTTTATCATCTACCAGAAGCTCAGTAGAAGGAAAAGCTTGAGTGAAGTTCAGTCAGATTTGCTACTTAGGAGCAAATCTGGTTTATGAGACTTGGTCAAAATAATTAGGCAATATGAAATTTTTCCATTTTATTTTATTTATTCTCACTTGTGAGAGCTTTTTGCAGTTTGGTTTATTTACATATAATGCCTATTATTGGTTTCTTTTATATGTGAGCCATAAAGTAAATATGATTGTAGATGGTATAGAAATCAACTTAGTTCAATTGTTCTCCTACCAATATGTATCACCAGTAAACTGGATTCATCTCTTCCATTTAAGATTGGCACCTGACAGGCCTTGTTTTCCAGTGTAACCCAGTAAAGTGCTACATGACGGCATACATTTTCAATATGGTACATTAGGTTGACACCAAAACATCACAGTCTTCACTTTCAATGTGAAAATACTTAACTGCACTACTGCTTGTTGCTCAAATGTGTAGGGACAGAATGTCTGTGTATTATAATAAAAGTGCAAACTTTGGTGTTGCTGTGTTGAATTCTTCCTTCAAATTTTTCCCAACTTTTATCTTTTTTTCAGAATACTAACTTTTGTTTTAATGTTCTAATAGGAGATATATTTGCAGAGTCTTTTTACACCAGGACGATTCATAAATGCAGCTTTATGTAAAGCTTTACAGGTAAGAAAACATTTAGTGTTTACTTAAGACTTCCATTTTTATTACTGTGTCATATAGTTAATAGTCACTCTTTTTGTTTTAAATATATTAGACATGCTTTTGCTTGTAAATACTATTGTGATTTGTTTTAATGTTCTTTCTATTAAATAAGACTCCTGGCTAAGAGATGGGGTGGAAGGCACTTTCCTAATTAGCAAAGCATACCAGAGGTCAAAAGAGATACTTATGCCTACACTATTATAAAAAGAGACCCTCTCACACTGCATATAATCTCTGTATATGAAAGAAACTTAAATTATTTTTTGCCTAGTTTTGATTATATTCTCTTTTTGCCCTTTTGTTAATACAGTGAGGTCTAAGTTGGTTCAGGATCAAGAAGGCTCAAAATACTTTGGATTCTAGCTGAGTCTGGTGGTACATGCCTGTAATGCAGACACTCAGGAGGCTAAAACAGAACAAGAAGATTGAGAGTTTGTGGCCAGCCTGGGCTATAGAGTGAGTTCAAGGCCAACCTAGATAGTGAAATCCTGTCTCAAAAAAAATTTTTTTTTGTTTGCTTCAAAGTTATATGACTTAAGAGCTGCTTAATGCTTTACAAAAACATTCTTTAAAGTTATATAGGCTTCCTTAAGTTGTCACTTAGCCTTGTGAATATAAAATAATCATATATAGGACTGAAAGATGCCTTAGCATCTCCTAACCTGACTTTCTACACAAAGCAGAAATACCTTCCCAGGCTTCTCTGCTAGACAGTTGTTCAACTTCTAATTGTCTTACTGTTCCCCAACTGTGTTGCCTATCTTTCTGATAATGGATTGAATTTAACCTCTATCCTTTTGGTGGCTGCTTCTTTTTTTTTTTGGTGGGGGCTGGGGTTTCAACTCAGGGACTCACACTTGCTAGGCAGGTGCTGTTACCACTTGAGATAGGATCTCATGAACTATTTGTCCAAGCTGGCTTCAAATCAGCCTCCTGATTTCTGC
Source organism: Castor canadensis (assembly GCF_047511655.1). NCBI lineage: Eukaryota > Metazoa > Chordata > Mammalia > Rodentia > Castoridae > Castor > Castor canadensis. The sequence goes on along the minus strand of NC_133386.1, from coordinate 183,329,614 downwards.
ATCCTTAGTAGCTAGGATTATAAGTGTGAGCTCTGTGCATGAGCCACGGCACCAAGTTTGGTGGCTTTTTTCTTTTGGAAACTCATAGAACATGTTTCTCTTCTATAAGCCACTCATTAGGTATTTTAAGAACCTTGCCATGTTGTCTTCCTTCAGACTAAATACAGTTTCTCTTTTTTTGGGAGGGGGGCGTGGAGAGGATACTGTGATTTGAACTCAGGCCTGACACTTGCTAAGCAGGTGCTCCACCATCTGAGCCACGCCCCTAGCCCTTTCTGCTTTGGTTATTTTTGAGATAGAGTCTTTAGGTTTATGCCCAGCTGGCCTGGACGGCTATCCTATTTATGCTTCCCATGAGCTGGAATGACAGGCGTGCACCACCACACCCAGCTATTGGTTGAGGTGGGATCTCATGAGCTTTTTGCCTGGGCTGGCCACAAACCATGATCCTCCCGATCTCAGCCTAGTCATACTACCTAGGATTTCAGATGTGAGCTACCGTGGCTAGCAAGATATTAAATTTTTTTTTTCCTTTTTTGCAGTGCTGGGGATTGAACTAAGAGCCTACACCTTGAGCCGCTCAACCAGTCCTTTTTTGTGTTGAGTCTTTCAAGAGAGGGTCTCAAGAATTATTTGCTCGTGCTGGCTTTTAACCTCGATCTTCTTGATCTCTGCCTCCTGAGTAGCTAGCTAGGATTAGAAGCATGAGCTTAAATCATTCTTGAAGCATGAGCTTAAATCATTCTTAAAGCATTTGTCAAACACTTTTTTTTTTTTTGACAGTACTGGGTTTTGAACTCGGGGCTTCATCCTTGCTAGGCAGGCACTCAACCACTTGAGCCACTCCACCAGCCCTTTTTCTGTGTTGGGTATTTTTTTTTCTTTTTTCTTCAGATTATTCATTGTACATGGGGGGATTTTTTGTGACAGTTCTCAATACACTTACATCAAACATTGGTTAGATGGCTCCCCCCTCCCCTCCTCAGTTCCCTCTCCACTCCACTGAAAGCAATTGCAAGAGGTTTCACTGTTCTATTTTGTATATGTTCATGAAGCCCATCAACCATATCCCTCACCTTCATCTCCTGCATTCACTCTGCCCTCCCATGTATTGGGTATTTTTGAGATAGGGCCTCGCTTTTTGCCCAAGCTGGCCTTGAACCATGATCATCTTGATCTCTACCTCCTGAGTAGCTAAGATTACAGGCACGAGCCACTGGCACCTGGCCTCAAATACTTTTCTTTAGAAAAATCATTCCCAGTAGAGTGACCCACCCCCATCACTATTCCAGCTTTCCTTATGCCAGTCTTAGGATGTGTGTTTGACATCATTTACATCCTTTGTGGTGTGCAATAGCAATTATTTTGCTTTTTGATCTAAATGCACTCTATTATAATTCTCCCATATTCAAAGATTTCTGAAGTTTATTCTGTTAGAAACTATTTCAAAATTGCCCTGATGTCTTTCAGATATTATTTGCACGGTATTACTAGGTGAGAGGTATTCCAGGCATGTCCAGTCTCTATTATGTAGTTGTACATTGCCTTGTTGCCTTCTAAACTAGAATATGTCTCATGCAGTTTTGGATCTTATATAATACTCTTAAGTATCTCTTTTAAATTTAGATTTTCTGCAGAGGAACTGAGAGGAATTTGGATCTTTCGTGGCGTGAACTAAAGAAAGAAGTTACTTTAGCTGTTGAAAGTGAGGTGAGGTTTGGGTAGAGAAAGAATGATAATTTCTTCCTTCTTGATACAGGGCAGATTAATACTGAGGAATTGTTATAATTGTTCATGTGAACTTGTTATTTGAAAGTATAAATGTTTAAACCTTGAATTAGAGAATTAGATATGCAGTAGTATAATCCATGGCATTACAATGCATAAGGAATCTTCATTAGGCTGTAGCAAGTAAAATCATGTTGGACACTTATGTTTTTTTGTGGAGCAAGGTTCCAAATGGTCCTGGGAGTTTAATTTCCTTTATCTCCTTCTTTGCCAGCTCCAAGGAAGTGTAACAGAATATGAATTCTCCCAGGAGGAGTTTCGAAGTTTACAACAGGAGTTCTGGTGCAAGTTCTATGCCTGTTCTCTTCAGTATCAAGAAGCCCTTTCCCATCCTCTCGCCTTACATTTGAATCCCCACACAAACATGGTGTGCCTGCTGAAGAAAGTAAGGGAATTAGAGTGTGCAGAAGTATTCTTCCAGGCAGTTCACTGGGCCTTCAGAATGTTAGTGTGGTAGATGTTGTAGCTAGTTTTTAGAAGTTTGTACTTTTAATTATTTCACTAAAAGAGTAAATCATTTGTATTTAATAGTCTTCTATATTACCTATACTTCTTAGATTTTATTTTGTTTACTTTTATATTGAAGTAATTTTAAACTATGTAATGTAAGAGTTACAGAAATTACACAAAAGAATTTCTGTATACACTTCATGCAGATTCATCATTTGTTAGCTTCCATTTGCTATTTATTCATTTATTTTTTGTTGCCGGGGATTGAATCCAGGATCTTGATCATGCTAAGAAGTATACACAATACCACTGAGCTACACCCCACCCCTTTACTTTTCTTCATCCTGTAAATATAGTTTTTCTTTCTGAACCATTCCAGAGATGTAGACATCGTGCCCCTTTATCCTTAAAGATTTCAGTGTGTATTGGAGAACAAGGATATTATCTCAAGTAATCACAGAACAATTTAAGAATTAGGCAATTTGGTATTGATAAAATATTAGGCAGTTTATATTCACATTGTGCCAATTGTGCTCATAATTTTAATTCCTGATCCAAGAGTCAGTCCAAAAACATAGTTGTGTTTCTTTAACATAATCTTACTTATCAGCCTTTGTTTTTCTTTCATGACCATGACATTCTTTGAAGATTACAAATGTTTTGGTTTTTCTTTTTTTTTTTTCCTTTTCTGTAGTACTGGGATTTGAACGTAGGGCCTCATACTTGGCAGGCAGGTGCTTTACCACTTGAGCCACTGCACCAGCCCAAATACACCTATTTCATGATGTCCCTCAACTTGAGTTTGTCTGGCGTTTCCTCATGATTCATTCTCATTCTCACTCATTCATTCATTCTCTTTCTCTCTCTTTTTCTCTCTCCTTCCCCCCTCAATTCTTTCCTTTTTATTTTTTATTTTTGTGGTGCTGGGGATCAGACCCAGAACCTCAAACATACTAGGCAAGCATCTTAAGACTGAGCTACATCCCAACCTCTTTCAGCTTTTTTTAAGTTGGCAGATAAAATTGTAAATACATATCAAGTATAACATGATTTATTCAAAATGATGCTTTGTGGGCTATCAGTTGTTTTATACATTTAAAATTTCACTGAAAAAAAATATAACTGAAAGAATTGTATTTCCAGGGGTACCTGTCTTTCCTGGTGCCCTCCTCCCTAGTGGATCATTTATATCTCCTGCCTGATGAGAACCTTTTGACAGAGGATGAGACAACTATATCTGATGGTAATAATAATAATTTTATCTGAATTTAATCCCCTCCCTACATGAATCCTATGATTTATTTCAAATGAATGCAGAAATAATTGATTGCCACTGTGACCTGTCCTGGACAGTTTACCTCACTATTGATATTTTAAGGAAAACTGAAAAAGTCTGAACATCTCAGGACCTCAGATTCCTTGGTATTTAATATTTATTTTAATATATTAATAGATAGATCTTCCCTGGCTTGAGACACAAATGTTAACTTTCTCTTACTCATAGATGTGGATGTTGCTCGGGATGTCATTTGTCTTATAAAATGCCTCCGACTGATTGGAGAGTCAGTAACTATGGATATGTCAGCTATGATGGAAGTGAGTTGTTACAACCTACAGTCTCCAGAAAAGGCTGCAGAACAGATTCTGGAAGATTTGATCACTATTGATGTGTAAGGAGAATTTAGGGTAAAGTGCATTTCCTAATGGAAATTTAGAAATTTTTAGTGCCAAAGTCAGGTTTTTAATGTATGTTCAAGTATGTACAAAGTATGGCTTAAAGTTAAAGTGATTTCCCTTGATTCTGAGTAGGTCTTTCAGGTGTGTGTTGCCTGGGATTGAACCCAGGATCTGATGTATAGCATATGACCTTATATCAAGAAACAGACTCATAAAATATGATTCATCTGTTCACTTCTTACCTGAGCTGCATATTGTGAAAAAAAAATAAGTGTATTCCTCATGTTCACTTTGTTGTTTTTGAAAAGGTGAGAAATTTGTTATGTGGAGTGAAAGTATCTTGTGTGCCAAAATGATTATCTCCACTCTTTTATTATAAGGCTGGTTTCTGTTTCATGGAATATTTAGCTTGTAGCTATATGGAGTGTATCTTATGTATTCTCAGTAGTAATAGCAGTTATCTAATTGACCTTACAGAGAAAATGTGACAGAAGATATTTGTAGTAAACTGCAAGAGATTAAGAACCCAGTCCATGCCATTGGCCTTCTTATACGGGAAATGGATTATGAAACAGAAGTGGAAATGGAAAAAGGATTCAACCCAGGTAAATGACAAAATAATAAAAACATCCTTGATTTAAAGAAAACAGTATAATTTAACTCTGTTTTTCTTATTACAGCTCACCCCTTGAATGTTCGAATGAATCTTTCCCAGCTCTATGGTAGTACCACAGCAGGGCATATTGTGTGCAGAGGCGTGTATAAAATTGCCAATACTCGCTTCCTGATCTGCCGAGACCTCTTGATCTTACAGCAGCTGTTAATGAGACTAGGGGATGCAGTAAGTACTACTTAAGGGAAAACTTGTACAAAATCCTTATACAGATCTACAGGCACACAGCAGGATGTCAGCTCTAAGAGCAGAGACTTGTCTTTGTTTGCTGCTCTATCCCCATGCTTATCCTAACTAGAGATTGTAAATATTTGTTAAGTGTGAATAAACATAACCTAAAATCACAGATTAAGAACATATATAAAGGCTGGGCATGGCTTAACACCTGTAATCCTAGCTACTCAAAAAATGAGAACCTGTTCAAGAAATAGCTAGACAGGCACCAGTGGCTCACACCTGTATGTAATCCTACCTACTTGGGAGGAAGAGATCAGGATCTCAAGGCCAGGCCAGGAAAACAGTTTGTGAGACCCTGTCTCAAAAACACCCAACACAGCTGATGACTCACGCCTATAATCCTAACCATTCAGGAGGCAGAGCTCAGGAGGATCGAAGTTCAAAGCCAGCCCAGGCAAATAGTTCGAGAGATCCTATCTTGAAAATACCCATCCCAAAAAAAGGGCCGGTGGAGAGGCTCAAGGTATAGGCCCTGAGTTCAAACCCCAGTACCACACACACATACACACACACACAAAAACAACACAATAAAGGGCTGGCTGAGTGACTCAAGTGCCTACCAAGTATGAGACCCTAAGTTCAAAAGCCAGCCCCCCCTCAAAAAAAAAAAGAAAAATAACTAAAGCAAAAGGGTGGGCATGGCTCAAGTGGTAGAGGGCTTGCCTAGCAAGCACAAGTTTAAACTCTAGTACCTCAAAAAAAAAAAAAAACATATGAAGCAGATTGCTATTAGCATTTGTTTGTATAGTAGTGCAACATTTTCTTTCTCAGGTTGGCCCTCATAAAATGTAGTAGTATTAGAACTGTCTGTCTGTCTTGTTTGAGACAAAGTCTGGATATATAGCCCAGGCTGGCCTCACTCATAATCCTCCTGCCTCTACTTCCCAAAGGCTGGGATTATAGGCATGAGAGACCACATCCAACACTTACTACTACGTTGTGTTTACTAGCAGAATACCCTTTAATGCTGAGGACAGGGGAAAACAAAGGCAAAGAATTTTTGTCTTTCTACAGGACAGAACTTAGCCAATTTTAAGGTTGCAGAGTTTGTCTCTGTGGTTCTTCCAACTCTATCTGTGCTTCCTTTTCTATCCTATTCTTCTCAGACTACTAGACTGTTGCCAGCATAGAGTCCTGATTATCCCACATACTGCATGTTTCATGTTAGAAATTTGCCAGTCTGATTAAACCAGTTCATGCTAATGTGTAAAGAACCAAAAAGCTATTGGACACCCAGAGGTATTTATATTTTTAAACAGAATCTGTTAACTCAAATACACTGCTAATGGTAGAATTTCAGGCAAAAATTAGAAACAGCTTTTAGGAAGATAATCTAAGAACCCTAAGGAGAATTAGGAACCTGTCCTGAGAGTCTGTCACTTGGATTAGCCCTTAATAAGTTCTTTTCAATCTGTGGAATCTTCAGTTTCTTCAGGAGTTTTTTTTTTTTGTTTTAAATAATAACCTTAGCCTTTTAAAAATAACAGAAGTAGATAATAGATGTTCATTATAGAATGTTTATAAAATATATGTAAGCAAAAGAATTCATCTGTAATCTACCCAATAATAACCACTGTTTACATTTTTATGTATATTCCTTGTCTAAGCAAATAGTGGTTTTGTTTGTTTTTTGAGGGTTGAACCCAGCCAGAGTCTTGTGCAGGCTAGGCAAACACTCTATCACTTAAGCAACATCAGAGAAAAATTTAGATTTCCCTGTTCTTCTGCAGTTCTGAGCCCACAGGTTTTTTTCAGACGCTTCTCTCTGCAGCTCAAACTAAATTTGAACCTTCAAACTTCCTGCCTCAGCTGGTGGGACTAGGGTTGAGCTCAGGACTTTATGCTTGCAAAGCAGACCTCTACTATTTGAGCAACACCTCCAGTCCATTTTTCTCTGGTTATTTTGGAGATGAAATCTCTCAAACTATTTGCCCAGGCTGGCCTTAAACCCTTATCCTCCTGATCTCAGTCTCCCAAGTAGTTAGGAGTACAGGTGTGAACCACCAGCACCAGGCTCTGCCTCAGCATCTTGACTGCTTGAGAATTGCAGCATGCACCACCACACCCACGGATTTAATGAAAGTTTCTTTTTACTGTTAGCTCCCATGACTTGGAGAACTGTTTTATTGTTTTGGGACTGTTAATGTTTAGGAAGATGTTTTGCTATTTGCTACCCCAAAATGTAATAGGTATGTTGTTTTTACAATATATTTATTATAATTGCATTTATTTATATTATGTTTATTTTACTATTTGTAAATGGTGGTTTATTTTACTCTACCCAAACCTTAAGAGTTAACTGCTTACCATCTTACCCTTCATGTATAGGTAATCTTAGGAGCAGGTCAGCTTTTTCAAGCCCAGCAGGACCTACTACATCGAACAGCTCCCCTGCTCTTATCTTACCACCTCATCAGGTGGGGAAGTCAGTGTTTGGCAACTGATGTTCCAATTGACACACTGTGAGTTTTGTTATCCTAATATTTTTTAAGTAAATTTTTAGTTTAATTATTTTTCTGTTGTCTTTAAAACAATTTTTTTGTGTGTTATTAGAAATCAAGCCTAGGACCTTAAAATTTTTTTGAACATTATTCTGGGGATGTAGCTGAGCAAGTGCAAGCCCTAAATTCAAATGCTAGTATGGACAAAAAAAAAATTATACTGTAAAATAATTTGCTTTTAAGATTCAGAGAGTTAGCCAGGTGCTGGTGACTCACACCTGTAATCCTAGCTACTCAGGAGGCAGAGGTAAGGAGGATCTCAGTTCAAAGCCAGCCTGGGCAAATAGTCCAAGATACCTTATCTCAAAAATACCTAACACCAAAAAAAAGGGGGATGGTGGAGTGGCTCAAGTTGTAGCAAGGTGTAGGCCCTAAGTTCAAGCCCCAGTACTGCAAAAAAAAAAGATTCAGAGAATTGGACTAGAGGCATGCCAGCACCTGCCTGGCAAGTGCAAGGTAGATCATATTGAAGGCAAAATAATAAGATGAAGCCCAAGGGAAAGTTAACATACACAAAAACCTTGTGCAAGTTATTAAAAGTAGGCTAGCTGTGTGTGGTGACACACACCTATAATCCCGGTGACTTGGAAGGTAGAATTTGGAGAATTGAGGTTTAAGGCCAGACTTGGCAAAAAGTTAGTGAGACCCCATCTTAATGAGTCAAGTCTGATGGCATGCCTCCGTGGTCCCAGCTACTGGGAAAAATAGGTAGGAGGATCTCTGTGAGGCCAACCCCAGGCAAAAACTCATGACTGTATCTGAAAAATAACTAAAAGAACAGGACCCAAGGTGTGTCTGAAGTGGTAGAACACCCGCCTAAGCTCAAGCCCCCGTACTTGGGGGGAAAAAATGGCTGAACTTTTTTGGGAAGGGAGTGGGGGTTTTGGTAGTTTTGAGACAGAGTCTCTATATATAACCCAGGTTAACCTTGAACATGGAATCCTCCTACCTCAGCCTGCTAAATTGGTGGGATTACAGGTGTGTGCCAGAGCTTCTTTATATATAAAGGAAGCACTTTTTCAGTAAGATGAACCATCCTGTTTGCTCTGACTCCTCTTTAAAGGGTTGCTGAGTCATATAATGAGCAACCATCTAAATCCTGTTGTTTTCCAGTTTTCTTTTAATGGAGCTTTTATCTGCAGCTTGTTAAGTAAGTTGGCAGTGTTCTTAGTAAAATGACTGTGGACTTAATGCTTATTTATCATAGAAGAATTTATTAAGCTGTCTTTCCCTTTTCTCACAGGGAGTCTAATCTTCAACACTTATCAGTATTGGAACTGACAGACTCTGGTGCTTTAATGGCAAATAAGTTAGGTAAGGAGTGGACTGCGCCCAACTTGCTTTTGATTTGTGGATTCTCTGTATATTTATTAAAGTGCCCTTTGCCACCTTTGCTGTGGAGATGTTCATGCTCTTTACTTTCACTGAAAGAGGGCATAAGCAAGCTGTGGCCTGTGACCTCTGCTTGTGTCCACGGGACTGTCAAGATGTGATAGGACGGTATATATGGCAAAAATGAGAAAAATATTAAGGAAGATAAATAAGACCACCAAGGAGAAACCTGTTCTGAGAATCCAACTAAGCTTTTCCACTGCTACTTTTCCATTTTGTTTGGTGCTCCAGTGATTAACTCAACAAAATCTTTTAAAAATTGACAAACTTCTTAAGTTTGTAATTTTGTCTTAATCAGCAAATATTTAAAAGGAGCCTTCTCCAAACCTAACCAAGGCACAATGTAAGCATATGCAGAGATGCAGACATGTCACAATGAATCCCTCTGTACAACTAATAAAGAATAATAAAAATTTTTTAAAAATAACAAAAAAAGGAGGAATGAGGAAACAAAATGCTATTTAAAAAAGAACAGACTTGTCGGGTGCTGTGGCTCATGCCTACAATCCAAACTACTCAGGAAGCAGAGATCAGGAAGATCGAGGTTCAAAGTCAGCCTGGGCAAATAGTTCAGGAGACCTTATCTCAAAAAAAAAAAAAAAAAATCCCATAACAAAAAAGGGCTGGTGGAGTGGCTCAAGGTGTAGGCCCTAAGTTCAAACCCCAGTACTGTAAAAACAAACCAAACAAAAACATACATTGGCTAATTTCTAGAAAGAGCTCTTTGTCATTTAACTTCACAGTGACACGTTGAGAGGATAATACTGATTCTGTGTAATATAATATCGATAATGCGTAGGAAATGTCTCCTCAAACTGGAACAGTTATGCTCAGGACAAATTCTTACCCCTTCTTTCTGTTTACTTGCATCTAAAAAGTTATGTTTCAAGAGACCCAGATTTGAGTCACAAGCCTGGCAGTGATAGTACCATGTTGCTGTGAAAAGAGCTTGGATTCTTAACTATCTCTGTCATTTGGGAAACTCATTCTCCAAAGAAAATAAGGATAACAGTTCCTTCCATAAAGGGTTGTACATACGGAGTGTCTAGGGTCTTGCCTGGCAGACAATTTCTGCCTCTATGACTTGAACATAATTGGTAGTATAAAAGATCAAATAAAATGTGTATTAAAGAATAGCACAGTGGCTATTATAAATATTGATACAAATAATGTTAATAAATTATGCTCAATTTTTTAGGAAAAACAAATGAGCCTCTGTCTCGAAAGCCATTATTCTGGAGAATTTATTTTGTACTGTATAACTTAGAATCTTGGCACTATTTATTGTCAAGAGTTCCTAAGGAAGGCACTTAGGTATAGTGAGATCTGTGAAATTCTTGCAGTGTTGATTTAAGTGACTTTTTCATAGCATTTGCATGCTACTTCATAGTTTACAAGCTGCTTTTATTTATATGGCTTCTGACTAATGATTGATTTTCTGTACTGGAATGGTAAATGTTCTTTATTATCAGCATAAAGTGATCTTATAGACAATCTTAGTTAAAAGCCAATATTACCATCACCAGTTTGTGATTGCTGTAACTTCTTCTTTTTAAGTATCTAGCCCTCAGACACTTACGGAGTTATTCTTCCAAGAAGTTGCAAGAAAACACATTATATCTCATCTCTTCTCTCAACCAAAGGCACCTCTGAGCCAAACTGGATTGAATTGGCCTGAAATGATTACTGCAGTTACCAATTATTTATTACAGCTTTTGTATCCTTTTGTCTAAAAGCCATTTAAAAGTGCTCTTCTATCTGATAGTATAAGGCTTTTTTTCTGCCTATGTAGTGAAAGAGTTTTTATTCATTTGTTTTTTGTTGGTTGGGTTGGGTTGGGTTTTGTTTTGGTTGGTTTGTTTCTTTGTTTTTGTTTGTTGGTGTTACTGGTTTGATTTCAGGGCCTCATGCCAGCTAGGTAGGTGCCCTACCACTTGAACCACTCCACCTGCCCTGGTTTGGTTTTCTTGTAGTGCTGGGGATCAAACCCAGGACCTCAAACATGCTAGGCAAGTGCTCTTCCACTTAACTGTAACGAAGATCTTAATAAGTTTGAGTTCTTATCCTCCCCTCACCCCACCAAGAGATGACAATATTTATTTTAAGATACTCCACTTTTTATTATATTTTGCTCCGTTTTTCTTACAACACTGGGGCTTGAACTCAGGGCCTCATACTTGCTGGCAGGCACTCTATCACTTGAAACACTCCACCATCCCTTTCTTGTGTTGGGTATTTTCAAGATAGGATCTGTGAACTGTTTGCCTGGGATGGCCTCAAACTACAATTCTGATCTCTGCCTCTTGAGTAGCTAGGATTACAGGTGCGAGCCACCAGTACGTGACTTACTTCATATTTTTGCTCAGGAGTTGAGCATTTTTTTATTGGTACACATACACTTCATACCTGGATCTCTCCTAAGGTATTTACTCAGCAAATATTTATTAAGTGACTGTATATGCTGGGCACTATGTTAGGTACTGGGCAGCAACCACTGGTACTAACATTACGGATCCACATTATACCAAGTGGAGTTAAAGCTGGGCAGCAGTGGCTCACACCTGTAATCCTCGCTGCTCAGGAGGCAGACATCAGGAGGATCACGGTTCGAAGCCAGCCCAGGCAAATAGTTTGAGAGACCCTATCTTGAAAAACCCATCACAAAAAAGGCTAGTGGAGTGGCTCAAGTGTAGGCCTGGCTTAAGGTGTAGGCCCCGAGTTCAAGCCCAGTACCGCAACAAAAAAAAAAGCCAGCCCAAGTGGAATTAAAAACAACCATACTGGGATAAAATCTGTTCCTAATCTATAGGTAACTAAATTCTAAACTGGGTGACAAGGCTTATATTACACAGCCGTGCATTAATCTTAATAATGGGGCACTTATATCCTGGGAAGTGTTATTAGGTGAATTCATCATTGTACAAATGTCATAGTATATACGTGCACAAAACAGTAAGGCTATATATAACATCGCCAGGCAATACTTGTTATTGACCAAGATACCTTTCTGTGTTACGTGGCTATATAATCTCTTGAGTGTATTTGTCTAGTGTTATATAGTGGTGTGGAGAAAACATGAATTCTTTGTCTGTGTGTGTGTGTTACTGGGAATGGAAACCAGGGCCTCATGCATGTTAGCTAAGTACTCCACCACTGAGCTACATCCCTGAACCTTTCACTTTTCTTTTTTTTGGTTTTTTTTTTTTTTTTTTTTTTTTTTTGGTTATTAACCTGTTTCATGGACTCTGAGTTTAATGCCCAATAATGTGTATAAGTTTTACCAAATAAATAAAAAACCAAAAATTCCTTATCCAGTGACTAGATGGCCTAGTAATCCTGGTTGTCTCTTTCTAGAATGTTTGATGGGAAATTGCCAGTATGTACAATTGCAGGTGAGTTCTGTTGAATTTGTGGTTTAATCATTCTTTTAAAGAATAACATTGACAGAATTTTTTTGTTTGTGAATGTTAGCTACATTTTTATTGGGCTGATGGTAAGAACCACAAAAGTTAAACTTGATTACACCAAGTCATACCCACAAGACATTTTTTTCTGCTTTTCTCTAGATTGTATAATTCCTAATACTTTTTTCTAGAGTATCTTTTTGTTTGTTTGGTTTTTGTTTTGTTGTAATTCTTGTTGGTAGGTTCTCTTTATGGTAAAACATACCATTGTGTATGTATTAATCTTTCAGTTCTTTAGTCATTGAACCAGTAAATACCAAAAATTGGAAAATTGTTGAGATGTGAAGTATGTATATATTTTTGTGTGTGTGTTATTGCACTCTTCCTTTGCTTTCTTTTTTTGAGGCAGTCTTATTATGTTACCCAGGCTGGCCTCAAACTTCTGGGCTCAAGTTGTCTACCTTACCCCAGCCTCTCGAGTAGCTAGAGTTACAGGCTTTCACCACCATACCCAGTTCTGTTTGCTTTCCTAAAGTATTTAGCCTAATGTAAAAATTTATTAACGGAATTAAGTTCATCTCCAGACTATTTCAGGAAATAAAACTTTTGAGTTGTTCAAACACTGTCTTTTGTCTCTCTCTGTGAAAAAGAACTTGGAAAAAATATTTTTTAACCAGAAAGTACCTTTTATGCTTTTAAGGATTATATTCAACTGCTACATCCCTGGTGTCAAGTCAATGTTGGTTCCTGCCGATTTATGCTGGGACGGTGTTACCTAGTTACGGGAGAAGGACAGAAGGTAAACTGCACTTGTCTGGAGAATAAACGTTACTTTGTAGAGGATGCTTTGTTTCCATCTAACTAACTTGCAGGGAGTTGGAGGCAAAGACTCCTCCAGAGAAGGATGAAGATTGTACTAGTGCCAGTGAAAGTATAGTGCACATGTCAGCACTGATTAGCTTCTTGTGTTTTGTGGTTTAGTTAGCAAAGACAACAAAAAACATTAAAACCCATCAGCTCCAGTGCAGGTGTTTTAAGGCTGTATTTTTGTAAATTGCATTTATTTAATGATCACATTGTTTTCAGTATCTTTTTTTTTTTTACTTTATGTAGCTTTCTTTTTAGTGTGATTGTTTACATTTAAAAATTTTTTTTCTGACAACTTACTTTGTAAATTTTCAAACATACAGAAAATCTTGAAGACCTTCACAGTGAACAGTCACATACCCCCAATTCTACAATTGTAACATGCCGCTACAGTTTTTTGAGTTTGTTTTGTTTGTTTTCTTGGAATTTGAGCTCAGTACACTTTGAGCTACTCCACTATCCCTTTTTTGTGTTGGGTATTTTCAAGGCAGGGTCACACCAACCATTTGCCTAGGCTGGCTTTGAACCAAGATCCTCCTGATTGCTGTTTCCTGAGTAGCTAGGATTATAGGTATGAGCCACCAGTGCCTGGCCAAAAAAAAAAAAAAAGATGCAATTTTTTTTATTTATTTATTTTTAAATTTTGGCAGTGTGGGGTTTAAACTAAGGGCCTTGCTAGGCAGGCACTCTACCACTTGAGCCACTCTGCCAGCCCTACAGTTGATTTATTGCATATCTGTCAGTCATCTTACTAAAAGTTATTTTTCTTTTTTGTGTTATGTGAAACTGGGGATTGAATGCAGGGCCTCAAATGTGCTAGACAAGCACTCTACCACTGAACTATATCCCCAGCTTCCCTTTTTTTCTTAATTTTAGTTTAGGATAGGGTCTTGCTAAGTCGTCCAGGCTAACCTTGAACTTGTGATCCTCCTGCCTCAGCCTCCCAAATATCTGGGGTTATGGGCATACATCACCACACCCAGCGTGTTTCTTTTTAATTATTAACATTTAAATAAAGGCCTGGTGTGGTAGCCCATGCCTGTAATCTTAGCTATTCTGGAGGCAGTGATCAAGAGGATTGAGGCTGGAAGCCAGCCCAGGCAAAAAGTTAGACCCCATCTCAATCAGGCATAGTAGTGCAAGCCTGTCATCCCAACTACACAAGAGGCATAACTAATAAAAGGATACCTTACAGACTGACCTGCATAAAAAACAAAAACACACACATAAGACCCTACCTGGAAAATAAATGAAGTAAAAAGGGCTGGGGGCATGGCTCAAGTGGAAGAGCACTTGACTAGCAAGCTGAAAGCACTGAGTTTAAACCCTAGTGCTGCCAAAAAATACTCACATACATACATACATAGGAAAATACTGATAATGCATCAGAATTTGGAAGTAGCAGAAAATGTGATGTAGTAAACTCTCTTAAATAATCTCGTTTCTCTTTTGCTTTCCTTAGCACTTGAACCTCTGGTTTATAGCACATAGAGTTAGAATAAGCTATTATAAGTTGCTTTGTATGTTTTTTATTTCTCCAGGCTCTGGAATGTTTCTGCCAGGCAGCATCTGAAGTGGGCAAAGAAGAATTCTTAGAGCGCTTGATCCGCTCAGAGGATGGGGAAATTGTGTCTACCCCAAGGCTGCAGTATTATGATAAGGTACCGTGTCATGGTTTGACCTTCTTATATCATCCTGTGCAGAAATGCATCTGAAATACATTGCTTTAATATTTTCAAAGAAAAATGCTGTAAAATTATAATCATTTCCCTGATATTCCAAGAGAAAACAAAAATGAATACATCTAGAGAAATGGAAGAACCCAAACTCTCATTCTGAGTAGAAAACCAACAATATAATAATAGAGGGTTGACTCTGGTGCTCTCATTTGCTCCTGTTATAGGTGATCATTTGTCACACTGCCTTTTTTGTGTGGATAGGGTGTCACTATATAGCCCATGTTGGCCTAGAACATTCGATCCTCCTGCCTCAGTGTCTCGAGTGCTGGGATTACAGGTATTCCACTGCAGCCACTGTCACTCAATCTTGTGGTAGTCATCTGAAGGAAGAGTGAGAACATCCCCACTAGGGGTGGAGGTAGATAATGACATCTTCACTTGTCCTTCTGATTTCAGTAGGTTATGTTTAGCTGGTGATTTACACATTATATTACTTAATTGTGATGAAACTCACCTTTATAATGTGACTTTTAAAAATTCCCTCAAGGGATTGGGGATTTAACTCAGTGGAAGAGTGCTTTCTTGGCAAGTTCAAGGCCCTGAGTTCGGTCCCCAGCACCGGAAAAAAAAAAAAAAGCAAAAGAAAAAAGATAGGGAAAAAAAACAAGGCAACTAAAAATTCCCTCAAAATGCCAGGTGTGGTGGTGTGTGCTCAGCCTGGGCAATATCGTAAGACCCCCACATCAAAATAGTTTTTAAAAAATGCTTAGCTGGACCAGTGGCTCATCACCTATAATCCTAGCTACTCAGGAGGCAGAGATCAGAGGATTGAAGTTCAAAGCCAGTCCCCTGCAAATAGTTCAAGAGACCCTACCTTGAAAATACCCAACACAAAACAGGACTGATGGAGTGGCTGAAATGGTAGAGCCCCTGCCTAGCTAGCAAGCTTTAGGCCCTGAATTCAAAACCCCTGTACCACAAAAAAAAAGAAAGAAAACTTCATCTATTTCTGATACAATCTAACTAGCAAACAAGGTTTATCTGTAACAAGATAGCCATTATTCCATATCTAGAAAAACAAGTGACTTTTATAATAAGCCTGGAAAGTCTTAAAATACTAACCAAATAATTCTGTCCATTTTGTAAGAACTTTTTGACTATGGTACTGATATCGAACTCAGGGCTTCACACGTGCTAGGCAGCGCTCTACCCCTAAAATACCTTTGATTTCATCTTTTTTTTTCTAATATATATTAGGGGGTTTACTCAGGGCTATCTGCTTGCCGGTGAGTATTCTACCACTTGAACCACATGCATATGCCCACCCCTATTTTTTTGCTTTAGTTATTTTTCTGTTAGGATCTCACATTTTTGACTGGGTGGCCTCAGGTCTCAGTCCTCCTACCTGTGACTTCTAGCATACCTGGGATTACACATATGCACCATCATGCCTGGTTTATTTGTTGATATGGAATCTTGATAACATTTTGTTTTTGTTTTGTTTTGGTTTGGTTTTGCCCGAGCTGGCCTTGTACCATGATATTCCTGATCTCCTTCTCCCAAGTAACTGGGATTATAGGTGTGAGCCACTGGTCTTTGATTTCACCTTGATTTGCTTAATTATGCAAAGCATGCACTCTACCACTGAGCTACATCCCCAGTACATTGATTTGCCTAATTATGTTTTTGATTAACTTAGAGCCCCAATTAAACTTGGAGTACCACTACCAGCTTAATTTTAATGGGAATATCTTCCATTTCTCCTCAGGTTTTACGTCTACTTGATGTTGTTGGGTTGCCTGAACTGGTTATTCAGTTGGCTACATCAGCAATAACTGAAGCAGGTGATGACTGGAAAAGTCAGGTAAGAACTGGTTGTTCTCCTTGAGATTTGTTGTGGATGTGGTATTTTAATTTTTCTTGTACTTTTTTGATATTTGATCCATATTTGATATCTAGGCTACTTTAAGGACATGCATTTTCAAACATCATTTGGATTTGGGTCACAATAGTGAAGCATACGAGGCCTTAACCCAAATTCCTGATTCCAGCAGGTAATCTCACAGTCTTTTTCTCAAGGCATTTTACTCTAGTAAAGTCTTAACCCACTAAGACAATTTGCCCTCATATCCCTCTCTCCTTCTAGACAGCTGGACTGTTTACGGCAGCTGGTGGTGGTTCTTTGTGAACGCTCACAGCTACAGGATCTTGTAGAGTTTCCCTATGTGAACCTGCATAATGAGGTAATTTTACTTACCCATTGATAATCTACGAACAACTCTGATGGTTGCCGTGATTGCTACTAATTTCCATGTCTGATTGCTTCCTCCATATTAGGTTGTGGGAATAATTGAATCGCGTGCTAGAGCTGTGGACCTTATGACTCACAATTACTACGAACTTCTCTATGCCTTTCACATCTATCGCCACAATTACCGAAAGGGTGAGCAGTTGAACCAAGCACTTGCAGTCGGAGGCAAACCTGTTATCGTAATCATGTTTCACAAAAACATTGTGTGTTGAACTTGTGTGAGTTTTAATTAAGTACAAGATTAGCCTTCACCCTTTTGATTATTGCCTGTTAGCCTTGAAGATATATTCGTACGTATATATCCTTACTCCACTCCGGAACGTTTTCAAGTGGTTTCCAATGCTGTGGTCTTCTGTATCCATTTATGAAGGAAACTCCAGCATTGTCACTACATACGACTAGTTTTGCGTTCTGTGCTATTCACCAGTTATTATTTTGCCACATCATTTCCTGTCTCTTTCTTTCTCTTTTCCCTCTCATTCTCTCATTTTCTCTCTTACTTACTTTTTTATTTTTGCTGACCCTTTTGAGAGTAAGGTACAGATACCATGGTTTTTTGCTTTTTATGAGCCAAAAATTTGTTTGTTCATTTCTTGCATTTGAAGTACTCTTCTATGACATCCTTGGCCTGAGATTCTTTGTCATAGTCCTTAAACACCACATAGCTGCAACCAAGCACTTTGTGGGACTTACCCTCTCAATCAGTCTTGCAGAGGCTTACCCATTCCCCTAGTTTCTTGTTGTCATCAACCTTAATGAGGTTGATTTGGTGCTCAGCACAAAGGACCTCTACCAACTTCACATACCTAGGCTTACTACGTAAGCACACAAAGATGGGCTTGGCACTGGTCTAAGGCTTTGGCAGTTTGTGAATTCAGCATGCTAGGCCATCATGGATGAGGGAGGTCTTCAGCACTTCTTGTAAAGCAATATTAACATCCATGACACCTCCAACAGCAATGCCTTCTTTAGCCATGGCAGTAAATTATGGTCTCTGCCTCCACATGACTCAGTGGTGTCTGAAAAGAGGATATGACTCCTGCACATAAATACATCAGATATCCTGTGCTGTTTCTTCGGAATTTGCTAGTTGTCATAATAATGTTATTTTATAGCACATTGCTCTCTTACTACCCTCATCCCTGATCCAGGATCATACATTGCATGCTTTTTGTTAGCCTTTCTCTTTAATCTCCTTAATCTCCTTCAATGTAGAGCACGCCTTTTAACCTTACTTTGCCTTTGATGATACTGATATTTTTGAGTTTATGCTGGTCTTTTTTCCTTTTTTTCTTTTTTCCTTTTTTTTTGACAACACCAGGACCTTGAACTTAATAGGCAAGTAATCTACAACTTGAACTACACTCCCAGCCCTAACACAGTATCTTACATATTGCAGGTGGTCAAAAATACTTGTTTTATTTGTAAACTGAAAGAGAATTAGGCCGGGCACAGTGGCTCACATCTGTAATTCCAGATCCCAGTTACTTAGGAGGTGAAGATTGAGAGTTATGGTTCGAGGCCAAGCCAGGCTAAAAGTGAGATCCCATTTCAACCAATAAAACTGGGCATGGTGTATGCTCATGTCATCCCAGTTACAAGAAAAGAATAGGCAAGAGGATCAGTCCAAGCTGGCCTGAGCAAAGACACAAGACCCTATTTGAAAAGTGACTAAAGCAGGGCTGGAGGTGTGACTCAAGCAGTAGAGCCCCTGCCTAGCAAACTTGAAGCCCTGAGTTCAAACCCTAGTACTGCCCACACACACACACCAAAAAAAAAAAAAAAAAAAAACTAAAAGAAAATTTTTAAATGCTACTTAGTTTCTGGGGTACCATACTATCCTATGCTGGATCTTAGTTAAAATGCCAAGAAGCAACTGCCATGCTATCCTAAAACAGAGTATTTTCCAGTGTTTCATTCAGCCTATGCAGTTAAAGTTTTCTAAAAATAAGAGAGGTCTGGGGTTGTAGCTCAGAAGTAAAGTGCCTGTTTACCATGCCCAGGGTCCTGGGCTCAATTTCCAGCACAATGAAAAATTAAGCCAGGTGCCAATGGCTCATGCCTGTAAACCTAACTACTTAGGAAGCTGAGATCAGGAGGATCACGGGTCAAGGCCATCCCAGGCAAATAGTTCCCAAGACCCCATCTCCAAAGTAACCAGAGCAAAGTGGACTGGAGGTATGGCTCAAGCGGTAGAGTGCCTGCTTTGTAAGCATGAAGCCCTGAGTTCAAACCCCAGTCCCACCAAAAAATATAAACAAAAACATGGGAAATGTTGTTGACTTATTTTTTTTTAGTTTTCCTTTTTTTTTTTTTAAAGACGATCTTGCTATATAACACAGGATGGCCTCCAACTGAGGATCGTCCTGCTTCAACCTCCTGTGTGCTGGGATTAGAAGTGTGTACCACCATGCCTGGCTTAGTTTTTACATTTTTAAATTTAAAAAGTTTGAAGTTTTGCTTTACTTATTTTTTGAATAGGGTCATGTTTATGCCAGCCCAGCCTGAACCTTAGTCTTCCTGAATAACTGGGATTACAAGCATGAACCACCTTGTCTGTCCCCCGTTAGCTGTTTTTAAGTGTACCATTCAATAGCATTACAAACATTCCAAATGTTGTGTAGCCAATCTCCAGAATTCTTTATTTTGCAAAACTGAAACTCTATGACCACTAAAACAGCTTCTGGTCCCCCACACCCAGTTCCTAGCAACTACCATTCTAGTTTCTTTCTTTATAATTTTAGTTAATGGAATCATATAGTACCATCTTTTTGTAAATGGCCTATTTCAATTAGCATAATGTCTTCAAGGTTCATTCATGTGGTTATGTGTGGTAGAAGTCCCTTTTTTATTTTCCTCTTTAAGATTGAATTGTGTAGCTAGGCGCCAGTGGCTCACACCTGTAATCCTAGCTACTCATTAGACAGAGATCAGGAGGATTTCAGTTCAAAGCCAGCTCAGCCAAACAGTTCGCAAGACCCTGTCTCAAAAATAACCCAATACCAAAAAGGGCTGATGGCGTGGCTTAAGTGAAATTGTGCCTGCCTAGCAAGCGTGAGGCTCTGAATTCAAACTTCAGGACCACCAAAAAAAAAAGATCGAATTATGTAGGTTGAGGGGGTATGGTTCAGTAGTAAAGTGCTTGCTTAGTATGTGTTAGACAGTAGGTTTGATCCACAGTCCTGTCCAAAAAATATGAGTTATTTTCCCTTGTATTTATAAACCATATTTTGTTTATCCATCTATCATTGGACACTTGGATTGTTTCTACTTGTTGTAAATAATGCTGCTACACCAATATCTCTACATCCTCATTGTCACATGATTTTATGTGTGTGATGTGTGTTTCTATGTGTGTGGTTTTAAGTGAAGCTATTTGTTTTAAATTTTAATGTTTGATAGGTATAACAAATTCTCAGTGTGTATCTAAAAATATTTTTGTCTACTCATTTTTTACATATATAAATAATATAATTTGATCACATTCACCGCTATTACTCTTCCTTATTCCTCTTCCCCCTATCCTTTAATTCATCCTTGTCTCATAGCTGGCACAGTGATGTTTGAGTACGGAATGCGCCTTGGCAGAGAGGTTCGAACTCTTCGGGGACTTGAGAAGCAAGGCAACTGTTACCTGGCTGCTATTAATTGCTTACGACTTATTCGTCCAGAGTATGCATGGATTGTGCAGCCAGCATCTGGTGCAGTGGTATGGAAACTTCCCATTTTGGAATTTGAAGATCATTTAATATGTTTGCTTTTGTTCTTTCAAAACTGTTATCACAACCAGGTACAGAGGCTCATGCTTATAATCCCAGCTACTCTTAGGAGGTTGGAGATCAGGACAATCGCAGTTCAAGTCAGCCCCAGCAAAAAGTTAGCAAGATCTTATATAATAAACTGGGCGTGGTGGTGCACAACCATCATCCCAGCTATTTGGGAAGACAAGGTTCCAGGCTGGCACAGGCAAAAACACAAACTATATCCACAGCAAAAAGGGCTGGCAGTGTGACTCAGCTGGTAGAGTGCTTGCCTAGCTAGCACAAGGCCCTGAGCTTAAACTTCAGTAGTACCGAAAAATAAAGAATTAAGGGGAGGAGGGGAGCAGGGCAGCAAAAAAATACATAAAAATAAATAACATTTTTATTGAGAAATTTGTAAGCTTCTCTTTTTGCAGTAGTTTGACTATTATAGATTACTACCCCTTTAATTCCCAAGTTCAGAATTTTTGTAGGCAGAATTATTGCAGCGTGGTTTTAGAGTTGGACAGTCTTGATTGACTTCAGACAAGTTACTTAATCTTTTGCTGTTCAGTTATCCTATTGCATAAAATAGGGTTGATAGTGAGCTGGTGGAGTGGCTCAAGTGGTAGAGTGCCTGCCTAGCAAGTGTGAAGCTCTGAGTTCAAATCCCAGTAACTACCAAAAACCAAAACAAAGCAAAACAAAAATAGGGTTGATAGTGTCTACTTTATAAAGGATTTGAGTGGTAAAGAGGTAATTTGAGTGCATTGCTTAGGATAATGACAGAGTCTGACCTACAAAAATTGCTTAATAAATGGTAGCTGCTTTTATTTTCATCTTATTTGTTAATTCAATCTATGGCTATTTTTGGAAAGGACTCATATTTGAGTTTTTCCTATCCTATTGATGGATCACATAAGCCCACTCCTTATGTTGTATAGTCCTTGCATTTAACCAGGTTGTTACCCAGGATTATTTGTGTGGAATATGACTCTGGAACCAAGTCATGTGATATGTACGTGGAGATCAAATCCATGTCCTTGAACTGAGTAACATGTAGATTAAGTGAGCCAACTTAGCAAACAACTCTATTTGTTGGTTAGTTACAGTGTCTTTGTAAGAAGAGCTGAGAGGGTCAAAATAAAAACTTCTGTTGAAGAATTTAAGCATTAAAGCTGTAAATCAGTTAATGATTTCAAAATAAAGTACCTATTACAGTTAAGTCACTTGTTTTATTTTGTCAGTATGACCGCCCTGGAGCATCCCCTAAGAGGAATCATGATGGAGAATGCACAGCTGCCCCAAGTGAGTAAGGGGTCTCACTCTGATCTTTGCTGGATAGTAGTTATATTGTTATATTCAATAAAGATACATATGAAAATACACATATTTTATAAATAAGTTATATATAGTATAGAAAGGTATAACATCATTTAATTATATACTGCAAATATACATAGCAGTTCCGATGTTAGAATGTAAAATTCCTTCTTTTTAGTTTATTTTCAACATTCTAATCTGCTAAAGATTGCTAGTAGTCCTTTGAAAGTGCTATATGGTGGTATGAGAAATGAAATGCTTTAAACAAGGAGTTTTTGCTGCTTCTTGTATTTAAATTAGCTTATTGGCAAAAATTTTTTCATCAGGTTCCTTCACTGTTCCCAGGGAGGCATAATATATTCCATAAAAAGTCTAGGCTCAAGATTTAGACATACCCAGTTTTAAGTCTGCCTTCGCCGTGGCATGTTCCTTTCTTACTGATAGAGATGGCAGTATTGCACAGTTGTAAGAGTTAAACGATGTTATATGTGAAGTACCTCTAAGTGCCAACCACCGGTGTTGATACAAGTGCTTCGGTTAGACTCAGCTGTATGTAAGAAGCAGAGATGTTGCTTAATTTTTTAAGTTAGTTTTTGTTGAGTCCCCTGTTTTCTTACTTTCTGCTTTGGAAATTAAATTGAAAGTTACTTAATGTTTACTGGAAATTGATAGGTTGAGTTAATATTATAGATACTTCCTTTGTACTTTGGGAAATGAAATTATTTTTCTTTGGTTTCTAGCTCATCGGCAGATAGAAATTCTGGAGCTGCAAGATCTGGAGAAAGAGTGTTCGTTGGCTCGAATTCGCCTCACGTTGGCTCAGCATGATCCATCAGCAGTTGCAGTTGCAGGTAGTGATTTAGCAGGGAAAGCCTCTAACCTTTCAGTACCAATAGCACAGTTTGGGACCAGGCAGTGGACGTAGTTTGCCAGGTGGATAAAAAGCACTGGATTGGCCAGATATCAATAGCTCATGCCTGTAATCCTAGGTACTCAGGAGGCAGAGATCAGGAGGATTATGGTTCAAAACCAACCACATGCAAATAGTTCTTGAGGCCCTGTCTCAAAAAAACCATCACTAAAAAGGGCTGGCAGAATGGCTTGAGTGGTAAGAGTGCCTGCCTAACAAGTGTGAGGCTCTGAGTTTAAACCCCAGTACCTAAAAAAAAAAAATAAAAGCATTGATTGTTAACTCTGAGATATTCATCAACAAAGAAAACTTTTTGGTTTTACTTGCATATATCCTTGGATATACTAACTGGTTGTATTCCATTTCCACAGGAAGTTCATCAGCAGAGGAGATGGTCACTCTCTTGGTTCAGGCTGGCCTCTTTGACACTGCCATATCACTCTGTCAGACTTTTAAACTTTCCTTAACGCCAGTCTTTGAGGGGCTTGCTTTCAAGTATGTAAAAAAATTACCCTTTAATAGTCTTAACTTTCTAATGCAAAGATACCCTGTTGCTTAGAGTGATTCAGTAATCACACATCAGTAGACTATAAGCCATGTGTAGTTTAAAGAAGTGTTTTGTTTAATACATGCAACAATTTTCTAAACAAAAAAAAAATTACTGTTTTTTTTTTTTAATTACTGGTTTATAATCTTCCTTTATAAGAAAAAAAGTCTTGACTTACACCTTCTTTTGAGAAGCAAGGACAGACAACCTGAGGTAGATAATAGTGTCCATTTCAAACATTTCAAAGCATATGCACATCTATCAGTCTCTGTAAGCATCATCAATAAGTATTTCTGGGCTGGGGGTGTAGCTCAGTAGTAGAGCCCTTACCTAGCATGTGCTATCCATAGCACTGCAAAAAATTTTATTGAAGTTATATCTATTAGTGAAGTACTTTGTGAATTGGAAATATTTTTAAACATCCAGAATTTCCTGAAAGTAAGTTGTCTGTTGACACTTACTGATGGCCTTGTGGGTCATCCAGTATGTGGCCTTGAGAAGAAACAAGAAGAGCCAATACTCATAGTGAATGCAGTAGTAGACTAGAGTTAAAGTTCTCTTTCATTATCTCTCTAGTTTTAGTAGCAAAATAAAATGGTGCATTTGAGCAGTTAGTTTACTGTTGTGGAACATTCTCATTTCAGGTGCATCAAGTTGCAGTTTGGAGGAGAAGCAGCACAAGCAGAAGCCTGGGTCTGGCTCGCAGCTAATCAGCTCACCTCCGTCATCACTACTAAGGAGTCTAGGTACAGCCCTAGTGTTCTTCCTGATCTGAGAGGGTTTACCTGTGTCAAAGCTATAGCTCTCTTTCTTTGATTAAATTGTTCTATAGTGACCACTTTTTTCTTTCTTTTTTGGCTAAGCTGGGGTTGTTTAGTTTTGTGTTTTTTGAGACAGGGTCTTGCTATGTAACCCAGCAGGCCTTGAATTCTCTATCTTCCCACCTCAAACTTCTGAATGCTAGGATTGATTGGTGTGTACCACCATGCCTGGCCTTGGCAAAGTTTTTATAGAAGCTAGAGAGTTTATAATTAAGTGACATATTGACATTTATTATTCTAACCAGGATGTCTTTGCCTATGAAATGTTTTCTTTTCCATATACTCTTCCTCAAACACTTACTATGTTATCCCATCAAGCAAAGGTACTAGGGCTGGGCACCAGTGGCTCACACCTGTAATCCCAGCTACTCAGGAGGCAGAAATCAGGAGGATTGTGGTTCAAAGCCAGCCCCAGGCAAATAGTTTGCCCTATCTCCAAAAAAACTCATCACAAAAAGGGCTGGTGGAGTGGCTTAAAGTGTAGGCACTGAGTTCAAGCCCCAGTTCCACAAAAAAGGCTGGCAGAGTGGCTGAAGTGGTAGAGTGACTGCCTAGCAAATGTGAGACCCTGAGTTCAAACCCCAGTACCATCCAAAAAAAAAGAAAAGATACTCAGCCAAATGTCAGTGGCTCATTTCTGTAATACTAGCTACTCAAGAGGCAGAGATCAGGAAGATTGTGGTTCGAAGCCAGCCTGAGTAAGTAACAAGTAGTTCGAGACACCCTAACTCAGAAAAACTCATCACAAAAAAAAGGGCTGGTGGAGTGGCTCAAGGTGTAGGTCCTGAGTTCAAACTCCAGTACCACACAAAAAAAGAAAAGAAAAAAATTATTCTTAACAGGATGTAGTGATACATGCTGTAGTCTCAGCTATATGGGAGGCTGAGGCAGGAGGATTGCCTGAACCCACAAGATTGAGCCCACCCTGGGCAACTTTTTGCCCAGGGCAGAGCCTCTTACTAGGCCACACTTCCAAATACTGTTGCATTGGGGATTAAGTTTCCAACATAAGAACTTTGAGAGAACATTTCAAGTCATAACAGAAGCTGTCTGATATTTTCAATCCCTAAATTAGCATATAAGAATCATTTATTAAAACAGATCATGAGATACTACCCTAGTCTTCTAAGTTATGAATCTAATGTTTGATCAGATTTGGAGATCAGTGATCCAGGCCAGTTTCCTTTTTTTTCAGAGAACTCTTGAAACAAATGAATTATATTATCAAATAACTATGTGGTTAATGGGAAAAAATAGAAGAATCCAAACCTTGTAGTTTCTAGTACTATCTACCTAAGTCATACTGACCCTACTAACATTAGTTACCATTTAGCTATATTATTAGTTCAGTTGTGAGTTTCTAAAGATTTTACAAGCTTTTGAATGGTCCTATAAATCTCTGTTAAGAATCTGAAACTACCCGATGCTGGTGCTAACAGCTGTAATCCCAGCTACTTGGGAGACTGAAATCAGGAGGTTTGAGGCCAGCCCAGGCAAGTAGTTCATGAGACTCCATCTCCAAAATAACCAGAGCAAAGTAGACTAGAGGTGTGACTCAAGTGGTAGAGCACCTGGTTAGCAAGCACAGGGTCCTGTGTTCAAACCCCAGTACTGCAAAAAAAAAAAAAAAAAAAAAGAATCTGAAACTTCAACCAGCATGGAGGCTTTAAAAATAAATAAAAAGTAAGAAAAAGGATCTGAAACTCATTTTCTGTTTTGCTTTTATCAAGTGCTACAGATGAAGCCTGGCGACTGTTGTTGACGTATCTAGAAAGGTACAAAGTCCAAAATAACATGTATCATCACTGTGTGATCAACAAGCTTTTGTCTCATGGAATGCCTCTGCCTAATTGGCTTATAAACAGTTACAAGGTATGTGCTATTTTAACTTGCAGGTTAAGAATCCGCTGTTTATTATTCTAAATAACTTCATGAAATGATTAAAAAAGGTGGAGTGAGAATTTATGGGAATATACTGCCTTATATACTTGGGCAGCTTTTAGATCATAGCTAAAATGACTCAGAACAATCTTACTTAAATTCCACACGTAGTCCTGGGTATTTAGATTTAAAGTTCCACAGGTTAGTAATTAGGTTAATGCCTACTTGTATGTTCACCAAACAAGGATTTTATATTTAGAATAATGAGTACATGCATGACACAGTGTCTACTATTCAGTCTTTGCAAAATTCAAGGCAGTGAATTTTTTGTTTCAAAATTGTGTTCTCTTTTTATATTACTTTTGTACTGGGGGTACATTGTGACATTTACAAAAGTTCTTACAATGTATCATAATTGAACTCACTCCCTCCATCATTCTCCTATATCCCACACCCCCTCAAAATTGTTTTCAAATATTACAACAGTGTTTCTTTAAGTCAGCGCTGTCAAAATTATGGATCATGTATTAGTCTTATCTATTACCATGAAGATTTAGGCTTTTGGTAACCAACAGAGGTTAGCCTGAGGCCGGCTAATTTACAAAGAAAGAGGTTTATTTAGCTCACAGTATTGGAAGCTGAAAGTCCAAGAGCAGGTGGCCCCATCTATTTGTCTCTGGTAAGGGCCCTCTAGGCTATGTCACATCTTGGTGGAAATGCAAATGGAAGTGAATGATCACACCTCCAGACAGGAAGCCAGAGGAGAATTCAGGTATTGGGCTCACTCCTAACAATGAACTCTCTGAGATGGTAAAGATAGGATTGTGATCAAGTCAGGACACAGAAAGCATACTTAATTAATAGAGCTCTTCCAAACTGAGACTGCATTGACTGTTCTCTCACCCTGAGTTAAAATTAAGAGCTGGTGGAGTGACTTAAATGGTATAATGCCTGTCTAGCAAGCAAGAGGCTCTTAGTTTAACCCCCAAGTACTGCCTCCCTCTCCCTTGCTGCAAAAAAAAAAAAAAAAAAAAAACTAACAGAATTTGGATCTCCTAACTTCTCTTTCATTTGTTATTTGTGTATTTCTGAAAATGAATGTGAATGTATTACTACTTTAGTACTTAGCATTTCTGGGAAGGTTTGTTGACTTTATTCATGTGGAAACTGAAAGACAAGTTAAAATATGTCTTAGATCACAAAATAGGGGAGGAAGGCCATTTAACAGACAGAGTTTCACAATGTGCCTTGAGGTAACTGGGCTCCTGAGAATCTGACTCTTATCCTAAGATACAGATAAGTAAACAAAGGCACCCACTTATCTATATCAGGGAATATAAGTGCTGGCGGAGTGGCTCAGGTGGTAGAGCACCTGCCTAGCATGGCTGAGGCCCTGAGTTCAAACCCCAGTGCCACCAAAAAAGAAAAAGAAATGTAAGTGCCAAGGAGTTAGACACTCAAAATTCAGAGTCCATGTAAGATGAAAGTGGATACATATTTTCCCTCCAAAAGCCCCCTTGTTTTTTGAGACAAAGTCTCACTGTGTAGCCCAGGCTGGCTTCAGATTCACAAGGCCTCAGCCTCACAAGTATAATTACAGGTGCGTGCCATTGCACCTGCATAAGTGTATATTCTTAATCACTGGTCTTTTACAGAAAGTTGATGCTGCTGAGTTGCTTCGTCTGTACTTGAACTATGACCTTTTAGAAGAAGCTGTGGAATTGGTCTCAGAATATGTGGATGCTGTGTTAGGAAAAGGACATCAGTACTTTGGAATTGAGGTAGGCACATACAGGTGTTTCTTTTTAGTTCTGTATCATACTAAGGATCTGAAAGTAAATTCAATGTATATAAGTGTATTTAATCTTTACTATTTGTAGTTAAACAACTTCATTCTAGGAATCTCTAGTTTCCTGTTTTTAAAGTGGGATTACATTCCATTTCCTCCATCAAAAGAATGTGGATATCACTAGGGATGTAGCTCAGTGATAGAGTGCTTGCCTAGTAGGCATAAGGTCCTGGATTTGATCTCCGTCATTACACACACACACACATAATGTGACTTTAGTCAGTACTTGGTAGAGAGTAGTAAATAAACACAAGATGGTATTTTGTGTGGATGAATTGTGCTAAATCACTAAGTCTCTACAAGCATTTTCTCATTTAATACTTACAGCTGCAGAGACTGTTTTAATCCTTTTTTTTTTTAAGCCCATGAAGAAACAGGTTAAATTCCCAAAACACACACAGGTAAATAGGAGAAACAGGTCTTATAGGCCTCATTAACTACCAATGTAATCTCTTAAACTCTTAGGAAAACACTCAGAACTTTTGAGTTAAGCTTTCCTTTTCTAGTAGTTTGTTTTTTTTCCCACCCAGATAATTTGAATTTAAATTCAATTTCAAACTCGAATAGAAGCATTGATTGTCAATTTAGAGAAGAGTTTTGTTGAGTGTGCTTATCCTTAACAGACCATATGATTCCTTTAAGATATGAAATGACATAAAAATTAAAACATATTTGATCTAACCAGAAAAGAAGTTCCCTAGTTGAAAAGAGAAGTCCAGTTGTGTCTGTGTGTATATATATATATATATATACACACACAGTTTCTTTTGTGTGAAAAAAACATAAAGCAAGCATTTCATGCTATAGAGTCCTAAAAAAACAACTACCCAGAAGAAATGGTGCACTTTTCAGATTATTTTCAAATAATAGACGTTTCCTTTCAGTTTCCACTGTCTGCAACAGCCCCAATGGTATGGCTTCCATATTCCTCTATTGATCAGCTTCTTCAAGCTCTGGGAGAAAATAGTGCCAACAGTCACAACATTGCAGTAAGTAAACCCTTCCATGAGTCATCTTCTGTCAGCCCCTGCATTAGCAGTTATACCTTATAGTATGATCTTCAGTTCTCCATAAGTGGGGGGGGGGTGCAAAAGGCAATTTATCACCTTAACATGCTGCCCCAATCTCTTTATAAATAAGGTGAAAGGACCTAAATGACTTCATACAACAAAGCCCAAGGAGGAACTGTGTAGGTATTAGTTACATAGAGACAGTTGGCATGCAGCCCATTTTTAAAAGTTTACTGTTTAGACCCCACAGTGTAAATAGATACTTGAAATACAGGATGACAAATTATCACTGTCCTGATTGGTCTGAACATGTATAGCATTTCCCAGGTCTCATATATTAGTTACTGTTTTCCTTAAAAGAAAAAAACAAAATTAGTGTTTCCTTGCTCAAACACAGTCAATGTAATAAAGCTTATTTGTAGAGGGAGTGTCTCCTGAGCCTATAACTAGAAGGCACAGAGTGTGATTTTCGACAAGTTTATGTAGCTGGGTGTGGTGGTACTCACCTGCAGTCCCAGCTACTAGGGGCAAGAGGATCCCTTGAGCCTGGGCAACATTGCCAGATCATGTCTTTAAAAAAAAGTAAAAGTGGCTAAGGATGGGGCTAGAGATATAGTTTAGTGTAGAACACTTACTCAGCATGTGTAAGGCCCTGGTTGGATCTGTAACTACTTTAAAAAAAAAAAGGTAGTGTTTGCATTTTAGAAAATTCATTAGGAAAACAGGACTGGATTGTTGTACATAACAAGTCCATTTCTGTCAGTATTATTGCAGAGTAGGCTTATAAAAGTCTACTTCAGTATAGACTGAATGGTGAGTAAATGAAGCAGAGTAGTTGACATCTTTATTAGGTACAGTCTAGTTGATAAAGTCAAAGTGATTGATAACATCAGTCCTTTTCAGTCATTGAGCTATTCTGTAATAATTTTCTTCTTTTCTATTACAGCTGTCCCAGAAAATACTTGACAAATTAGAGGACTACCAGCAAAAAGTTGAAAAAGCAACACGGGATTTATTATACCGTCGGAATTTATGATCTGGATTGTTACCTTGCTTTTGTTACCGCTTGGTGCCTCTTAGGGCTTAAGACTACTCTACAGGAACCCTGTGCTCAAGGCCAATTTTTATAACAGTAAATGATGCACACAACACTCATATCTGCATTCTGAAAAAGATAGGAAAATGGAGGAGTCAGAGGACCCTGTGCTTGCTGGTGGTGCTAACATGACTTCTGGTTTTCAACCTTGGTCTCAAACAGCTGCTTTTGTATATGATTCACAAGCTTTTTTAGAGTTTATATTTTTTTAAACTATTGAAAACATTCTTTATCTGCAAATTAAAACCCACCTTCACTTTCCAAAATAGCTAATGGTTGTTGGTTTATTGTGGCTAACCACCAAAAGCAATCACTGCAGATCTTTTAATTCTTCCTTATCACTTTTTGTATTTCAATGGGATTATTTTGGTTCAGAACTGACATGTATTTTCTGTATTGCAAACAGAGGCTAATGTTTTTGCATACTTTTTTCATTATTTATTGTGGAGTTTTGTATGATCTTCAATAAAATATTAAATAATTTGCCTAGATTAAGACTAAAATGATGACCAGCTGTTTAAAGAAAATACCATATTTTGAACCTGGTTCTAAGGCTAACGTTGAGTAAACTTTTAGCTAAAAAAAAAAAACCTGGAAATCCATCATCTATAAAAGCAACAGATTTTCATTAGCTTATATGATTTACAGTAATCAAGCCGGACTTGATCATATAGTCTAATAATGTATCAGACCAAAATATAAACTCTCCTGGTCAGATTTGGAAGCATTTGTGCATAAAATTTTGGGGAAGGTGAAAAATAAAATCTTCTTGGATTTTATTCTGTATATTAAAATTTATATTTCAAGGAAACAATCTGTATACGACTTGCTTAAAATTCCCTTTGACCTTTCTTGAGTTTTTCATAAGCCTTTAATTTTTATATTACCAATACTCGTTTACATTATATACTTTAACAATGTTTTTCCATGGTACTATTGTAGATATTGACATATGATTCTTTTTTAATTTTTAACTCCACAATGATTACTATGAGCCATTTGGTACAATTAGGGATTGGGAGAGCCCTTGCCCTCCCAAACTCTCCCATCTCTCAAACTTATGGCTTTCAGCTATAATAAGAATGACACTGATCTACATACACATTCAACCCATAGTCTGAAAAACATCAAATGCTGTCGTAGCCCTCTCTGGAGAGCATCAGGCAGTAAGAGACTAGTGCTGCTTCAGAAACCTATCCACTTGAGTTGCTGATCAAAACAGTGGCTTCCAGCCAGGCTCCAGTTAGTTGTTCACACCTGTAATACTAGCTCCTCAGGAAGCAGCAATGAGGATTGAGGTTTGAGGCCAACCTAGGCAAATAATTCACCAGACCCCATGTTGAAAATACTCAACACCTGTAAAAAGGGCTGGCAGAGTGACCTAAGTGATAGAGCTCCTGCCTAGCAAAGATGAGTCCCTGAGTTTAAGCCCCAGTACAGCTGAAAAAAGCCAGGGGCTTCCATGGTGGTTCACAAGACACTAACAGCCTTTCCTTTAATCAAGACATGAAACCTAGGCTGAAGCCCATCCATTTTTCTTGTACCTTCATTTTGACTCCAGAAATGTACCTGCACCCTTCAGTCTGATTTTCTTACCATTTTGGGTCTGTGTTTTTGTTTACTGGATACTGTGATGATATTCAAATAGTCCATGGTAACATGATTATTTTTTGTTTTTTCTAACTAATGATTTTCTATCACAAAAAGGTTCCCTTGGGCTGGGGGCTAGGGTATACACAGTGGGAGAGTACATGCTTAGCACAAGGCCCTGAGTTCAATGCCTAGCACCGAAAACTAGTAACAAAATGTTGCCTTACCAACCTGTGATAGTAAAAATAGGTGTCATTTCTGTTGATATTAGAATTAATGGGATTGGAAGTGTCCTCCAAAGTAGAGAGTATTTGCCTAGCATTCACAAGGTCCTGGATCCCATCCCCAGTACCACAAAGAGGAAGAAAAATGAACTAATGACACAGTTTCATACTAGTCATTCTTACCAAGTTTATCACTGTAATTTTTGTAACTTCAAGAAAGCTAATTTGTTCTACAAATATCTCTTGGCAGCTTTGTCACCTTGCCAGCCCTCCTCACTGAATCACAACTGACCCCATGGGTCGGTTCTCACCAGTTCACTACTAGCTGTCTCCCCAATGAGATTCTAGAATTGGGTAACACTTCATTCCATAAAATAAGTGATCTGATGAGCTGAGCAGAGGAGGTTTATTTTTAGCAACAAAGAGGGGCAACAAACACACAGATTGCTTGCTCCAAACTCCTTTGTTTGACAGTACTAGGGCTTAAACTCAAACTCGCTGCCTCATACCTGGTAGTTAGGTGCTTTACCACTTGAGCCATTCCTCCAGCTCTGCATTTATGTTGGGTGTTTTTGAGATAGAATCTCTCGAACTGGCTGGCTTCCAATTGTGTTCTTCCTGATCTCTGCCTTTGGAGTAGCTAGGATTATAGGTGTGAGCCACAGGTGCCCAGCTTCAAAGTAACTTTCCTTGTAAACATTAAAGCAGGGAGGAATTCCTTATGTCAGCTAAAATGCTTGTTTGGTGTTGGCTATTATCTCATTCTCCTGATTTCCCCCTAAAGTCAGAAACCTTAGTTTCAGGTTCGTGACTTGGAACATTAGCTTGAGTGACTGTTTTCATTTGCCCAAACTAATTACCTCCTGTAAATTTTATTTAACAAAACAAACGCCACAATTCACAGCACTGGGGGAAAAAAAAAGGGCAACACAAAGATTCTATTAGCCACCTTCTTAGTTCTCAGCCTGGCCTGAACACTTCTCTCATGAATGTAAACTGGGTTCATATCTAAATAGCAAAAGAAAGGAAAACCCTTTCAGTGAACACATTTTTGGTAATTTAGCTCAACCTGGTACTACATTTTTTTCTACTGACACCAGTCATTGGTAAGAGTCAAGTTCCCCCACCCCTTTTTTTTTTTTTTTTTTTTGAGTAGTACTGGGGTTTGAACTCAGGGCTTCACACTGGCAAAGCAGGTGCTCTACCACTTGATCCATGCCTCCAGTCCATTTTACTCTGGTTATTTTGGAGATAGGATCTCTCAAACTGTTTGCTCCAGCTGGCCTCAGACCTCAATCCTGGAGCCTCCTGATTCTGCCTCCCAATAGTTGATTCCAGTTGTGAGCCACCAGCTCTTTTTTGGGGGGGAGAGGGCTGAGAGGCTTTACTGTTGCTAGACAGGCACTCTACTGCTTGAGCCACTCCATCAGCCCCCTACTTAGGTTTTTATGCAAGTCCTTGACTTTGACTGCAGCAAAGAATTTCTGGACAAGTAACAAAGTTAAGAAAACTAGCAGAGGTATATTTAGTAAAGCAAAGGACAGCATGCACCAGATGTGGATGTGGGCACACCCGAAAAGAGGCATACTGAACAAACATTAGGGGTATTTAAGGTGAAAAGGGGAAGGGGATTCTGTTCAACATTTGACATACGTGCTTTCCTTTGTTTAGGGCATCTGGAACACTTTAATCATTCTTGCTGTTATACTGTCTTGTTTTACTAGTACTGGTGATTGAACTCAGGGCCTTGTGCTTGCTAGGCAAGCATTCTCCCCCTTGAGCCACACCCCAACCCAGTTTCTGGTTTTTTTATTCCCATGCCTCATTCTTCCTAATCTATTCTGCCTTGCTATTAGAACATAGTTCATCTTATAGAAAAATAATAAAGTTTCCTTTAATCATTACAGTTCTTTCCAATCAGTTCATAGTAGCTAAAAACACTGATATTCCTATATTACTGTTTTGTTTTGTTTTTTCTCAAATTAGGGAGAGATCTTAATATAAGTAACTATCAACCCTTTTCCGTGTCTACACTGAACTCCATCAGCAGGTCAATTAATTGTTCAAATGACCTCTCGGCTAAATATAGGTATTTCAATAAATCAGCCTTCATAGTTTAAATTAACTTCAATAAAACGTAATTATTCTTCAAATAATTTGGTAAAATAATCTGTCTTTATCCCCGATTCCTGGCACAGAACTTCAAAAACCTTTGGAATTTCCTGATTGATGGGAATTTGTTATGCCAATAAGTTGACTCTTGGTGAGTCCCTAGCTAGCTTCACAATTGGGGCTGGTCACCAGACCACAAGATTAGAGGGTTGGAACGTTGGACCAGCCTAATTTGTAAGGAAAAGAGCGTTGGGGAATGAGTCCAATCTTGTGGCCAATGGTTTAATCAAGCATGCCTATGTAATAAGTCCCCTTTAAAAATTCCTGCCTGGTGTGGTAGCTCACATCTGTAATCCCAACCATGTAGGAGGCAGAGGTAGGAGAACTGTGGGCCAAGACCAGCCCTAAGGAAAAACACAAGTCCCTATCTGAAAAATAACAAGAAAAATGGCCTGAGGGCATGGCTCAGGGTAGAGTGCCAGCCTAGAAGTAGCAAGGCAAGACCTTGCTAAGGCAAGACCCTTTAACACTCCCCCACACCTCACCCACGCATACAAACTGGACACCAAGGTTTGGTGGAATTTCCTACTTGGTGAACTCATTGATGTACTAGGAAAGTGTTGCCCTGGCTCCACAGAAAGGTCACATGGAAGTCAAGCTCCCTCCCAGACCTCATCCCACTTACTATCCTTTATAACAACACTGTAATCAAGTATAGCACTTTCCTGAATTCTCCAAGTGGTCCAAGGAATTACGAAGACTCAGTGGGCTTTCTAGTCAGAAGTGTGGAGTCTGATGCTAACTCCAAGTAGTTAGAATTGAATTGCATCAAAGTATACCCACTTTGATGTGAAACAATAAATGATAACATTTAGATAAATCAACTTACCCATAAAACTTCATCCTAACCTGCTGAAGTTGGGACCTCTGTGAACAGTCTACCTCTGCAGATAACCTCTTGGGGTTTGGCTTTGTTTTCTTTTTGTGGTACTGGAGCTTGAACTCAGGGTCTCACACTTGCTCTACCACTTGAACCACTCCACCAGCCCTGTTTTATGTTGGTTACTTTCGAGATAGGGTCTTGAGAACTATTTTCCTGGGCAGGTTTTGAACCTCCTGATCTCTGCCTCCTGAGTAGCTAGGATTACATGCATGAGCCACTGGCACCCAGCTTGACTCAGTTTCTTATACTGCTTTAATGCTCTCTGGCTCTATGAATTAGCTAAGATTGGAAATCCTTGTTATAAACATTAACGATCACACCCCAGATGTCTTTCCCCCACGAAAACAGCCTTTCACATTATTATCCATTTTCAGTTTAGTTTATACCTCAATTTGGTTGTTTTTTTTTATTAATTTATTCACATGTGCATACATTGTTTGGGTCATTTCTCCCCTTGCCCCCCGCCCCCACTCCTCTCCCCCACAAACCAGCTTTTTAATAGTACCTGGACATTTGTGTAAACAAAACACTCATTTATGGTAATAATAGCTACCACTGCTTGTTTTGTTCTAGGTGCAGTACACAAAGCTTAAAATGATGATTTAATTTAAACCTCACAACAATCCCAAGGGATATGATTACCAACACATTTTACAGTTGCAGAAACAAGTTTACAGATGTTAAGAAATCTGTCAAAGACAGCATCTAGAAGGTGCTGGCCAAGATTTAATCCAGATGTTTAGCTTCAGAATTCCTATACACAGCTACCATATTTACTGCCTCTTTTTCTGAGAAATAAATCAGAAAGTTGCTAACAGCTTCAAACTGGCAAATTCTTGCTTCTAGCTGTTAAGTTTTCAGAAATTTTGGGAGTCTGTACACAAGACACCCTAAACCTGAGACACACAGAGTCTCATAGGTAAGAACAGAAGTTGTGTTAACTTATTGCAAGTTTGTATACATACATATGTACATGTATATTTTCTCTCTCTCTCCATATATATATACATATTTATGTGTGTGGTTTTTTTTTTTGGTACTTGAGAGTTTGTTAGGCAAGCACTCTACCCCTTGAGTCACATCCCCAGTCTGAGTTTGAATAGCATTCAAAAATATTTGCTGAGAGCCGGGCACCAGTGGCTCACATTTGTAATCCTAGCTACTTGGGAGGCAGAGATCAGGAGGATGGCAGTTCGAAGCTAGCTAGGGCAAATAGTTTGCAAGACCCTATCTTGAGAAAACCCTTCAGAAAAAAGGGCTGGTGGAATGGTTCAAGGTGTAGGCCCTGAGTTCGAATTCCAGTACCGCAAAAAAGAAAAAAATTGCTGAATGCTTCTCATGTTCCAGAAAGGGCATTTCATACACAGAGAAAAAAGAAAACAGACAAGCCACCGCTCTTGTGGATTGTGCATTCAGCAATCAATTGGAGGGTACACTCAAAATTGGAGATAATATTTACTCTATAAGGTTGTTGTGAGAATCAAATGCAATTCTAAATGTAAAATGCTCAGTGACTGACACCTAGTCACATAGTAAATGCTCAGTACATGTTACATTTATACAGATCAAGTAAGAATTTAGTAGGCTTCCTATCTATTTCACTTCTAGGAATGTTATGATTCACTAGCCAACACCATAGGTATACATTATTCATACTATTTTGATTGTTGCTTTCTCTGCTGCCCATTACAGTATCTACATTTTCCTTGCCTTTGTTGAATACTACCATTTGGCCCTTGCCACCATTTGTTCATACATTTAAGTTTTCCAGGAGAGTGACTGCAGTTGCCTTGTAAGGTCCCACCCACAGAAAAGAGAAATTATGGAACTCTTCAGGAATGCTGGGACTCCCTTCAAAAAAAAAAAAAAAAGTCTATTTCTCAAAGCATTGGTGAAAAGTATGTCTTCTGGCCTCTCCCAGTTTGATAAGTTTTAAGCAACAAAACCGCTCTAGCATTCCAGTCTCCCTAAACCTTTAAATCCCTCCATAGAAAACCAAGGGAGATTGGGCATTTCCAATTTACTGACAGTGGGCCCCCTTTTGATTCATGTTTCAGCCAACCAAAGTGTTAGCGTCTTCCCCAATTCCCTGAACTGAATGCAGAATCTCTTAGAGGGCTCAGAGCAACAACCTGGTCCACTTCATATTCCTTCCACCATTATCCCACATCCCTAATATCCATTCCCATACATGTTCCCCAGATTTCTGCTTGAATACATTAGAAAACTTTAGTTCTTTTGGAATACAATGCGCCTCACCGGTACTAGTTGGGACTAGTTGGGGGGTCTGGAAGCAAGGAGGGAAGGTAAAGTTGTACGAGGTCATTCCTAGGTCAGGATGTCACTGCCTCTGGGAGGCAGGGCGGTTACTTCGGGAAACCCAATCAGAACTTAAGCTCAGAACTCAGGAGCTCAATGTCACCGGCTCCATTAAGGTCTTTGTACTAGCTACAAGTGGCTGGATCTGGAGACACAGGAAGAAGTCTTAAAGGAAGATTAGTTAAGCAGGGTAAGGGTAAGTTTCTTGTATTCCAGCTAAACAATCTGGACGTTTTCCTGGTCTAGTCACTTTTCCTACTATTAACACAATAAAAGTATCACCTTTGTACTCCTCTAAGAATTTACAAAAGCATAAAAGACCCACTAGCGTCTATAATGTTCAATACTATATCCAAAGCAAGCCATAGTAACGAAAGGGAACATTGGGGAGGGCCCCCAAAAAAGCACCACAGCATCCTTAAGAATAAGGAACATGGAACTGTTACCCAAGAACAGCGACAAAATGGAGGACACGTTTGTAAAGAAAAGACTCCGCAGAAAACGCATGGGTGTAACCCAATCTCTACGGGGAAGTCGGTCTGAACGCAGGTCCTTGCGCACTATTGGCTCGACTCCCATTCATTTCCCTTTTCCATTGGCTAGCGGCTGCTTCTCCGAGTCAAGACAGCCAATCGCCTAGTGCAATGAGCAAAGCCCGTCCTTCCGTAGGAGGACGAAGCAGCCGCAAGGGCGACGAGGCGCCTGGCAGCCGCGCGGGCGCGGGCTCGGCCGGTTAAAAGCGGATCCTGGCAGGAGGCGGTGCCTTGGTGCATGAATATTGATTACGCATCGCGGCGTCCTGCGCCCGCCCCTCTCAGTTTCCGCCGCTGGCTGCTCGCGCTCGGGCTCGCGATGGGGAAGAAGTCCCGGGCGGTACCCGGCCGCAGGCCTATCCTGCAGCTCTCTCCGCCGGGCCCTCGCAGCAGCACGCCGGGCCGGGATCCCGATCCGGAACTCGACACCGAGCCGGATTCGACAGCGGCTGCGGCGCCCAGCCAGTCAGCCCCGGCGACGGTGGCAACGACGACGTCGCCCGCGGTGCCCGCCGCCGCGGCCACGGACGACTCGCCTTCGGAAGGTGAGGGCGCGCGAGGGCCTGCCCCTAGTTGGGACGTCCGAAACTGGAGCTCGGGCCTTCCGGCCTAGGCGTCCGGGCGGGAAGAGAACCCCGCACAGGCGAGGTCCGCCTCCCAGGCCTGCCCGGCCCCGGCCGCGGGGAGGGGCCGGCCAAGCAGCGCGCCCG
This sequence comes from Castor canadensis, assembly GCF_047511655.1. Lineage (NCBI taxonomy): Eukaryota > Metazoa > Chordata > Mammalia > Rodentia > Castoridae > Castor > Castor canadensis. The sequence continues at coordinate 183,291,027 of NC_133386.1, read as the reverse complement.
GCCCCAGCCCACCCGGAGGCGCCACCTCTGGGGCAGGGGTCGCCCCGGGGACCCCGAGTGTACTACACGTCCCCCTCGGTTTCGATAGCGCGGAAGGAAGAGGGGAGTTCCACGTGCGGGGCCTGTGACAGTGGAACCTGGCCTTTTCTACACCGCACCTGCTTCCTTTCCTTCTAGTTCGAATGGAGATAGAGACTTTTTAGAAGCGAACAAGCCCTTTTTAGTCCAGGAAAAGCGTAAGTCCCCCCAAAACTAACAAGTATCCCCCAAATTCCTAGAGAAGTGGAGCTTGTGGGTTCCCGAGTATTGGCATGGCTGGAAAAATCACAATAAACCTACCCTCATCCCCGAACAACTAATAGAGAATAATTTTAAGAAGTCAAAGACACTGTACAACGCTGCTGTAGGCGCTAGGAAGCTGCGACCATTTCGGGTGTTCACAAGCACACTGACTCAGAAGGTGCATATTATATGGAAACCCGCAGATTGATTTGTGTGTGTTACGTTTAAATACTACAGACGTAATTTTCAGATACAGGGTTCGGTTCTTACTGCCGAAGTCACTAAGCGAATGGAAGATTTTAGTTCTTATTGTTCATTCCCCCAATTTGGGTGATACACCCTCTTTTTAAGTTGGTGAAATCTAGATCTGAAAGGTCAAACTAATGATTGATTGTCGCCTCTTAAGTTTTTTCTCTGGTCCGCAGCCTGACTGCAGTTTTCTCTTGTTCGTTTTTAAAATACAGATGAACAGGAAGTGGTGGTGGAGGTTCCCAAAGTCATTCCGAATCCTCCCAAAGCAGTCATGACCACCAGACCCACAGCCGTAAGAGCAACAGGTATAGATTTTTTGTTGTTTCTTTTACATCTTCTCTAGAATGCCTTGTATTGAGTTCAAATAGAATCCATACATAGGGTGCTGTTGGATGACTAGTTTATGTTGTTGCTAATTTATATTTCTCACGTAAAATGTAAGTTAAAATCTTTCTGGGGTCAGGGACTTGCCTAACACCCACAAGGCTCTGGGTTTGATGCTTAGCACCTCAATCACTGTCTTTGGGAGGGCTTCCTGATGAACACACACTAAACAATACAAAATTTGTTGCTGCTTTTTTTTCTGAATACCAAACATTTTCTACTACTTTCTTTTTTCTCTAACTTTTCTGCTAATGTTTTTTCCTCTGGCTCTTCTACCTACTTGCTGTTCTTTAGGGACACCAACCCATGTTTTACTTTTTGTTTTGTTCCTTTCTTAACACACTGCCTTGATTGATACCTAGCACATATTGTGGAGCTGAAAATTACTGTTATGAAATACTTTTAAGCCCAGAAAAATGTTTGCAACAGCAGTTTTGTTGACAGATCTGGGTTCAAATCATCAGTCTAACATTCACTGTAAGAATTCAGTGAATGAAGACATTAATTGGACTGAGCTTCATTCATTTATAAGATGGATCTTGTAACCCTATACAAAGTTCTGAACACAGTAAGTGGAAGAATGTTTTCTCCACTATATGTATGTCTTGAAAGATGAAAAAATACGTTTTAATACTGAGTACTAAATATCCTATACACAGTAGTAATTTTGTTTTTGGTTTAGAATACTTTTTGTACTATTTGACACTTAGATTAGATGTTTAGTCCTCTTCCCACCAGTTACCCCTTTTAAAAAAAAAAAAAGTCTGGGCTAGAAAAACTAAAAATTGATTGAAATTTCAGAACTGTGGTACCTTTTTTTTTTTGAGTATTCCAGAATTGTGAAGAGTGTAGAATTTAAATACTCCTAGGACAAGTTACATGATTTTTGTGTAACTTACGGTACTAGGGATGAAACCAAGGGGCCTTGCACATACTAGGCAAGCATTCTGCCGCTGACCTACATCCCCAGACCTTTGTCAGGTTTGTTTAGTTTTTTGCTTTACTGGGGTTTGAACTCTACCACTTTAACTATGCCCCCCTTACTCCTGTGTCAGGTCTTTATTTACATTGGGGACAGAAATTTAGACCAACTTCATTTAGCAATATAATAGTGTATCAGGTTTATTCAGTTCTTACCCACCAGTCGATAATGCAGAGGAAAAAGTTTGTCTAGGAAAAACCAAAGAAAGGTGATTTTCCATCATTTTCGTGGTTGTGTGTAACCAATATTAAGAGTAGCAAGAATCTACTGTTTTAGCAGAGCAGGTGGCATGTGCTTGTAGTCTCAGCACTGGAGCGGCTAAGGAGGCTCATTTGAGCCTGGGCAACATAATGGGATGCCCTCTTTGTTTTTTCGTGGTACTGCAGTTTGAACTCTGAGTCTCATGCTTGAAAAGCAGGTGCTTTACCACTTGAGTTACTCCGACAGCCGTTTTTTGTGTTGGGTATTTCCAAGATAGTCTTGTGAACTGTTTGCCCAGGCTGACTTTGAACTGTGATCTTCCTGACCTCTGCCTCCTGAGTAGCTAGGATTACAGGTGTGAACCACTGCACCTGACTTTAAAAAAAAAATTAGGGCTCGAGGAGTGCCACAAACAGTAAGAGAGGACATGCCTTGTAAGGCTCTGAGTTCAACCATCAATGCTGAAAAAAAAAAAAATTTTAAAAAAGAGGACTCAAATGCAGCGCAGTGGTAGTGATAGAGTACCTGGGCAACTTTGACAATTCAGGGTCCTGGTTTAATCTCCAGCACTGCCAAAAACCAAAACAAAAAGAATTTACTGTTTCTTTTTAAAATTATTTTAGATTACAGGATTTTGCACCCCCTACACCTTTTTTTTGATACAGCATTTCCCTATATTGCCCAGGTTGGCCTTGAACTCCATCTATATCCTCCTTGCCTCAGCTTCTTGAGTGCTGGAATTATACTGTACTTGGCTGTCTAGTAATTTTATACTGAAAAATTATGATATATGCTTGTTGAAACTACCTAAAGAAGAATTCAAAATAGGCTCTATTAGATCAGTAGATCACAAAAGTATTTAATCATCTTTGAGAAATAAGTACTTAATGTGTTTCAGTATGATTGTCAGGTTCGTGAATTCCCTGAAATTGCTGCTCAAAGTGTTTTTCTGGGAGAGGGTCTGTAGCTATCTTCTTTTTTTTTCCTTCAGTACTCATGCTTGCTAGGCAGGTGCTACCACTTGAGCCACTCCACTAGCTCTGTATTTTGCTGTTAATACTGTCTGTGATTTAAAAGACTTAAACCCACTGTTAAAACCTTGTTATGAGTTAATAAAAATTTAAGGCATAATTGACTGTTTGAAGCTTATCTGGAAGGTCAGTATGTACCTAAGAAATACTTTACTGCTGTGTGTCGTTTTTTGATTTTCAAATTGTGTGCACTGTGATATTGTGAGATATATGTTTTGTTTCTTTGGGGATCAAACCCAGGACCTGCTTTGGTAGGCAAGGAAGGGCTCTACCATGGGGCTACACTCCCATCCCTTTGTATTTGGTCTTTGTCCCTGTAAATAAAAAATTTCTAAAATCCCTGTGATTTTTTTTAAGTGGTAAATATCTTTGTATGCTAATGAATTGATTGACAGCAGCCCCTAGGTAGCTTCTGGGGTGGGGGGGCTGGCAGGATTAGGATGGGCTTGAATGGGAGTGGGCTTCTCAATCTCTGGGAAAGGAAATGGGTTGAAGATTAAGTTGATCACCAGTAGCCACTGGTTTAATCATATGTATGTCATAAAGCCTCTATAAAAACCCAAAGGATAGGGTAAAGAGCTGGGTATAGTAAGTAGCCATTGCCTGTAATCCCTTGGGAAGCAGAGGCAAGCAAATTCTAGTATTGGAGGCCAGCCTGGCTATATGGGGAGACTCTGTCTCCAAAAAATGGGGTGATGGCTGGAAGGTAAAGAGTGCTTCCACTTGTCTGAAAGCACGGGGGAGACTCTTGAAGGGTATGCCTGGAGAGGACGTGAAATGGCTGGGTCCTTTCTCCCATACACACTATGCATCTTCTCTCGTAAAAAAAAAAAAATTTTTTTTCTTTTTTCTTTTTTTTTTTTTGATGGTACCAGGGTTGAACCCGAGCCTTACTGTTGCTAGGCAAGAGCTCTACCAACTTGAACCACACCCTCAACTCTTTTTGCTTTAGTGGGTTTTTTTGTTGTTCAGTTGGTTGGTTTTTTGATAGTACTGGGGTTTGAACTTTATGGTCTCACTTTATGTCTAGGTCAGCCTTGACTGCAGTCCTTCTATTTATGCTAACTGTACCAGTAGCTGTATTGGTAGTACTGCTACCAATACTGATTGAAATGGGGTCTCTCAGACTTTTTGCCTGGACTGACCTCAAATTGCAATCCTGTGGATCTATGCTTCCTGAGTGTGTTTACTGGTTTGAGCCACCAAGTTTGGCTCCTTGTAATACTCTTTTTTTTTTTTAAATCATGTATTTATTCATTTTGTTCTTTTGGTGGTGTTGGGATTTGAACTCAGGGCCTTGTTCTTGCCAGGTAAGTACCACTTGAGTCACACCTCCAGCCTGTAATACTCTTTAGAATACACTGATAAGTGTACTGTTCTGGTGAGCAAGCTCTGTGAGTTGCTTTACCAAATTATTTGAATTTAAGTCAGTCAGCACAAATAAAACAATCTGGGCCTTGCAGTTGGCATTGGAAGTGGGGGCAGTATTGTGTGATGGAGTGCTCTACCTAGGAAATCTAACACTGATTGCAGATACCAGGTAATTGAATTTTTTTTTTTTTTTTTTTGGCTGTATGGGGTTTGAACTCAGAGCCTCACGCTTGCTAAGTAGGGCACTGTATACCACGTAAGCCTTTTTTTGTGGTTTTTCTTTTTTCTTTTTTTTGGCAGAATTGGGGTTTGAACTCAGGGCCTCATACTTGCTAGGCAGTCCCTCTTAACCACTTGAGCCACTCCTCCAGCCCTCGTTTTGTGTTGGGTATTTTCGAGATGGGTCTCAAGAACTATTTGCCTAGGGCTGGCTTCAAGCTGAAATTTGCTAGATCTCTGCCTCCTGAGTAGCTATGATTACAGTGAGCTGTTACAGGATGGGTGCCCAGCTGAACTGAATTGAATTGAATTAGAAGAAACCCAGCAGGGTGTCCATCACAAAATTGATTGCTTGCTTGGAGGGGGAAAATACTCCATACATCTGGTGTCAGAAATGTGATATGAAGAGTATTGTAGGAGGAATTGTTTATTACATTATTCTATCTTTGAGTGGTGCTCAGAGGCTCTGTCTATCCCTGAAAAGTAAGAATGTTGAGGCCTGAGGAGTCAGCACTCAAAAAAAGACTACTGCTGGGTGCTGGTGGCTCCAGGCAGAAATCAGGAAAGTGGAGGTTGGAAGCCAGCTCTGGGCAAATAGTTTGAGAGACCCTATTTTGGAAAAAACCCATCACAAAAAGGGGTTGGTGGTGAGAGCACCTGCTAGCAAGTGTGCGGTTCTGAGTTCAAACCCCAGTGCCGCCAAAAACAACAACAACAACAACAAAAACACAACGCAAAAGCCTAGAGAAAGGCCTTCCTTCCTCAGGGTTTTTTTTTTTTTTTTTTTTTGCTGGGGGACAGTACTGGGGTTTGAACTCAGGGCTTTTAGCTTGCTTGGCAGACACACTCTCCCTTCAGCCATGCCTCCAGCCCCTCTTCCCCAGTTTTTAAGTAGAAACCTTAGTACTAGTCTAATACTTGTTCATGTGAGGCTTCTGTTGATTTTTCTAATTATTAAGCCATTGTACATGGTAATACTGTGAACATTTGTTTGTGATATTCCAAATTCATGCCTCCTCTTTATCAATGTATACACTTAAATTTTAGAAGTTAAGAGAGAATGTACTTTTTTTTTTTTTTTTTTTTGCAGTACTGGGGTTTGAACTCAGGGCCTCACACTTGCTAGGCAGGTGTGCTACCATCTGAGCCACTCCCCCAATCCAGAAAAGCTCTTAGATGAAGGAAAAATTAGTATATGGAGCTTTGGCCTGAGAGCTTCAGAAAGTACCCTTTGGGGCATTTTGAATGATTTGTGCTCACCTGGTTGGATCTTTGTGGGGGTGGGGTCTGGGGATCAAACCACTTGGGTCCTTTTACCAAAACAGAATTAAGGTCAATAACCTAATGATTGTCTGATTGCCTCTAAAAGACTTTTATGTAAAAAATATAAGTTTCCTAAATTTCCTAAATACTGCAGTGCAAGGTTTTTGTTTTGTTTTTATTTTTCTATTTGATGGGACTGGAATTTGAACTCAAGGCTTCAGCCTTGCAAAGCAGACACTCTGGCTTGAGGCACACTTCTGGTCCATTTTGCTCTGGTTATTTTGGAGATGGGGATTGTGGGGGATGGGGGAGGCTTGTGAACTATTTCGCCAGGCTCCCAATCTCAGCCTCCAGAGTTGTTAGGATTACAAACATCAGCCACCAGTTCCCAACTTTATGTTTACGTTTAGGTGAACCCATGGGTTCATCTATGGAATGTAGTTCTATATTACAGCCTTGTGCCGAAATAGATGTATTTGATATGAGTCACATTACGGAAAGGTCAGTGCAGCCATCCCAGTTCTTGCATCCTGCAAGAAGAATTTAGGCAAGATGCAGAAATGTAGTGAAAGTGATAGTAAAATTTATTAGGAAAGGAATACGCTTTCAATGAGACTGAAAGCGGGTCATCTCTAGGATAAGAAGACCAAGTGCTTTGTTTTTGACTTTGAAGACCTCTTTGTTTCAACTACTACACCTTAATTGACTTAGTTGCTTGAGGTGGACATCTTAATCAACAAATACTGCGTAATTTTGAGAGAGTGAGATTCAATGATTGTGTATTTTGAAAAGATGTCAAGTAGCTAGCTACATGTAGCTTTTTTTTTTTCTTTTTTTTTGAGGGGGGCGGGGGACAGTACTGGGGTTTGTATTCAGTACCTACACCTGGAGCCACTCCACCAGCCCTTTTTTGTCGTGGGGTTTTATTCGAGACAGGGTCTCTCTTGAACTGTTTGTTTGGCCAGGCTTCGAAACGCAATTCTCCTGATCTTTGCCTCCAGAGTAGCTAGGATTACAGGCATGAGCCACTGGTGCTGGATTGGTTTAGTAATTTTTTTTTTTAATTATTTAGTTTGTACTAGGGATTGAACTGAGTGCCTCACACAGTATAAGTGTACACTGTAACACTGAACTACACCCCTATCCCCAGTTTAGGGATTATTTATTTGAATTTATGTTCTAATGTACAAGTTAAGCACAATGTAAGCTCTTTGGCTAAAGAATCATGGTATGTATGTATTCTCTTAGGTACTTCTTAGACATTTTGGCATTGTGGTTACTAGGATTCTCCTTTTTGTTCCTAGGCGGTCTATGTTTACTTGGTGCTTATGCTGACAGTGATGATGATGAGAGTGATGTTTCTGAAAAACCAGCACAATCCAAAGAGGCAAATGGAAACCAGTCAGCCGATATTGATAGTACACTGGCCAACTTCCTAGCGGTTAGTGCTGCTTTGGTTTGGGTTTTTAGTCGTTGAAGCCACTTAGGACCTAGGTCTTGGTCACCTTGCTTGTTGGTCTCATTGTCACTCCCTTTTTCTCCCTCTATCTCCATTTGTTTTTCCCTATTTCTCCTTTCTCTCCCTTACTGTAAAGGTTACAGTAAGAAGGAGAATGGAGGTGTTTGGGAAACTTTGTGCAATGGGAAGAGGAGAGTTTTGTGCTGAGAACTTTGAATTGAACACATAGAATTTTTCTTGTTGCTCTTTTCATTGTATAGGAGATTGATGCCATAACAGCTCCTCAGCCTGCAGTTTCTGAGGAGGCTTCTGCTCCACCTCCAACTCCACCCCGACCGGAGCCAAAGGAAGCAGCCACATCTGCTCTTTCTTCCACTACATCAAATGGGACGGACTCAACCCAAACACCAGAATGGCAGTATGATACTCAGTGTTCACTTGCAGGAGGTGAGCACAATCCCTTGTTTAAAGATGTCCTAAATGCAATCCTCAAAGGTGTGCTAGGCAGTGGAGTTCTAAAATGCAAAAGTCCACCAGGTGCCAGTGGCTCATGCCTGTTTAACCCTAGCTGTGTGGGAGGCAGAGATCAGAAGAACCACATAAGACCCTGTTTCCAAAAAATCCATCACAGAAAAGGACTGGTGGAATGGCTCAAAAGGTAAGAACACCTGCCTAGCAAGCCTGAGACTCTGTGTTCAAACCCCCAGTTCCACCAAAAAAAAAAAAAAAAAAAAGGTGAAAGCCCACATATTTTAGTTACTGGTTTTTGCATTCTCGCCTTTTAATTACTGTATTTGGAAGATGTTAGAGATAATGATGGTTTAGTTGGGGACCTCCCAAGTATGTGACATTATGGGCATGCTAGGGTCTTGCTACCTTTTCCCTCAGGCTCATCTTTTTTTCCTCCTTTTTGTGTATACTGGGGTTTGAACTTAGGGTCTCATGCTTGCTAGGTAGGTGCTGTAGCATTTGAGTCACTCTGTCAGACCCAACTGGTCTTAAACTGATCCTCCCAATCTGTGCTTCTCAAATAGCTGAGATTACAGGTGTGCACCACTGTACCTGAATATATTTTTTTTTCTTTTTCTGGCTGTTTTTTATTCATCTTGGCATATATCTTTGCATTTGCAAGTGTATGTGCATGCACGCTTTAGTGTACTCAGTATGTGTGTGGTGCTAGTGTGGCGCTGTGTTTTGGCAGTACTGGGGTTTGAACTCGGCCTCATGCTTGCTAGGCAGTTGCTCTACCACTTGAGCCACTCATTCAGCCTGAATAATTTTTTTAATTTGATTTTTTTAAAATGTATGTATTTATTTTTTTGAGACAGAATCTCGATATGTAACCTGAACTTGATAGGTAGCCTTGGTTGCCCTGAACTCAAAGTGCTGGGATCACAAGTGTGTTCCAGCTAATTTTTCTCTCTTAAAAAAAAGAAAAGTAAATGCTTGCCATTTTAGCCAGTAGCAGATTATGCCAGGTGAATAATAAAATCCATTATTTAAAACATTTGGGGGTTCAAAATACAGTTTTGGAATAGCAAACTGCTTTTTGTTTTTTGTGGGAGTGGGGTTTGAACTCAAGGCTTCATGCTTACAAAGCAGGCACTTTACCACTTGAGCCATTAGTACATTTTGCTCTGGTTATTTTGGAGATGGGGGTCTTGCCAGCTTTTTGCCCTGGCTGACCTCAAACAGCAATCCTTCCCTTCTCTGCCTCCCATGTAACTAGGATTATAGGCGTAAGCCACTAGTTCTCAACTGGTTGTGGGGGGTGTTGTTTCCAGGGGACATTAGAAATGTTTAAGATACTTTTGGTTGTTACTGTGCAGGGGTGTTATATCTAGTGAGTAGATACCAGGGATGTCTCTAAATACCCTGAATTTGAGAAACCTTGTGTTAGATTGTGGTAGCTTTAGAGGTGACTTGGTATAATTGTCAGAACTGTTTTGTGTGCTTCATAAAATTTTATTTTCTTCTAGTCGGAATTGAGATGGGAGATTGGCAAGAAGTCTGGGATGAGAACACGGGATGCTACTATTATTGGAACACACAAACAAATGAAGTGACTTGGGAGTTACCTCAATATCTTGCCACCCAGGTACAGGGATTGCAGCATTATCAGCCCAGGTAAGGATAGATTGAAGAAGAAATTACATAGAAGAAAGTTAGTCTTTTTTTGTACTAGAGGTATTTGCTACCTTTTTCTCTTGCTGAGTTTATTTCTTTTGTTTTTTAGTTCTGTAACAGGTGCTGAAGCTAGTTTTGTGGCTAATACAGATACATATACAAAGGAGAAAACAATTCCTGTTTCCAGTAGTAAAAGTGGACCAGTCATAGCCAAACGAGAAGTTAAAAAGGTTAGTGTTTTAACTTACAACATTAGCTTATTATCAAATTTTGATATGGTTAATATTTTGCAGAGTAAATGTGTCCTATTTCTTGGTTTTACTTCATCTAGTTCTGAGTGTTGTACAATATTTACAGCATTTTTCCAGGTACACTGTTTTTTTTAGAGCTTTAGGGTACCATAGAAACTCCTTTGATCAAGAAGGATGTGAGAAGCTGAGTGTGGTGGTGTATGCCTGGGATCCCAGCTACTGGGGAGGTGGAAGCAAGAGGATCTTGAGTTCCAGGCTGGCCCTTGAAAAGTTAGTGAGGTCCTGTCTCAAAAACAAAACACAAACAAAAGGACTACGGGTGTAGCGTAAGAAGTAGTAGAGCACTTGTCTATCATGTGCTGAGCCATGGGTTCATCTGCAGTACCATGGCAGGGGGACTTTTGGATTTTGGAGCATTTTGAAATTTTAGATTAGGGATGGTCAGCCTAGACTAGTAAAACCTCAGCATTTCTGTAGCCTCACCAATGAGAAAAGAAAGTTGTAGTCTTTAGAGAGAATGTATATTCAATTACAACTTACCTTTTTTTTGTTTTCTTTTTTTGTGGTACTGGGGTTTGAACTCAGGGCTTGGTAGGCAGGTGCTCTTCCACTTGAGCCACTCTACCAGCCTCAAATTTATCTTGATTCTGAAAGTGATGGCCAAATCCAGGGCCTCACATAGTAAACAAGAGCTGTACCACTGAGCTACGCCCCTAGCCCTAAAAGTAGTTTTTTAAACAATTTAGTCTTTACAACTCCAGGAGGGAGTTAAGACAAGTATTATCTCAATGGGAACAAAATAAAACTAAATATAATTGCACATTTAAGAATTTCACTTTCCACCTGGGCACTGGTGGCTCATGCCTGTAATCCTAGCTACTCAGGAGGTAGAGATCAGGAAGATCACAGCTCTCAGATAGCCCTGAGCAAATAGTTCTCGAGCACCTATCTCAAAAAAACCCATGACAAATAAGGGCTAGTGAAGTGGGTCAAGGTGTAGGCCCTGAGTTCAAGCCCCAGTACTGCAAAAAATAAGTAAATAAAAGAATTTCACTTTCCTCTAAATCCCTTTCAAAACACATTTGTTAAGTTTTCTCATTTTCAGAAGAAACATAAGAAGATTTATCCACTTGTGTTGATCTGGCAAAATAATTGCTTCCTACTACTCTGTCTTGACTTCTTAGCTTAGGGAAAAGATATATTTGAGTCCTACCCAGAGCTAGATTCTAGTTCAATTGCTGCCTTTAATAACATTTCCTTATGCATATGCAGTGGTACGAATACATTCAGTAATCTGTTGGTGTACGTGGGTTTGGCAAGTATTTGATGACTGAAAATAAAGTTATGGGGAACAATTATATCTAAGGGAGTTGTCTTTAGAATTAAGTCAGACTAAATGATTTTATTCTTTGTAGGAAGTAAATGAAGGTATTCAGGCTCTCTCAAACAATGAAGAGGAGAGGAAAGGAGTGGCAGCATCACTGCTTGCTCCTTTATTGCCCGAGGGAATAAAAGAGGAAGAAGAGAGATGGAGAAGAAAAGTAATTTGTAAAGAAGCAGAACCAGTTTCAGAGGTGAAAGAAGTAAGTATAGCAGCAGAAGAAGCAGTGAAGCCACCAGAAGTTATGTTGGATGGTATGGAAGATCCTTCTCAGGAGGACCTTTGCAGTGTTGTCCAATCTGGAGAAAGTGAAGAGGAAGAGGAACAAGATACCCTCGAGCTGGAGCTAGTTTTGGAAAGGAAAAAAGTAAGTTTTTGAAGTGTTAAAAGTACTTTTTTTTCCTCCCCTTATACTGTCATCCTTAGGCATCATTGCAGCCATTATTTGGATTTTGTTTTTCTTATCCCTTCTGCTATGTGTGTCTGAACTATTACAGTAAAAACTTCAACTACAAAGTTGTGGTTGTTTTGGTCTCAGATACTTTTGTAGTTGACATCCAATTAAAGGACCTTGCAACTGCCTCATCCTTCCAAGTGCTGGAGTTACAGGCATGTGCCACCATACCCTGCTGTGCCTTTCTTTTTATTTTTATTTATTTATTTATTTTTAACACTTGAGTCACTCTGCCAGCCCTTTTTTTGTGTTGGATATTTTTGAGGTGGGGACTTGCTTCCCCCCCCCCACCCCCCCCCACCCCCCCCCCGCCTGGCCTCAATCCTGATCCACCTGATCTCTGACTCCCAAGTGGCTAGGGTTATAGGTGTGAGCCACCAGTTCCCACAATTTGTGTGTATGTGGGGGGCAGGGGATGACTAGAATTTGAACTCAGGGCTTTGCATTTGCAAATCAGGCACTCTACCTACCACTTGAGCCATTTTGCTCTGGTTGTTTTGGAAATGGGGCTCTTGAACTGTTTGCCCTGGCTGGCCTCAATCCTCCCAATTTCAGCCTCCCAAGTAGCTAGGATTACAGGCATGAGCCATGGGCACCTGGCTTATATCAGTATTTTTTACTATACTTGTTTGCTTTTGTCTTGTTTTGGTTTTGGTTTTGGTGGTACTGGGGTCTCAAGCTTGCTATGCAGGCACTGTACCACTTGAGCCACTAAACCAGCCCTTTTTGGTGTTGGGTATTTTCGGGATAGGGTCTTGCTTTTTTTTTTTTTTTTTTTTTTTGCCCAGGACTGGCTTTGAACCACGATCCTCCTGATCTCTGCCTCCTGAATAACTAGAATTACAGGCATGAGCCACCAGCACCTGGCTTTGTTACTATACTTGTAAATAAGTATTTGTTGAGTAGCAGTGCTATATGGATCATAATGCTCAGCTACAATAGAGAACTGTTAGAAAGTGCTTCCTGTTCTCAAAGGTTTTTAATTCTAGGAACAGGTATGGCTGTCATTCTTGCTGCCCACAGTGCTTAAATGTTGAAAAGCAGTTAATGACACAATAACTTTATTGGCCATTCTTTGTAGGCAGAGTTGCGAGCCTTGGAGGAAGGAGATGGTAGTGTGTCAGGGTCTAGTCCACGTTCTGATACCAGTCAGCCAGCATCTCAGGACGGAATGCGCAGAATTATGTCTAAAAGAGGAAAATGGAAGATGTTTGTTCGAGCTACCAGTCCAGAATCCACCAGCCGGAGTTCTAGTAAAACTGGACAAGAAACTCCAGAAAATGGAGAAACTGGTAATTCAGGCTTCACATTTAACTTTGTTTTTTTGCAGTGTTGAGAATTGAACCCTGCAGGGCCTTGCACATGTGAAGCATGCTTTGCTTCTTCAGCGCACATTAAACTTTAGAGTTGAGCGATGTGGAGGGCAAACCCTCCACTCCCATGTTTTTTACCTTTTCAGCAAAAAAGAAGGTTACACTTTATCCTTAGAGGGAAGTGCTGGGAAGGAATCTTCTACATTTCTTCTCTTCCTGTTCCACTTGTAGTAGAGGAGTAAGAGTTTGAGAGGCTAGAATACATTGGGTTGTGTATTCAATATAGAGTAGGCATTACTTCCTCAAATACAGAAAATAAGGTTGACTTTTTTTTGTTGTTGTTGTGAAAATTGCCTTGATTTGTCTAGGCCCAACAGGCTCTCCTTTGCTTACTATTTCCATCTGGTAAGAAAGGAAGGCAAGGACTGCCTCTGGGAAGTCTATCCTCATAGTTGTGGTGCTCTCTGTATATAAGTTGCCCAACCTCCATGTGGGTGGATCTTAATCCAGTCATTAGGAACCAAGTCATCTTCCTTCTCAGTAAGGTAAGGTGGAAGAGAAGGCCCTACTAGTTTTTTCACTATTGTGAGAGCTTCGAATAACGTTAATGTTTTAATCTCCATTGGCCCCCTAAATTTGTAGTTTAAAGTTAGCAGATTTGAATACCAACTCCCTGCCTGTAGAGGTGGAGATAGGAGTATAATGTTTCCCAAAGCCAGGCCATCCTGGGGGAAAGTCAGCCAGACACTTCCAAAGAACAAGCTGGGTATGGTGGTGCACACCTGTAATTCCAGGTACACAGAAGGCTTAGGATTGCAGTCCAAAGGTCAGCATGAGACCCTGTCTGAAAACTAAAGCAGAAAGGGCTGGGGGCATGACTCAAATGGTAAACCACTTGCTTAGCAAGCAAAAGGCCTTGAGTTCAAACCCTAGGACCTCCAAAAAGAAAATATTTGAGCACTAAACCTTTTTGCAGTACATTTAGCAGAAGATTCTTTTATAGGTCCTAGTTAAAAAACAAAAGGTAAAAAGTGCAGGCATTCTTGTTTGAATTTTCTGTTTGGTCAACAATGTAAGCTGAGCATGGTGGCACACATCTGTAATCCCAGACTTTTGGAGACTGAAGCAAGTGTATTCCAAGTTCAACACCTCCTGTGCTGCAGAGCTGATTACAGGCAAACTTGGGCTATACAGTGATAAGCAAAACACATAGAAATGGGTCTTGTCCCTGTTTAGGCTGATATGAAACTCTTGGGCTCAACTGATCCTCCTGCCTCAGCCTCTAGAGTAGCTGAGACTGCAGCACAAGACTGCTGGTGCCCATCTAGACTGTCCAGAACTTTTAACCATTCCAGAAGGAAGTTGGGTGGTTTAAAATTCTGCTCTGATTTTTAAAAGCTTTCCACCCTGTTACCCAGCTTGATAAAGAATCCTTGTGTATCCTAAGTTTGATATCTAGTGTTTGCAGGTGATTGAAGCATTGGTGTTGAAAGAAGAGATTAGGAAAGATGGAAAAGCAGAAACTAAAACGTGGTAGAGCATGGTAAATTTTTTCATAGGCAATTCTTTGGGGGAGGGGTACTGGGATTTGAATTCAGGGTCTCACTTGTTAGGCAGCCTCCCAAGTAGCTAGGATTATAGGTGTGAGCCACTGCCAAGCTTCTGTCTATTTATTCATTTATTTTTGCATGCTTGGGTTTGAACTCGGGTCCTCACCTATTATTATAAAGCCAAGAAAAGGTATTCTTTTTTAGGTATTACAACTTTAATACAGAAGGAAAACGGGCAAAGAGGAGAGAACTGATAAGCTTGGTGTTGATCCTTTTGACTTAAATTCATGTGTTTTCTTTTGCAGCAGTTGGTGCTGAAAATTCAGAAAAGATAGATGAACATTCAGACAAAGAGATAGATACTGAAGAATCCTCAGAGAAGATAAAAGTACAGATAGCGCCAAAAGTAGAAGAAGAACAAGATTTGAAAGTATGTATTTTACATCAAGTAACAACACATTTTTTTTAAAGGCCACCATTAAACTACTTTCTGTTAGCAGTACTAAATCTTTACTCTCTCTAACCCTAAAATTTTCACTTTGTTAAGTGAAAAAGTCATTTAAAGCTAAAGTAAGTAAATTACAGGGCTGGCTTGATGGTGAGAAATTTATCTGAGATTTTAAAATACTTAACTGCATTCTTTGAAGTTAAGCCTCCTAAAAAAAAGTTTATTAATACAAGACTTCTCTAGTTAGGAAATACTAAAGAGACCAAAATTCATATTTAATTCTTACATGAATGAGTTGTCTAAACAAAGACAAATTTGGTTCCAGTTGCATCTCTAACCTAATCTCATGAGGAAAGTTAGATCAAGTGAGCATCCTTCAGTATCCATGAGGGACTGGTTCTAGTACTCCACCCCTCAGTACTGCATAGTCTGTAGATGATCAAGTCCCTTGTGTCAAGCAGAGTAGTATTGCATGTCGCCTCTGCACTTCTCCTGTGTACTTTAACCTCTAGACTACAGTACTTAATACTACATTAAGTGTAAATGTAAATATTTACACTTTTGTTGGGGGAGTGGAGGGTTGGTGTTTTTGTTTTTGGTGTTGGAGTTTGAATTCTGGGCCTTAAGCATGGTAGAAAGGTGCTCTACCACTTGAGCCACTCTGCCAGCCCTGTTTTGTTTTTTGGAGACTGAGTCTCACTATGTTGATCAGGCTGTATTAAAGTATCTTGCCTTAAAGCTGGGAACCAGTGGTTCATGCCTGTAATTCTAGCTATTCAGGAGGATTGTGGTTCAAAGCCAGCCTGGGCAAATAGTTCGCAAGACCCTGACTCAAAAAAAAAACCTCATTATAAGAAATGGGCTGGTGTGATGGCTCAAGCTGTAGGCACTGAGTTCAAACCCTGGTACTGCAAAAAAAAATATAAAGCAAAACAAAGCATCCTGCCTTGGCCTCTTGAGTGCTGGATTGCCAGTGTGCATCACCCCACCCAGCAATTACTATATTGTTTAGGAAATAATGACCCAAAAAAAGCCTATATATGCATGTACAGGCAAATTTTTTTGTCATATTTTCAATCTGTTATATAAACCACTTACCATATCATTTGACTTGAAAAGCTGATACAATCACTGGTGTAAGTGTATACCCATGAAGAAGGAACTGGGAGAATTAAATTTTATTTAAGGCCTTCGCACATGGCTATTTTAAGCAGTTAGTAATGGATAAGTCAAAATTTGGGCAATATTTGAATTTATCTTTTTTTCCCCTGCTTTTTTGCAGTATAATTAACAAAAATTGAATGTGTTTATTACCATGTGTGTTGTGATGTTTTGTTATATGTACTTGTTATATGTTTATGTTGATTATCCCAAACCCATCTTATCTATCCATTACCTTACGGTTGGTTTTTTTTTTTTTTTTTTTTGTGGGGTGAACAATTAAGATCTCAACAAATTTCAGTTATACTATCCAGTATTGTTAAGTACAGCTACCAACAGTAAATGGAAGACTTCACATACATAATACAGAAAACAGTGCTTATTCCTCTTTTTTTCTTTCTTTCTTGGGTTACAGTTTCAGATTGGAGAACTGGCAAATACCCTGACAAGTAAATTTGAATTCCTCGGCATTAATAGACAGTCCATCTCCAACTTTCACATGCTGCTCTTACAGACTGAGGTAATTACCCATTTTTGGTATCATCTGTGTTTGAGTTAAGTTCTGTAAATAAGAATCTGTCTTTAGCTGGGAATGGTGGTACAAACTTGTAATCCTAGCTGTTGGGAGGCAGAGGATTGAGGGTTCAAGGTCATCCTGGGTTACATAGTGAAAACCCATCTCAAAAAATCCCCCTAAAATTTCTGTCTTACTTGCTTCTGAATCCTAAGTCTTAAGCTTTGCTGGAGGTAGAGCAATCGCCTAGCTGCCTGTCTAGCAAGCATGAGACTGAGTTCAAACCCTAGTACCATCAGAAACAAACAAAAATCTTAAGTTTTTTAGCCGGGCACCAGTAGTTCATGCCTGTAATCCTAGCTACTCAGGAGGCAGAGATCAGGAGGATTGCAGTTTGAACCCAGCCTGGGCAAGTAGTTCATGAGACCCTATCATGAAAAACCCTTCACAAAAAAGGCTGGTGAGGTGGCTTGAGGCGTAGGTCCTGAGTTTAAGCCCCAGTAATGATTGATTGATAGATAGATAGATAGATAGATAGATAGATAGATAGATAGATAGATAAAAGTGAGGGGCTATCACCTCAAGAATTACTTAATGCAGTTAAAGTATCAAAATTGTCAAGTATCAAAATTGTCAAGATGGTGGATTCAGAGTGAAGCGTATTTCTTCATTTTTATTTGCGGTGGTGGGGTTCAAACCTACGGCCTCACACATGCTATAGGCAAGTGCTCTACCACTGAACTACATCACTACATCACCAGTCCAGCTTTCCTTTTTTTTTTTTTTTTTGGCAGTAATGGGGTTTGAATTCAGGGCCTCACTGCTTGAGCCACTCCGCCAACCATTTTTTGGCACCTAACAGCTTTCCCTTGCTTGATGAATGGTTTGGATTTACTTAACTCTCCTTCCTTACAATTCAGTGCTTAAAGTACTAAATTTATTTTTACTGTAGACTTTGTAGAAATTTTTTATTCTAGGAACTGAGAGTATAGCTCAGCTATAGAGCATCTGCTTAGCTTGTGCAACTCCCTGGGTTCCAGATTACCAATACCCCTGCCTCCAAAAAAAGAATATTAAGAATTTTATTTTAAATAAAACATTTGTAAATAGTTAAAAATTTTTTTGGAAGGTAGCTCTGACCTCAGTATCAAAGGCCTTCAACATGTGTGGGCCTGAGAGAATCTTGCTCACAGAAAATAGACGTTATTATAAGGCTAAATCATGGGGATTTATCCCAGTACCGGGGGAGGAGGGGGAGGGGAAGAATCTTAAGCTTTTAACCTTGATTTGTATTTGAATCACCAGCCCAGGAAATAAGGCTTTATTTGTCAAAAATAAAATATAATTATGAAGGTAAATACTGCGTTGATGTATAATGGTTATACTACTACCTTCAGTAGGCATAAATTCAATGGATTTTTCAACAGATTGAAATTGTGTTCATAATACAACCTATCAGTACTATTTATGATAGTCAGACAAAGCCGTGTATGTAGCATTGAAAATACTTTTATCTGTGGGACTGGGGTTTGACCTCAGGGCTTTGCACTTGCAAAGTAGGCACTGTAGTGCTTGAGCCACACTTCCAGTCCATTAAGCTCTGGTTTTTGGGGGAGAGCAGTATTGGTGTTGGATAGACAGGGCCTGACACTTGATAGGCAGCCACTCTGCCAGCTGGCTCTGGTTATTTTGGAGATGGCGGTTGGCCTCAAACTGTGATCCCTCCTGATCTCAGCCCCCAACTAGCTGGGATTATAGGCGTGAGGCACTTGTGCCTGGGTGTGCATACTTTATAATTGCTATAGCATTATGAATCTGTTTAAAGAAATGAGACCTATTTATAAACTGCATATTTTGATAATGGTGGAGTAGGGCTAAGTAAGGAACTCATAGGGAGCTGTCTGATTTCCCTAAGGATTGAATCTTTTTTCTTCCTTTCTTTATGTCTTTCTTTTTTTGGTGGTGGGGGGAAGCTATGCTCAGGATCGAAGTAAGGGTCTTACGAATTTATGCTAGGCAAGTGTTCCACCATTGAGCTAAATCCCTAACCCAGAAATGAACCTTTGATTTTGATTAATAACACTACTGAATTAGAAGAGCCATCTTACGGGGGCGGGGGGAGCAGTTTGAAATGATCAGTCTTGTTACTAAGTCCAAAGTGGAACTGCTGCTCATTTGCAGATAGTAGCAGGTTGGCAGTATAAAAATGTACTGGAATCCATTCTCATTTTTCAGAAGTCTGCAGTGCAAATAAGATTTATCAAAAGCCCTGAGTTCAAACCCCAGTACCACCCTGGAGGGAAGAAAGATTGTTTTATGAGTTAAGATGGAATTTCTCCTCTTTGGTCTACTTTTCTGCCAGAGTCTTGGAATAGAAAACTTAAATGTTCCTTGTTCCATTTGCTTCTGTCTCCTGACATAGTAAGTCTAATTTCTTGATTGATTCTAGACTCGAATTGCAGACTGGCGGGAAGGGGCTCTTAATGGAAACTACCTTAAACGAAAACTTCAGGATGCAGCAGAACAACTAAAACAGTATGAAATAAACGCCACTCCTAAAGGCTGGTCCTGCCACTGGGACAGGTACGCACTCTTCTCCCCTTTTCACCTTTCACCTTTGACATCTCAGACATGATTTGTGATCACCACCACCTGACGACCTGACAGCCTGTCTGGAGACTGAGAGCAGCTACAGTTAGCGGTGTTGGGCAGGCAAAGCACCGCAAGCACAGAGTTTGGCCAGCCACACATTGGAGAAACAAAAAGCAGTGTTTAAAGTGTTCCATGTAACGGATTTTTTCCCAAGATTGGACAAAGCCGGTTTTTACTCCAGAGTGTTGCACGGAGTAGGGCGGGCTTGGGGGTTAAGCGCATGCGAGAGCTCTGTGCGCTTTACAGGACCTCTGGAAGCAACTACTCCTGATTAACCTCGGTGAAGTTAAGGAAAACTTCGTGACTGAAGATGTGAATGAAGAACAAGATTACTATCCTCTGCCAGCAGGTCAGATGAAAACATTTCCTTTTATATTTGGCTTTTCTTGATTTTTTTTTTCGTTATTTGAAATCTTTGCTCTTTTATTTTTCAGCTCCCAGATCCTCTCCCTCTCTTTAGCTTTCACTGTGTTTGATATCAAGAATATGAAATGTGAATTCCACGGTCCAAGAGGGGAAGAATCACCTTTCACAAACTTCGTTGTTCTCTTCTTTGGAAGGGAAATTAGTGTTCTAGGCGATTGAGTCCCTTCATTAATGAAACTTGGAACCCTGTTATGCATTGGCAAAAACAAAAAAAGATGTTTTCTAAATCATCTGTTGGAGAGGGCTCAGGGCTGTATTCACAGAGCTGCTGGCAGTGCAAATAGCTTTGAATTAATCCTGGGTTCTTCATCCTCAATTGTCAAAGCTCTTTGTTGCCTTTGTGAATAGCAGTCCATAAGAAGAGGTTCGTCCCTGTGAGAGCAGACTGCTGTCCTGGGACAGGACCAAATGGAAGTGTCTTTGTAGGAGAGTGGATTTTAAAACATGTGTTTTCTTTCTTGTAATTTAGGGATCATAGACGATATTTCTATGTAAACGAACAGTCGGGCGAGTCTCAGTGGGAATTCCCAGATGGTGAGGAGGAAGAAGAAAGCCAAGCACAAGAAAGTAGAGACCAGACTCTTCCTAAACCAACCTTGAAAGACAAATCTGGCACTGATACAAATTCTTCAGAATCCTCTGAGAATTCCACAGGTGGGATAGTTTACTCTACTAGTTCAACTGATTTTAGAGGGAAAAAAAATTAATTTTTATTACAGAAGAAAAAAATTACATCATAATAATATAAGCTAATTTAAAAAGACCAACTTGAACTGAAAGAATGCATTTGATGTAGTGAAGACATTAAGGGCTTGTCTGGTGGAAGTCAGAATACTTTATATCATACTCTTCCCAAAGAGTCTCTGTCATGTCACAGAGAAAGCTATGTGTCTCCAAAAACAGGGATGGTAATATAGGGATTAGATAGTTGAACTTGCCAATATCTGTGTAATGACTCATCACATTTAGGGCACAGAGGAAATGAGTTATATGCTTTTTTTTTTTTCTTAATAGGCTTTCATATCTCCTTAGTTACTCTGAGAATCTAATTAGCTCTTCAGAAGAGCCATAACTTGCCACTTTATACAAGTTTTTTTTCCCAAGGCCTATTTTTCTTAGAATGACAAAATAAATGAATTATGAAACATAATGAGCAAGACTAACAGCATCCTTTGATCTTACAAGCTGGTAATAGCTGAACATAGTGGCTTATCTTAGTGGCCATCACTCACTGAAGGCTGAAACAGGAGGGTCAAAGGTTTGAAGCCTGCCTGAAAGTGGTGGGGTACCAAATGATTTTGTTAACTTCTTAAATAGCCCAGATAAAAACATCATCAGTCATCTTAAATTAAAAAGCTCCTCAAAAATGGAGTGATAATTTTAGAACACAGCAAAAAAGTGGTTTTATTCTGTTTAATCTTTCAGAAGTATATTTTCTCAAGTTACAGGGTATATCACTTTTTCATGAATATTTTATTTTGTATGCTTTCCCTCTCTGGTAGCAGTAATACATATGCCTAATTATAGATTTTTTTTTTCTTGTTTGCCTTATAATAGGTAATGAACTAAAGAGGATTGTGATTCTGAGTAGATGTTACCATTTCTGACCACTGTCTGATGTTCCTTTTTTTGGCAGTACTGGGGTTTGAATTCAGGGCTTCATGTTTGCCAGGAAGGCACTCTTATCACCTGAGCCACTCTGCCAGCCCTTTCTGCCCAGGCTGACAGTCATCCTGATCTCTCCCTCCTAAGTAGTTAGGATTACAGGCATGAGCCACCAGTACCCAACACTAACTCTTAAGTGTTCTGTGATCACTTTAGAGTTACGCATTAAGCTATTTTTCCATATGATGCACATGATTAATACTGTGTGGTAAAAGGTACATCTTGAGCCATTTATCTGATTATAACAAAGCAGGTTGTGATATAGAGGGAAACCATGAATAAACAGTCCTCCAGTCTTAAACTTTTTTTTTTTTTTCCCAAACCTATTTTTTATTGAGAGTCCTTAGAACATGATAAACTTGATTTAGGTAAAATCCAAATCTTATACTAGAGACTATGGACTTTAAAAGCAATACTGATCACTTTGAAGCCTGTAATACACATAATGTGTGTATATTCTTCGTTGGCTCAAACCAGCGAACCAAAAGATGGTGACTAAAACCATCTTTTGAAAAAGAAAAATTGGACCTGACGGTTTAGCTCAGTGGTAGTTTGTGCTTAGTATGCATAAAGTCCCTGGTTTAATCCATAGCACCACCCAAAAAAAAGAAAAATTACTATACTGAGGAGCCAGAGAAGTTTCAAGTTTAGTCCTTGCTCAGATGATACAGTATTTGAGTTTAACAACATATTTCTAGAGATAAGGTATCTAACATGTTTTTTGTTGGGCTTATGTCACTTAGATTAAATCTAGCTACATTAAACTGGCTTCTTAATTCAAAATCCTAAGTGGTAAGTGTGGATAAATAAAGGAAAGAAAGCTGCCTATAAATAGAAATTATAATGCCTGGGGAAAAAAAGGCCTTGAAGAATTGATCATTTATATCCCCATACCGTTCTTTCTTTAAGCATAAAAGTTACATGTGCCACTTTAATCTGTCCTTGAAGTTCAGAATTTAAATACTCTCTTACATGGCAAAAATACCCAGTGAACTAAATTTGGAAACTAGGAAAAGTGTGATTTGTAATATACATCTGTGATACTCACACTACATTTTTTTTAACTTAAGCTAAAGGAAATAATTGTTAATATTTAAGGAGCAGCTTTGTATTTGAACTTAGTTCACACTGTATGTATTACAAAAATGTTCCTTATTTGTGGCTAAATTTATCGAGAGGCTTTTAATCTCAATGACTTACACAGTGTGTAGTGAATTCTGACTAGCTCTCTGAACGACATAAACTACATCATTAACCTTGAACCTACTGTGTTCCCTTGTTTCTCTGAATAGCAGCATGTTACTATCATAAGTGTACTGGTATTGCATGATGCTTCTAGTTGAGAATCCTAGGATTATCAAGTTTGACATAGCTACTCATTCACAGTATGTTGTGGCTAATTTAGTAGAAGGGAGTTTAGTCCTTAATAACTTAGTTATTGATCTTTAATATTTATATTATTTTGATATAGTGTTAGGTAGTGCAGGCTTCCTATCCATACCCAGACTGTCTCAAAATTAGCATATAAATTAACATTATTCAGGGTCAAAATATAAAAATTTAATGTGTCCTTTGATTCTTTTAGCTGGAAAAGTGCATTCATGTTTTCTCTGCTAAAAGTTTTTTCAATACCCTTTTCCTTAGTAAGGCACAGTTTCAAAATAATTACAGAGAGGGGCACTGGTGGCTTACGCCTATAATCCTAGCTTCTCAGGAGGCAGATATCAGGAGGATCGAAGTTTGAAACCAGCCCTGGGCAAATAGTTTGTGACACCCTGTCTCAAAAATACCCAACACAAAAAATAGTACTGTCAGAGTGGCTCAAGTAATAGAGTGCCTGCCTAGCAATTATGAGGCCCTGAGTTCAAACCCCAGTGTCTCCAAGAAAAAATATATATATGTTATGGAAATAATGTGAATCATAAAGTCTCTTATGCAGTATCATTTGTTCCATAAAAAAATGAAGCTACTCTAAAGGCAAGACTTTTGGTCTCATTTTGTCTTGTCAAGTGCAAATGCAAAGTAACATAAATGGCTTTCACCTTGCTCTCAAGCCTGTCATTATAGAGCCTTAATCTATTGCTTTTGACCATGAAATTTGACAGTTGCCTACATCTGGATATCTATTAGAATGAGATTTTTAAAGCTCTTAAACTCCTGGTATTTCATCAGGGCTGCTTGGTAAAATAGGAAGTATTAGGCTAGGAGTTAAACCTTATCTCTAACTCTGGCCTGGTCTCTTTAACAGCTTATGTGATCTAGGGCAAGTCAGTTCCTGCCTGGGTTTCATTACCTTTAAAATGAGGAGGTTGAACTAGATAATTTCTCATGTCTCTTCTACTCCTAAATTCTATGATTTTAGGGAGAAAAATCCCCTCAACATTCCTGGGATATATATCTAATAGTCCCATATATTGTGAAACTTCCCTATTGACGATAAAGAGGGATGGGGAAGGCTACAAGTAAGTATATCCTCCTATTTTCTCTAATCTTTAAAAAGCTTTTCCCAGCAGAGAAATGAGTGTTCAATAATAGCTTTTGTGAAATTTGTGGAAAGTTGACCTACAGCTTTTCATTTGTAATTTCTTAAACTTCAACAATGGCAATTTCAAATCCTTTGTGTCTTTAATACCTTTTTAAAAAATCTCATTGACCTTAAAGATTTGTCCTCCTAAATTTCCGCTTTATCATCACAAAACCAAAAGTTACCCTCCCCTCACTTTTATTGCTGTGATTAAGCAAATTAATGTAATTTACACGAGATGTGAAGGAATGACAAATTTGACATTAGCACCTTGCAAATGGAATTTTAAAAGTACTGACCCAGATTAAGCTGGGTGTGGTGGTGCACTATCTGTAATCCCAGCACTTGGAAGCCAGAGGCAGGAGGATTGTGAGTTTGAGGCCAACCTAGGCTACACAGCAAGACTAACTTAAAACAACAGCAGCAAAAACCTCTAGAAATGCAGATTATCAAGATGGGGGGAATTTTTGTGAGTGTTTTGGATGGGTACTTAGCTATATCATCCCCATTCACTTTACCTTGCTCACTAAAAATACGTGGAATCAGTATAATGCACATATGTACTATTTACTTAACTCTTCTAAAATAAAATAAAAAAGGACCCCTAGAAAATTGCATTCTTGTTACATATGTTGAAACTGAATGTTTGAAATGAAAAATTCCTTCTGTGCCTGTATTAGTATGATCTCATCTGAAATCAAAATTTCCAAACTACAGATTCAATGACCAAATTTTTCACCAAGTTAAAGTAATATTCTTCATTTACTTATTCGTAAATCTGGACCCAAAGAACAAGACTTGTATAACACAGCTGGGAAAAGTGCTGTGAGTGTTATAAATTAACCTTTCCATGGAAGTTGTTTCTGAACTGAGTTGGTTTACTATTTTAGTGATAACAGTGTAAAATAGATGTCTGTGGGTCAGATTTTTGTTAGGAAAGGGAGAGCTGTTGCCTGCTGTTTGAAACTGCTTGTCTCACCGATCAGTTGAACACTGTTACAAATACTAGCCATAAGAGTTTTTGTCTTGATTTTTCCCTGACTCCTATCTGTTTTCATAGGTTCTCTTTGTAAAGAATCCTTTTCTGGTCAAGTTTCTTCTTCATCACTCATGCCACTTACTCCTTTCTGGACCCTCCTTCAGTCAAATGTGCCTGTGCTTCAACCCCCGTTACCTTTGGAAATGCCACCACCTCCACCTCCACCCCCAGAATCCCCTCCTCCCCCACCTCCCCCACCTCCTCCTATTGAAGATGGGGAAATCCAGGAGGTAGAAATGGAGGATGAGGGAAATGAGGAGCCTCCTGCCCCAGGAACAGAGGAAGACACTCCTTTGAAACCAGCAGCACAAGCCACAGTTGTAACTAGCCAGGTAATTAATGCCCTTGGCATTCTTGATGGTTATGGGGATTGGAAAATGATTAACATCGTATTTTACTTTATAAGACTGTGTTTAACTAGGGCCATCAGCAATTGACAAGAATGTTTGTGTTTCAGAATTCAGTTGATTCTGCCATCTGTAGTTCTCCTTCCACTAAAGCAATAAAGAGAAAAGCTACAGAAATTAGTACAGCAGTGGTTCAGAGATCGGCTACCATTGGTAGTTCTCCAGTTCTCTACAGCCAGTCAGCTATAGCTACAGGTAAGCATCCATCTATCGTTGGTTTGTTTCAGCATTAGATGCTGTAAGTTGAAGAAATATTAAAGGGTTTGATTGAAGATTGTTTATAATATGAATAGTTATTTTAAAAAATTTAAAAATAAAAAAAAAGATTGTTTATATGCATTTCTTCCTGTTATTAAAAACCACCATTAAAACAGCTTGACATACCCTTTCAGATTATTTTCTGTGCATTTAAATACATCAGGGATTTTGATGTTTAAGTACCTTAATGTTAAAATACTCAAATTAATATTCTGCTGCCAGCAAATAGGGCTATATTTTTTGAGGGAAAGTTTTATTAGAATCATTTTGTAAGTGATCTAACCTCCAGTTCTTTCTTCCTTGCCTCCATTATTGTCAGTGTCCTTTTTTATAGTGTCATTTTCTTTCCTGGGTAGGTCACCAGGCAACAGGGATTGGACACCAAGCTACAGGAATTGTACACCAAGCAGTATCAGTTAGCCATTCAACTGCAGGGATGAGTCATCAGGCCAGAGGAATGAGCTTACAGTCAAATTACCTTGGATTAGCAGCAGCACCTACAATTATGAGTTATGCTGAATGTTCTGTCCCAATTGGAGTAACTGCTTCCTCAGTGCAGCCAGTCCAGGCCCGAGGTACTGTGCCAGCCACTGCCATTATAGAACCACCACCACCTCCTCCTCCTCCTCCTACTCCTACACCACCACCGCCACCACCAGCTCCCAAAATGCCACCACCAGAGAAGACAAAAAAAGGAAAGAAAGATAAGGTGAACTTCTTTTTTTTTTAATTTGTATTAAATCGATACCCGCCTATCATAAAGTTTACCATTAAAAATATCCCATCTAATACCTTCATAATGTTGTGCAATCACCACCTCTAAGTTACAAAACATTTTCATTTCCCCAAAAGAATACCCTGTACCCATTAAGAAGCCACTGCCTGGGGGGTTAGGGGGAAGAAATGACCCAAACATTGTATGCACATATGAATAAACGGAAAAAAAAAAAAGCCACTGCCTTTTGTCCCGATCTACATATCCCGGTAATCACTTCTTTCTACCTCTGAATTTACTGTTTTGTGTAGTTCATATAAACAAAATTATGGAATATGTGGTCTTTTGTGTCTAGATTTCTTCCCTTAGCATAACATTTTCAAGGTTCTTGCACTTAATTTTTCTTTTCTAGGGGGTCTGTCACTGGGATTTGAACTCAGGGCCTACACCTTGAGCCACTCCACCAGCCCTTTTTTGTTATGGTTTTTGCCTGTGATGGCTTTGAACCTTGACCCTCCTGATCTCTGACTCCTGAGTAGCTAGGATTACAGGCTTTAGCCACCTGTGTCTGGTAATAAAGTTAGATTCTTACTTATTTTTGTTTTCCTTTGGCAGGAGGTGAGGCTTCAACTCAGGACCTCACACTTGCTAGGCTTTGCTAAGCAGACACTATTACTTGAGCCACTCCACCAGCACTGCTTGCACTTAATTCTTTCTGTGGCTAAGTAGGTTGTATGTATGCTATAATTTGTTTATCCTTCCAGTACATAATAAACATTTGGATTTTTTTCTGCCTTTTGGCTATTATGAATAATGTACAACTATTGAGTACCTGCTTTTAGTTCTTCAGATGCATTTTTATTATTTCCTTGATTTGTTATTTTCCTTGATTTTGTTTTGTTTTTTATCATGCCCATCCTAGTAAGTATGAAGAGGTATCTCATTGTGATTTGATTTCATTTCTCTAGTGACTAATGATATTGAACATTTATTCAGGTTCTTGTTGGCCATTTATGCATCTTTGGAGAAATGACTCTTTAGCTACTTTGTCCTTTTTTAAAATTGGATTATCTCTTTGTTTTGATTTAACAAGAGTTTTATGTAAATTCTAGATACAAGTGCCTTATAATATGGTTTGAAACTTTCTTCTTTGTCTTTGGTTTATCCATCTGCCTTCCTCGCATCTTTTTTGTTTGTTTGTTTTTGTTTTTGGTGGTACTAGGGTTTGAACTCAGGTCCTCATGCTTGCTAGGCAAGTGCTTTGCCACTTGAGCCATGGCCCCCAGCCCTCGCCTCATCTTTTGAAGAGCAAAAGTTAAATTTAGATACAGTCCAATTAAGAGTTTTGTAGTTCTATAACTGATATTTAGGGCTAGAGGCGTGGCGTAAGTGTAGAGTGCTTGAGTTCAAACTCCTGAACTTCTCCTTCAAAAAAAAAAAAAATTAAAAGACCATAGATCTATTTTTGATTGATTTCTACCCCACCCTTTCCTCCCCAATATGATACAAAATAGAGATCCTACTTTTTTTTTAAAGTAGTAATGTGGTTTGAACTCTCAGGGCCACTTGCTTAGCTCCATTCTTTGGCACATATATAGCCAGGTTTCCAGCACCAGTTGTTGAATGGGCCATACTTTGCTCATTAAACAGCTCTGTCATCCTTGTCAAGTCATCTGACCATAAATGTATTGGTTTATTTCTGAACTTTCCATTCTGTTCCACTGACCAACATGCTGATCCTCGGGTTGATATTATGACTATGCTACTTTGAGGACTGTAGCTTGGAAGTTTTTTGGTTTTGTTTTTTGTTTTTTTGCAGTATTTGGGTCAGGGCCTTCACCTTGAGCCACTCTACCAGCCCTATTTTTTGTGAAGGGTTTTTCGAGATAGGGTCTTGCAAACTGTTTTTCCCAGACTGTCTTTGAACCTTAATTCTCTTGATCTCTGCCTCCCGAGTAGCTAGGAGTACAGGCATGAGCCACTGGCACCTGGCAGTAGTATGGTTTTAAATTGGGAAGTGTGTGTCTTTCAACTTTGTATTTCATTTTCAACATTAGATATTCAAGACTCTTTACAGTAAAATCTCATAAAATTTGAGTCACCTTTTCCATTTCTGCATCAAAAGCCGTTAGAAATTTTTTTTTATGGGACTGGGACTTGAACTCAGGGCTTCACATTTGGAGGCGCTCTAGCATTTGAGCCACACCTCCAATCCACTTTGCTCTGATTATTTTGGAGATGGAGTCTCGGGAACTATTTGCCTAGACTGTCCTCAAACCTCAGTCTACCCTATCTCAGCCTCGCAAGTAGCTAGGATCGTAGGTGTGAGCCATCGGCACCACGTTCCATTAGAATTTTTTTACTTACTTATTTTTTGAGTGTTACTAGGGGCTTGAATTCAGAGCCTTATGCTTGCTAGGCAGGCGCTCTAACACCCTGTCAGCCCTAGAATTCTTTCAAGGCTATTAGAATTACATTTAATTTTATTTCTTGTTAAGTACTGCCATCTTACCAAATTAAACTAACCCATATTTAAAGCAAGTATGGTGGTGCACACATATAAGTCAAGCACTCAGAAAGATAGGAAGGCTAAAGGAAAATTTTCTGACCAGGCTTAATAAAATAATCATATTTGTAAAGTCTACTAATTCCTTAGAATCAGGAAAAAGTCTTGATCTCCAAAGTAGAGAATCCAGTTTCTATTTTATGCATTGTATTCCTTCTGAATATAACTTTTGTTATAGGCAAAGAAAAGTAAAACCAAAATGCCCTCTTTGGTAAAGAAGTGGCAGAGTATCCAGCGAGAGTTAGATGAAGAAGAGAACTCGAGCTCCAGTGAAGAGGACCGGGAATCAACTGCACAAAAGCGAATTGAAGAGTGGAAACAGCAGCAGCTGGTCAGGTAAAAGAAAAACCATCACAGTTGAGGGATTGGTGGTGGTGGTGGTTGTCTTAGAACAGTCATACTCATTATAGCTCTTGATAGAGAATAAACTGGCTTTTGTTTGGAAACTTGAACCATTTTCATGAATAGGCATGATAGATCAGGTTTTCTGTTTGTTAGAGGTTTCTATTTGCTAGAAAATGCAGTTTTTTTTTCTTTCCATTGATGTATATGTGTTTTTCACAGTGGCATGGCAGAAAGAAATGCTAATTTTGAAGCTCTTCCAGAGGATTGGCGAGCAAGACTGAAAAGAAGGAAAATGGCTCCAAACACTTAGTTTAAAATTAAAAAAAAAAAGTTTGTTTTGTGTTGAGTCTTAACCAGTTTTACTGTTGTCAAATAAACGATAAATGTTATGGGGGAGAGCATATACATTTTTTGGGCAAGAGTGTACACAAAGTTGTTCATTGGTAAAATGTAACTTTACTGTTTGCTGAAGGTGAGGTGATTGGAATTGCTTTGACTTGGCTGCCTTTATTTTCTCACATTGGCAATCTTAGCATGTTAGGTATCAGTCTATCTTGATGAACATGTGGCTTTGTGAGTATGACACCTCACTAGAGGACTTCTTGACAAAAAGTGAAGGATTTTCCTGCCTAATAGAGGCTCATTTAGTTCCTTGTGTGGCACGCTCTCTCTCTCATTAACTTCTACTCCAGAACAAGTGCAATTAAGAAGGCAGCTCTGTATTCTACTTTGATTGACTGTGACTGTCAAGATCTCTAGTTGACCTCTTCCTCTAGTCTGCTGCTGATGAGGTGTTGAGATCTGTCAAGATGTGTTGATGGCCACACTCTTTAGAGTAGATCTTTCTCAACAAATCCCAGAACTTAGACATTTTACATACTAGGTGGCATATTTAAAATTTAAATATAGGCAGGAATAGCAGCAGCAGGTTTTCATGTCCTTAATTTTGAGAAATTCCCCCCCTAAGTATATGGCAGCAGGTGTAACAATAGCTACTCTGTGTATTGTGTCTCCCTTGTCTTACTCTTCCAAAATTCACCTCCCTTCTGTGTGTGAATGTATTCTCCATAAAATTCCAGTATTTAAAAAGCAGTTTACTGTTCTGTACTTTCTATTGTATCACAATCAGGTAAAGTCACTTTAAACTGAAGAAAAAGCAAATTGTGTTTTAAAGCTGTTTGTATTTCTCCAGTTTCAACCATGTAAATTTGTATATATGCACTAATAAAGCTCTTTTTATACTTCTGATTGGTTATCCTTTGCTGTTCTAAGTCTGATACTCCACAATTACATAGCCTGGACTTTGTCAATTCTTAATTTTTTTTTTTTTTCCTAGTCAAATGTGCTGTACAAGGCATGCACAAAAACTGACCAGCATTTCAGGAAAAAGTAGTAGGATCTTGGGGTTGGAGGCAGGGTTAGAATATCAGGCTTTTAGCACTAGATGGTGCTGTGTGATCTATTTTTGGAGCTTGTACCTTATTTATAAAATCTGATCTGTTTAAGTCTTGGAAATGATGTAATGTGGTTAACATTCTGAAAAAATAAAGGTGCTTTATAGCTTTTTAGTAATATATACTTACGGTTACATACAGTTAACCAAAGAACAGTAATTTACATTCTATTTCAGTATATTCTTATGCATACAATTTTTTATTTGATTAGTGTCATGTGACAGTTACTGGATTTTATTTACCATAATGCTAATGTTGGGATGCCTCTCTTATATGTAATATTATTTGCATAAATTTCTGCAAATAAATTAAAGGTTACCAACTAGCAATTAAAAGCTTGTCTTAATTACCCGCCACTTTTCCAGACTTAGAGGAATGCTACATAGCACCAGCACTTCCTGATCATGCTACTAAATACAGCATCTAAGAAATCTGTCCTACTTTAAAGCAACAGAAGCCAATAGGAGAAGGGGACCAGGAACTAGAGAAAAGGTTAGATCAAAAAGAATTAACCTAGAAGGTAACACCCACGCACAGGAAATCAATGTGAGTCAATGCCCTGTATAGCTATCCTTATCTCAACCAGCAAAAACCCTTGTTCCTTCCTATTATTGCTTATACTCTCTCTACAACAAAATTAGAAATAAGGGCAAAATAGTTTCTGCCGGGTGCAAGGGGATGGGGGGAGAGGAAGGGGGCGGGGGGTTTAAGAAGTGGGGAGAAAAGACCCAAACATTCTATGCACATACGAGTAAAAAAAAAAAATCTGCCTGTTAGGCTAGAGGTGTGGCTCGAGGGTGGAGTGCTTAAAACTTGCCATTGTGGTAGGTGAGTGTGGTTTTGGATTTCTCAGCTTTGTTTTAATTTTTCCTTCTGGCTAATGGGTCTGGTAGAGAAATACAAGGTTAAAGGAAAAGGGAAGTTTCAACTTCCCTTAGCAGTAAGCACCTAGAATTGAGAAGTAAGCGAGCTCAGAAGTTTGTTGAACACCGCTGGCCCTGCCCTTATCAGCACAACTTCGGTTCTGGGTTGAGGAAATAAAATTACGAACTGAAGAGTGAATCGAGCCACTGCCATGCCTACGGCGGCTGCCCCGCCCTTCCGCTTCCGGCTTGCGGTTGCTAGGCTACCGGGCGCTCGCAGAAAGTGGCCTGGGAGTTCGGCTCGCCGGTCCTGGGCTCCTGCCGCGCCCACCTCTCAGTTCTGGCCCTCGACCGGTCCGGGCGCAGGGGCAGTAGCGCCCTTGAATTTGCCCGCAAAGACACCTACGCACCCCTCTTAACCCGGCCCTCCAGGGAACCCCTGCAACGCGTCCTCGGACGAGGTGGCTCAGAATTCCTGAATTCCGTTTTCAGGGCCCACGCCTGGGATCCTTGACCTGTCAACTGCTCGAGGCCGCTCTGCCTCGTGCCCATCCCATTTCTTTCGTCTGTGGCGTCCTGGTGTTGGGCAGCTTCCTCTGGGTGAGAGCGAAGCATGGGGCCCGCGAGGGTCCTCGCTTGGCGAGGTGGAGGCGGGAAGACGCGCCGCCCGGCTTCGGCGTCCGGGTGGGAAGCACCCGCGGCCGCGGCCTCCTCTGATTCTGGGAGGGGAGCGGGGCAGTGTGCGTGTGGAAGGGCGGTGAAGGCGTGTTCTCACCTGTCCTCTTGCGATTCGTAGCTGCTGTGTAACCAGCTACACCGACTGGCCTTCAGCATACCATGCGAGATTAGCATGTTCCCCGCACTGGAAACAGAGCTGAAGCAGGAGGTCGGTTCGCACCGCCCCGCAGAACTCCACAGAAACCCAGCCCTAGATCAGAAGGTACATTCTGGTGAAGGCACCCTTGCCCAGCTGGAGACCTTAGTACCCTTGGTGGAATAATTCGCAGGGACTTCTTGGTTTGTGTGCAGAAGTCCTTAGATACAATGTCCTAAGCAACAGTGCTTGGCACTTTCTGTTAAGAATTCACTATCATTTGAAAGAACTTTTTTTTTTTTGGTGGGACTGGTATTTGAATTCAGGATTTTGCGCTTGCAAAGGAGGCATTCTACCGCTTGAACCACACCTGCCGTTCCTTTTGCGATAGCTATTTGGAAATGGAGGGGGGAGTTCTCCAGAACTATTTGCCCGGGCTGGCCTTGAACCCCAATTCTCCCAATCTCAGCCTCCCAGGTAACTAGGATTACAGTTACTTGGGAGGTGTGAGCCACTGGCACCTCTCTAGAACTTTAATGATTGAAATGGCCTTTCTGACTCTTACAGACTCTTCCTGATCCCTACGAGGACTTTATGTATCATCACCTCCAGTATTATGGCTATTTTAAAGGTAATACTTCATTCTTTATGAAGTAATGAATTGTTTCATTAACTGAGAGAGTTGTGTTTGAACAGACTAATAAATTTTCTAGTCATTGAGGGAAAGTACTTTCTACCTCCATTGATCTGCTATGTGACCTGTCAAGTAATGGACTTGCTTTATACAATACAGGTCTGTTCTAAGATTTCTGTTACATTGGTCTGTTTATCTGTGCACAAATTCCACCATCTCTTAATTACTAATGACATTAAAATAGTCTTTTTTGAGACAGGGTCTTGCTATGTAGCCCAGGCTGGCATCAAAATCATGATCCTCCTGCCTCCACTTCCTCAACCTAGGATTATAGGCATGTACCACATCTGGCTTAAAATTTTTATTTTTACTTATTTATTTTTGTGGTACTGGGGCTTGAACTCAGGGCCTACACCTTGAGCCACTCCACCAACCCTTTTTTGTGTTGTTTTTTTTTTTTCGAGATAGGATCTCGCAAACTACTTTGCCCGGACTGGCTTTGACTGGCTTTGAACTGTGATCCTCCTGATCGCTGCCTCCTGAGTAGCTAGGATTACAGATGTGAGCCACCAGCACCCAACTACCTGGCTAACTTTTTGAAAAATTAAAAAATTAGTGGGCTGGGTTCTGGTGGCTCATACTTGTAATCCTAACCACTAGAGAGGTTAAGATGGGGAGGATTGTGGTTTGAGGCCAGCCCAGACAAAAAAGTTCTCAAGACCCCCATCTCATCCAATAGCTGAACACAGTGTCACACCTGTCAGCCCAGCTAGAAAGGGCAGCAATAAAATAGTAGGATCAAGGTCCAGGCCAGCCTGGGCAAAAAATGAGATCCTATCTCCAAAATAACCGGAGCAAAAAGAACTGGAGGTGTGGCTCAAGCAATAGAGGGCTTGCTTAGAGGGCCTTCAGGTGTGTGAAGCCCTGAGTTCAAACCCCAGTATGCAAAAATAAATAAATAAAATAATTGGGACTGTATTGAATCTATAAATCAAATTTTACAAAAAGTGACAGCTTTCTAATAGTTGGTTCCCCAATCTCTGAATATAGTATATTGCTCTATTTACTTAGATTTTCTTTAATGTCTCCTAATAAAGATTTTTTTCATAGTACTTTTGTAATATTATATTATCTCTGTTTTGTTTTTTTTTTTTGCAGTACTTGGGCTTGAACTCAGGACCTTCATCTTGAGCCACTCTATCAGCCCTAGTTTTGTGAAGGATTTTTGAGATAGGGTCTCATGAACTATTTGCCTGGGCTGACTTCGAACCTCAGTCCTCCTACTCTCTTCCTCCTGAGTAGCTAGGATTACAGGCATGAGCCACCAACATCTGGCAAATATTATCTTTTGGAAGATGCTGATTTGTAGAAATAAGACTGGGTGTATTTTTGGTGTTTTGAGGCAGGGTCTCACTATATGGCTCAGGCTGGCCTGGAACTTTAGTCCTACCTAGCCTCAAATTTGGGCTCCTTCTGTGTCTTCCTTCTAGTGCCAGTATTACAAGTATAAACCACCACACCTGCAAGATTGGATTTTTAATATTGATTTTAGTTTTTTGTGATGCTGTGATTGAGCCAATGGCCCTGTACATGCTAGTAAGCATTCTGCCACTGAGCTATATCCCCAGTCCTTGGCTTTTTGAGACAGGGTCTCACTGTATAGCTCAGACTGGCCTTGAACTCTGTGCAGTCCAGGCTGGCCTTAAACTAGAGATCCTCTGCCTCTGCTTCCTGACTGGTAGGATAACAGCATGCCGCCATGCCCAGTTTAGTATTGATTTTGTTTCTAGCACACTTGCTCAACATTCTTATTAGCTACTTCATTTTCTAATGATTACTAATTAGTATAAATTTCCAGTTTTTCAGATTCAGCAAGTGCCCTAAGGACAAAATGGCTTCTGGCATCAGTATCCCCATCCTACTGTGATACCTGCTTTCACTGGGATTTGCTACCTTGGTAGCTCTTGCAGACCCTGGGTCTCTCTACCTCCCAGAACCTTTTTCTTTTTTTTTTTTTTAAATTATTAGCATACAATATTGTATAAGGGATACATTGCAATATTTACATATGTGCTTACTATATATCACTTTTTTCTTTTTTTGCAGTGCTGGAGTTTGAACTCGGGGTTTGAACCTTGAGCCACTCTACCAGCCCTTTTTTGTGATGGGTTTTTTCAAGATAGGGTCTCTCGAACTATTTGGCCGGTCTGGCCTTGAACCTAGATCCTCCTGATCTCTGCCTCATGAGTAGCTAGAATTATACACATGAGCCTCCAGCACCTGGCACCCCTTCCGTCATTCTCCCCACCCCCCCCACCATCCCTGCTTTCTTGGAACAATGTTAATAGATTTCATTCTTCTATTTTCATATATGTATACAAAATACATCTACCATATTTATCCCATTCCCCCTTTCCTTGTGCCCACCCATCCCCAGAAAAGACCTCTTTTTCCCTCCTGCCCTTCATTTTTTTTTTTTAAGTGTATACTGATAGTCCAAGGGGGTTTTGCCTTGCTACTTCATGTCATACCAAGCCCTTTTTCATTCAACTACAACTGCTACTTCTCAAGTCTCTTCAAAGCCAGGTGTAAAGGCTGGAGAAGTGGTTCAAGTGGTAGAGTGCTTGCCTACAAAGTGTAAGGCTCTGAGTTCAAACCCCAGTATCACCAAAAACAAAAGAAAAAAAGATATGTCTAACATAATTTACAATCTAAGTACAGCAAATGTGCAAAAAATACTCCATCAAACAGATAAATGTAAAATGTGTTAGCTGAAAGCATGACTTAAGTAGTAGAGCACCTTCCTAATAAGCACAAAGCCCTGAGTTCAAACTCCAGTACTACCAAAAAACAAAGATAACAAAGCCAGGTGTAGTGGTACACACCTGTAACTCCAGCACTCAGGAGGCTGAGGCAAGAATATCTCTAGTTTGAGGCTGGCCCAGGCAAAGTTAGACCTTATCTCAAAAACAAAAGGGTGGGTGTGGCTCAAATGGTAGACCACTTTCCTAGCTTGTGGAAGGCCCCAGTTCAATCCCTAGTGTGGGGAGAAGGGGGAGTTTAAAAAAAAAAAAAAAGCATGATTGAGTCTTCTTTGCATGCTGTACTTCCTTGTTTTGTTTATTGTAAAGTGGAGATAATTAGACTCAACTTACATACAATGGAATGTGATGGATCTTTGAAAAATAGGAGTGTGGACTGGGGGCAGGGTTAGTTGGTAGAACAAAAGCATAAAGCCCTGAGTTCAAACTCCAGGACTGCCAAAAAGGAAAAAGAAAAATGGGAATAACCTGGCAGGGTGGTACATGACTATAATCCCAGCCCTGGGTAGGTTGAGGTAGGAGGATTGAGAGTTTGAGGCCTGGGGCACTGTTTCAAAAAAAAAAAAAAAAAAAAACAAGAAAAATGGGATATACAGCCAGGTATGGTGGTATACGCCTGTAATCCCAGCACTTGGGTAGCTGAGGGGTAAGAGGATTTATGAGTTCAGGATACCCTATGCTACATAGTGAGTTCAAGATCATCCTTGAACTTTTTGAGAACCTGTCTCAAAAAAAAAAAAGAAAGATGTGATATATTCATTATAAAGGCCTGTGTTGGTAATGGTTTGGGCAGTGGTGGTTTTGGTATTGACCTTGATGTTAGAGGTGATAGATAAGCCAGCCTACCAGCAATGTTAATTAAACTACCTCTTCTTAGCTCAGAGAGGCAGTTTACCAAACTCTGCTACACATCAGAGTGTTTGGAAGAATAACCCCCGATACCTATTGAATAGCTCTTTGGGAGAAAGAGATGATTTGATACTGGACACCCTACAAAAGGAGAAGCTTCTATGTGAGTAATAATCAGTATGTGTGACCCCCAGAACCTTACTGCCTTGACAACTCCTTCAAGAATTCAGGAGAACATGGGCTAATGTTGGAGAAGCAAGGAAAGCTGGCTTGGCTCCTGTTTATTACCTCACTCAAAAATGCACTTTCTAGATCTATTTTGGATTGTATGTTTAAATTCAGGCACTATACATTCTGGATTTTCTTATTCAGTGTTTTAAAAATTGTTAAGACTCTTATCTAGAGGGCTGAAGGCATCGTTCAAGTGGTAGAGTGCCTGCCTAGGAAGCACAAAACCCTGATAACAAATCCCAGTACCACAAACAAAACAGAAAACCAAGACTCACTCCAGAGAAAACATTAATTTTTCACATTGATTTTTGGTGAGTATGCTTGTTAAAGCTCTTTCCCTAAGAGTAGAGGAAATCAATTCCAGCTAGCTAAAGCAAAAATAATTTTTTATAGGAATATAGGTTTCATCTCAAATCTAGGGGCTAGAATGCAGTTGAATTTCTTCCTTAATATCTACCCAAACATTAGATCACTTTTGTTTTTTTCCACATCCTTCCTCCCAACCTTACCTCCGATCCCCTAGTCCAAGCTGCTGTTACTTCTCATTATTGAAACAGCCTCATAATTGGCCTCCTGGCTTCTTCTCCTGAATCCTGCCCCCTCCCAACCCATTTTCCACAACAAGGTGCTTTTGTTAAAATATGCAAATCTGTCCCTTGTTTTACTTAAAACCTTTTTAATGATGACACAAAATTCAAAAGCCATAGAAAAATACCACTAATAAAAGAACAAACTGAAAACGATTCATGCACCAAGTGTGTCAGAGCAATAGTTTCTTTGACATATATAACTGCTCTTGAAAATAAGAGATGACTGGGAGGATGGGGAGAGGTTTGTCAAAGGGCACGAAGTTACCGTTAGATAAGTTCCAGAGTTAGCAGTAATGCACTGCATAAGACAATAGGCTTATGAGAAGAAAAGGGCCAATCTCACCACTAAAGAGCAGATCAGAGTGTTAAGTTATCATTTTTAAATTGAGATTTAGCAAAAAGTAACAAGTACATATATATATTTGCATATATATGTTTACATATATGTGTGTGTGTATTAGGATATGGGGGAACTTTTTTTTTGTTATTTTTTTGGTGTTTGGTTTTTTTGAGACAGTCTTACCATGTAGCTATGTACCACTGTGCCCATGTGCTTTCTGATACTGTACGGAATGTGAATAAGTAGACCATTTTAGGAAGGTAATTTGGCAATAGCAGGGAAAAATGAAACAGTACTTAACCCTTGATATGGTAATTCCATTTTTAGATCTATATTTTGTGTTTGCTCATACAGCATCACGGCCTAAGGGAGGATCTTCCATTCCATCTCAGAGCTCCTGTAGGGAGAAAAAGGTCAGGGTAAGATAACTCAGGAACCAGCTGACCTCTTCCTTCTTCCCAGTTTTCTCCTATCCCATCTGCCTATAATCAGAAACAATTGCTAAGCTTTACATAATGAAAAACAAAACAATACAAAGTTTAATCAGTAAAATTGATAATCTGACTTTTTTTCCTCTGATGCTGGGGTTTGAACTCAGGGCCTTGAACTTGCTAGGCAGTGCAAGTACCTCTATCTCTTGAAGCACAACTTCAGCCCTTTTTACTTTTTGAGTTAGTGTCTTACTATGTAGCATAGGCTGGCCTGAAACTTGCTATGTAGCCTGGGCTGTTTCAAACTTGAAATTCTGTCTCAGCCTCCTAAATGCTGGGATTATGGGCATGTTCTACCACACCTGACCTTTGTTTCTGTTTTAATCATTGCAGAAAGACAGACATTTTCTTTAGTTTTTATAGCAAAGCACTTAGGTTTCATTGTTATTGCTATTTTTTTCTAACCCAAAAAGTAAAAAGGGAAAAATAATGAGATTACAATATGCTTTTTTTTTTTTAAATATAAAAGGAATATACAGAGCTGGAGGCATGGCTCAAGTGGTAGAGCACTTATCTAGCAAATCCAAGACCATAAGTTCAAGCCCCAGTACTGCCAAAAAGAGAAAGGACTATATAAAGTTAGAAAATTTAAATGATAGAAACAAATCAAGAGGGGGGCCGTGGCTCAAGTGGTAGAGCACTTGCCTAGTAAGTGAGAGGCCCTGAGTTCAAACTCTAGTACTACCACATAAAAAAGAAAAGAAAAAAACTGAGGGCTTGGGATGGTGGCAC
The DNA here is from genome assembly GCF_047511655.1 of Castor canadensis. Taxonomy (NCBI): domain Eukaryota; kingdom Metazoa; phylum Chordata; class Mammalia; order Rodentia; family Castoridae; genus Castor; species Castor canadensis. Next base: position 183,251,967 of record NC_133386.1, on the reverse strand, counting down.
ATGGCTATAATCCTAGGTATGGGGAGGTAGAGATGGGAGGATCACAGGTTGAAGTCAGCTCAGGCAAAGTTAGCAAGATCCTATCTAAAAAACAAACTAAAAAGCAAAAAGAGAGCCAGGTGTACTAGGTGCCAGTGGCTCACACCTGTAATCCTAGCTACTAAAGAGGTAGAGATTCTAAAAGCCTTCCCTTCCCCACCCTTAATATAGCCACTATTACAATTATTTTCAGGAGAAAAAATAAAGAGTATATCTTCCTATATCTAAATATTTTTTTTCCTTTTACAAAGTTTGTATATGCCTTTTGGTACCTTTTCATATATATATATATATATATATATATATATATATATATATATATCCATAGAACTTTTAAATTTGTTTCGTTTCTTTTGGAACTCTGGGCCTCATGCTAGCTAGGCAGGCACTCTACCACTTGAACTACTCCACCAATCCTATTTTCTCTTTTTAATTTCAATCTGGGGAGAGTGTGTGTGTGTGTGTGTGTGTGTGTGTTGCTAGGAACTGACCCCAGGACCTTTTGCAAGCTAGGTAAGTGTTTTACCTCTGAGCTATACCCCCAGCCAATACCAGGGATCTTGTATACAATATTCATTCTTTGGGGTTTTTTGTTTGTTTGTTTAATACTATATCTTAGAGATCCTTTTCAGATAAATCCACTTCATTATTTTTAGAGATCCATGTAGTATTACATCTCATTAACTTTCCTTTTGTTGGATGCCTTGGTTGTTTCTACTTTTATTTGAATATTGCTGCAGTGAGCATCTTTATACATGTATCTTGACAAACTTTTGTGAGCTAACCTTTAAGGTAAATTCTTTTTTTTTTTTTTTTATTTGGTATAAGGGATCAAACCCAGGACCTCACTGACGCTAGGCAAACACCCTATCACTGAGTTTCATCCCCATCTTTTGATTTTGTTTTCTTTCACCTTTACCAGGATGAATGTAAAAACATGTACATTTTTGCGGGGGGGAGTGGGGGGTATTATCCATCAAGTAAAAACTGGCATTTATTTGTCACTTTGATTTGCAGGTTTTTCATTATGAGTGAGATTGAGCAGCTTTACCATCTTTTCAAATGTTCATAATCTTTTTTCCCTCATTAAATTATGGGAATAGGGGACAGTGGGCAGAAAAGGGAAAGAAAGATTACCAGGACAAATGGTACCTCCTTCTTTCTTTTTTAGGGCCTACCTGTTTACCTTCACCTGTGCACAATCAGATTGATGCTGTGAGCAGAGGTATTTCATGACCTTCCAGACCAGGAAATTCAAACCAGACAGGCCTGGCATTTACATCTGATGGGCACTGAGCCGTCAGTGCCTTCAGCCTTTGGCTTCCCCTTTCATTTCTATTCTTTCTTCCTCTCATTTCCTTTTTTCTTTCTCCCTGAAAACCTCTTTTCCTCCCTTTTTTCCCCATCTTCTCCCAAGAGTTGTTTTTTCTATCTTCGTCACTTCTCAACTGTCTTGTTCCCCCTCACCTTTCTATCCTTTGTTTACTAAGTCTCTTTGAACTTGAGATGAGTATATCATGGACCTGAAATTTAATTTGTCAATTGTTTCACTATTGTTAATAAAGTTTGTTTCTTTTTTCCCTGACTGGGGTTTGAACTCAGGGCCTACACCTTGAGCCATTTCGCCAGCCCTTTTGTTGTGATGTGGTTTTTTTTTTTGTTGTTTTTTTTTTTCGAGATAGGGTCTCACAAACTGTTTGCCCAGGGTGGCTTCAAACCTTGGATTCTCATAATCTCTGCCTATTGAGTAACTAGAATTACAGGCATGAGCCACCATCACCCAATTAAGTTTTTTTTTTTTTTTTTGGCAGTACTGGGGTTTGAAGTCAGGGCCTCATGCTTGGTAGGCAGGCACACTGCCACTTGAGCCATTCCACCAGCCCTAAGTTTTATGAACTTTTTTCTAAAAAGGCTGATAAATAAATTGAAAGTTCTCACTCTTGCCCTCTGAACAAAAAGACACATTAAATATCTTTATTTTTGTAACTCACTGTCAAACTGTCTTGGACCCTTGGACTTTAATTTAAAAACAAACTTCAGACTAAGTCTTCCTGTTAAAGGGTAAATGTATCACAGGATTATACATCTCTGCTAATATCTTAATACAGTGATTGAAGTTATTTAGTTGTTATAGATGAGCAGTAAGGTTCCTAAGGAGAAAAATGAAGTTGTTCATATATTTCCTCTCCCCTTTGGCAGATTCACTTGTGCTAAGCTCACCACTTCTTAGAAGCAGACAGCTTCTTTATGATGACTTAAATGGAGTAAACCCACAACTTCGAGAACCCCAAGATCTTTTTTCATTTTTCTCTGGCAGAGGGCCTCTGCAGGCTCCAAGATGGCCAATAGAATGTGAAGTCATCAAAGAAAACATTCATCACATTGGTAAAGCAACGTATGCATGGTTGTCTTGCTGTTTCCCCTGACTTCATTATAAGGCCTTACAATCCTAAGTCCTGTATGCTGAAATACAAAGCACATAGTCAACACCTGTTAACTGGCCCTGAAATGACAAAAGTGGGAAACCATTATACATTCATCAAAGTCAAAAATTATAACGTGAACTAGAATGCTTCTGAGCTTTTTGAAATGAGAGGATACCTTCCTAGAGGCTAAAATGTACAAATATGTATATATGTTTTCTAGACATTTTTCTATCTCATATTAGTGTGCTTGATTGAGTTGTATTTTTACCAGTCTTGGTATAATTAATTTAATAATTAAATAGCTTTTACTGTTTTTAACTATTATTTTGAGTTTTTTATTTATTATGGGCATGGTGGAGTTTTGTTTTATTTTCTTTTTTCTTTTTTTTCCCAGTACTGGAGATTGAATCCACATACTAGGGAAGAACTCTACCATTTGAGCTTCAGTCTCAGCCCAGATAAAGTTCGCTTCTTTTCCTTATATAAAAAGAGTAAAACTTGAGTATTAGACCAAGATAGAATTCCTGTATGGATTTAGGACTTGATTCCATAAAGGGAAAAAAAGTGGAAACTGGAATTTAAAAATCAACATTGGAGTGGTAACCTACTAACCCACAGATCTTTTTATTTTATATATATATTTTTTTGGCAGTATGAGGCTTGAATTAGGGGCCTTGCACTTGCTAGGTAGGCACTCTACCACTTTAGCCTCCAATCTCCAAAAGACCTTTTTAAAAGTAATTCTTAAAAAATTTCAAGGAAGCTTATTAACAAGTACCTTGGATGTTTAAACTGAATTGTCAAAGCCTCATCACTTCTCACTACCATTAAGAACAGAAATTAGCATTGTCTTTTACTTAGTTCTGAGTTCTACCTTTTTATGCCATTGGCTTTCATCAACGGCTACTATACTTAAAATGACATCGAAAAGTCCAAATCCCATGTGAGGAATCTTTTTTAATTCAGTTCTAATAAAAACTCTTTGTCTCTGCTGATGAAATGATAGACTTGTTTTATAGTGATAAAAAGATCAAATGAAAATGACTACATTTTCCCAATTTTAAAGGAAGCGCAAAACCAAATTTTGAAGAGCTACTATATTGACCTTCTGGCTGACTTTTGAGTCTCCTCATGATCTTGAAAAGGACCAAGACAATTAATTTACAAACAAGTTGTAAACTTGGGATGAGAATTTGATTTGATTCAACTAAGTTAGCCATTTGAATAATTACTATAATTTTATATCAGTTCTGACCGTGACTTTTATATTATTTCTTATTTTGTGCTTTTCAAACTGTCTTCTTTCAGAATGGGTTCCGCCTGAACCAGAATATTTCTATCAACCTACAGGAAATGAAAAAGTACCAGAAATTATAGGAGAGGAAAAAGGAATAGTTGTCTATCAGTTACTTTCAGGTATTGTCTTTGCGTTGAATAGTGGGTGATTAATTAAACCTAATTTTCATAGTAAAAGTGATTTTAAAAATCCATAATTTAATGACAAGTAAACTGTCTATTTCCAGACCAACTTGAGTAAGAGGCTCTGATAGTCATGACCAATCAGCCTTAAAATTTCAATGATTTTTTTAAATGACAGTACATTTTTCTTAATAGTTCTAAGTTCATCTTAAAGAATCATCTCTGAGGAGCTTGCTTTTTCTTCTTTATGTGCTTTAGTGAGTACTTTGTTATTTGTACATATAACTATCACTTAGTGTGTGATTTCCTGCATTAATTTAAGTTGCAGGCTTCTAGGGATAGAACCCATGTGGTTCATATGCATAGCATTCTGCCCAACAACGACAAAACACATTATTTTCAAGAACACCTGATATTTCCCAGGGTACCCCACATCCTGGGTCACAGGCATGTGACTCTGAGTACAACAGAGTAAATTAAAAATCAGCAATGAAATAAAATCTGGAAAATCCACAAATATTTGGCAATCCAATGACACATTTCTAAATAATCTATACGTTAAGGAAATCATAAGGAGTTCAAAAGTATTTTGAACTAAGTGAAAATAAAACTATAACACATCAAACCTTATGGCATGCAGCTCAAGCAGTGCCAGGGAAATTTAGGGATTTAAATGCCTATATTTGAAAGTAAGAAAGTCTCAAATTACCTAAGATACCACCTTAATAAATTAGAAAAATAAGCTGGGTGCTGTGGCATATACTTGTAATCCCAGTTGCTGAGGTTGAGACAATTGAGCCCAGGAGGCCAGCCAAGATGACACAGAGAGACAGTCTCAAAAAAAAGGAAAGAAAGGAAACAAAAATGAAAGAAAGAACAAACTAAACCCAGCGCTAATAAAGAACAGAAATCAGTGAAATAGAAAACATAAAAATAGTAGAAAAAAAGAAACCAAAAGTTAATCTTTGAAAACTAACAAAATTGACAAAATTTTAGCTAGACCAACCAAGAAAAAAAAAAAAAAAAGGAGACATGATTAATCAAAATCAGAAATGAAAGAGATACATTATCACCAAACCTACTAGAGTTCAACAGAATTATAGGATGAATGCCATTAACAATTTTATGTCAACAAATTAGACAACCCAAATGAACAGGACCAATTGCTAGAAAGAAATTAGTTACCAAACCTGACTCAGGAAGAAATAAAAAGTCTGCATAGACAATTACAAAAAAAATTAATTTAAAATCTTCCCACAAGGTTAAAAACAAACCTAGGCCAAGATGGTTAGACCGCATTTGTTCAAATTCTATAAAGCATTTAAAGATGAAATAGCACCAATTCTTCACCAATTCTGAAAACAGAGGAGGAAATTTTTCCTAATTCCTTTTATGAAGCCATCATTATTTCCCTGACAACACAGACATTACAAGAAAATTTCAGAACTATATTCCTCATGGCCATAAATGCAAAAATTCTCAACAATAAATAGAGTCAAACCCAATCCAGTAATGTATAAAAAGGATTATATGCTGTGATCAAGTGAGATATATACTTTGGATCCAAGACTGGTTTAACATCTGAAAAACAATTATGAAAAACAACCTTTAATAGCATAAAGGACAAAACAACATGAATTTGAAAGAAATAGCAGAACAGGGGTTCCAAGAACCAATTTCTCTATTGAAGCAACCACTAAACTGGCAAAAGCTAACAGAGTCAACCTTTTCAGGACTCTGGAAATTAATGATAAACAGCAACTTAGGGGCACGCTTAATGAAGAAACAAGCTGGGAAGGAAAGGTGTGACATTTTTGAGGCCACAAGAACAGCAGCCCATGTTCCTGGTACAGTATGCTGATGGTGGTATAGGGCAGGGCAAAGTGGACCACATCCTCAAAACTCTATGGTTGAGATTTTTTTTAATTCCCTGAATAACCAGAGCAAAGGCTGACTGTTTCTCCTGCTTTAGGCTGTAACAGTTTTTTCAGGTGGCATCTGTCAAAAAAAAAAAAAAGTTTAAGACATACATTACGCATAGCCACTTGGGGCAAGGGATGGCAGATGGCAAACAGCAGGCAGGTACGGAAGCCTGGAAGAGATGAGGAGAAAGATCATGAGGGCCTGGAAGGGAAGTGCCATCACATACACCAGAGAATGTGGCATGAATGTTGAGGGCTGGACCCAGGCTCAGAAAAGAACTTGGGCTTTGAGCTTTGTACAAAAAGGAGGAGAAGGCTAAGGTAGAGTTGTTTTTAGTCTGGCTTAATATTGAGGAGTGCCCCACCTCTGCAAAGACTAGGAAAGTTTTGTGTTTATTTTTCTTCTTTCTTTTGTGTTTTTTCTTCCTTCCTTCCTTCCTTCCTTCCTTCCTTCCTTCCTTCCTTCTTTCCTACCTTCTTTTCTTCCTTCTTCCCTCCCTCCCTCCCTCCATTATTTAAGTAAATATTTGTCAGGTCACTGGCTGACCACTGATACAGTGAAACAAAGACAGTGACCACACATGACAAGGAGTAATATCATACTCAATGGTGAAAGGCTACACTGGATGTGATGGTACATGCCTGTAATCCCAGCTTGTAGGAGGCTGAGGAGGGAGGATCAGGAGTTACAGACCAGCCTGGGCTACCATAGTGAGACACTTGCAAAAAAAAAAAAAAGAGTTTGGGCTGGTGGAGTGGCCCAAGTATTAGAGCACCTGCCTGGCAAGCATGTTGCCCTGAATTCAAACCCCAGAACTAACAAAAACAAAACAAATAAAGTGTGATATGACTACAAACTGGACAAAATATTTGAATATTTTGCCAAGGAAAATATACAAATGGCTTATAAGCATATGAAAAATGTTCAAATCATTAATCATTAAAAAAATGCAAATTAAAACTTCAAGATATTTCATACCCATTAGAATAATTATTATAAAAAGAAGGCAAAGCCAGGTACTGCTGGCTCATGCCTGTAATCCTAGCTGCTTGGGAGGCTGAAATCAGGAGGATTGTGGTTTGAGGCTGGCCTGGCCAAATAGTTCCCAAAACCCATCTCCAAAAATATACTGGAGGTGTGGCACAAGCAGTAGAGGGCCTGATTTGCAAGTGTGAAGCCCTGAGTTCAAACCCCAGTCCCACCAGAAAAAAAAAAAAGACAATAATGTGCTGGGAGGATGTGGAACAGATGGTAACATTTCAGGTAGAAAAAAGGGACATAGTACTAAAAAGCAATGAACTAAGGAATATAATATAAATTTTCTGAAGAAAGAGAAAGTAAACTGTGAATAACAGTGAGATACCAGGTTAATAATAGGGATGGACACTAGGTGGTAACAAAGCTGCCTGAAAGGGCATCTTTGCTACCACCAAAAATCATCTGATACTCTTTGCCAATATCCTTAGGTACCAGGGCTAAGCAGAGTTTTTTTTTAAAGTTCTCTACAAGCTAGATGCAGTGGTCCACACCTGTAATCCCAGCTACTCAGAATGGAAAATGAATTGCCTCAGTTGTTCTGCTAACACACAATGGTGACGGCCGCCTTGATCTTCTTGTCCCTTGGATTCATCAAGAAAAGTTGCGCCCACCCTACTGGAAGAGCAAAGAAACAAAAAAAATTGAGAAGATGAAGCTCCAAGGAAGACTCAGGAGTTTATCCACGTAGGGACTCCTGAGCATCTACAGGCTATGAGAATATTTGGGAAAAAAAGGAAAGAGGTTTTGTTTTGGGGGAAATGTTACCTTTGAATGTTTCTTTGAGAAAGTCAAGAAAATACTGACATTTCTATATTAATGACATCTAGTTCCATGAAGAGACTGAATCACATGGGCCCAGCTTTTAGTTGGACTGCACAAATCCTCAATTTGTTTCTGCTCCTATTTCCTCTGTTTGTTTTCTTTTTTCACTTTCTTCTTCTCCTTTGCTCTAACTTATTCTCCAGCTGTTTATTATCTAAGTCTCCACAGTGACAAGGTTGCCTATGAGAGCAGAAGTCATCATAACAGGAACATGCTTACTAATGAACGGGCTAGTTATAAAGCCATGCCCCTTAAAAACATTGCTGCTGGCTGGCGGGGGCTCATGCCTGTAATCCTAGCTACTCGGGACTACTCCAGAGGCAGAGATCAAGAGGATTGAGGTTTGAAGCCAGCTTTGGCAAATAGTTTGTGAGACCCTATCTCAAAAATATCCAACATAAAAAGGCTGGTGGAGTGGCTCAAGTGGTAGAGTGCCTGCCTAGCAAGTGGGAGACCCTGAGTTCAAACCCTAGTACCACCAAAAAAACCAAACTGCTATTTGTTTAATGCTAGATTCTACCCCTTGCCCCATGGTCAACATCTTTGATACCAAGTTCTTGCTGATTGACACATCTTGTTAGCATCTGACAATGCAAGAGAGTAGAAATTATTTATTGTGATCATCAAGAGAAATGCAGGATTTTATGAAGTTGATGAATGTGAAAGAACTGCTTGAATCGAATCATAAAGCCATTGACAAAAATCTACAAATTTTTCATCAGTCAACAGAAAAACTAATAGATGATAAAACAGGTCCTTCTGTATACAATAATAAGAATATCATGTGACAAAGGGGACTTCTTGAAATAACTATCAAGCTCTAAAGTAGTTTTGCAGAAGTAACTGCAAAAATTGAAAATGTCATATGGTACTATCACTGAAATTGAAAAATTGCAACTCCAAAAAACCCAATTGATTATTGTTCTAAGGACCAGAAAGAGGTTGCAAATATAAATAACCTAATTTTGTTAAGTTTCATAATTTTTTGCTGTAACTTGATTGTAAAGATAAAATATGATGGTGCATACCTATACTCCCAGCATCCAAGAAGCTAAGGCAGGAGGATTGAGAGTTTGAGATCAGCTGGGCTACCTAGCAAGACCTGTCTTAAATAAATAAATTTTAAAAAAAGGAAGAAGAAATGTCAATTTTATTTTCAGTAATAACTAGGACATTTTGGTTCCCTCTAAGCAAATTCACCCATGCCAGTTCTTCTCAAACTTCTATTTTCATTTTATTTAAGCCTTCCAATGATACATCAAAAATTATTTTTCCTATTTATTTTCTTAAAAAATTAATAAAAAGATTACAAATACTTTCTTTTTAAATTTTTTATTATATCATTGTACTGGAGGTACATTGTGGCAAATATTTTCAAGTAGTTAAAATAACATTGTGTCTGGTTCTGTTCAATTTCAAATACAGAATATCATTTTTGTCACATCCTTCATTTATTGTGGTGGTACTGGGGTTTGAACTCAGTGTCTCACAATTGCTAGACAGGTGCTCTACCATTTGAACCACACCTGCAACCCTTTTTGCTTTAGGCTATTTTTCAGATTGGGTCTCATGTTTTTGCATGAGGCCAGCCTCAGACCTGATCTTCTTATCTTTCCTCCCTCATAGCTGGGATTATAGGCACATGATACTACACCTGGCTTGTTTGTTAATGTGAGGTCTTCATAACTTTTTGCCTGGGCTGGACTTGAATCTTAATCCCCCTTCTCTCCACCTCCAGAGTAGCTGGGAATTACAGGTGTGTGCCATCACACCTAGCTCTGCCAACATCCTTTTAAATTAGGGTTTATATGAGAACAAGCGGTATCTGATATGCAAGGGAATTCATGAAGCAAAAGTAAGCACTCTAAATAGTAATGGGCTGTTGAAATTTAAAGGCCTCAGTAAGAACAATTAAAAATTTGGGTCAGGTATGGTAGGACACACCTGTAATCCCAGCTGCTTGGGAGATGAAGATCTCAAGTCTGGGCAAAAAGTTATCGAGATCCCTTCTCAACAAACAAGCCAGGCATGGTGGTGCGAGCCTGTGATCCCAGCACACAGGGCCATAGGTAGGAGTATTGTGGTCCAAGGCCAGTCCAGGCAAAAACCGTGAGACGCTATCTAAAAAAATAACTAAATCAAAAAAGGATTGTGAGTGTGGCTCAAATGGTTCAGTGCCTGCCTAGCAAGTACAAGGCCCTGAGTTCCAACCCCAGTGCCACCAAAAAAAAAAGAACAATTGAAAATTCAAAATCCATTGTTGCTAACCTAAAATAGTGCTGACCAGGTAGAGGATTTCAGTAAATACTTGCTGCATGGGTGGATTCTGAGTAGAATCTAGCCTAAAGTTACCTCTCTCAATCTACAGTGCCCACCAAAGGTTCCTATTTCACTAGCTCTAGAGTGGGAGGAAAACGAGGAGTTATCAAGGAACCTACTGTCATGTTGCAAGGACCAGAAGATAATACGCTCCTGTTTGAATCAAGGTTTGAGAGTGGGAATCTGCAAAAAGCTGTCAAAGTGTGAGTAACCAGGAATTCCCCAAAGGGATGATGATCAGAGTGACAGGTGTCTTCAGAAATGGCTTCAGGAATTAGTAGTGTTTGCAGAAAAGAGAGGCGATGAGACAGTGATGAGGATGGAGAAGAATAGAATAATCATGACTCATGTTTTTTTCCAGAATAGAACATTATCTAAATGGTTTCTTCTTCCTACAAGAGGAAATGGAGCCATTTAAAACTTGTATTAGTAGAAATATGTAACATAAAAGTCATACCCCCCAATGCAGTAATTGTTAACAGTTTGGTATGTATGTCTAATTTATTTTTGTGTGGTTATGTATAATATACACAAATTATATGTTGTTTAAAATAAAAATCGGATCACCTGCCTAGTAAACCTAGCAAGTGTGAGGCCCTGAGTTCAAGCCCCAGTACTTCCAAAATAAAAAAAAAGAAGTATAAAATAAAAATTGTATGCATAATGTTTTGCAAATTGCTTTTTCCCTCTTAGTAAATTTTAGGTATTTTCCTATGACAGTACCACAGATATGCCTCCTTATTTTTAGTAATGCCAGCCAGCCCTGTCCCACACTTGTAGCCCCAGCTACTTGGGAGTCTGAGGCAGGAGAATCACTTGAGCCAGAAGTTCAGGCTGTTTTGGTAGCATGGGCAACATTGCAAAATCTCGTCTCTAAATACATACATATATACATACATAATTAGTGCACATTATTCTATTGTATGGATACTTCATTCCTATTTATGATGGGAAATCATGATGTTTGGTTTTTTGTTTAATTACTTAGCAGAGTGAACACCCTCATGCATTATATATTTTAAGGACTTGTGGTTTAGGGGGTAAATTCTAGACATAAATATTCTAGAAAAAATAGTTATGTCAAAGGCTCTGAACACTTTAAGTATAGCTAGTTATCACCAGATTGCCCTCCAAAGTGATTCTAGTTCCATTAACAGTATATAAGAGGGCTGGAGGTATGACTCAAACGGTGGAGCACCTGCCTTGCAAGCCCCCCCTCTCTCTTTTTTTTTTCCAGCACTGAGATTTGAACTCAGGGACTACAACTTGAGTCACATCACCACTCCACCAGCCCTTTTTTGTAATAGGTTTTTTTCAAGATAGGGTATTGTGAACTATTTGCTTGGGCTGGCTTTGAACCCCTATCCTCCTGATCTCTGCCTCCTGAGTAGCTAGGATTACAAGTGTGAGCCTCTAATGCCCAGCACTAGGGATTACAGATGCTCTACCACTTGAACCACATCCCTAGTCGTTTTCCTTTTAGTATTTTTTTTCCAGATAGGGTCTCATGCTTTTGCTTGGGCAGGCCTCAGGTGGACTGAGATCCTCTGATTTCTGCCTCCCAAGTAGCTGGGATTATAGCAAAAAGCTAACACTCCCAGCCGTTTTTTTCCCTGTGTTTTTGAGACAGGGTCTTGCCACGTACCCTATGCTTACCTCAAACTCGCCTCAGCTTCCTAGGTGCTGGGATCACAGACATGAGCCACAGGCACCTGGCCCTGTTTCTCTTAAGCAAGGTGAATGTATTCCAGAGATGCCCCCTCATTTTCAAATAATTGATGACCAGAGGGAAAAAACAGGCTTACGGGTTTCCTCCAGTGTGATCTCTAGGATGGGCAACTAAACTGTCAGTGAGTTTCAGAGAAATGTACCAGAGTGGTCAGAAACTGCTAGTCGATACTCTAAAGAAACTAACAGAACTTCCAGATATACCATTCCTCATGAGTTTTTTGTTTACTTGTTTGTTTGGTTGATTTTTGAAATTATTGTTTTGGGGTTTTTTTGTTGTTTTGTTTTAATCAGGGTCTTCCTATGTAGCCTAGGCTGGCCTTGAGTTCTGCAAGCCACCATGCCTAGCTTTTTTGTTTGTTTGTTTTGGTGAGATTGGTGTTTGAACTCAGAGCTCGGCATTTGCAAAGCAGGCACTCTGTTTGATCTTTTTTCTTGAAACAGTGTCTATGGAGTTTAGGCTGGCTTCAAACTTACTATGTAGCTCAGTCTGTCCTCAAACTTGTGATGCTCCTGCCTTATCCTTACATATTCTTATAAGTGCTAGGATTACAGGTATGTAGCACCACACCTGGCTAGCATGAGTTTTTAGACTTTTTTTTCCCCCTGAGGTGTTGGGCAACAAACCCAGAGCCTTGCACATATGAGGCAGGTACTTTACCACTGGCCTACATCCAGCTCAGGTTTTCCATTCCTAACAAAATTTCCTCCCACAAGTTTCTGCTAGTCTATGAGTGAGGTGAGGCTGGAGGCATGGCTCAAGTGGTAGAACATGTGAGGCCTTGTCTTGAAAAAACCCAGTATTGCCAGAGAGAGAGAGAGCGAGAGAGAGAGCAGGCTTTTCTGTTGTAGCATAAGCTATTTTTACAAGGGAAAAACAATATTTTCCCACATTTATTTTCAAGGGGTGTGTGAGGTTACAGAGATGTCCTATTTTCTCCATTACAGAGGCACCTATGAGTATGAGCTCACCTTGCGAACGGACCTCTATACGAATAAACACACTCAGTGGTTTTATTTTCGAGTTCAGAACACCAGAAAAGATGTCACTTACCGCTTCACTATTGTCAACTTGCTGAAACCAAAGAGCCTTTATGCTGTTGGGATGAAGCCACTCATGTACTCTGAGTTGGATGCTAACATCTACAACACTGGCTGGAAGAGAGAAGGAAATGAGATAAAGTACTATAAGAACAACACTGATGATGGCCAGCAGCCCTTCTACTGCCTCACATGGACCATTCGGTTTCCACATGACCAGGATACTTGCTTCTTTGCACATTTTTACCCATATACTTACAGTGATTTGCAGTGCTATCTCCTGTCAGTAGCAAACAACCCCATCCAGTCTCAGTTCTGCCATCTCCGAACTTTATGCAGGAGCCTAGCAGGAAATACTGTGTACTTGCTCACCATCACCAACCCATCCAGGACCCCTGAAGAGGCAGCTGCAAAGAAAGCTGTTGTGTTGAGCGCCAGAGTCCACCCTGGGGAGAGTAATGGCTCCTGGATTATGAAAGGCTTTTTGGACTTCATCCTTAGCAATTCTCCAGATGCCCAGCTCCTCAGGGATCTCTTTGTCTTCAAGGTGGTTCCCATGTTAAATCCAGATGGTGTGATTGTGGGAAATTATCGGTGTTCACTGGCTGGAAGGGACTTGAACAGGCAATATAAAACTATTCTGAAAGAGTCTTTCCCTTGCATTTGGTACACCAGGAATATGATCAAAAGGTGAGACCTCTTACTTGTTGATAATTCTGTAAGTGTTATGTGTGCTAGTGCCAGATACCCCTCCATCTTCTGTTTGGAATCAGGTATGACTTTGGAAGACATTTATTTATTTAGTTTGGCAGTACTGGGGTTTTAAACTCAGGGCCTGAAGCTTGACTAGGCAGACACTGTATCACTTGAACCACTCCACCAGCCCTTTTTTGTGTTGGGTATTTTTGAAATAGGGTCTCATGAACTATTTGCCTGGGCTGGCTTTGAACCTCGATCCTCCTGATCTCTGCCTCCCAAGTACCTAGAATTATAAGCATGAGCCACCGGCACCCAGCTGACTTTAGAAGTCTTTACCATTCTCTTTGCAGTCAATTCATTGTAAATTTTCAGACTTTTGAATCACATCTGATCTTTGGAAAGATATTGAACATGCAAAATTTCTGTTAGTCATTTCTGTTTTTTTTTAGTACTGGGGTTTGAACTCAGGACCTTATGCTTATTAGGCAGGCACTCTACTACTTGAGCCATACCACACAGTAATTTATTTTTAAGTTAAACAGTTGAATGGAAAAGGTCAGAGGTCATGGAGTTATAGGTATTCATGATGAAACTTGTGTAGTAATAATCGTAGCCAACAATTAGTGTTTGTGAAGTGATAGACATTGTACTCAGTGTTTTACACATAAAATAACCCACTTAATTTCCACATCAACCCCAGGAGGTTACATAGGATCAGTATCCCATGTTGTATATGATACAGAAATTGAGGACCAGAAATGTTAAAATCACTTCAATAAGGTCATACAGCTAGTAAATTGAGATTTGAACACAAGGCTGTCTGGTTCCAGACTCTGAGTCCTTTAAAACCATCTTATGTTCCTCTCATAATGAAAGAATAAGAAATTAGCATTTAAGCCTGTGTGAAAGTAGCTGAAAACTATAATGTAACAGCACCTACCTTAAAGGAGCTTCCACTTAATTGGAAGTGAAAACACAGCAGATAAGAAAGTGTGCATGCCTGGCACCAGTGGCTCACACCTGTAATCCTAGCTACTTGGGAGACTGACATTGGGAGGATTGTGACTTGACGCCACCCCAGGCAAATAGTTTACAAGACCCCATCTCCAAAATAATCAGAACAAAATGGACTGGAAATATGGCTCAAGCGGTAGAGTACCTGCTTTGCAAGTGTAAAGCCCTGAGTTTTAACCTCAGTCCCACAAAAAAAAAAAAAATGTGTCTGTGCAACCTTCCAACCATACCTGTGTGAATGGGTACAAGAACAATTGGGCTGGTAGAAAGTGGCTAAACACATGTGTTTGATTCTAAGACTAACTTGTGGCTGATTCTGTGACCTCGGCCAAGTGATTTGATTTCTATGAGCTTCAGCTTTCTTCTCATCTGTGGAATGCTAATAACTGCCTTGAGTGGTTACTATGAGGATTAGGTGAGATTATCCATGTCATCTATTTATAGTATCTAGCATATTATAAGTGTGTAACATTAGTTATTACCCTCTTCATCTAACCATCATCATCATGGGAAAGTGAGCATGTTTGGAAAGTTGGAATAGCTTCCTTGGTGATCATGAGACAAAGAGGAGCTGAACCTTGTAGGAACTGGCCCTAGCATTTGAGGAACCAACACTTTCCTTGGCTTTTTTTTTTTTCCTGCAACCACAACCTCTGCTGGCCTCCCTTTCTTCACAGTGGTCTCAATAGGTTATCTCTACTTCCTGTCCACAGTGGTCTCAATAGGTTATCTCTACTTCCTGTCCACTTATACGGGCCTACCTACCACCCCATCCCACATCACAATTTTTCTATCTCAGATCCCTCTGACCGGCAGGGGTAAATGACAATTTTCATCAGTGACTGAGAATAGGGGATAGGATCCATTGAAGGCCATTAGAGTTGAGGTTTTCTTAGGAGAGAAGGTATCAACAGTCATACAGGAGAGAATCTAGATGATCCTGGATTATTTTCATGCATTTGGGTGTCCACTGAGTCCTTTGTTTACCCCTCAATAGACTTCTGGAAGAAAGAGAGGTTCTCTTGTATTGTGATTTCCATGGGCACAGCCGCAAGAATAATATCTTCCTGTATGGCTGCAACAACAATGATCACAAGCATTGGCTTCATGAGCGAGTGTTCCCTTTGATGTTAAGCAAAAACGCACCAGACAAGGTAAGCACATCCGGTAGTTTCTGTCCATTGACTGAGGGACGAAGGAACTCACTGCTCTCTAGATGTAATGTTTTATTTGCATTTTCTATTTCTTATTATTGTCTTTGGTAGATCCCAGCAACCTAGATGTCAAGACTTTAGAAAAGTATGGCTTTAAGACTTGTTCTGTGTCCATCACCTGATAAACAGATAAATAAAATGTGGAATATCTACATAATGAAATGGTTTTTGTAATAATGTAAGATTTAAGTGCTGATATGTAGGGCACAGATGAACCTTGAACATATTAAGCTAAGTGAAAGAAGCCAAACACAAGAAGCTGCATACTGTATGATTCCACTACATGCAATGCTCAGAAAAAGCAGTCTTACAGAGACAGAAAGTGATTCAGTGATTGCTTGGGGCTTGTGAGATGGGTAGGAAAAGACTGCTAATGAGTGTTGAGTTTGTTTTTGCAGTGCTGGGGATCAAACTTGGGGTCTCATACATGCTAGCCAAGTGCTCTACCACTGAGCTATATCTCCAGCCCTTAAGTTTCTTTTTCTTTTTTTTTTTTTAAATCTGGGTTTTTGTTTTGTTTTACTGCAGTGGGGTTTGAACTCAGGACCTTGCACTTGCTAGGCAGGTGCTCTACCACTTGAGCCACTCTTCCAGCTTAAGTTTCTTTTTGTGGTAATGGAAATGTTCTAAACTTAGATTGTTTGTAGTGATAGTTGAATAACTCTGTAAACATATTAAACCATTGAACTATACTTTAAAGTAATTAACTTTATGATATATAAATTATAGCTTAATAAATGTAGTTTTTTTTTGTTTACCTACTTGTTTATTGGTGCAGGGGATCAAACCCAGAGCCTCAAGCATGCTAAACACATGCTCTAACACTGAGTTACACTTCCAAGATAATTTTTTAAATTGCCCTGACTGTTTTCACTGGGCATAAGCTGAAACTCTTAGTAAGAAAGGTGATTATCAATTACCATCTTTAATCCTGTGGTTGACAGGGGAAGAAGGGTTTGAAAGATAAACAAAATGCTAATGTCACTTGAGTGTCTATACAAAAAAGCTAATTAATGAAAAAAAACTAATGAAAACAATTTAAAAGTTTAATAGTTGTTTAATAACTATATCACAGGTTGGCAATGTAGCTCAGTGGTAGAGTACTTGCATAACATGCACAAATCCCTGCCCTGGGTTCACACACACACACACAGAAAAATCCACAAAATGTAGCTATGATTAAAAAGTAGGTTGGATTTTAGAAACCTGTTTATTTATTTATTTTTGGTACTGGGGTATGAACTCAGGGCCTCAGGCTTGCTAGGCAGGTGCTGTACACTTAAGCCACTTCACCAACCCTTTTTCATTTTGAATATTTTTGAGATAGGGCTGGCTTCCAACCAAGATCCTCCTGATTTCTGCCTCCTAAGTAGCTAGGATTACAGGTGCAAGCCATAGGGGCGCCTAGCTTTTAGTTTTTTTAATGCTTTATCTCCTTGACTGATATGATCACAGAACTCCTTTTCCCCCTATAATACCTACTGACATCACTCAGAAGTAATATTTTATAAAACATACTTTAAGAAATAATATATAGACCCCTAAGGGAACTAAAGGAACTATTCTTGTTTCATAGCAATGAAGATTAGACATCTACTTGCTGGTTTATGATTAACAGAGAATTTGGGTTTTTCTTTAGTTCTCTTTTCAGAGTTGTAATTTTAAAGTCCAAAAATGCAAAGAAGGAACAGGACGAGTTGTGATGTGGCGGATGGGAATCCTAAACAGCTACACCATGGAGTCTACCTTTTGTGGGTCCACCCTGGGTAATCTCTCCTTCATATATCCATAGGCTAGACTGGCAAGAGGAAGCCAAGCACAACACCTGGGAAAATGAAAGGCCTGGGAATGCTGGGGAAATAACTGAGCTAGAGTATTTCCTTGGCTGGCCTTGTGCTAAATTTGAGTACCCTAAACACGAATGTGTAATACAGAACACATGGGGCAGTATTGCATAGTGGCTGCTTAGGACTTGCAATCAGGCAGATGTGGGTTTGAATTTCAGCTGCACTTACAAGTTGCTGTGATCCTGGGTAAGTTATTTAACCTTTTCTAGCCTCAATTTCCCTTTAACTGTCAATAATCATAATACCTGCTTCATGGGTATTGCTTAAGGTGATAGTGCCTGCCACAAAGTAAAATCCCAATAATTATAGCATCATGATAGTACCCTTTTTCATTGTGAAAGCTTCTTCTAAATCAGTCTAAAACTAGGAGAGCCACCCCTTTCAGAAGCATATATTATTCTAGACTCAGATGATATTTAAAAAAAAAAAAAAAGATACTCCTGCTGGGCTCCAGTGGCTCATGCCTGTAATCCTAGCTACTTGGGAGGCTGAGATTGGGAGGATCGAGTTTTGAGGCCAGCCCTGGCAAATAGTACTTGAGATCCTGTGTCCAAGATAAGCAGAGCAAAAAATAGACTGGAGGTGTGACTCAAGTGATAGAGTGCCTGCTTTGCAAGTACAAAGCTCTGATTTCAAATCCCAGGCCCATCAAAAAAAAAAATACTCAAAACATTAGATTTGCATTCAGTACTTAAGATATAATAAGAAAAATTTTTTTCCAGGCAGTAAAAGAGACACTCACTTTACCACTGAGGATCTGAAGTCCCTAGGTTATCATGTCTGTGACACCCTTTTGGATTTCTGTGATCCTGACCAAACCAAGGTAAAAATGGATTTTCAAGAAATATGGTACCACTAGTTTGATAAGTTTCATATGGTTCCAGCCCAGTTGGACTACAGATGATCTTTATTTTCCTCTTAATATTTTTCTGAAGTTTTTATAATCAAATAAGAAAGGTGCCAGTTTCTCACGCCTGTAATCCTAGCTACTCAGGTAGCAGAGACCAGGAGGACCACAATTCAAAGCCAGCCCATGCAAATAGTTTTGCGAGAGAGACCTTATCTCAAAAACCCCCATCACAAAAAAGGACAGGTGGAGGGACTCAAGGTGTAGGCCTTGAGTTCAAACCCCAGTACTGCAAAAATTAAAAAAATAGGAAAAAGAATCAAAGAGAGGTCCTGGCACACTGTCAGCAAATGATAAGACCTCATAGTTCACATAGAAGGAGAAGACAATCCTCCACTACCTCCAGCACCTCTAGCACCTCTTCCTCACCTGTAGGCTTACTCATGGCAACACCAATTCTCCTATTTCAGAAGAATAGCACACATGGCACTCTCATTTCAGAAAATAGGTGTTCTTTCTCTTCTCCAAAACTATGTCCCTTGTGCATTAATCAACTTCTCCCACACCTCCCTGAGGTTTTGCCTCATTGATTACTCCTCTTTTTTCTGTGTCACTTTTTTCCCTCTGTTTCACTTCCCTTCAATTGCAAGTGTCTCAAGCAGCCCCTGTCTTAAAACACAAAGATTTCCTTTGGCCTCCTTTCTCCGAGGGTTATTTCTATTTCCCTTCTTCACTGAACTTAAAAGGAGTGCGTACACATAGTCTCTAATTCATCTTTCATACCTCTTTCAAAATGTTGGCTTGATATGTACATTCTGGATGCAACTGTTTACTAAAAAGAAATTTTGGTCACAATGTGGCCTGTTTAATCATCACTTTTTCCCTCAGATGGTGCAGGGGATTGAACCCAAAGCTTCCCACATGCTAGGCAAATGCTCTACCACTGATCTACACCCCTAGTCAAATCACCCTTGCCATTCTAACTTCCCTTGCTTGCTACCCAGAAAAATAAATCAGACCATTGCATTGTTTAAGAAATTAGCTATAGCCAGAGAAAACTGGCTTAAAGCAGTATTCATTGATCTTCTGCCCTAAACGTATTTCTGTTTCTACAGCTTACATAATAATTTATCTGTTAATGTCCTTAGAGCAGGGGTTACATCTTACTCCCACTTGTCCCCAGCAATAAGTCCCTTTCAGCATATACTCAGTAAATATTTGATGAATAAATAGATTATTAAAAATAATTCTTTTTTCACTGTCATAGTTCACTCAGTGTCTAAAAGAGCTTAAGGAGCTCTTACAACAGGAAATCCAAAAGAAGTTCAATGAACTTGGACAAGACATGGATTTAGAAAGAAGTTGGAGCGATATACCTTTATCTGACCTTGAGTCCAGGTATCAAACCTCATTTCAAAGAAATACTAGAGAAGTTTTAGTTTTAAAAATTCATTGTTATTTGTTTGTTGTTGTTTTGTTGGATTTTGTTTTGAACTTTAAAAGATGTAGTAAATCATATTCCTTAGTTCATGACATATTTAAATATATGTCATTCCTTCAGAAATTACATAGTGAGTACATGTATTTGCCAACCTGGGTTCTAGATACTAGAAAGGGTTAGGCAGCTGGGCACACAGTTTGTGTAGGGCTTTGCTGCCTTTTACCCCAAGGGAGATGGAAGCCTTTGGCAGATTTCAAATAGAGAAGTGTTGTGATCTGACTTAGATTTTAATTTCAAAAGGAATACTGGCTGCTATGGAAAATGGTGTGGAAAGAAGCTCTTACAGTAATGCAGGTCAAAGGTGATGGTAGAGTAGACCAGACTCTAGTACTAGTGATTGAAGGGAGGGGTGTGAATTGGTTGGATTTTAGAATTTTTTTCAGCCTTGTAGTCCCTATAATTAGATGCCCTCAGCAGAGGGCAGAATGGTGGGCAAGGTATGGAAGGTGGTGTGTCTTTGAGTCCCACTCAGCAACTGGTCAGTACTCATTGTCAGGCAGCTGGATCTTGATAAGGGAGGCTTCTGGCCTCTCAGTATTTCACAAGCCTCAACTTCCCAATGGACCGACTCCTGCATCCTATAGTCAGACAGGTAAGCCACAAAAGTGCTGCCAAGGATCAGAACAATGGAGAATCCAAGAAGTTAGCTCATATGTTCCAGAGATCCACAAAGGGCCCTTGTTGTAACTTTGGGAGTCTGGGTTCTTCTCATAGAGGTTTCTGTCCAAGGGATCTGCAGCCACCAAAAGGCAGTAAGTGCACAAATCTAACAGCCTGGCCACCATGACAGACTGTGCTTGGATTTTAGACATATCTTTTGAGTTTTGAAATTTTTTTGAAATGGAGTCTCTCTATGTTGCCCAGGCTGGCTTTAAATTCCTAAGTTGAAATGATCCTCCTGCCTCAACCTCCTGAGTAGGGATTCTAGATATATTTTGAATTTATAAATATTATAATTTGTTTATGCATTGAATATGGATTATGGGAGAGAGAATGACTCCACAATTGGTTTGATGGAATTGCTTTTTTTTCTTTTTTGGTGGTGGTGGTGTTGAAGAGTGAACCCGGGACTTCATACATGCTATGCATGCATTCCACCCCCAGTCCTGAAGTTGCCTTTAACTGAGATGGGGAAGATCAAGAGGGTAGAAAAGATTAGGGATACAGTAAGCTCAGGAGTGTAGTGTTAGGATTGTTAAATTTGAATATTCTTCAGACATTTAGTAGAGGAATTGAATAAGCAGTTTGACATTTTAATCTGGAACTTCATGGAAGGTCATGGAGAGTCACTGTTGGATTGATGATCTTTAAACTCTAAGAGTGGATGGAATCCCAATGGGGTAAGTTCAGAGAGAGTGAAAAAGAGGTCTAAGACTGAGTGAAGCATCACAACTTTTATAAGGCCAAGGAGATCTGTAGAGCCAGCAAAGGAGAAGACTGACAAGGCTAGAAGAAAACCAGGAGAGTGATGCTTTTTAAAACTTATATCAGTCATTCCTCTGTTTAAAACACTTCAGTGGCTTCCTAATTCACTCAGATAAAAAGCCTACTATCCTATGGTAGTCTACAAGGCTATAGGATTTAGTACCTGATACCTCTACAGCTTCCACCCTTACCCTTTCACACTGTACCACTGACACAATGGCCTCCTCACTTTCAGACTTGCAGGAGGCCTTCATCTGCCTTCAGCCTTTTGAGCTAGCAATTCTATATGCCTGGAATGCTCTTTCCCCAGCCACGTGGATAATTCCTTTGTCTCCTTTCAAGTCTTTGCTTAATTGTCACTGTTTTCAATGTGGCCTATATTCATTACTCTAATACTGCCACCGGCACCCCTGCCACTCCCACTTCACCTTCTGCCACTCCCCACCCCTCTTAGGTGCTCTACTTTTCCCATAGCATTTATCTCCTTCTATCAGCTATCACTGTAGTCTTTATTGTGTCTATTGTTTAGTATCTGTCTCCCCTTTATTTTGCTTACCTCTGTATCTCATGTACCTTCAGCAGTACCTGTTCTGTACCTAGCACAGGAGAGCTCAGTAAATATTTATAATTAATTTAGTATGCTGGGTTTCAGTTCTACCTCAGTAGTCTCCCTGGCTATTTCAGGAAACACCCAGGTAAGTATCTCATAGGTGTGCAAGACTACCATCTACTCCAACTTACCAGCCAAGGTGCCTCTGGCTGCCCCATCTGCCCTCAAAAGGTTTCAGGGCTGGGCTTGGAGGTCTTCTGCCAGAGACTCCACTGCCATCTGTGGAGGCCAGTGGCAGAGGATTGCTTTCCCACACAATCTTAAATGGTATTTGAGACCTGGGCCTTGAATCAGTTCTTCTGTCTGAGTTTCCTTAGGGAACTTAAAACAGATCATCAGGCCAGGTGGTATGCCCCATTCACCATGTCACCCTTTCCACTCTCCTTCAGTCCTTCGCCTAACTTTCTGAGAGTACTGCACCAACCCCTTTCTACTTTTTAGCCTGAAAACCAAAATATCCTCTGCATGTTGACTCATTTCCCTAGAACCCAGGGGAACCAACTTAGAAATAGCTAGACTCAGCTCTGTAGCTGGCTCAGCAGGGACACTCTAATGCATTTAGTTAAGAATTATTGAAAGCAGTTTGCCAGATTCTGTATCAAGAATCCAGTTACCACAAGCCTTCCTGGAGCTCTCTACCTGTCCATTCTCACTGTTGTACAGAGAGGCATGCTGGGAGTGTTATTTGCTGTCTTTGTGTGAACACACATGGTTTTTGATATTTTCTAGGATATACTTCATCTAATGCTTTTATCTCATTTGTTAAAGTTTTTTGTTATCTCCAAAGGGACTTCGGAGACTACTGCTCAGTGGCCTCAAAGGCTATTCCTTGAATGGAAACACCTTATAATGACTGGAAGTTGGAAATTAAATCACAGACAATAGGGTTCCTTCCTATTGTGGTAGGGCTTCTCACTGTGCACTGAGGGAAGGGAGAAAAACAGAATGAAAGGCTTGACAAAAGAATGGTTCAAAATATTGTTTCCCATGAGATTTGAGTTTTATGTCTAAGGCACTTCTAATATATGGGGCCCCTATCATGGAGCATAGCTCTCAGTTCTGGCCAACCAAACCCCAGGAAAGGAAAAATACAATGTGACACAAGCAAAGTACATGATGAAGAAAGAAAGGATTGATTATCTGAGTCCTCATTCATCCTAGCCCTTGCAAAAGACAGGGAAGGGGACAGTTTGTGGAGAAGACTTTAGATTAGCCTAGATGTGTGCATCTACAACTTTTTGAAGGAAAATTGATATGATAAAAGTAATATGCTTTTCCAAGGCTATGGGGTATAGAGAGCCTGCTCAGCATGTATGAGACCCTGGGTTCAATCCCTATCACCCAACAAAAAAAAAAGTAACATTACTGGTTTCTGGCCTGCATATTCTTTCTTAGATTCATAGGTACCTGATAGGATCCTGGGTTTTAGAACAAGTACCAGACAAACAGAAGCGACTGAGGAAGATCCTGTGTTCTCAGACAAATCACACAATCCCCTGATGTTCTCCTGGGCTGAACATAGAGAATCCTATGGCCTCTGCCACCCTCTGCCAAGGACAGCTTTGCCCATCAGGCCAGTACTCATTTTGCCACATGGATTGTGAACTCCTTTGATGCAGGAGCTCTGTGTCATTCATGTATGTTCTCTCTGCCTCATGTGCCTCCTTGCATGCAGCTGGTGTTCAGAACAAAGGAATGAATGTGCTTGTCAAGAATTCTTAGTAAATGAGGCACAGACAATGCAGCAAATAACAAATTAGATATCCTAATCCCATGCAGCTAGTCTAGTAAATTTTACACTTCATTCACATATTAATAACAGTTATTTTACTTTCTTCTTTCTTTTTGGAACTAGCACCAGTGGTTCTGACAGCTCCTTCTCAGATGGTCTCCCTGTTCACCTACTGAACATAGCAGATGAGGTGAGATTATGTTGACTCTTACATCCAGGAAGTAACAACATTAAAAAAATCATGACACTGGCCAGAAGTAGTAGGTCATGCCTGTAATCCCAGCTGTTTGGAAGGTGGATATAGGAAGATTGTGGTTTGAGGCCAACCTGGGCAAAAAAAAGTTAGCAAAACGCTATCTCAAATAATAAGTTGAGCCTATAATACCACCTGAATGGAAGGTGGAGATAGGAGGATCACAGTCCAAGGCCAGCTCAAGAAAATCAAGAGATTTTATCTGAAAAATAACCAAAGCAAAAGAGTTGTGGGAATTGCTCAAGTGGTAGTGCACTTACCTAGTACAAGGCCCTGAGTTCAAAACTCTAGTACTGTCAAAAAAATCATGACACTACTAGACAATTTGGAGAATTTTCCAATTGTCTTGGTATTGCTTGGTATAGCAATGGGCCTGGGAGTGTAGCTCAGTGGTGGAGCGCTTTCCTAGCATGTGTGAAGCCTTCAGTTCAACACCCAGCACTGCAAAAAAGAAAAAGAAAAGAAAATATGGCAGTAGTGTCTTAACTGGTCACCTTACTCTGGAACATTCATTATGGGCTTTATAACTTTCTTACTTAATTATTAAAACCACTTTATGGTAAGAACAAACCTGAATCTTTTAATTACCCATCTAATGATCAATACTGTCTGGATCTGACCTTATTCCAATGGTCATCTGGTTTCATATTGTAATAACATATTTGGTTATTGGTATAGGTGCCCCTTTGGCCGTATACCTACAAACCTACAACAGTGGGAGTTGGGGATGTTAAGTAGGGAGTAACCTCTGGTAAGAAAGTAACTGAACCATTGGTTCATTCTCGAAACCACCACCTAACTCAGTGGGCTAGCCATTGAGTCTGATCATTATGGAAGGCTACCCCGTGGGCATGAGTGTGAACCCTCAGTGATCAATTTCTCTGTACTTTTCTGGAACAGATGAATCAGAAGAAGATGTTAAAGAAGAAAAAAAAGAAACTTCTACAGACTAGGAAACAGCGAAATGAGCAATATCAGAAAAATTACCTCATGAGGGAATTAAAGTTAACAGAAGATACCCCAGTAAGAAAGCCCTGCTACCTAATTCTGCTGTTAGTTATCATATTCCATAGGGGGAGCAGGAAAAAGAGCTGAAGTTTACTCCAACCAAAAATGGAGGGGTGGAGGTGAAGGGGGGACTTTGTGTTTTGAGGCCAGAGCCCTTCCATGGATCCTATGAACATCTCTGGGCAGGTTTTAGCCTTGCCCCCCCCGATCCTCTCCTATGCTCTGATCTGGCACAGAAAGTCTGGGCTGTGACCAAGCCTGAGTTTCCAAAGGAGGGAGGTGGTGCTGCAGAAGTGGCTGTAGTAACTGGGGATCAGGCCTGGTCCACGTTAAGGACACATGGAAGCTCCTTCTCCACCTTGCTCCAAGCTGTCACACCCACCCCAGACCCTCTGCTTTCTAAAGACAGAAGATGCTTTCAGAGGTGGCAATTTTGCTGCTGGGTTGAATCAATTGTGAATGGATCAATTGAAAAATATTTTCTTCTCAATCTTTCTAGGGAATGGCAAGATTTGCTTCTACTCTGCAAAAGCAGCCTACCTTTTCCAGAAATTTGGAGAACTCAAGTTCTTCAACAATGAGAAATGAAAAACCAAGGTTCACTAAGGTAGTATTTCTGGTTGACTTTTTGTTACATAATCCTGATTTCTCCAATTAGCATATTTTTCCCACAGGGGAGAGAATGCAATACCCATTTATGTTACCCTTACTTGTCAGTGCTGTTGGAAGTAAGGAAACATAAAAATTGGTGTGGGGGTGGGGATGACCACTAAAGTCTGATATCGAATATTGATGATGTGTGTTTTATAGCAAGAACATAAGAACAAACTGCTTTACCATACACTTATTCATCCATCTATCCATCCCGTTCATCCAACAAATTTTATTGTATACCTCTACATGACAGGCCCTTTACTGGATCCTAGGAATGCATGAACAAAATACTGTCCTTTCCTCAGGGACTTAAAGTCTGTTGGGGATTTTAATAAGTAAGCAGGAATTTTTATCACAAAATAGGATTCAGTGGCAACACAGAAGAGAGGCACCAGATAATTTTTAGTACTTTAGAGTTTTGTGGCTATGAAATCCTAATTTTTTATGTAAAAACTAGGTTTCTGAACTATGAGGAAGGAGGGAAAGAACGGTTCAGGGAATATAATAGAGGGGGTGAAATATGTTCAAAGTATACACATTTGTGGAGTTATCACAATGAAACCCCTTATACTATTAATTTACTAAAAGTTGGTTGAAACCTAGTGACGAGTACATGGGACTTCATTATATTTCTCTACTTTTGTGTGTTTGAAATTTTTCCATAATAAAAAATTTTTAATTTTTCTGATAAAAAATAGGTTTTGGAGCTGAGCTTGGTAGCATATACTGTAATCTCAGCTACTGGGGAGGCTGAGGCTGGAGGGTTGAAAACTAGAGGCCAACCTGGGCAACTTACTGAAACTTTGTCTTAAAATATTTTTCAAAGGGACTAGGGAGGTATCTCAGTAGTAGAGTGCTTGCCAGGCATGTTCAGTGCCATGGATTTCATCCCTACTGCTAAAAAACAAAAGTTTTAGGTACAACAGTAGCTAATTTTTGGTGGATAGGGTGCAAAATGAACTCTTTTTGTGTGGACTGTTACCCTGTGGTTAACAGTGATACAATGAGGTCCCACCATGCTTGCTGTACAGGGAAACCCCAACAGAACACAGACATCTCTATTCAATATTGAAGGCCATTTGGTGTGTTCAGTGTAACGATGTCAAGAGCACAAACCTGAAGTCTGCCTTGAGTTCATATTCCAGCCCCCTATTTAATACAGGTTGAGCATTCCTTATCCAAACTGGTCTAAAATCTGAAGTTTTTTGAGAGGCAACGTGACACCACAAGTGGAAAATTCCCTACCATGAAACTTATTTTGTGTGCAAAATTATTTAAAATATTGTATAAAATTACCTTCAGGCTATGTATATAAGGTGCATATGATACATAAATGAACTTCATTTTTAGACTTTGGCTCCCTCTCCAAGTTATTTCATTTTATATATATGCATTTATTTAAACTTGGAAAGGATCTGTAATGCAAAACACTTCTGGTTTGAAGCATTTTTGGTAAGGGATACTCAATTTGTATTATAAGAGTTGCTTAACCTGCCTGGGACTCAGTTACTGCATCTGAAACATTGGGGTGTTAATATCTGCATCTGAAGGTGATTGTGAGCATAAGATTTGAAACTATGAGGTACCTAACATACCAATAAACACTCATCCCCTTTCCTTTTCTTCCAATTGCTGCTTGCTTGTGTCTTACCTTTGTTTTCATATTGCAATATCATGATTCAACATGCATGAAAGAAAAGCATACAGATAAAGTATATTAAATGTAACCACACTTGGTCACATGGGAAATTTAGTGAGAATATGTTCATTTATTTTAGACACAGTTAAGTGGAAGAGACAAAGACACCTCCCTGGATCCACCAATGACTACCCTGATTTTACCTAAGAATAAAGAGAGAATGCAGGCACTTCACCTTATATGTCTACATACATGCCAACAATTAATTCTAATCAATTTTCAAACGTATTATGTGATTTGGAAAGGTGTAATTTGCCATAGTCCACATTTTTTGCCTTCTCAGATTTGTTCTGCCCAGGTTAGCATCTCAGGCAGTTTGTACCCTCAGGCTCAAACCACCTGGCCACTTTGGGGTGCAGCCCATAAAGTACTGCAGAACCAGAGAAAGCCAACCTGGAGCTAAAAGCTTGCAATAGAGAATTTAGGTATTAGGGTATATTAATAGTACAAAGTGAGGGGCTTCATTGTAATATTCCTTTTCTTTTTTTTTTGCAGTAGTGGGGTTTAAACTTGGCCTACACCTTGAGCCACTCTATCAGCCCTTTTCTGTGAAGGGTTTTTTGAGATAGGGTCTCATGAACTATTTTCCTGGGCTGGCTTTGAACCTCGATCCTCCTGATCTCTGCCTCCTGAGCAACTAGGATTACAGGTGTGAGCCACTGCTGCCCAGCTAAAATTTTTCTTACAAATTTTTAAATGTGTTTTGTTATGTCCTTTTCATATATACATATAATATATACCAAGCTGGAGTTGGAGCTTCAGACCTGTTTCCTACTTTTCTGTCTGCTGCCTTTCTGTTTCTCTGTGCTTTTCTTTTCACCTCTCTTGTGATTCCTGATGCTCTTCTTCTCTCTCTCTCTCTCTGTCTTTTTTTTGTCAGTACTGGGGTTTGAGTTTAGGCCCTCACACTTGCTAGGCAGGCATTCTTACCACTTGAGTTCATCTTGCCAGCCCTTTTTGGGTATTTTCTTCCTCCTGTCAAATCCAAGGTTTCACTCGGATGGCTTGTGCCCACCCTCACTTTGGCCCCCATTGGTGGGCCTTCCCACAGGGTGCCGCCAAGTACCGGGGCTGCAGCACACATGAAGGCAAGGCTGGTGGTGCTATAGATATGGCCTTACAGCAGGGAGCCAGGCCTCAGGTATCCCCACCAAGATTTCAGATTCTGTGTTGGGTATTTTTGAAAGAGGGTTTTGAGAACTATTTGCCTAGGCCTGATCTCTGCCTGCTGAGTAGCTAGGATTACAGGCGTTAGCCACTGGTGCCCAGTTTCTCTTTCTGTCTTGAGAAATATAGTCTCTCCTTTGTTATCCTGATTCTTGTCATTCAGAGTCACACGTAGGAAGTGTCTAATCTGCCATTTTGCCCTGTCTCCTTTCCATCCCAAGTAAATTCTGTTTAATTTACATTTGACAAACATTTGTCAGACTGCCATTATTTTGTTGTTCCATGGCCACATGTCAGGTAAAACAGTGATAGTGAACACATAATATAGTGGTTCTCAGCCCTAGGAGACATCAGTAACCCATGGGATATCACCATCAGCTGTGATGTGTGTCTCACAGCCGTGTTACCACTGAAGTGTGTGAATATCTTATCCATTTTCCATTGCTATAACAAACTACCTGAAACTGGATAATTAATAAAGGAAATAAGTGTGTTTATCTCACATTTCTGGAGGCTAGAAGTCCAACATTATGTGGCTGCATATGATGAGTGCCTTGTGCTATATCATAACATGGCAGAAAAGTAGAAGGGCAGTGAGTGCATGGGGGAGGAGCAAAAACAAAGAGTAGCCTCACTTCATACAATCCATTTTTTCATTAACTAATCCAGTCCCACAAAAATTAACTCAGTCCTGAGAGAAAACCTCTTAACCATCCCTGAAGTTCCCACTTTGCCAATACCACCACAAGACAGTCAAATTTCAACATGAATTTCAGAGAGGACAAACCTTATTCAAACCATATCAGGGACTCTTTTGCTTTTCTGAAAGAATAAGTTCGAACGAATTCATATTTATCCCTCTAATAACATCTCTCATGTGCATTTGCATTTGCATATTCATTCCTGAGACTGAGGAAAAAGAAATGGGGAAACAGCCAGAGAGCTATCCTGCCAAATAGCCCTGGGTATGCCTATAGGTGTTTTTGCTCACAGGTAGTCTAGGTGGAACAAAGGTTGAGCATCACTGGATTAGCTTAGGTGTACTAGACACAGAGTGAACACTCCTAAGAAGTCCCTGCCATCTTTCCAGATCCGTTGCTTCATAACTCTTGAGTTGATGCTCTCATTTACCTGTCAGTGTTTCCTAGAGGATCGAGGGGACTGTAAAGACAAGAGCCTATAGGAGATGACAAGACACATAGATCACCATGGTATGGCAGAAACTGAAGAGCAAGTCAAATCAGAGAACATTATCACAAAATGATAAAGGATGAGCCTGTCCTCTTTCCTCAGTCAGCATTCATCTCACAAAGCCTTTGGGTAACGAAAACAGATCCCACAACCAAAACATGCTAGTTAGGCTGTAATGTGCAACCATGGCTTTGCTTAAGTACAACATGCTAGTTGAAACTGATGCCATACAAACCTTTATTGTTACTTCATTTTCTTGGAATTCCCAGTGGGCTAGTTCTCCAACAGGATGCAGGTGTTTAACTGGCATAGCATGTCAGATAACAGAATTGGAAACAGAGGGCAGCAGTCTTGATAAAACCAGTTTTTCTCTTCCTTTGTGTAACATTTCCAGACTGAAGCCCCTCCACATACCCACAGCTAATCGAAAGGACATCTCACTAGCTGTCTCCCCACTTTGGTTCATGTTGCCTATGGAATGTAACTTGACTGAGGAAGTAGAACAAATGCTTGATTTAACTCTGCCCTGTAACAGTATTGGCCACTTCAGTATACTGAGAGGAAATGCAAATACTTCCCACTAGCTCCTAATAAGTCTAACTTCAACCCTAACTATAACTTTACAAATTGCAATGAAAGTAAATTCAGCTTTTTTTATCTTCTTTGCACAGAGTAAGAAGCCAGACTTTACAGCATCATGGTCTCCAAAGAGAAGCACAAACTGTAGCCTAACACCAGCTCCAGGCATAAAGCCAAACTGGCCTCAGAACAGATATCCTGCCACAAGAAGAGGCTGCACTGCCCTGGCAATGTACCCATCCTTGCACATATACACATACCCGTAGGAGTGCCTTGGTCATGCCACACAGGTGCTTCCTCACAGGGTTTGAACTATTCACATTGTGTCAAGGGAAAATGTATAAATGGAAACTATGTTTGTTTGTGGTGTACTGTGTTGTGTACTCATCACACACTGATGCTTACTTCATGCTTACTCTGAGTGCATGTCTTCATAGGCTCACCTCACTTCATGGGTTCAATTATTTTTTTTCCTAAAATGAAATTTTTTAATGATAGAAAAGCTTTTACTACAAACTAAAGTGTGTGCTCATGGAACTACAACACAGATATACCTCATTTTAACCAATGTAGTCTCTCTAAAGTTAGGTGTGAATCAATTTTAAAAGATCAAACTGTTTTAAATATGTTTTGGGAGTATGCTATATAATTTTTTTAAAACAGTCTGTGTCAGAGCTTCCAAGTGGTGAATGATCAGACTCTTTTGTATATCAGGTTTGCTCAAAACAAGGTATTCCCATGTAGAGATAACAATGTATTACCCAAAATTGACTGTTGCATATATTATGTTCAACAAGGTGTGTGAATTTTTTAACTCAATGATTAAAATTCTTTCTCTTTAGCCAGCTGTTTCCTGTGATTGGTTACCTGCATAAACATCATGTGACCTGTTACATCAACCATTTCTTTCCATCGGTCCCTCATGAGCACCAAGCATAGTCTGCCAGCTGCAGCATGTACTGTCGTCCAGTCTCTACTCCCATTTCCTGCATGGGGAGCAGGAAATGTTCCCAATTTCTCCCCACTCTTATCTAGTAATACTAAATCCCTTTCCTATTAAACTTTACTACTACTTTTACTACAGCTCATGCAGGCCACCCCTATTTTTACTGTTCCTTTTTCCTATCATATTGGGTTGAAAGTTTTCTAACACCTTTTTCATTATCGTGCGTGTGTGTGTGTGTGCATGTGAGTGTGTATGTGTAAGTATGCATGTATGTGCATGTGTGCATATGTGCATGCATGCATGTCTGTGTATGAGTGTGTGTGTATGTGGTTCTGGCCTCTCACACAATAACATTTGCTGTACGACTTACTTCATCCCCAGCCTTGTTAGCACTTTTGAACTCTTTCAACTACCTGTATTATTAGTAATTAGAAACACATGGCAATACAAATTCTATTACAATCCCAGTATATGAAACATCAAGAACATTTCAGAACAGTTTTAGGTTTATAGAGAAATTGAGCAGTGAGTAGAGTTCTATCCTCTCCCCACCCTGAACAACTTCATGAGCCTTTTTAAAAGGGAATATCTGTTTGTGCAAATGTTTATGGATGGCCTACTCTTATGCCACACCTAACTCACATCCTGTGCAGTATAAGTCAACCTCATGCCACTGGACAAACAGCATCGAGCATCTTCCTCACTAAGAGTGAACTATCAGAATGGAGCCAAGGTGAAGCAGAAAACAGCACTTTAATCAGGTCTCTGTATAAGAGCAGTTTACAGTCAACACTTATTGACAAAGGTTAAGGATATAGGAGACAATAAATGACTTTATGCCTTGTTTTCTTTATAAATTAAATGTGCAGTCACTAATAGAAGTTATTTCTTAAGATTCAAACTGGATTTCAGGTGAACACTTTTTCTTTTTGGCAGTTTGGGATTTGAACTCAGGGCCTCACATACTACTTCAGCCATGCCTCCAGCCCTTTTTTGCTTTAGTTATTTTTTGAATAGGGTCCTATACTTTTTGCCCAGGGCTGGGCTTGGACAGTGACCTTCCTACATATTCCTCCCACATAGCTGGGCACTTGCTTGTTGAGATGGGGGTCTCACTAACTTTTTCCTGTGCTAGCCTTGAACTGAATAGCTGGGACTACAGAACTTGTGCTACCACACCTGGCACAGGTGACCACTTTTGTAAGAAGCCTTAATTTTGCTGCCTGTGGTGGTGCATGTCTATTATCTGCCAGCTACTTGTAAGGCAGAGATAGGAGGATCACATGTTTGAGGCCAGTCCGGGTAACTTAGTGATGCCCTGTTTCAAAAAGGGTTGGGGATATTGACAGTGGGTCAGTGCTTGCCTAGCATGTGTGAGGCCCTGGGTTCAATCCCCAGTACTGGGGGAAAAAAAAACCAAACAAACAAACTTACTTTTTGGACTATGTGGCCTACTGAGAGTTCTATAACAATCTGGTGTCAGCACACCCTTTTTTGCTGGTTTTGGAGAGATGACAACACTTGAAAATAGGATGAGCAAACGTGAACAGTAAGTCGATGACAATAATCATTCCTCTTAAGAAATTTTTGGTGGAACATAAACTACAGGAATTCTGTATAGACCTAGAAGCTATTTAAGAACAAAAATTTTAGTTGCTTTTTTTTCCTATTTGTTATTAAAAGTGAAAGAATTTGGCACACACCTGTAATCCCAGCTGGAGGCTGAAGAGGAAGATTGTGAGTTTGAGGCCAGCCTGGGCTACATAGTGAAATCCTGTCTCAAAAAACAAAAGAGTGCAAGGATTTTGAAGAACTACTGTGTATCTGGCCACTCTGAAACTTGCATGATCATTGGCTATAGTTATGTTGTCACCAAATTCAATCACAGCCATATTTGTCCATTTTTTGTTGCTGTAACTATATGCCATAGACCAAATAATTTATGAAGAAAAGAAATGTATTTCTTCTGGCTTTGGAGGCTGGGAAGTCCAAAAGTGAGCAAGCACATCTGGTGAGGGCCTCCTTGCTGATAGTGACTGTGGAGTCCCAGGGCCTGGCAGTGCATCACATGGTCAAACAGACCACCATGCCAGAGAGAGCTCACTGTTTGAACAAAGATACTCACTTGAAAACCTACTCATTAACCGATTAATCTGTGTCCCAATCAGCTCCAAAAGGTCCCACCCCCAAATACCATTGACACTGCTCGGCTATGGCCAAGTTTCCAACACATGAGATTTGGTGGACACATTCAAACCATAGCAATAACTATTAAGGAAAAAATGCTCGCTTTGCAGCAGTAGCACTGCTCAGTTCAGATCTTCCAAGCTGTTCTCAGACTAACTCTGTTTTCATTATCTAGACGAGCGGAGTTGTTTCCAGGTCACAGAGATTTGGCACCTTCTGTGCAAGATGCTTTGGAAGCAACAAAGCTCACCCTGTCCTTTAAACAAGAAGACAAACTTTAGGGCTTGGCTAGCTTTAGTTGCATTAAACTCTCCAGTGACTTTTTCTTTTTTTCACCAGTGACATTTCTGGCAATTTCCTAGTGGAATAGTCCTGGGGAGGCCAAGCTTATCTCTGTTAATTCTTGTCCAGTATCTGTACCCTTTTTCTTCACTCAGAAGCTGCATGACCAGCTGAAAAGAAGGCCCTGTTAAGTGGGTACCATTTTGGCTCTGTGCAACTAAACACGTGACCTATGAAAAACAAGCTTCCTAGTGGAATCACGTTCAGAAAGGCACTGTTTTCATGCATAAGTTCACTGACAAAGCTCTTATGCTAGCTGGGCATGGTGGCTAAAGCCCATATATAATCCTAGCTACTCAGGATGCAGATAAGAGGATCTAGGTTTGAGGCCAGCCTGGGCAAAACAGTCTCAAAACCCCATCTCAGCCAATAAAAAACTGGTGTGGTGCCACATACCTGTCATCCCAGCTATGAAGGAAGTATAAAATTGTGATCCAGGCTGGCCCAGGCATATAAGTGAGACCCTATTAGAAAAATAACTAAAGCAAAAAGGGCTGGCAGCGTGGCTCAAACGGTAGTGCCTAGCAAGTGCAAGGTCCTGAATTCAAATCTCACTGCCAAAACAAAATAAAACATAAAACCACAAAATGCTCTACTGACAAAGTACACACCATTGGTCCAGAGCACTGATTGTTTAGTAAGAAGGGGAGATCACTTAAGAATACAGAAATAAATACAGGACAGCCAGGTGCAGTAGCGCATGACTGTAACCCTGACTATTTGGGAGGCTGAGACCAGGAGGATCAAAACCTAGGCAAATAGTTCTTGAGACCCTATTTCAAAAAACCCGTCCTAAAACAAGGCTGGCGGAATGACTCATGTGATGGAGCACCTGCCTAGCAAGTGTGAGGCCCTGAGTTCAAGCCCCAGTACTACCAAAATAAATAATTTTTTAACAAAATAAAAATTTAAAATTTAAAATGAAATAGTGAATACAAGTACCTTACAACTATGTACAAGATATATGTTAAACAAATGATTGTCAGGTCTAGACTTGGAGTCCATCGCCAAGATATCTTATTATGTATAATTAAGTATTCTAAAATCCAAGAAGTACAAAACCCAAAACACTGTGGTCCCAAGTGTTTCAGATAAGAGCTATTGATCCTGTAACGCTACTTGAATTTCCAACTCCCTGCTGACACTTGCGCCCTAAGATATGTGCTATTCCCACTAACTCCCCAGTCAGAAACAATGTGTGGAGCAGCACTAACCTCTCAACTTGGAATTAGAAGCCCTGGGTTCAAGTCCATCCAGATCAGGGTGGCGAGAGAAGGGGTGGTTGCTGACTGGCCCTTCAGTTCCTGACCTTTGAAGAGAAATGGCTGTGCAGATGATGCTGTCAGGTGCCTCTATTTTTATAAACTGTGTTTGTGTGTGTGTGTGTGTGTGTGTGTGTGTGTGTGTGTGTGTGTGTGTGTGTGGTACCAGTGTTTAAACTCAAGACCTACAGCATGAGCCCCTTCACCAGCCCTTTTTTGTGATGGGCTTTTTTGAGACAGGGTCTCAAGAACTATTTGCCTGGGCTGGCTTCGAACCACAATCCTCCTGATCTCTGCCTCCTGAGTAGCTAGGATTACAGGTATGAGCCACATGCACCTAGCTATAAATTGCATTTTTTAACACTCTACTCTTAGCTCTGTAAGAATCCGTTTAAGTCAGGTCTTTTCTGTTAGAGAATTTAATCAGTAATAACCACCTTACTAACTTGCTTTCCAGATGCTCTCTTCATGGACTCAGCTTAATATAAAAAAAAGTTTCTATTAAGAACAAAGGGTTGTGCAGGTGCTGGTGGCGCATGCCTGTAATCCTGGCTGCTCAGGAGGCAAAAATCAAGAGGATTGGGGTTCAAAGCCAGCCCAGGCAAATAGTTCATGAGACCCTATCTATCTTGAAAAAGCCATCACAAAACAGGGCTGGTGGAGTGGCTCAGGATGTAGGCCTTGAGTTCAAGCCCAGGTACCACAAAACAAACAAACAAAAGAACAAAGGGTTGTTACCCTCAACTGGGATGGGGCAAGAATTCCGCTAGATGCCCTGATTCCGGAGCTGATAACAAAAACTAATTATTGCTTTCCTGAAATTTTAAGCTTCTTTGTTCCCAAACAACCTGGCCCCTTTTGAATTAGCCAACTGCATAGGCTGTGAGCCCAAAACTTGCCCAATCCAGGAGCAGGAGAGGGACAGCATGACATCAGACAAAACCCCATGGACTTCCTGCCCAGTGTGCCTGTTTCCCAGACTTTCTGTTGTGCACCCTTCTGCAGAAGTAAATTTTGCCTTGCCTATTGACTTCTGATTAGTGTCCTCTCTCTCATGACACCCCAATATGTTAAATATATTTCTAACAGCTCTACTCAAGAGCTAAGACACAATAAAGTGTCCTAACGAATGTCCCTCTTCAGCCCAGGCCAGCTAGGGGCTTCTCTCACTCAATCTCTAGTTCTTGGAGCAGCCAGATCTCTTTGGTCACTCTCATTATAGTCCCTCTCTTCATGTCCCCAACTAATTTTGGTGCAAGCCATCTTGCATCACCACCCGCTGACTATTCCTAGATCATAGGATTCAGTAAGCAGAAGTGACTTCAGTAAACCTCTTCACAGCTTCCCCTT
Source organism: Castor canadensis (assembly GCF_047511655.1). NCBI lineage: Eukaryota > Metazoa > Chordata > Mammalia > Rodentia > Castoridae > Castor > Castor canadensis. The sequence continues at coordinate 183,215,685 of NC_133386.1, read as the reverse complement.
CTCCCTCTTGAATTCACTTCCTGCTCCATTCAGCCCAGACTCCAGGGTTCTTGACGTCAACCGCTCTCTTGCCAACACTACAGTCCTCACCCTCTGTCCCTCTGCCACATCCATCTGGTGTTTCCCCAGCTTTGGATCAGCCAGCATCCCAACCATCTGTCTTCTCTATTCTTATACGTATTCTTATACGTAGGCTGCCAAGATGGTTACAGGAAAACATGCCATGGAGTGGGCCAGGCCACCATACGTACATCTCCTGCAGCCTCAGGAATGTGTCCTCTGCTTCTGAAACTGAGGCTCCATCACCTTCCCCTTCCATGACTACCTTCCCCTCACCTCAAGCCCCCTGCTCCCTGTCTGCTGCCACCTTCCTCCCAGCAAGCAACTAGGTGAGACAAGGGTAGGAGAAAAATGCAGGCAAATTCTAAACTCTCTTTGGTAGGTTCCTTTATGACTGGTATTGGTGAAATGATTCTGAAACTATTCTTAGTACTTTGTCTAACTTAACAAATGAAGAAATTACTTGATGTTAAGAGCCAAGGAAACAAGAAAAAATGAACTTGTGAGAATGTATTGGAATTAGACATCAGTGTGACTTCATGATTTCTAAATTGTGTACATTATTGCTCAGTACCCATGGGGGCTTAGTTCTGGGACCCCCTGGGGATACCAAAACCCAAATACACTCAAGTCCTTCATATAAAATGGTTCATGCTGGCCTGGAGGTATGGCATAAGTGGTAGAGCAACTGCCCAGCAAGCACAAAGTTCTGAGTTCAAACCCAGTACTACAAAATAAATAATAAAAATAAAATGGTACCTGCTGTGGGTGTAGCTCAATGGTAGAGCAATATGTTTAGCATGTGGTTGGCTCTGATTTCAATCCCCAGCATCAACCAACAAACAAAAATAATATATAGTGTAGTATCACATAACCTGTGTGCATCCTCCATATCCTTTAAATCTTTCCACATTACGTAGAACATCTAAGGCAATGTGAATGCCAGGTAAATAGGTGTTAAGAGCCAGGCGCCAGTGGCTCACACAGTAACCCTAGCTACTTGGGAGGCTGATGTCAGAAGGATCTCAGTTCGAGGGCAGCCCAGGCAAATAGTCCAAAAACCCCCATCCCCAAAATAACCAGAGCAAAATGGACTGGAGGTGTGGCTCAAGTGGTAGAGCACCTGCTTTGCAAGCGTGAAGCATTGAGTTCAAACCCTCGTCCCATCAAAAAAATAATTATACTGTATTGTTTAGGGAATAGTGACAATAAAAACATCTGTTTAGTCACATTCAATACAGATTCAATCCCCCCCTCAAAAAAAAAATGTTTTGGAAGATTAGCAAAGCAGGGAGAAATAGAAAGGAAGAGAGGAGGGCCCCTGACATGCAGGGGTGAGAACATACAAGCTCTTCCCAAAAATTTTTGATGCAAGGTTAGTTGAATATACAGATGTGGAATACACAGATATGGAACGTCAACTCCATACATACATGTACACATGTATTGCATGTATGTACTTTTATGTCTGCTAAAAGGGCCTAAAATAAAATACACCCATTAGTAACAAGCACATTTTGCACTGAGAGCTTGGCCTCTAATATCTTTTCTCACCAAAAGGAATCATGGTTCATTAGAAAAATAATTAGCTTTAGGAGCCTGGAATATTTCGTTATGCCAAAAAGTACAAAAGAACTTTAAAAATAGGAGGCATGAACCAGGTGCCTGCAGCTCATGCCTGTAATCCCAGCTACTCAGGAGACAGCGATCAGGAAGATCACAGTTCGAAGCCAGCCAGAGCAAATAGTTTGAGAGGCTCTATCGCAAAAAAAAAAAAAAAAAAAAACATTACAAAAAAGGGCTGGTGGAGTTCAAGCCCCAGCACTGCAAAAAAAAAGAAGTCAGAGTAGTAGTTACTTTTTTTGGGGAGAAGGGATTGACCATTGGCTGGTTGGAGCAAGAGGGAGCTTTCAACCAGAAAGGAAGGAGGGGACAGGAAGGGAGGGAGAAGGGAGAAAGAAAGGGAACCCAGAGCAGGGGAATGCTAGGAGCTTATAAAAACCAACAAGCCCTAGTCAACAGCCAACAAGGAAATAGGGACCTCAGTTGTATAACCACGGGGAACTGAATTTGAATCCTGCTACAATCTGAATAAGCCTGGAAGCAGATTCTCCCTTGGGGCCTCCAGATGACAATGATAGCCCACTTGGCCAACACCTTCATTTCAGCCTCATTGGATGCAGAGCTGAGAAGTCGGCCAAGTTTACTGGACATCTGACCTGCAGAACTATGAGATAATAAATCTATATTGTTATAAGCTTCTAAGTTTGTAATTGGAGCAGCAATGAAAGACTAGTTCAGCATCTGACTCAAGAAGCTGGAAAAGAACAAAGCCAAGAGAAGCAGATGGAAGGAATTAATAAAATTAGAAAGCAAAAAAAAAAAACACAAGATTCATTTATAAGGGGACATTCTAAGAAGGGGCAGTGATGGCTGCCACCTGTCAGCAACTTCGACTGTAATAAATCCTCCTTATCTGGCCGGGTCCAAAGTATTTCCTCAGTTTCATGAGCCTCTGCCAGGCCAGGGGCCAACAATAAGCAAGGCAGTTAAGGACAAAGTGAGTTAAAATTTTGTGTTTGACACACAGCAATTGTACAAACTTAAGAGATACAATGCAATGTTTTAATACATGTATGTAATAAATATCCTCAACCAAGGAAACCCTTTATATATAACTTGGATCTAAAAATAGTCACCTCCTAATCTGTAAAGTATAATAAGCCAAACCAATAGGAGTGTGATGGAGGCTTTTTTCTGTGTTTGCAGTGAGAGAAGCTGGGAGAGGCCTCACTCTGCTGTGACGCAGACTTCGATCTCTCCAGGCCAGGAGGGCTGACTCAGATGCCATCGCACTGATCTGCTGAACTCTTCTTTCTGGCTTTTCTCTCTTGAGCACTGAAGCTTTTGCTTTTATCTGACAGCATCAACTGCTTTCATTGCTCGCAATGAAATCATCCAAAAGTATATTGATCATTTGGGGAGGAAAAAGGTAAGAGTGTTCATTAACCTAACTAGTAAAAAACACGAAGAAAATATAAATTCACAAAGTAAGCAATGATTCATGGGAAATAACTACAGAGCAGTATATATAAAATGATTAAGTCAGGAGCAGTGGTACAAACATATAGTTTCAGACACTCAGGAGACTGAAGTAAGGAGAATAACTGAGCCCAGGAGTTCAAGGTCAGCCTGGGCAACATAGTGAAACACTTACAGAGAGAGGAAGAAAGACATAGAAGCAAATTGCCTTAAAAGAAACACACTTACAATCCCAGCTACTCAAGAGGCAGAGGTAGGAGAATCTCAGACTAAGGCTAGACTGGGCAAAAACTCAAGACCCTATATAAAATTAAACTAAAATCAAAAAGAGCTAGGGTTATGGTTACAGATCTTAGTCTTCACAGTTCTCTAGAGAAGGCTTGTTATTATCTCCATTGTATTATGACAAAACTGAGGGCAGTCAGGCACCAGTGGTTTGTAATCCTAGCTACTTGGGAGGCTGAGATTGGGAGGACCTCAGTTTGAGGCCAGCCTGGCCAAATAGTTTGAGAGACCCCATCTCCAAAAATAACCAGAGGCTGGGCTGGCAGAATAGTGCAAGTGGTAGAGTGCCTGCCTAGCAAGTGTGAAGTCCTGAGTTCAAACCCTAGTCTGAAAGAGAGAGAGACAGAGAGTAATGAGGGCAGCAAGGCTAAATACCTTGCACAAAATCATAATTAATAAGTGGTACAATCCAGGCGAACTCTAGTGAAATTCTTTACTAGTTTATTCAAGTACATTTATGCATTTCCTTTTTATATTTAAGTTTTGTTCCACCTACAATTTACTCTAACTACAGTGATCCCCTGTCCATCCAAAAACTCGGTTTTTTTTCTCTTTTGTTTGGCAGTACTTGGAGTTGAGCTAGTATGGTAGGCAGGCGTGCTATCATATGAATTGTACTTCCATCTCCCCGAACTCTTAATGAAGACCTTTTCCTCACTGATTTGAAATGGCCCTTCCTCATCTACCACAATTTCCCCCTCAGTGTTCTGTTTTATTGTTTGCAGCAGAATGCCTGAGAAAGAACATAATTTGCCACCATTTGGCTTTGCAAGAGGCGCTGATACTTAAGTACAAATGAGAAACATTACTTTTTCATTTTAAATAAACATTTAAACACAAGTCTGAGTAGCAGAGGCCCATGCGCCTGCAATGTCATCATTCCCTTTCCTTCAGTGTTCCACACAGGGACTTACGGGTGCGAATGGTGAAAGGTGATGTCAATGAGCCTTCCCCAGTCCTGTACAAAATATGCCAAATATCCACGTTTTCCTGCTGCTTGTGTGTGAGACTCTTAAGTGTTTTGTCCTTGTTAAGAGTAGATATGCTTAGGACTGGGATGTGGAAGACTGCTGACCTAGCATGTGTGAGGCACTGAAGGGAAAAAAAGTAGGTACACTTATATCAGGATGTCTCAGCTTAGCACTACTAACGTATTGGGTCACATAACTCTTCATTATGATTAGAGGGACTTTACAGGTGTGATTTAATTAAGACTCCAGAAGACCCTGGATTATCTGAATGGGCCCAATGCAATCAGCAGGAGGCAGGTGGGTGAGAGTCACGAAAAGGAGATGTGGCCACAAGAAGAGGTTGGGCTGATAAGTGCTCTTTGAAGGTAGAGGAAGGGGCCATGAGCCAAGGTGTGCAGGTGGCTTCTGGTTTCTCTGGCAACTTTCACAAAACCAGGCTTAAGCTACTCCAGTAGTTTGGAAGATCCTAAATCTGTTAAAAACAAGGACTCATGCTGAAAGACAGTGATTTCTACATTTCCTCCAGTTCTCAGTGTTGGATTCAAAGCCAAGTTCTGACCCTGCTTCCAGGCAACATGATCTTTGTCATTCCCCAGACTTCTGTTTAGGAAAGTAATGGTGAAATGCTGGTGGAACCCTGACCTATCAAAGAACACCTGCTCCTTCTTGAAAAGAAAAAAGGGGGTAGTATAGTTTGGAATACACCTTCCAATTATAAGAGATTTGATAATGGTCAGGTGCCGCTTGCTCATGTCTGTAATCCTAGCTATTCAGGAGGCAGAGATCAGGTTCGAAGCCAGCCTGGACAACTAGTTCAAGAGACCCTATCTCAAAAAATACCCAATGCAAAACAGGGCCAGTGAAGTGGCTCAAGGTGTAGGCCCTGAGTTCAAGCCCCAGTACTGGAAAAAAAAAAAAAGAGAGAGAGAGATTCAAAAACAAAGTTCTAAAGCATGTGAAGATAGTGTGAAAGATATGAACCTGCCACGACACTTTGCTTATGTTCTCTGTAAGGTTTTGGCCCTCAGAGGTGCATGACAGCCATTTTGGATATTTCTTAGGAAGCTTGAGAAAGACAGGAGGAAGGTGGAAGTCCAGCAAAGACAGTTTGTCTGACACATTAACTGGATGAGAACTTCTGATCATTTTTAGACAAAATTAAGTTAGTGGCAAAGAATTCAAGGACCCAGCTGGCATGACTTCCTTTACTGTAGTAAACACAGAGCATCATTTTTATGAATTTGAAGTTGTGCAATGCATAACTTGGAAAGCTGTACATAGCAGTTCTGTACCTTTGGCAATTCTCTTATCTAAAATACTGACTTCGGTTTCCTCCCCTCTGCAGATTGTTCCTTAAACTTCCTGGGCAGCTTCTGTCCTGCACCATTGGAGAATATGCCTGATTGTCCAACCATCCACCCTTGCAGAAGGCTTTGTGCCACTCATTGCACACAGACAACAGTGGGACAGAAGTGATGGATATTTTTTGACCCCACCAATGCATACATCCAGGAATAAAGAGTCTTCTTACTAAATGGCCTCTCTGGTTCTGATTATTTTTTTAAAATTCTGGATTTAGTTAAAAGCACCTTATAAGTTTCTTAGAATTCTAAAGTTACCATTTCATTTTTTCTTTTGATATTACATATTTGTGTGTTCCAGGTTGGGCAGGCATATTATTTCATCCATTCCTCTCTGGTTATGAAGTAGACATTACTATATGCATTTGTCTAAGATTCAGAGGTAATGTGATCTGCCTAAGGTCACACAGTAATTGACAGAGGCAGAATTTGGACCAGGTCCTTTGGACTTCAAAGTCCATTCACCCTCTGATCTCCAAACTGCCTCCCAATGTCACCTAGTTCTGTGCTGAGTACAGGGCAATATTAATTAAAACTAACATTTGTATTTTTAATATACAGTCTTCAAAAAAAGAATTTCTTATGCACTATTTCACTTAATGCTCATAATTAATAACCCTGAGAGGGTAGTATTAGTGTTATCCTTAGATTTAGATACAAAACACTGAAACATCAAAGAAGATAAATGAGACCAGTGCTGGTGGCTGATGCCTGTAATCCTACCTACTCAGGAGGCAGAGATCAGGAGGATCAGAGTTTGAAACCAGCCCAGAAAAATAGTTTGCGAGACCCTATTTTGAAAATATCCAACACAGAAAAGGGTTGATGGAGTGCTTCAAGTGTTAAGAGTGCCTGCCTAGAAAGCATGAGACCCAGAGTTCGAACCTCAGTGCCGATCCCCCCAAAACAAGGAAGATAAAGGACAAATAGATATCAAAGAAAAGCGAGAATCCAAATGCAAGTCTTTTCTCAGTACTTCCTTTTCTGTTCAGTGAGATTCTGCCTCACTGAACCTTTATTTGATATGCAGCGTATGAGCAGGGCTGAAAGGCTGGGAAAACACTTTTTTCAATTCTAACAGCCTGTAGTCTGGTCCACACTGAAATACTATTTGTGCAGGGACTTTTTACTGAGTACCTGGTCCCTGCCAGGCACTGGAGATACAACTGCGAACAAAGGCTTTCTCAGTTCCTGAACTCATGGAGCTTACATTCCTGTGCAGGAAACATTTTCAGACAGGGATGGGTGCTACAAGTCACTGAGTAGCGAATAAGGAGGAGATGAATTTAGGTAGAGTGATCCGAGATGGCGTTTCTGAGAGGATAACACTAACTGAATGGGTGAATGCAAGAAGAGCAACCCACAGACGATTTATCTAGGGTTTGCTGGCCATCGGACCATTGTGACTCCGATGCGGAATACCCGCCAAATCTTGCGTTGGTGATGCCCAAAGAGTGAGGAGAGAAGCATAAGGAAGACTCCTTTTCCATTCTTTTTATTCCTCTGACTGCCTTTCCCGTCAGGGTCAATCCTCCCCCCGCCCCCACTACCACTCCCAACTTTCTCTGTCCGGACACTTCCGGGCTGCGCATGCGCAAGAGAAAGTCATTCGCAGAGGACGGCCGGGATCCTCCCGCAAGACGCATGCTCTCCTGGTCCGCAAGCTCCGCCCCGCCCCCGCGCTTGCTCGCGAGCGCCTGCCGTTTCTCTGGGCGGGGCAGTGGGCGAGGAATGGGTGGGGCGACGCGCGCCGGTGCGTGCGTGCGCGCGCGCCGCGGGCGGGCCAGTGGAGCCGGCGGCCCTGGCACGTGATCTGGGACCGGCAGTGTCGCTCGGTAGCTCGGTCTGTCTGTCCGTCCGCGGGTGCCATCATGGCGGACGCGGCCAGTCAGGTGCTCCTGGGCTCCGGTCTCACCATCCTGTCCCAGCCGTTCGTGTACGTGAAAGTGCTCATCCAGGTATGAGTCGTCGCCATTCCCTTCCTCTCCAGCGCCCTGTTGGGTCGCCACTACCCACGGCGCCCTGAGGATCGGCTCCAGCCTCCGCAGGCCTTCATCCTCCCCAGATGCTGCCCCTCTTCTGCTGCCCTGGCCCTCCCCGCAGGAACAACTTCCGCGGTCCCGCGACCCCCCATCTTGGGCCTCCCCTTCCGGCGGTGGGACCGGCTCTTTCTCCCGTAGCCAACTGCCACCCTACCCTACCCGAGCCTCCTCTGAACTTTGTTTCCCTAACCTGAGGTTGGTCCTGGCCGGCCGCCACCCAGAGCTTCCCAGCCCTTCCCTTTCGCCCCTTTCAAATTAGCATTCACCTCGTCTCGCTCCCTCTCCCCCCCAAAAAAAATTCCAAACGCCAGACGGTAAATAATTAATTGAAGACAAATTTGAAATTAGAGAACAGCCAACATTTTACTCTTTTTATTCGCCTTTCTTTCTTCTTTTTTTGCTACTGACAATTCTGTTCAGAGATTCTAGCACCGGATACCCTGATAAACACAAGGAGCTCATTCAGAAGTAATAATGAACTCAAATTTCTGAAGGGTCCATTGAGTGCTCTCCAGCAGCAGTCCATGTGGTTCATGACAAGGACAACCACGTTTGTCCGAACTGGAAATCAGTTTAACGCAGAGTTTGGACGAGTTTAAACATGAGCATGAAACTCCCGAATGTCTAGTCTTGCTTCCCCCTAGTTAGTTTCTAATCTGTAAAATAAGTCTTAAATGGTATTTTATATTCACGGGCAAGCAGGCCACGTTTTAGCTGATGACAGACAGATTTTCAATTGCTTTTCAAGTTTCCCTGTTATGATCAAGTCACTTTTTTTTGACATTAATCGAGGGTTGACATAATTAACTTATGTGTGCTAAGGAAGAACCCCTGACCTCACTGTTTACCTTTTTGTAAAAAATACGCAAGACATTGGGAAAGACTGCATTTCTTATTGAGTTGTAACTAATCCAAGTTATTTGTTGCTGAGTTGATCCTAGAACAAAGACTTTGAAGTGTACTGTGATGTCTAAAACAGAATTGGCACATGTGGAACTAGATTACATCTGAGATGACTGCATTTTGCAGAACATCTAGTATGAATTCATTGGTTCTACAGAAAGTAGTGTTTTTTAGTGATATTCAGAGCTCTTACCTCAAAAACTTGAATATCTTTAGTTCTGATTTCGCAACATCTGTGTGTTGCCAAGTATCTCGGGTTTCGGTGAAATTCCCAAATGCTCAGTTTTTTAAATAGTTGCATGGTGGTGCTTTTAGGGAACTCACACAGGAGTTATTAGAACAGATTGAGGAATTGCAACAATGGAGAGTCATTCTTCCAACTATGCCTTGAGCACTAGGAATCATGAATATATTATAAAAATAAAGTGGTAAGCAGTCTGTTCATATAACTTGAATCTAGCTTGTAATTATTTCCTAAGTGAGTTATCCAGCTATAGCTGCATTTGCGGGGTTTTTTGTGGTTTTGTTTGGTGGGACTGAGCTTTGAACTCTGGGCTTCTCACTCTCAAAGCAGGTGCTGTACTGCTTGAGCCACACCTTCTGCAGTTGCCTTTTAAATGTATTGTCTAGCTTAGTATTATACTGGCTTAGTGAATATCTTCTCATTTTGTTCAAATGTAAAAAGTGCCCTAGATTTTCTTTCTTCCTCAGGAAACTAGCTTTCCCAACACAAAAGTTCTCTTATTCTATTTCCAGTTTGATTTTAGTCTATATTAGCTACATGGTTTACTTCACGAACTTTGAACCAAAAGGCAACGTGAAGTTTCTTGAACTCAGTCTTAATCAACTTGACAGAAAAAAAAACTGATAAGGGCTTGGAAGTGCCTCAAGTAGTGGAGCAAGCATGGGGCTCTGAGTTAAACCAGTACCACCAAAAAAAAAAAAAAATTGATAAGGATGGTATTGGAAAACAGAATTTTCACTTGTGTTAAAAATTATAAGCCTGGCGGGTGGAGTGACTCGTGGTAGAGTGCCTGCCTAGCAAGAGCCCCTGAGTTCAAACTCCAGTGTGGCCAGCATGGGGTGGTTCATACCTGTAATCCCAGCTCTTGGGAGGCTGAGGCAGGAGGATCATGAGTTTGAGGCCAGATGGACTATATAGTAAGACTTTGTTGCAAAAATTTAAAGCAAGAAGGCAACAGGGGAGGGGGGATGACTGCACCCCAAGCGAGTGCTGGACACCTGTCCCTGAGGGCCACGCCCTCCCCCATCCATTAAAAAAACAAAAATTAAAGCCAGATTTTTTTATTTATTCAAGATCTTGCAGCCAAGGCATTATTGGAAATATTCTTAGTTTTGCTGTGTTCCTTTGTTTTTAAAGGTGGGATTTGAGCCTCTTCCTCCAACAATAGGACGAAATATTTTTGGGCGGCAAGTATGTCAGCTTCCTGGTCTCTTTTGTTATGGTAGGTGTCTTTGATTTGTTTGGGCTTGGATGACATTGAGGACTATGATAGGTCGGAGTTACTGAAAAAATATATAGAAGTCATGTTGCCTTAAAATTTCTTTGTAACCATATCTTTGGACTAGAACCTAAATCTCTGACTTGTGTTCTTAGCTCAGCACATTGCAAGCATTGATGGGAGGCGAGGGTTGTTCACAGGCTTAACTCCAAGACTGTGCTCAGGAGTCCTTGGAACTGTGGTCCATGGTAAAGTTTTACAGGTAAGAGGAAAATCAATTCATCCTCCCATAAATTTTGGTTGCCTTTTGTGCACAGTTTATTCTACTTTGAGAGCAATTATATTTATGACTCTAGTCTTTTTTCCCAGGAAATGAGGAATTTGTCCAAAATGAAGTAATTGATTTTGGCCTATATGAACTTCGTCCGAAACAGTCATTTTGAGCAGAAATTACTCACTTGTGATCACCTGAACAGCTCAATTTATTTCTTTGGAGGAGGAAAGAAGCTGATTAAAACATACACTTTTTTCCTGAAATTATTCTTTTTTTTTTGATTTCTAGTATTAGTGAAACGCTTTTTAAAACCTGCCAGGCACCAGTGCTCACACCTGTAATCCTAGCAAGGCAAAGACTGTGAGAAGTATGGTTTGAGGCCAGCTTGGACAAATAGTTTATGAGATCCCATCTCCAAAATAATCAGAGCAGGGGCTGGGGGCATGGCTCAAGTGGTAGAGGGCCTACTTAGCAAGCACCAGGCCCTGAGTTCAAACCCCATTATTTCCAAAATAACCAAAACAAAAATGGACTGGAGGCATGGCTGAAGTGGTGGAGTGCCTGCTTTGCAAGTGTTGAAGCCCTGGGTTTAAACTCCCAGTTCCACCAAAAAAAAAAAAAAAAAAAAAAACCATTTAAAAAAGAGCTATGGCTAGCAAGTGCAAGGCTCTGAGTTCAAATCCCAGTACTACAAAAATAAATAACCTAAAAAAAAAAGAGCTTAGTGGGGGTAGGATAGGGGAACGGGCGCAAACAGTGTATACACATGTGAGTAAATGTAAAGTGATAAAAAAAATAAGCATCAAAATATAAAAAGAGGTTGCTTAGCAGTTGTGGATGTAGCTCAATGGTAATGGTTGCCTAGCATGTGCAAAGCCCCCAATACCAAAAAATAAGAACTTACATGAAAAGGAAAAAGGGTCTATTTGAGTTGTCTAGGTAATGGCAATGACTTTTCTTGACTTGGGTCATGACTTTATGGATATCTGCCTTTTGTATTTATTGTGTTGTCCATTTCTGTTTTGTGCAGTATTATGTTTATGTATTATATAAATTTTTAAAGTTTAGAAAAATACCTAATCAGGGCTGGATACATGACTCAGTCAGGAGAGCACCTGCCTTGAAAGTGTGAAGCCCTGAGTTCAAACCCCAGTCCCACCAAAAAGAAAGAAAGAAAGTGATCAAATTGAACATCAATGCAGAATAGTGGTTACTTTTGAAAGGAAAGTGTTGAGGGGTAGAACTTAAGTTCTGTTGGTAGGGCTTTAAATAGGCCAGGGATATTGGAAAAATGTTAAGGGTTCATGGAGGCCTTCCAGGCCATCTGCATATGTGTATCTAGGGGACCTGGGCATAGCTCAGCACCCTCACACTATGTTCCTCTGCTGCCAGGACCTGGGACATTGTGTCAGGGCAGCCTTTCCGCACAGTGCAGTGCCCAGCCCTTGAAGGGCATTGTGCCTTGGTGGTAGGTACATAGGTGAATTAACTTTTTCTCTGCATGTTTGAGGTGTTTGATTTGTTGTTGCAAATGTCAGGTCAAAAGTGATGGAAAGGAATAGGGCTTCGGGTTACTTCCCTTAAGGCCTCTCTCACAATGGCTGCCCTGCCAGACCCCAGGTCCCAGCACCAGCTGGTGGAAGTTTTGGTGGCATGGAGGATGGCAGTGGCAAGGAAGGAGATCTGGGGCACATTTTAGGGGTTGACGAGGTCCTCTTGTGGCTTCTACCAGGTGCTGTTCCTATTCAGCTGCTGTCTTTCAACTCAGTGCTATTCTTAAGATGGAGGCTGAGCTGGATACTGGGCAGCCTGGCCTGCATGAGATGCAGGAGCCTGCTGACCTGAGCTTGGACACTGGCTTGGAACAACTGTTTAGTATCCTACTCAAATACCCCAGACCCAAGAGTTCAGTGACTGCTGTTTATCAGCTTCGTGGGCACTCCTAGCCATGTTTCAAGTCTTCACGAACTTGAGTGACCCAAATGAAGTGAACAACTGTTAGGTTCTGAATTTGCCTCCATGCTCCACCAGAGCTCCCAACATCTTGGAGGCCTTCCCAGACAGGCTCGGCCACACCAGGACCATGGTTAACATCTCATCCCTCTCTGCTCTGCAGCCCTTCAAGGACTGGGCATTGCACTGTGCAGGGAAGACTGCCCCAGACACTATGCCTCAGGTCCTGGCAAGAGAGGAAACAGTGTGAGTGTGCTGAGCTATGCCCCAGGTCACCAGGACTCACACATGCAGCATTTGGCCTGGGAGGCCTCTGTGGACCCAGACTTTGCAAAAATGATTGAAGGAACTAAAGACAAAGACTGGGATGTCAGCCCAGAAACTGCTTCGCTATCTGCAAAAGGACGTTTCAATCTGGAGCCGATGGGGACTTATAAGTAAGCCCATGTCCTTGGCTTCTTCGTTCTTTCTGCCCCCAGATCTTGCCATAGTGGCCCTTACAATCCTGCCTAATAATAAGGCACTCATGCTTACTGTCCTGTTCTAGACCCAGACAGCTGGGAGGCCTTGGGGTGGCTGGAGTCAACCAGTTGTCTGGAGTCTGTGTGCAGGCTGGGTGACAAGAAGGCAAGCGAAAGAGGTTATGGGTTTTGCTGTTCCATGTCCCCAGGAATAGAACTTGGGATGGGAAGAGCAGGAAAAGAAGATGAAATGATAGAGAAGTTTGGGTTTCTTGCCTGTAGGAAGAGGAGAGAGTGATCTGGTATTAAGAAGAACCTATGTTCACAGATGTCCTGGAGGGAAGGGAGGACAACACAAGTTCTGACCCACACAGGTGCCCCTTGCTCAGAATAGCAGGATATCCTGCTGAACTTCTATGTTCACATTCTGATGCCTCCTTCCTCCAAAACCCACTGTCCTTTCCTACATTGGGAGTTCACGCATGTGGCAAAGGCAGATATAAATAAAATGTGCATCATCCTTCCAAAAAATAAAAATTACCAGGCCAGATGTGGTGGCACACATCTATAATCCCAGCAGGAGGATTGTGAGTTGCATGCCAGCCTGGGCTACACAGACGTGTCTCAAAATAGAAAAACTACATCAAAGTTAGATTTGTTCGTTTCTTAGTGATCCTTTTAGCCAGCTTCTTTTAACTACTTTTTTTTGGGGGGTGGGGAGCCAGGGCTGTTATTTGAATTTAGGACTTACTACTTGCAAGGCAGGAAGTAGCCTGAGCCACACCCATAGTCCATTTTGATCTGATTACTTTGGAGATGGGAGTCTCGCAAACTGTTTGCCCAGGCTGACCTTGAACCTCAATCCTCCCAATCTCAGCTCCTCAAGTAGCTAGGATTCTAAATGTGAGACACCAGTGCCCAGCTTCTTTTTACTTCTAACCTAAAACCTTGTACTATTATTTTGATTGTACTGTTTTTTCAGTTGCACCTATTAGAACGTAGGTCATGCCGAATTAACTTTTAAGGTAGTCTTAGTATTTAGAAAGTGTTTCTGCAGACAAAATTGTCCTTTGCTATGTTCATAAATGTGTTATGAATGAGAATTTTGGCCTGGTGCCAGTGGCTCACGCTTACAATCCTAGCTACTCAGGAGGCAGAAATCAGGAGGATCACGGTTTGAAGCCAACCTAGGAAAATAGTTTGCAAGACTCTATCTTGAAAATAACCAACACACACACACAAAAGGCTAGTGGAGTGGCTCGAGTGGTAGAGTGCCTGCCTAGCAAGTGTGAGGCTCTGAGTTCAAACCCCTGTACCACCACCAAAAAAAAAATAGGAACCCTAGGCTGTGTTTTTACCAACATATTTTCCATTAAACATGGATGTTTAGATATGGTAGAGTGGCTCAAGCAATAAGAGTGCCTGCCTAGCAAGCATGAGGCTGTGAGTTCAGATCCCTAGTGCCATCAGAAAAACATGTACGTTTAGAAAATATTGTTCTTAGATTTTCTTGTTTGTTTTCCTTTTTTTGATTGGGGTTGTTTTGTTTGTCTATTGTTCACTTATCTTTTGCAATACTGGGGATTGAACCTAGGGTCTTGCTCATGCTAGGTAAGCATTCTGTGACTGAGCTACATCTCAGCTTTTTTGCTGTAGTTGGTACTGGGGTTTGACCTCAGGGCCTTCACGCTTGGTAGGCAGGTGTTTTACTACTTGAGCCACTCCACCAGCCCTTTTTTTTATTGAGTATTTTCAAGGTAGGGTCTCATGAACTATTTGCTTGGGTTTGCTTTGAGCCTTGATCCTCCTGATCTCTGCCTCCTGAGTAGCAAGGATTATAGGTGTGAGCCACCAGCACCTGGCCCCTTTTTTTTTTAATAAAAAGAGTTTTCACGAGCACTTGCTTATTCTTCAAGGTGACCAATATGTTAAACTTTGTGATAAAGTCATCTTAGAGACATTTATTTCTAATCGATTAATTAGGAGTAGAAATTAATTAGCAGAAAAAAAATCAGCTGTTTTCTATCAATAGTCTTCATTTTATGCATTTTCACATATAACATATTAATAGCACTAATCATTCTTTCTTTTCATTTCTTCTGTAGCATTACCAGGAGTGTGACAAACCTGAGGTATGTTGAAGGTGATTTTTATGTGTGATCCCCTTTCTCTAGCAAGTTATTGCCAGTTGCGCCCTTTTAGGAAAAAGCCAAGTAGTTTTCCTTTAATTTCAGTGGAGTGTTGACTTATGGGGTGACCAACAGTTTGAACAATTCTATTTAAAGTCACAAGATCTCTTAACTTCTTGATTTTTATTTCCAGGATTCAGGATCTGGAAATATACAAAAAGAAGGCTCATCTTCCTTTGACCGAGTTATCAAAGAGGTGAGAAATACATAATATCTCTTTCTGTTTCACTGGATCAAACTGTAAGTAGTCTGGCAACTATGGAATCAGAATAAGGCCTGTAATTCTGTGTCTGTTCCCAAATGAGATTAAGCCTTCAATTTAAACTGGGCCTTCTGCCAGGCATGGTGGTACACATCTGAAATCCCAGCACTTGAGAGGCAGAGGCAAGAGGAAGGCCAGCCTGGACTACATAGTACTTTTAAGGCAAGCCTGGGCTAACATAGTGAAACTCTGTCTCAGAAAACAAAAATCTAGGGCTGGTAGAGTGGCTCAAGCAGTAACAGTACCTACCTAGCAAGTGTGAGGCCCTGAGTTCAGACTCCAGTGCCATCAGAAAAAAATCCTTGGACTTGTGTAAATTAAAAAAACAATCAGACTGGAGGCATGGCTCAAGTGGTAGAGCACCTGCCTAGCATCCCCAAGGCTCTGAGTTCAAACTTCAATATTGTCATTAAATAAAAATAAACCTTTAAGAAAAATCAAAAAACAAAATAAAATAAATTGGACTTTCCTACTTGTATAACCTAAACAGAGAGAGGAGCAGTGCTTGCTGTTTGGAATAGGTGCAATTCAGGGAAAATCATTTTGCCCATTCTTTAAACATCGAAGTGGTTTTTACTGAAAGTTTCTTGTTATTGTTGAAGTACTAGAGACTGAACCCCGGACGTCTTGCTCACTAGGCAAGTGCTCTACCACTTAAGCTAGCCCTGTCTATCTTCTAATAGTGTTGAAAACCTTTAGCACAGAAGCATCCAGGTCCTTTGCATGTTACGTTATTTATCCAGAGATTCCTTCGTGATATTATTCTGACTCTGAAATGTTCCTTATCTCTCATTTCCTACACCTACTTTTTTGCCATTGGAATTTCTCTCATGCCTGGCTTTCAGAACTACTCTTACAAGGGGATGTAACTCAGTGGTAGAGCACTTGCCTAGCATACACAAGGCCCTGGGTTCTATCCCCAGCATTTCAAAAAAAACAAAAACTTTCTGAACCACTCTTACTTCTTAGTCTTCACATTTTGTATTTACCTAAAGACAAGTCACTTCTGCCTCCTCCCCCTTAAAAAAGAAAAAGAAAAAGGGATGTAATAATGGGCACTTTATATTTTTTTAACTTGAGCTAGGCCATCCTGGTCCACAGGATCTCCTCATAGTCACTATTAGTATGGGAGTGAAGGATGTCTTAACTCAGTGACTGAAGACTCTGTCAATGCAAAAGTGAATGACAACCCTGCTACATTTTCAACCCCAGGACCTACCTCTAAGTATTATAATTTAATTTTCTTTATTACATCCTTACTGAGTCCTAGACTAGAAACATATAAGATAAATACAGTAACTCATAGTTACAGGGATGTGATCGAAAAACAAATCAGAATTGTTCTGTTCTCCCTGAGATGTTGGTACAGATTACATAGAGACTGACATTTGTCTAGCGTAGATATCAGAGTCTCTTAGAAATTACTCACAATAACAGAGCAGTTTCAGAATCTAGATACACAGCTGGGCACTGTGGCTCATGTCTGTAATCCTAGCTACTGAGGAGGCAAAGATCAGGAGGATTGCTGTTAGAAGCCAGCCAGGGCAAATAAATTCGAGAGACCCTATCTCAAATACCTAACACAAAAAGGGCTAGTGTAGGTGGCTCAAGGTGTAGGCCCTGAGTTCAAGACACAGTACCAGAAAAAAAAAAAAATCTAGATACAGACTTCTTAATTTTATTCCAGCTGGTGACCCTCTCTGTTTCTTTGCTTTTTTTTTTGGTCTTATGTGTGAAATTGGGGAAACAACAAATCTCCTTTGCAGAGAGATATCTAAAAGTAACTTCAACAATTAAAATCTTGAGTAAGAGGTGTGATGGAATTACAGAATATTATATCACATCCCATTCAAACTACTCTTCCTCACTCCAGGACAGGAAAGCTATGATGAACAGTTTCTTATCCTATACTGCTATGTCCACTGACAGGAATTTGAGTGTTACTTATTTAGATTTCAGAAGTGTGTGTTAATTGTTTCTAGACAACTCGAGAGATGATTGCTCGTTCTGCTGCTACTGTCATCACACATCCCTTCCATGGTATGTTTTCACTTGTTAACTGAATTCTGATTTCTTGTCTTTCATAACTTGATCTCTCCAGGCCACTTAGATAAATTGACATAGGATTTGACTGACGTGCTTTGCCTGAATGTTTTTTTCTTTTTTTTTTTGGCGGTACTGGGGTTTGAACTCGGGGCCTCATACTTGCTAGGAAAGCCTTTACCACTTTTCTCTATTTTTTCCAGATAGCAGAATGTCTTTAGATGGAAAAACCCTTTTCTTTTTCTTTTCTTTTCTTTTTTTTTTTTTTTAGGGCTATCAAAATCTTTATCAACATAGTTTTAAGAATCTTTTCTCTGTGTTCTACAGTGATCACTCTGAGATCTATGATACAATTCATTGGCAGAGAAGCCAAATACTGGTAAGCATTTTGTTTTTAAGAACTCAAGGTGATCCATTGAAAGCAAAATAGTAGAGCATTCCTGCTTCACATTTTTATGAATCCTTTTGTCATTTAACTTGGGCAAAGCCATAAGTAAGAACAAACAGGCTCAGGCAGGGTTAGGAACCTACCCAGGACCACAGAGGAAATCGCAGAGCCACTGAGGCCAAATTCACCCTGAACTTTATGTACCAGACCCTTAGTAGCTAGTGTCTTCACTTTCTCTGAATTTCACTGTGCTTACAGAGGGAGGGACTGTTCGGAAGTGGGGGGAGGGCGCCTTGAGATGTAAATTTGACTTTGTCAAAAATGATCATTGAAATCACTTTCTTGAGCCTGGCGCTGGTGGCTCCCACCTGTAATCTTAGCTACTCAGAAATCACTTTCTTGTAACTCCTGAATGATCTTAATGTACTTTACCTTTCCTTCTCGTGTGCCTAGTGGACTTTGTGACTCCATAGCAACCATCTATCGGGAAGAGGGCGTCCTAGGATTTTTTGCGTGAGTAAATGTTGACTTGTCTGTATGTGAGTTTGTGTGAGTAGAAAAGCTTTCTTGAAAGAGACAAAGGCTCTTTCTTTAGTCCTTGGGGAAAACATACTCCCCAGGCATTTTACTTAACGATGAACTTCGCTTAACCCCTGCTGACTTGTTTCTTGCTGTAAACATCCCAAACCTTTGCTCTCCTAAATATTTTAAACGTTTGAAGTTAGAATTTTGTTTTGCTTTTTAACAAAAAGTTATTTCAAATTTCTACCTTTATAGCAAGTTCCCAATTACATACAATTAGTAAAAGAAAAACTAATTTTTTTGCATTCACTTTTACTATTACTTAATTTTTTAAAATTTAATTGTGTGTATCTATGAAGAACAGCATGGTGTTTTGGTGGGGGAACTCAGGGTCTCAAGCTTGCTAGGCAGACACTCTACCACTTGAGCCACACCTCAGCCTAAAAAACTAATTTATTTAATGATGTGTATTTTTTTTATCCTGAGAGAATTCATTTTTGCAAGACTTGAATTTGCTTTGGTAGAACTTAGACTCTCATACTCATTCTTTTTTGATTTGTTTTTGTTTTCTTATTTATTACACTCATTCTTCTAACAGAAACTTCTGTCATTAACTAAATGGTCCTTTTTAGTTTTCAGAATGTTTCCACTTGATTTTTTTTTTTTTTTGAGACAGGTTCTCATATGTAGCCCAGGCTGACCTTGAACTCCTGCCTCCGCCTTCCCCTTCTGAGTGCTGGGATCACAGGCATGCACCACCATGCCTGACCCACTTTTCTCTTTTTGAGTATCATAATAAGTATTCTGGCAAATAGGTAAGGCTGCTATTATTTTAGAGATTAAAAAAAGGCATTGATGCTCAGGGATATTCATTTGCTGCCTGCCCCATGCTGATAAATGATGGAGCTGGCATTTGAACTCTGGTCTTGAGTCTGTAGCGTAATGTCCTTCCCACTGATCCATGCTGCATTTCCTAGGTCACCCAGACCCTAGAAACATTTCTTGATGTTTTTCATCTATATCTGTTTGGATCATTCTCACTTGGTAACTTTTCTCTTCTGCAAAAAATTCTTCCTTACAAATCTTTGGCTTTCCTGCTTATAACTATTGATAATAAGGTGAGCCATGCTGTAGTTCAGACCTGCATTTTTAAAAATAGGAACAGGGCTGGAGGCATGGCTCAAACAGTACAGCACCTGCTTAGCAAGTCCACGGCCCTGAGTTCAAACCCCAGTAATGCAATAAATAAATAGTAAAAAAAAAGGAGAAGGAAGAAAAGGAAGAGGTTAGCCTCAGATATAGTTGTGTTAAGTAGACTGACTGAACTTTGTATGGGGTCTAGATTCTGGGATTTTTTTTTTTTTTTTTTTGGTCTTTTCATTCCTATAGAATGTTTTGAAATCGCTAATAGTGTTTGTATTAAGTGAATTATCACATTTTTTGGTATTTATTTTTATTGTGTCTTCATGTAGGGGTCTAATTCCTCGCCTCCTAGGTGACATCATTTCCTTGTGGCTCTGTAACTCACTGGCCTACCTCGTCAATACCTATGCACTGGACAGTGGGGTAGGTTGTGACCTGGGTGAGATGTACTGTGTGGGTTTTTTCTGTATTCACTATTTTAGTTGAAAGTAAAGATTTTAATATGCCAGATAGAACATTATTTAGCTAAAAATTATCAGGTGATTCTCAAAGGTTAATGGAATGACCATACTGTTTTCTGTAGAGAGATGCACTTATAAATCCCTAAGGTGTTGACTGAGTTTGCTCAAGAGATCTAGCCCTGTTACTGTTCAGGGCTTCAAGGATATCACTTCTTTGTTGATTCCTGATTTTGAGAACACAGTGATGCAGAGGAGGTACGTGGGGTCTTCCACATTTCTGGAGTATTAGGCTTTTTAGAATCCTCAGCCTGAGAGATTTTGAGAGCCTTTGCTGGAAGTTGTTTCCTTTGTCTAAGCAATTGTGGGGCCTGTTTGTGCATAGACAACTCTGTCACATGGTGAAAAATGGAATACAGTCAAGGAGTATATGACTAAACCCTAATGTAAACTTTTTTTTTTTTTGTAGTTCTGGGGTTTGACAAACTCACAGCTTCATGCTTGCTAGGCAGGTGCTCTACCACTTGAGCTGTTTTTGTTTTTGCAGTACTAGGGGTTGGAATGCCACCTACACCTTGAGCCACTCCACCAGCCTTTTTTTTTCCCTTTGTGAAGGATTTTTTTTGAGATAGGGTCTTGTGAACTGTTTGCCCAGGCTGGCTTTGAACCATGATCCTCCTGATCTCTGCCTCCTGAGTAGCTAGGATTACAGGTGTGAACCACCAGCACCTGGCAGCTTCTTGAGTATAGTACTGGAGCTTCTCCAAAGTGTTCGTTACAAAGCTGACTGTATACAGTGGTAGTGAATCGTCTCTTGGATATATTGTAAAGTTTTCCAGGAACTGTTTTTCTAAGTCATGGTAAAGGGTTTACCAATTTCACTTACTTTTGTTTTGAAATAAATGAGTTTGTCAGTCCTGAGTCAGGTTGGTCATTTTGACTGCTGCCTTTTTATACTCACAATCAGTGTTTTATGTTTTTATCCACAAAATTAATTTTCATGCTGTCAAACTGCTAATTTAGAAAATAGAATATATTGTTATGCTTGTGGACAACTAACGTACTATTGGCTTAATCTCCTGATTCATTCTGATAGAGGCTCTTTTCCTGTTTCAGGTTTCTACCATGAATGAGATGAAAAGTTATTCCCAAGCTGTCACAGGAGTGAGTTTTTTTAATCCTCTTAACCTTCTAGGGATAGTTATTTTGTTTTTCTTTTAAATCTGGCCTGCTTAATCATTGCTTTAAAGCCTCCAGATACGTCGCTAGGAAATCTCCCTGAAATGTGTTAATGTTTATCCAAGGTAAGAATAACATAGTTGTGCCTCACAGCAGCAATACAGCCCACCTGGTCTGATATGTGTGAGCAGCTTCACTCTGTATCCTGGTCATCCCACTCTGGAGAACGTCACCCTCCTTAATCACTATAGTCTTGCAATAGCTAGGATGACTGACCGCATGCCACCACACCCAGCTAATAGTCGGCTTTTATAGTAGTTGACATTGTAATTGAAGAAATGGTCCTGCTCATATTGTCTTGTTTTCGTCAGGAATGTTTCATTTGTATTGGTTATGCTTATTTTTCCTCCTAAGTAATGTAGTTCAGGTTTATTTCAATAAGGAATCAGTCTCAGGATAAGAGTCTTCTGGCCCTTTGTTAAAATGTTGGCTGTAGGGGTATATTATGTGGAAGAAGCATCTCCAGGCTCAAAAATATCCCCCTGGGGTACTGAGAAAGCAAGATCAACATTGGCATATTTGACCATTATGATAGTAGGCCTTTGAGGGAGAGGAAAGAAGAGTATAAGGACAACTAATAACATGGTTTGGTTTTTTTGTTTTTGTTTTTGATTGTCTTACAGTTTTTTGCCAGTATGTTGACCTATCCCTTTGTGCTTGTATCTAATCTTATGGCTGTCAACAACTGTGGGTAAGTACTTTGTATTCTTTTTTTTTTTCGCAAGTGGGGGGAAGGGAGGGGAGTGTGAAGTGGGGGGGTGGGTTGGGGGGAATTGAACTCAAGGCCTCACACATGCTAGACAAATATTTTACCACTGAGTTATAGTCCTAGTCTCTGGTTTTGGGGGCACAGGGCCTCATGCTTGCTGGCAGGCGCTTGAGCCACTCCAGCAGCCTTTTTTTGTGATGGGTTTTTTTTCAAGATAGGGTCTCTTGAAGTATTTGCTCGGGATTGGCTGCAAACCATGATCCTTCCTCTTGAGTAGCTAGGATTACAGATGTGAGCCACTGGCACCCGACTAATAATGGACCTTTATTTTTTGAGTGCTGGGGATGGAACCCAAGTCCTCTCGAGTGCTAAGCAGGAGCTCTGTCACTGAGCTATGTCCCCACGAGTTTCTTGAAAATTTTTTCAGGAGGAAGTGGTTATGGATTATACCCAAGTAGGAGCATATAGTCAGCAATACTTACATCTGTTGGTGTATTTGTGGACACAGTTAATTTGTTAATCCCCTTTCCCTTTCACAGCAGTTATGGAATTGCCTGTGTTCTAGGGTTTCATTTGTCCACTAATGAGAAACCTAAATGTAGAAAACATGACTGAAGTTTTTGTTCATTTGTTGATTTGAAATTTAAGTGTGGGATGCTTCATCTTTCTCTCCTGTGGTATAATTTGCTTCATTAGAACCAAAACTGTTGGACTGGCAGAGTATTGCAAATGGTAGAGGGGTGCCTAGCAAGTGTGAGGCCCTAAGTTCAAACCACAGTACCCAGTACACACACACCACCACCACCCTCCCCCCCCCCCAAAAAAAAAAAAAGTACCCAAACTACCTCTGGAACCATCAGTATAGGGAAATGTTTTGTCAAGATTTATCAAACTCATGATGGGTTGGAGGCACGGTGGTAAAGTGCCTGCCTTAGCAAGCACAAAGACCTGAGTTCAAACGTCAGTACTGCCAAAAAAAAATGGGTGATCAAACTCTCTTGAGAAAGTGTTTTGTAGATACTAACATGAATAACTATTTTTTTTTTCCATTTCAGGCTTGCCGGTGGATCCCCTCCTTACTCCCCAATATATACTTCTTGGATAGATTGCTGGTGCATGCTACAAAAAGAGGTATTTGTCACTCTCTCATTTTGCTTTTGTTTGTTTGTTTTCTTAAATAATGTCTCAGTGATCTCAGCTGTTAACTCTTACAGCTCACTCTTTAATTGCTAGTTAACACACCCTTTTGGGTGGGTGAAGGGGAGATGACATAAACAATGTACACATATGTAAGTAAATGTAAAAATGATAAAATAAAAAGAGAAAGAAAGAAAGAAAAAACCCACCCTTTACAGTATTCTACATATCACTCTAATAGTAGAACTGATGCTTAGAAACATTGGCGGGGTTAACAGTTAAGAATCCCTAGATGCGAACTGAAAGCCATTTGAGTGATCACATTCAAATTACAAAAGGATCCAGGTAGATGGTTATTCTAGTTACTTAAATGATGGCCTTGACCTCAAAATTTTTTTTCAGACTCATCTTTATTTTGCTGCTGGGGATTGAACCCAGGTCCTCACGTTTGCGACGCGTGTGTGCTAAGCCCTGGGCTACTGGGCTATCCTCCCAGCCCCTCAAACTTACCTTTTTCTTGTTTTTTAAATCCTCAGAATCTTCTTACATATTCAAGTGTTTTCATGTAGTTAGGATGTGGGATGAAAGATAGATTTTTTTTTTTTTTTGGTAGTAAAGGGTTTTGAATTCAGGGCTTTGTGCTTGCTTGCTAGGCAGAGGCACTTGAGCCATGCTTCCAGCCCATGAAATTATTTATGATGAATTTTTGTCACAGTGATTCTTACAGAGCTGGTCACTTACTTCTACAGTTTTGTTAGTAGATGATTTTGTCCAGACTCCAATTTATTGCTTGTTATTGCTGGAAGGAATATCATCTGCACCCAGACATTTTAGATTGGTCTAGCAAAGCTTTATTAGAAGCTAAAATAATGAATGTACTGTGGACTAAATTTATCATGGGATTGTTTAAAATGACCATCAGTTTAAAGCTGTTTTTGAGTAGGAAGCATTTGTTCAAAAATTTTGCAGGAGAAAGTAAAGAAGCTCTTTGTTGCATTATTTTACAGCTTACTGATACATATGAAAGACCTTTGTCCACAAAGCTCAGGCTCTCCCAAACTGTATACTCTGAAAGAAAAGGCCTAGGTGTTGCTGTAGTTGCTTTTGCTCAAAGTACACATGCTACTCTGTGAATCCAAGCTAGAACCCTTGAATGATTTCGGTATAAACCTACAGATGTACAGTGAACATTCTGTTTCATTCTGAATTTTACACTTTTTTTCCAGTGCTAGGCATCGAACCCAGGGCCTTATGCATGATAGGCACACTCTAACCAACCTATATCCCCAGCTTCTCTTTCCCTACTTTCTAACTAACCCCTGCTATAGGAAGAAAGTAGATAGAAAATGGATTAGGGTGTCAGACACACCTTACCTAAGAAACAGTTGATCTATAGATGCTTAAGACAACAGCAAATCTGGATTAGATTTCTGCTGTATATCAGACATAGTGTTAAGAACTTGTGGAATTCTCAAAATAGCCATATGAAGATGGGTACTATTCTTTTTCTTACCGTTTTTACATTTTCTTAACATGTGTATGCATTGTTTGTGCCAACTCTCCCCCCACCCCCAGCCCCTACCAGTACTGTTCTTTACAATTCCACTTCACATATGAAGAAATTGGGGCTGAGAGCAATTTAATGCTAGTTGCATAACAACATTTCATAGCCTATAAATGGGAATGCCAGGATTGATGCACAAGTTGTCTAAAGTCTACTCAGATGGACTCAGAACATTCTTACTTTAATTGTAAGACTTTTTTTTTTTTTTTATCTTTTTAGCTTTGCTTAGAAACCTCACCATTTCATTAAAAAGGTATTAGTAGAATGCATCCTAGTACCAGTGGCTCACGCTTATAGTAATCCTAGCTACTAATGAGGCAGAGATCAAGAGGATCATGGTTTGAAGCCAGCCCAAGCAAATATTTTGAAAGACCTATCTCAAAAAAACTCATCACAAAAAAGGGCTGGCAGAGTGGCTCAAGGGTGTAGACCCTGAGTTCAAACCCCTGTACCACAAAAAAAAAAAAAAAAAAAAAAAAAAAGATACTAGTAAAGTGCTTGCCTAGTGTATGTGCCAGGCCCTGGGTTTGATCCCCAGTCCTACAAAAATAACTAGGCTGGAGGTGTGACTGAAGTGATAGAATCCCTCCCTACCAAAAGTGAAGTCCTGAGTTCAAACTTCAGTGCCATCAAGAAATAAAAAATAAATAACAATAAAAGCTACACTTAATGAGTGTTGGCACTGGTCTAAGTGCTGTAGATGTATTGACTCATTTGGTGACTGAGTGAGTGGCAAAGCCCAAGTTCAGACTACACGGTCTGTCTAAGAAAGAGATTCTTGCTTTGTTGATGAGAAATTCTAGTTATTTCTACAGTAGCTCAGGCTATCAGATAATAAAATCTCTACTCACTAGTGATGGTCCCAATTATGTCCTGGTTGTTTTAGTTATGTCTCCCAGAAACGTCCATTTGGGTTTCTGCTGATTTTTATTGGCTGACCTCATCTTCACATTAGACTTTATTTTCTGTTCTTTTTTTTTTTTTTCAGGGAAATATGAGCCGAGGAAATAGCTTGTTTTTCCGGAAGGTTCCCTTTGGGAAGACTTATTGTTGTGACCTGAGGATGTTAATTTGAAGATATGGGGCAGGGACAGTGACATTTCTGTAGTCCCAAATGCACAGAATTATGGGAGAGAATGTTGATTTCTATACAGTGTGATGCGCTTTTTTAATAATCATTTAATCTTGGGAAAATGGAGGTGATTGGTGTCTGCCTATTTTGTTCTTTTTCTAGCACAACATCATTTACCATTGATATTCCCCCTTGTAGTTATTCTGAAATGGGACACTTTTGCTCTAGATTGTTGTTTTACTTGAACAGAAAAGAAAAAAAGGTACAAGCAGGTTGTCATGTGATCTGAGTCTCAGTTTAAGGCTTTGTAAAATGAAGAGTGGAATCCCAGTAAGAAAGAAATAATTCTATAAAACCTAAGAAAATTAAAAAGGCATACTATGTAAGAGGTTATGAATTACCTGTTCTTGAGCAGATCCTAAAAAGTCAGCCGCACTCACCAGTCTGCCTCCCACTGTATGTTCCTAAGCATAATTGATTAACCTTGTCTCTCATATTTCTTAAAAAGGACAATATGTTGCTAAATTACCATAAAAAATTTCCATATGAGGTATCCATACCCTCAGTCTATTATTGAAAAAGAAAAAGTTGTCACCGACTACAAAGAAAAAGGACAATTACAATAAGCAAGATTTGGAAAGGAAGTATGATTGCCGTCCCCCACACACTCAAAAAAGTTCTTGTTTTTACATAAAATGTGAAAAACAAATACTGCAGCAGAAGCTCCCTTCTTTCTGCTAAGTCCTGGCCAGTCTCTAAATTTCATCATTGTATGGTTCTCATTGTGTATAATCTTTTCTTCCTGTTTGATTTTGTTTCCTTTTTCTTTATTGTAGAAGGTGAGTGGTTTATTTTTCATTCCTGATGATACCCTTGGAAAGTATGTTTGTAACTCCATAATCTGGTTATGTGGACTTAAGTTCACAGGGCTCTTAAGATATTGACCACCTCGCATGTCATTGCTTCAGCTAGGCATTTTAATATACATTTATTGGAGGAAAAATCACTTTAGAAGGGAAAAATTCAACTTAAGTATAAAACTCCTATTTACTCAGGCCTTTTAAAAGCAGGTTTAAATGCTCTAATATGAGAAAGCGTGTGGTTTACTTATTTAAATATTTCACTGGTACTTTGCCAAATGAGTAAGCACTTTGCTGCTTCTAGACTTCTCTATCAAAGTGGCAGTACCCATAATATTAGATAGCATGAGCATGCAGGTGTCTTCCCCCTCTCAGAGGGTTTAGGAATAAAACCTGAAGCTCATGAGTAGCTTAGCTTGAAATGTCTGATGTCAAAAAGTACTTTGTCTCAAAAAGTCATGTAAATTTTATATTCGATATTATCTTCATTTGTTTTAATACAAAAATGTTTTGCATTACCTACTTTTTTCTCCCAAAAAAGTCTTCAAGTAAAGATGATCTAGGAAAATGTGCCATGTTTATCCTGTGGCTTCTGTGCAACTACCGTCTGCCTGTTCCTCCTGAGAAGTACGTCTGGCTGTGATAGCCAGTCCACCACCAGAGGGCAGCAAGGCTTTGTTTTTTCCCTGTGCGAATTGGTCTGCCTTCTTAACCAAGGTCTGAGACTGCTCTGTCAAAATACTAATCCAATATATAGGGCTGGGGGTGTAGCTCAATGGGAGCAGATGCCTAGCATTTGTGAGGACCTGGGTTCAAACTCCCACACTACAAAAAAAAAATGTATATATATGTATATATAAAAATGTATATATGTATATATATATGTATGTATATATACATGTATATATACATACATATATATATGTATGTATATATACATATATATATACATACATATATATATACATATATATAAATGTGTATATATATATATATACATACATATATATATATATATATATGTCCAGTCATTTCAGTCTTGCTGCAGCCTATCTGTATGTCAGTAGGTATCTGTGGTCCTCCATAAAATTTTATTAAAGTCCGAAGTTTGGGGTGAGCACTGTGGCTCATGCCTGCAATCCCAGGTACTTGGGAGGCAGACAGGAGGGCAGGGCAGTTTGAGATGAGCCTGAGGAGGGGAGAAAAAATTTAGCAAGATCTTACCCCAAAGATAAGTGTGAAGCATGGTGTCTCACACTGTAATCCTAGCTATGTGTGAGATACAGGTGGGAGAATCAAGGTGCAAGGCCAGCCTGGCAAAAAGTATAAGACCCTACTTGAAAAATAATGAAATGTCTGGACATGTGGTTCAAATGGTAGAGCACCTGCCTAGCAAGCATAAGGCTCTGAGCTCAAAAATCCCCGTACCACAAAAAAAAAAAGTGAAATTTTAATTTAATTGGGAGTGGTGGTATTTGTCTGTAATCCCAGCACTCAGAAGGTTGAGGCAGGGGGATTTTGAGGTCAGGGCCAGCCTGAACTATGTAGCAAGACCTTGCCTCTAAAGTAAAACAAAAAAAAAAAAAATAGCCTCACTGGACTTTATAGAAAACTAGCTGGCCGTGTAGCAATAATTGAAAGTGGTTAGTTTCAGGTACTGTAGCAGTGAAGTGGAAGAAGGGAGAGAAGCAGTGACTTGTCATATAAGTTTCACTTCTTAAAATTTTTAGTAAGGTAGGGATCCCCACTTCAGAAATAAAATTAGGGGCTGGTGGAGTGGCTTAATGGTAGAGCACCTTCCTAGCAAGTGTGAGTTCAAAAACCCCGCAGTACCACCACCAAAAAAAATAAGTGTAATAAAAAGCATTTAAGAAAGAAGAAAAGAAGTAAAATTAGGTTCAGATTAAATATTCACACAAAGTCAAGTAGCCAGTAAGTTTCAGAGCTGAAAGCCCAGTATCAAATTCCAAGTGCTTTATTGATGAAAAAAAAATGGTCAGTAAGCCAAATGATGTGTAATCCATACATCTAGGGAAAAGACCCTGCATTTGTAGTCAATTAGTGAACCAAAGAGCAAACCTCCCATCAGAGAGTACAATGGTCTTAAATAAGCAGACTGTTACTGCTTCCACTGCAACTAAAAATAGAATTGATCACTATTACTTTTCTCAATAATTCCAGTGATTTGTGTACATGAAAAACTAAGCTACTGAATGGCAAGGTTTTTTTGTCTATAAGTACCGTCAGTGTTTGGGATCCTAGTAGATCTGGATGGTAGCATTTCTTGGGAGTGACCTGTCCACCAGGGCCTCTCATGGTGGTTTTAAAATATCCTTGCACATTGGTTGGGTTCATTCAGGCTGCCCTCCTAAGTGCCATAGGAACTTCTGTTTGGGGTTCTTTTGTTTTTTTAAATATGGACGAAGAAGCATTTTATCTCTTTCACAGATGTTTAGGTTTACCTAAAGATGGGTGGAAGGAGCGTGGTGGTACATGCCTTGAATCCTAGCTACTTGGGAGGTAGTAGCAGGAGGATCATGAATTGAAGGTCTGCATAGGCAAAGTTAGTGAGACCCTGTGTCAGAAACAAAATACAAAAAGGCTGTATGTGTAGCTCAGTGATAGAGCATTTGCCTGGAATGAATGCACAGGCCTTGATTTAATCCCCAGTACTGAAAAAGTCACATAAACGACCTTCTTCCCTTTCTGTTGATCCCTCATTCTGTTTTTTATTTAGTCTTGTAGACAGTCAGAATCTTGTACTCTGGTTTTTGTCCTAGAGAAAAAGTTGCAAAGTTGCAAATGAGAGATTCTTTTGCCACTAACCAAATTTTTGTTTGTTTGTTTTGGTGGTATTGGAGTTTGAACTTAGGGCCTCACACTTGCTAGTCAGGTGCTCTACCACATGAGCCACTCCACCAGCCCTTTTTTGTGTTGAATATTTTCCAGATAGGGGAGGTCTCAGGAAGTATTTGGCTGGGCTGGCTTTGAACCATGATCCTCCTGATCTTTGCTTCCTAAGTAGGATTATAGGCATGAGCCACCAGCACCTGGTCAAAATAAACTTTTCAGGATATCTCAGATGGGAATGGGGACTACTTTTCTAAAGCAAACAACAAAGTTTTCTTTTCAATCAACTTTTGTCCACATGACAGCTTCCTCATCTACTTGCTGCCTAGAGAGATGTCTTGGGGAGGGCCTGTAGCATTGCATAGTTAAGTCTGCACACACTACTCTACACTGCCATTTCCCCATGCCTATGAGATAGTCAGAATGTCTTCTCTCATAAGTGGCTGTCAGGGCCCCAAATCACTTGTCTGGGACCAGTTAGGCACAGTTTTTGTTAAAACAACGATTACTCTGGAACTGACATACTGCAGCCCTGAAGAAAAATGTTTTCAAATAGATTCTGTTTAGTACAACCCACCAAATATGGGTAGAGGAGCAAAGAGAGCAGCAAGCCAAAAAAGAGGGCAAAGAACAGTTGTGATCTAGAGGTGCTCTTAAAGACTCCCCAACTTCCTGAGGGGGAACAAATCTTTTTTTTTTCTCTCTGTTTTTTTTTTGGTGGTACTGGGGCTTAAACTCATTGCCTTCACCTTGAGCCACTCCACCAGCCCCATTTTTGTGAAGGGTTTTTTGAGATAGGGTCTCGTGAACTATTTGCCTGGGCTGACTTCAAATCACTATCCTCGATCTCTGCCTCCTGAGTAGCTAGGATTATAGGTTTGAGCCACTGGCGTCCAGCTCTGAGAGGGAACAAATCTTGACGCTAAACTTCCTCTCAGTGTGGGGGCATGGTTCAAATGGAGGCCCTGAGTTTAATCTCCAATACTGCCAGAAAATAAATTTTCACTCCAGAGCTGGGGCATGGGCCAAGCAGTAGAGTTCTGGCCTAGCAAACATGAAGCCCTTAGTCAAAACCCCCAGTACCATTAAAAAAATAAATAAATTCCCTCCAGATCTCCAAGATGTCACATGGGTGACAGGAAATTTTGTAGTACCAATCTCTGCCTCTCAAAGGCAGTCAAAAGAATGGACTATTCCCTAACATGCATTTCCATGGAAAGTCAATTCGGTACTGTGTTTATTTCCAGAGTAACTTGAAGAGCCAGAGGTTAGATAAGGACAAGACCCAGGCTTGTACCTACTCTCACTTTGTCCAGACTGGAGCCCTGCCCTCCTGGCAGCAGAAAGACTGGTGAGAATGTCCTTTGGCTGAAAACAAAAAGGGAGGGTAAAAAACAGAAACAACCACACCTCATTTCAGACTGCTCACCTCCCACTGGAATTCACTATCTCATGCCTTTCCCCTGAGGAGCCCACACTTACAGTTTATAAATGCAGCTGTCAGTTATTAAATGAGCTTGGGCAAAGTCCAGTGCTTGCGGCAGTGGAGGACACAAAGGCCTGTGATAGATGTTCCTGTCTTCCTTGGTGTTGCCTGTCCATGATGAGATGCAGAATGAGGAACAAAAAACTAGGAATCAGGATGGGAGGATGAAATGAAGCAGTACTTAAGACAGCCAGGTCTGGTACACTGAAGGAGTGCTCACTGAAGCTCTGGAGCACGCTCTGATTACTGCCAGGCAAAGCAGCAGAAGCCACGGAAGCTAAAACTAAGCGCTATGGGATCCATAAGAGGAAAAGCTCTTGTCTGGTTGTGGAGTCATTGAAGACTTCATGAAGAAGTGGCATTGAATTGGTTTTTTAAGGATAGTGGGGATACTGGGAAGCAGGATGGCGGAATAGGAGTGATTCCTAGCCCTGTCACCAGCTATGAGACACTATTTTGTTTTGTTCTTTGTGGGGTTGGGGATTGACCCCAGGCCTCATACATGGTAGGCAAGCACTCTACCACTATTTTAAATCTCAGGCTTCTCATCTCTGAATTGAGTGTGATACTTCTCTTATTAGCGTATTACATTTAGTACAGTGTCTGGCACAGTAAATATTTGGTATGTGGCAGCTGTTATTAAATTTTCAGTTAGAAGGAAAGGGGATATTTTATAGTTATTAGCAATAACTTAGCCAGTCATCTGATCAGTAAAGGCTGAGGCAGTTGATGACAAATAGGATTTCATTTCTGGCTGTCCTAACCTTTCTCTAAGGCTGTATTTTTTTTTTAATTAGGATATATTCATTGTACGGGGGATTCATTTGTGATAATTCCAAATAGGTTTATATTGTACATTGGTTAGCTCACCCCCATTGTCTTTTCCCCCTCAACCCCTCCCCATCCCACTTAAAGTAGTAGTGAGAAGTTTCTTTGTTCTATTTCATATAAGAATATGAAGGCCTTCAACCATATACCCTCACCTTAATCTCCTTCATTCACCTTCTGCCAAGTACCCACACAATGTACCTATTTTATAGTCCTGTCATTTCATTATTATTTAAGTTGATGTCCAAGGGGATTTCTCAGTGTATCCCTACTGTGAGTATACTTTACTTTGGTCAGTTCAACTCCTGCCATTGCTCTCCCTAAGGCTGTATTTCTGTCATATAGTGAGCATCCAGAACGGAGTCTGGTATATAGTAGATGCTTAACAATACTTGTTGAATGAATGTCCACCTATCCCATATATCCACCTGGATGTCCTTCACAATCCTAAAATTGAGTTATATCTTGTCCCCTCTGCCCACACCTGCAGTGGCACGTGCACTCTCAAACTAATGACTGAGTCCTCTATACTCCTCCCTCTGTTTCTAAAAAGTCACTGCTGAATTCGCAGAAATGCCTCTTGAATTTGTCATCTCCCTTGCACCTCCACCACTTTGGTACATCATCTCTGGCCAGCTGCTGCAGTAGCTTCTATCTGCTCTTCCTGCCACCAGGGCAGGGCAGTAGGCAGTAGATAAAACTGAAGCTTTGTGGTGCGACCAGAGTGTCACACCACAGATGCCCACAACTTTCCTCTGCCTAATGGCAAAGGACAAAACCCATTTCTGAACCAAGCTTCTTCAGACTTACTGCCCCAGCATCCTCAAATCCTGTGCCCTGTGTGCAAGCCACACAGCCCCAATTCTGCAACCACCTCTGCTCGGCCTGTTCGCTCCTCTAGCAGCTGCTATCTGGGTGTGTTACCTTCTGCAGCTTTGGGCAGGAGGAGCCAAGCTGAGAGACAGGCTATTTATAAATGGAAAGTGGGTGTAGAGTTCTGCAGTCACAGATGTTTTAAACACAGCTAATTCTACCTCTCCTCCATTTGAGCTTTGAAATTCCTGTCCACCCCCTCATCTCTCATCGTTCCCAAAGTCTGGAACTTCCTGTCCTCTCCTCAGAGCCACAGTAAGGCTGAATCCCATGGCAGCTAAGAAACGTGACATGGCATATAAATTCAGCATCTGTAGGTAGGCAACTGCAGAGTAAAAGCTATTAAGGGATTGGGGTAGTAACTCAGCACAGAGTGCTGGCCTAGCATGTGCAAAGCCTGGGGTTGTCCTAGCTACTCAGGAGGCAGAGATCAGGAGGATCACAGTTCAAAGCCAGCCCAGGCAAATAGTTCACAAGACCCTATCTCAAACCCTTCACAAAAAAAAAAGGACTGGTGGAGTGCCTCAAGGTGTTGGCCTTGAGTTCAAACCTCAGTACCACAAAAAAAAAAGCCTGAAGTCCAGTCCCCATCATGGAAAGTTTTAAAGAAAAAAAAGAATTGAGATACCACCTAGAATAAGATACTTATTGAAGGCCCACTACATAACCTTGTCCAAATATCCACTAGCTCCAACCCACAAAACAGCCATATAAACAAAGTATCACTCCTATGCTATTGTCATCACCCCCATGTTGGTGGTAGAGGAGTCTTTGTTTGCTCAAGACTGCAAATGACAAAGCCAGAATTAAGACTGGGTCTCAAGTCTGTAATTTTTAGTAATATGCCATGCACATGTATTGAGTTTTGGTACTTTCTTCTGAATAGGGGACCTGAATTTAACAAAGAATTAAAATTGAGAAATAATTCATGAATTTTTGTTTTGTTTCTTGAGAGAGAGTCTTCTGTGTGGCCCAGGCTGGCCTTGAACTTACTATACAGGCTGACCTCCATCTCTGATCCTCCTGCCTTAGCCTCCAGAGTGCTGGGATTACAGGCATGTACTACCATGAGTTTACTGTAACAATAAAATGGTCAACATTGTTTGGTACAGTTCCATACTCAGAAGCCCTACTCAAACTGGCTTAATTAACAAAAGGAAATTATTGGCTCAGATAATAGAAATGGCCATTGATTGGTTCAGTGGCTCCAACAAGGGCATCAGGACTTGCATTCTGCCACTGCTGGGTCAGCTGGCCTCTGCCTGGGTTCCCTCTGAAACAAGGCTCTGTCCACGTGGCAAGAAGATGCCAACTGGCAGCTCCACTCACATGGCTTCTTAGAGCTTGTAATTCCAGAGAAAGAACAAATATTTCCTTGGAGAGCTCCAACAAAAATCCCTAGGAGGACTCTGGCTTGAACTCCACACCCATCTGTAAAACATTTGGTGACAAACTACTCTAGTACCCTGCTGGCCAATCTGGAACCACAGGCCCCTTCTGAAAGGGCGAGGCCCAGGGCAATCCCAGTGTGTACACGTTAAGCTGGACAGATCTCTAGTGTGGAGGGCATGGCTCACCAAAGGAAGGCTCACTGGACCAAGAGCCATTACTCCCTGTCCAAAAGAAGGAGCATGACTAGAGAGGGAAGGAAAACAGAACAGGTCACCAGTACACTAAGAACATGGAACATGAGACTCCAGGAGGCAGAACACAGGTTAGTGTGTCTAAAACCTGTCCACGGGTATGTACAGACAGTAGCTCAGTGACCTCCTGAACCAGATAATATCCATTTCCAAATGAGAAGAATTGAAGTTAAAGATGTAAACAACTTTCTAATAAGTACCACGCAGAGCTAGACATCAAGCCTGGATATGTTTGACTCCAAACCCTGTAAGCTTTGTACCACAACACACTGCCAGTGTGGGAGGAGCCTGACACAAGGGTGAAACTGACACCTGGAAGCCCTGTCTCCTTGGGAGGACCCTTTGGACTTAACCTGGCCATGCTGTGATGCAGCAAGGCATGAGGCTGGGAGACTGCCCTGCCCTGGCCACTAAAATCTTGCATAGCTACCAGCTGAGCAGCTAGCAAACATCACATGCATCAATGACAATTTCTTCTCTCTGTGAGAAGAAAATACCCTCACCTTCCTTCTGATCATGGGAAGAATTGTAACTGGAGTTTTGGACCAAAGGCCACCCATCCCTACCACCAAATAGAAGAGACATGGTGAAGGCAGAGAAGGGAGGTTTATTACATGGCTTGGGACATGCTGTGGGAAGAGGCAGAGTAAGCACTCAGCTCATCTTCAGCCATCTTTGGGGTATAGACAGGAGCTACTGGTTTAAGTAGACAAAGGAACTGGGGGCAGGGGACAAAAGTATGCATAAACAGTCCCAGTCACAGGTGTGTTCAGGGGACAAAAGTATGCATAAACAGTCCCAGTCACAGGTGTGTTCTGGTTGACCATTATCTCAGTCCAAGGGTTTCCAGAGATATTATTGCTGTCCTCACTTGAGAGAGATCTGGTTCCCATACGATGATTGTTCCTGCAGCCTCAGCATTACAGGTAATTGTCCTTATTTGGAGGGGTGTTCATCCTGCAAGACTCCACTGTTCCTTACTAGAAGTTTCAGTCTCTTGCCATAAAGATGTTATCATTTCTGTCTGGAATCCAAGTTGATTGCAAAATGACTGCAAAGAGAATGGCTTAGAGCAAAGACAGATACAAAATGGAGGCAAGGATGCCAAGCTTCTCCTGTTTTTAGTTAATCTGTGGGCCCAAGTAAGGAGTCTGCTTTTCAGCAAAAGCAATTTGAGTGCCTCTTACAGAATCACCTGGTGCCATGGGTAAGACAGGAACCACACAGGAAGCTGTGGGTATGTTGGATGTGGAATGAATAAATGCCTGAATAAACAAAAGCCCTAGAGAAATGAATTGAGAAAGTTTAAGAAAAATTACAGACTCAAGTTTAAACACTAGGTGGAAATGTGACCCAAGAGAAATAAGCTCTAAAAGAAGAAATTAGGGCATCCTGTTTGCACAAGATCCCTGTGTGGAAAAAGGGAGAGAACTGAAGAAGAAAGTATGGCTTTATGGAATCTCCAACAAATTCAAAATTTAACAAGTATAAAAGACAGAGAACAGGTGAAGTCCTTGATAAACAGGCTTGGAAAAGTGCAAAGACATCACTAGTTGTGTTCAGAGCAAGCGGAATAAGGAGAGGACAGGTGTCAGAGAGGAGGAGAGGGCGGTTGTCAAAGAAAGAATACTCAGCCTGCTTTTCTTCATTCTCCATTAAGGAAAAGCATTGCTAAGCTGAGAAGAGTAAAGCAAAACAGGGTTTGGAGAGGAAATTGAAACCCCAAAATAAAGAGATAAGAGAAAATCTAGTAAGGACACCAGTGGCTCACTCCTGTAATCCTAGGAGGGTGGTGGGTGGAAGCCAGCCTGGAGAAATAGTTCATGAGATCCTATCTCAAAAATACCCATCACAAAAAAGGACTAGTGGAGTGACTCAAGGTGTAGGCCCTGAGTTCAAACCCCAGTGTTGAAAAACAAAACCAAAAAAACCAGTACTTTCACAAAGAAAAAGATAAGGTAAAAATAATATCAATAATTTTATTATTGATTTCCTTATTTACATACCAACAGGAAAATTCTTTGGCTCATAGTTCCTTGTTTACAGTTGATGCCTCACATCTAAGGAAACAACTAGGCAAACTGACCTCAGACACTGCCCAGTTGGAGATTTAGAGCCCATTTAAGTGC
The DNA here is from genome assembly GCF_047511655.1 of Castor canadensis. NCBI lineage: Eukaryota > Metazoa > Chordata > Mammalia > Rodentia > Castoridae > Castor > Castor canadensis. Next base: position 183,179,475 of record NC_133386.1, on the reverse strand, counting down.
TGTGGCCTTACACACACACACACACACCTCGCGCCAGTTATTTTGATGCAGATCTGAGGAAAAGGCCTGGGCTTTTTGCCCCTAGTCTCTGGTCAGTTCTTTAGTCATCTATAGCCGCCATGCCATGTTTGCACACAGAACCACTGTTGAGAGAAAAAGCTAATATTTAGGTGTCAGAATGAAGCTTCTAAAATAAATTGTAACAATAGGCTGAAGCCAGCTGGATGAGATTTAAAAGAAAGAAATGGAAAGACCTGCATTTAGAATTTTTTAAAAATCAGCTGCACAAGCACAGGATGAAGGAAGTCTGGCTTAACAGTGGGGCACATGGGAAGGTGGAGGGCTCGCAGCTGATTTTAAGTTGAATTGAAACCCACAGGAATGGACAGCTGCTTCAAAAGATAGTGGCTCTCTCTGCCCCTTTTCATTTTAGGTGCAAAGAGAGAAAACTGTGAACAGCATGTCTCCCATAACCATTCTCCTTCCCAAGAGGCAACTACTGTTACAATTTCTGGTAGATCCATCCAGAGACTTCTATGTACATACAAGCAAATGCATACTTAGGGTTTTTCTGTACATATCAATGGTAGCACATTGTGCATCTTGGGGGTTTCCTCACTTAACTAAGAACGTGTCTTAGAGATGATTTCATAACAGTATACTAAATGATTCCTCATGCTTTTGTAGAGGGTGCAAACATTGTGTATTTTTGTGTATACATAAATCATACATGTCATGATTTATTTAATTGGTCCTCTGTTCCTGGATGTCTTCCAGTGTTTTGCTATTACAGACAAGGCTGCAATGAATAACATGTCATTTACAGTTTGCTATTACAGCCAATGCTAAAATGAATAGCATGCAGTCTTAAATGTGAGTATGCTTTTCAAGAAGTAGAAGCACTGAATTGAAGGGCATGCACGTTTTTTAATTTGGTAGATGATGTCCAGTTGTGTCAACCTACCCTCCTACCGTCAACGCATGATGTCTGTTTCTCCTCATCCTCACCTCACAAATAGATGTTAAAAATCTTACTGACTTTGACAATTGGAGAGGTTAATAATAATAATAATAATGGCATCTTACTGTAATTTTCTTATTTTGATACTTATGTGTATTTTTCTTTTTTCTTTTTTTTTGGTGGGACTGGGATCTGAACTCGGGGCTTCAGCTTGCAAAGCAGGCACTCTACCACTTGAGCCACACCTCCAGTCCTGTATTTTTTTTTTTTTTTTGACAGTGCTGGGGTTTGAACTTTGGGCCTCACCTTTCCTAGGCAGGCGCTCTACTACTTCTCCACCAACTCTGTTTTGCATTGGGAATTTTTGTGAAATAGTCTCTTGAACTATTTGCCTGAGCTGGTTTGAACTGCGATCCTCATCTCTGCCTCCCACTTAGCTAGATTACAGGTGTGAGCTACCACTGGTACCCACTCATGATATGATCTCTTGGTCTCCCACACAGTCCCACCATTATGATGCCATCCACCATGAGGACCTCACCAAAGACAACTTGATGCAACTGATGCTGGCATCATTCTCTTTAACCTCCAAAACTAAAGGCTAAATAAATCCTTTATAAAGGTAGCCTGACCTAGCAGGGCGCTGGTGGCTCACGCCTATAATTCTAGCTATTCAGGAGGCAGAGATCAAGAGAATCACATTTCAAACCACCTTGGGCAAACAGATCATGAGACCCTACTTTGAAAATACCCTTCATCAAAAAAGGTGGAGAAGCTCAAGGTGTAGGCTCTGAGTTTTCAAGCCCCAGTACCACCAGAAAAAAGAAAAAAGTAGCCTATGTACCGCCAAAAAAAAAAAAAAATGTAGCCTACCTCAAGTATTTCATTTTAATAATGAAAAATGGATTAATACAGTGCGGACTTGGCTCATTATATTGATTTTTTGAAATGATGTCCATAGACAGCTCTACGAATTGCATTTCAGTGTAGGAAAGAAAGTGTTACTTGTTATGAAGGAAGTTAAGCAGGATGCACATCCACTGGTTTCTAGAATAAAGTTTGGAAGGCATGTATAGCCTGCACTTAAAACACATCATGATTAGATTCAACTCCATTTTTCTGGACCTATGCCCTATCAATAACTCTGAAGCTTATATTTTAGTACACCTATATTATTGATCATTTTTAGTTCACATTATTTTACTTATTTATTTGCAGTGCTGGGGATCATAGCCAGGGTCTTCTTTCCTTTTTTTTTTTTTTCTTTCCTTTTTCCTTCAGCAATACTGGGGCTTGAACTCAGGGCCTCACATTGGCTAGGCAGGTTCTCTACCACTTGAGCCTTTCTGCCATTCCCAAACTCCAGGGTCTTGAACTTCTAAGCATACACTCTTCCACTGAGCTAAATCCCCAGCCCTACTCATTTTCAAATATGCCATGCAGTACTGATAACTTAGCGTATATTAAGATCTTACAACATGGCCAAGCAGCAGTGGTTCAAGCCTGTAATCCTAGCTACTCAGGAGGCAGAGATCAGGAGGATCACAGTTTGAAGCCAGCTGGGGCAAATAGTTTCAGAGAACCTTTCTTGAAAATAGCCAACAAACTGGGCTGGCAGAGTGCCTTTAGTGGTAGTGTCTGCCTAGCAAGTATGAGGCCCTGAGTTCAAACTCCAGTGCTGCCAAAAAAAATAATAATGATAAAAGGTCTTACAACATGCCAGGCTCTGTGCTAAGTGCTTTAAATCAAGTATGTCTATGAATGTTTGCGACGAGCCAATGAGGCATACATATTTTTATTATCTGCATTTTACAGATGGGGAAACTGAAATCATGCAGTTAATGATGGGATTCAAACCAAAGCATCATGGTGCTAGCCGCTGCTCTTCATTATGATTCTGTATTGCCTGTGTATTGCCTCCTGGTCCCTGGTTCTTCTGTTTTTCTTTTCTTTTCTTTTGCAGTACTGGAATTTGAACTCGGGTCCTCACTCTTGCTTCACCACTTGGACCATCCACCAGGCCTTTTTTGTGTTGAGTATTTTCTAGGGTCTCTTGAACTATTTGCACAGGCTGGCTTCAAAATGTTATCCTCCTGATATCTGCCTCCTGAGTAGCTAGATTACAGGCATGAGCCAGGTGAATAGTTTGTAAGACCCTATCTCAAAAAACCCATCACCAAAAAAGGCTGGCTCAAGGTGCTGGCCCTGAGTTCAAATCCCAGCACTGCAAAAAAAAAAAAAGCAGATATCTAATGAAGTGTGGGAAACAATGGGCTTCTCAGAGAAATAACAACCCTCTCACCAATAATAAGGTACAGCTGCACAATGTGGGGAGTGGGCCCCAAGGCCAGGATGAGCTGACCAGACCCTCCTGGAATGTCCAGTTTGATAAGGAGAGGGACCGACAGGCAGTCAGATTTAATGAGAAGTTGACTAGGCACCAACCAATCACAAACATAGGATAGTTGGACCTAAGCCAGTTAGTGCCCTATATCATCTCCTGGACTTCAGCCTTTCTTTGGCTTAGCTCTTTCACTAAGTCCCACACTTCAGGGTGTTTTGCTATCCTTTCAATAAACGTTGTACTTGCTTTAACTCTAAACTCCTAGTCTGGTATTTTCAATCACACTCACTACACCAGGACAAGAACTCAGGAAACAACAATCTAGTATCACAGTCAGTGTTTTTTATTTATGGCTATCCTTATCTCAACCAGCAAAACCCCTTGTTCCTTCCTATTATTGCTTATACTCTCTCTACAACAAAATTAGAGATAAGGGCAAAATAGTTTCTGCTGGGTATTGAGGGGGGGGAGCGGGAGGGGGTGGAGTGGGTGGTAAGGGAGGGGGTGGGGGCAGGGGGGAGAAATGAACCAAGCCTTGTATGCACATATGAATAATAAAAGAAAAATGAAAAAAAAAAAAAAGAAAAACTGAGAGGACAATGATAAATTGCTATATACTGTTCATGCCCCTCCCCAGTTCCTGCAGAGGTTATATTTACATCCCATGTTCTCAACCCCAATCACTCAGGACTCCTCTGATCCTCCCACTAGCAGGCACTGTCCTGGGTGAACCTGGGCAAAACGCACAACGATTCAACCCCTCTACGCTTTGCCCACCAGAAAGAATCAGAATACAATGCCTGTCAGCATAGGACCCTCCAGGCTGGGCCTAGAGTCATCCTGAAGCTCCTTCACTCATATTGCTGGCAGTTGATGCTGGCGATGACCTAGGGCCAGGGCCAGCTTCGTGGACATGCAACTGGTATAGCTGGAGGAGGAACCACACTTAGAAGGGCCCTGCCTAGGAAGCAGGAGGTCCTGGGTTTGATTTCCAGCAAATAAGTAAATAATGGCTCTATGCTTGCTTTTGTTGTTTGGTGCTGTGGAGCCTCATACATGCTAAACACGTGCTGTACTATAAAACTATACACAGTCTCCTTGTGATTGACTTAATGCTATGTTGCCTCCATCCAAGTTGTTAATTTTTGAACAAGAGGCCTCACATATTCCTCTCCCCCTCCAATTGAACTCAGGGCCTTGCCCATGCTAGGCAAGCACTCTACCATTTGAGCTGTGCCCCAAGCCCTTTATTTTGTTTGCTTTTGAGACAGGGGCTTGCTGCAACCTTTGCTTAAGCTGGTCTGAAACTCAAAATCCTCCTGCCTCCACCTCCTCAGTAGCCGGGATTACAGGCATACACCACTACTTCCAATGAGTCCCCACATTTTCAGTTTGCATGGAACTCTACAACAGCTAGGGCCATTGGCCTCAACAGCTGCACAGGATCTTTCCATGGGGCCTGGACTTTTTTCTTTCTTTTTCAGTACTGGGTTTGAACTCAGAGCTTCACACTTACAAGGCAGGCACCCTTACCTCTTGAGCCACTTTGCGAGAGAGAGAGAGAGAGAGAGAGAGAGAGAGAGAGAGAGAGAGAGAGAGGGGGAAAGGGAGAGAGAGAGAGAGGAGAGAGAGAGGGGGGGGGGAGTGGGAGGGGGCGCGGCTGGTGGAGTGGGGGGAAGATCCAGGCAGAACTAGCACCACCTTTTATGACCTAATCTAACTCCTCCTTTTCATGGGGAATGACAAGGTCACGCTGTAAGAGAAAGGGAGAATGAGAGATGTTGTTACAGTCTTTGGAAAATGCAATTTGTCACATTTGGTCATGAGCAGGTCACTTGGGAGTTCAGTTCTGCCTTCTAGGAGGTCTGAGCCTTTTAGAGCCCTGCCAGGAAAAGTCCAAGGGAGAGTTGAGCCACTCCTACCTCTTCACAGCCACTCCCAGCATCCCCTCTCCAGGGTCTTTTATCAGGTGCCCAGTGGGATAAGAACCTGGGGTAATGGGATAGGAGCCTGACCCAGGAGCCCTAATGTCTGCTCCCTGGAGGACTGGGATCTACCAGGGAGGGCGAGCCTCAGTGCCTTGACATTTGTTTCTCCTGCCAGCATCTCTGCTTGGCTAACAATTCCTCCTCTTTCATTTCTCCCCAGGGCATGTTGTTGTCGTTCTCATTAACTTCCCCTCAACTCCCAGCAAGGTCCCTAGATTCTGAGCACTGCTAATTTCCCTGTAATCCTCCGGCAAACCAGGAAGCTAATTAAATTGTGAGCTTGTGTGCTCACTCTCTCTTCTTTTCCTTTCTTACTGCTCCTGCATTGTCCAGGTTCATCTGGATAATTCCAGTATTTTCTCTTTAGTCTCTTCTTCTGTCTACTATCTTTTTTAAAATTTTGTCTTCTTTCAATCTGCAACCAGAGTAATCTTAAAATACAGCTCTGAGCACAACCTGCTGTAAGACAAAAGCTCCTGAGCTCTGCTAAATGCTCCAATAGCCCTGCAAGCCTAACCTGACATAACTTCCTTTCACAAACCCTTCCCTCCTGACCTGAGCACACAGTTCCCTTTCCAAGTCCCTGCCTGTGCCACCTCCACACGCTGATGCATATTCCTACTTTAATTGGATCTTACTCCTTCACTCCTCCATATCCACCTCCATCTCACCATGCCACTGCCTCCTCTATGACACTTTTCCTGACACCCTGCTCAAGCTTAAATTGCTCCCTTCTTGAGCTCCCACAGCACACTGCAACTCTCTCCTGGCACTGATCTCTTCCCACATACTATGGTTCTTTTTGTCCACTTTCTCCTGCCCCACTAAGTGATCAGCCCCTGGAGGAAAAGGTGTAGGGCTTGTTCATCTCAGCTTCTTCCTGAGTCCCTATGTAGCACTGCACCTTAGAGCAAAACCACTTCATGTCCACATGCCAGGAAAAAAGAAGAAAAGAAAGAGGGCAAAAATAGTGGGCTCCCAGCTGAGTCAGTTTTGTTTTTTGTTTTTTGTTTTTTTTTTGGTTTTTTTTTTTTGGTGGTGGTTCTGGGGTTCTGAGTTAGTTCCTTTAAAAGTACTTTGTCTCCCAATGACATCTGCTTACATCTCATTAACCATGCTTAGCTGCAGGAGAAACTGGGTTCACTACCTCCCCTTATTTTACAGATGAAAAAATAAGGCCCAGAGAAGATCAAAGAAAGGAGGCTGCAGAGCCTAGTAGTGGTTAAGGAACGGTTTTTGATTTTTTGGTGGTATGAATTCAGGAGTTTGAACTCAGGGCTACCACTTGAACCACACCCCAAGTCCAAGGAATGGGTTTTGTAGCCAGCCAGACCTGGGTTTGAATCTTATGTCTGCATTAACCTCTATTCCTCATTTGCAAAACTGATTTAGTGATATCTACTTTAGGAGATGTTAAAAAAATTAAATAGGCCAGGTGCGGTGTAACACACATGTAATTCTAGCTATTTGGGAGGCTGAGATCAGGAGGATTTCAGTTGGAGGCCAGCCCAGGCAAATAGTTCAAGAGACCCCATTTCCAAAATAACCAGAGTGGCTCAAGTGGCAAAAGTGCCTGTCTAGTAAGCATGAGGCCCTAAGTTCAAATCCCAGGGTTGCCAAAAGAAATTCATAATGATCAGAGTAAAATGGACTGAAGGTGTGCTCTTTTTGTTGAACCCTATTGCACTTCCTCCTGATTTCCCTTCTGACCCCAGACTGCCCACACACCCACAAGCTCCTGGCCTATTTCTCCTGTCACTTTCCCACTGCCTTCCTCCTTTTCCCAAGGTCCTGAAACAACCCTGACATTATGTGCCCCAGACACTCCTGTCCACCCCTACCCTCACTTCTCTAGTGGGAAGTCTTTTGTGAACCCAGGATAAGTGTCAAATAGTTCCCAGCCCCAGCCAGACCCCAAACTCCTCTCTCCACCACTGGAATCACAGAGGGCCACCCCCCAATCTGGAGGGATACAATGTCCTAAGGAGGGCTGTGGTGCCACAGGTCAGCTTCCAGCCTTGCCCAGCCCTCCCGTACATGCCTGGGTGGCTCATCCCATCCTTATCCTCCCTCATGCCCTTGCCACCAGCCTATGGTCCAAGCTTTTCAAACTGGTGAAGGAGAAGCTGTGATTTGACAGGAGCCAGAGAGGTGTTTTGCCCTGTGCCCCTAAGTACCCCCATTATCCTGCCTGAAGTACTTTCATTTATTCCTTGCCATCTGGGTGCACATTCATCATGCATTCACCTAACACCCTGAAGGATCCCTCACAAGCCAGTCTTCATTATGTACACCTTCATGGGTGGGATTAGCTTCCACTAAAGTAACTGGGGTCAAGCAAGGTTTTTTGTGTGTTTGTTTTTTTGTGGTTTTTTTTTGGTAGTACTGGGGTTTGAACTCAGTGCTTCATGCTTGCTAGGCAGGCACTCTACCACTTGAGCTACTGCACCAGCCTCAAGTAAGTTTTGAAACTTCCAGAAGGAAAGCTCCAGAAGGCAGGGGGCTTCAGAGGGGGCCAGACTGCTTAGGTGACCATGCAATGGGTCTGTAGTGGAACTGGGACTGAAGCAAAGCCCCCCACCACCACACACACCCAGGGCAACCAAAAGCAGGCAGAGGCCAGCAGGCCCTGGCAGCTATGAGTGGGGCTCTTCAAAAGTCCTCCTCGCCTTCACCCTCAGTCAACATCTGAGTGCCAGGCAGGTCACCACCTCCACAGCTGTCCTAGAAGAGAATGCAGCCCAGACCCAAACAGGATGAAGAGTCAAAGCCCACAGGAGAGGCCATGGGAAATGTTAAGGTTGGCAGATGCTGTCCCCAGCCCTGAGGCCATGCTGGTCTCCTGCTATCCCCACCCCAGCTGGGCAGGGTGTCCATGTCCCTCTCAATACAGGGACTCATAGTCTTTTTCTCAACAATTCAATTCTGCCTCAAGGATCCTCCTCCTTCTTCACCCTTCCCAGAGAGCCACAGGCTGACCTGCAGGCTTAGTCTTCCTCCTTTCTTTCTGGCACTATGGGCATTTTCAGGCTTAGAGGTGAGGAAGAAAAACGAGGACATTTAAAGTTCTTCCTTTACTAGCGACATTGACCCATTTATTCTTCTCTTCCTTCAGACCTTCTCTCCCAAGGCCACTCAGTCTGGACATCTGTCCTAGCCAAAACTTCACCTTCCATTGTCCTTGCAGCTCAAAGGCTGTTCTAGTCTAGTCTCCCCAAATCAGCTAGGACTAGAGTGCCCTGGGCATTCCCAGGGGGGGCTCTGCCTCAGGCCTCAGTTTCCCGATCTACCTTCTTGGATTAATGATGCTTGCATTCTAGACCCAGAGGATGAGGCGGGTGAGGGAGGGTCCCGCGCTCGGCGCAGGCTCGGTGCGGTGCCCCAGGCCCGTCTACTCGGCTCCCTTCCTCGGCGCGCCCCTCCCTCGCGTCCTTAACCCCTCTCCGCCTCTCCCCTGCTCTCCGCCTCTCCGCTCGCTTGGCTCCCTCTTTGGCTGACCTCCCTTTTTCCTCACGCCTCCCGATCCCGGGGTCCCCACGCCCCGCCCGCAGCCACCTCGCGGCCCGAGCCCCCGCAGGCCCGGCCCCGCCGCAGCGCGTGCGGTCAGTGCGCAGCCCCGGCGCCCGCCCGGAGCCTGGAGCCGGATTGCCGGCTCGGACCAAACCCGACGCGACCGCCGCAGCCAGCCAGGTGAGCGCAGCTCGCAGGAGGCGGGGGCGCCCAGGTTTCACCTTTATTGCAAGTGGGGGCGGCTGGAGGTGCTAAGAGAATGGGTCCTTTTTCCTTGAAAAGAGGATCTGGGAGCTTTTGCATGAAAGAGGCTTCAGGGCTTTCACTCGGAAGGGATGGGTGGAAGGAAGGGCTTGGGGAGAGAGGGCTTGGAGTACCCCTTTCTAGGGGATTTTCACGAGAAGGAATTAATTGGCTTCTATGAAAGTGGGATTTACCTTCAAGGTAGATGGGGAGGGGAGTTGTGGCAGCGTTAGAGAGAGGGGTTCACTGGGAAATGGGGGTTTGGGGAATGCGGCTCAGAGTTGCCCTCAGCCTAACATCGCTGCTGCTCCTCCTCTGTCGATTGCCGGGCTCTGGGTCTACCCAGCTGTCCGTCAGTTTTTCTCTTTGAACATGACTATTTTGAGCCTCACCTGGACAGAGCTAGGAACAGCCATTTCTTTTCCTGGAGCTATGCCCACCACCTGACATCCCACCCCCTCCAACCTCCTCAGGGATGGGGGCTCCACAAAGGATGGGACCCTAGGACCTGGGAAATGGGCAGTAGTGTGTGAAACAAAGGCCGGTGCTGGGTACACAGTGCCCTTTGTCACTGATGGGGTGCTTCAGATTAGCAGGGAGAAGGCATGGGTGTGGGGTGGGGAAGGTGGGCAGGCGCTCCTGGGTCAGACCTGCTGGGAAAGCCACATGATGGGGAGCCTTAAGTTGCCCCTTACACCCAGAAGACAAAATGCTGTTTGCTTGCTTGCTTTCTCCTTCATCCTGGATCCCAATACGCATTCCACTTGTTTCTTCCAATTTTTTGAAAAAGGGAGACTGAGGCAGAGGACAGACTGCCTGGAGATACTCAAGTCTAGGAGGGAAGGGTGGTGTAAGACACACTGAATTTGAAGCAAAAACAAAACAAAACAAACAAAAAAACCCCCAAAAACCTGTTCTAGGCTAGCATTAGTGATCTGTGGATGACCTTGGGCCAAAATGTGCCCCTCTTGTTTGGTTCTCAGCTTTCTTATCCACAAAATGGGACAGGGCCTATCTCACAATTTTCCAAGACCAGATGTGTCCAAAAGAGCTTTGTAAAAGGGAACATACTAGACACCTGTGAGTTGAAGCTTTTGCCACTTCCCTGCCTTCACCAAGGATATCCTAACCCATAGGGCAACTTTGCAAGAATTTGAAAAAGTACCTCTTCCAGAAGGTATTCAGCTGGGCTATCGGGTTGAGGTCTTTATTATGAGAATTAAAAGGTGTCACACTTTACCCCAGGTGCTGCTTCAACAGTTGGGCTCCTGCCAACCCTCAGGTGAACATACTGGTGCAGGACTCAGGTGCACTTGGAAACTCTTCTCAGCAGGTCCAGGGCATCTCTCTAAGACACAAAGCTTCACATACTTCCCAGAGATGTCCACATCCACGCTTTCTCCAGCTTATCTTTGCTGTTTTGCCTCCACTTCAGGTCCTTTGGGTCTTCAAGCCCCAAAGCCTACTTCAGAGTATGATGGAATTCCACCTTCAAAGAGACTCCTGTGAATTAAGCAATCCCATCACCAGGATCTCAGGCTTACAGTAACTGAGTCCTTGACCAATTATGTCAAGAACTCGATCAGATTGCTTTTCCCAGGGCCAAGTACAGAAGCATCTGCACACCTGGTCAGCACTGTCATACAAACCATGTTCACAACTGCTATCTCAGAGTGCCCTCACCACAAGCCTGTGTGAGACCCTCTACCATTTACAGAGGAAGCCATGCCCAGAGAGGTTAAGAAACTGGCTTTAAGGTTTTGAAGCATGTTAGTGGCAGAGCCAGAACCTGAGCCTAAATCTCTGTATCTGTCCACCTCATTCCCCCACCAGTAAAGAACAAAGCTGATGACCTCAGTGTTTTGCCAAAGCCCTACTGGAATTTTATTCTCCCTCTTTATCCCCAGCCACCACTGGCTCTCCTTCTCAGGGATCAGCCTCCAAGCAAGGGGGGTCACCTCCCCTTCTCTGATTTCATAAGGAGGGAGCTACTTCAAAGCCCAACTGTGCAGGAAGGATCCCTGGAGAGTTCAGAGATCCTGTGTGAGAGCTGACCCTTGAGTGGGTCAGAGGCCAGGAAAGGGATCAGGGAGCAGCTATTTCCTTTCCTGCCCAGATGGGACTTAAAACACTAACTCTTATGGAGGGCACTGACACAGAACCAGTGTCTGCTGTGAAGGACAGGCCAAGGACCAGAGAAGAGCCACAAGAAAACTGATGGGAATGCAAAAGATCCACTGAGCACACCCCTCCTCCACGTTCACCAGGGGCCCCTGAGTGCGAGGGGAGTGCTGAGGGGGAGGAGAAGGGTGAACCTGGCAAATGGAGTTGTGGGCTTCTTCATCCGGGGTATTTTTGCTTGTTTATGCTGTATGAGTAACAATTTTCACTTCAGAAAGGAGTTTCCATTCTTATAAAAACAAAAGCCAAACAAAAGAGGAACTGGAGAGTCACTGACCTCCAAGGATTCTGGTAGTGTGGTCCTTGAACCCGTTGCTTCTGTATCTTGAGAGAAACTGTTATGGTCATGCAAATCCTCAGGCCCCATCCCAGACCTCCCGAATAAACTCCGGGAGGCAGGACCCAACTCCATGAGCTGTAGTAAGCCCGTCAGGTGACATGGAGACACCGTAAAGTTTGAAAAGCAGAGCCTAAGTGTACAGGAAATCAAAGAGCAAGCTGAGGGGCAAGGGCAGGGCTAAGGAAGAGAAACCATGTCCCCTAGTCCTGAAGGGCTAAGCATTTGGAGGTCCCTGTCTGACTCTCTTCTCCTGGCCCTCTTCTCCCCTCCCAGGCGCCATGCTGTGGCTCCTACTGGGCCTGCTGGGCCCGGCAGTCTGCTGGGCACTGGGCCCAGCTCCAGGCCCCAACTCCTCCGAGCTGCGCTCAGCCTTCTCGGCTGCACGTACCACCCCACTGGAGGGCACGTCGGAAATGGCTGTCACCTTCGACAAGGTGTACGTGAACATCGGGGGAGACTTCGACGCGGCCACGGGGCAGTTCCGCTGCCGCGTGCCGGGTGCCTACTTCTTCTCCTTCACGGCTGGCAAGGCCCCGCACAAGAGCCTGTCGGTGATGCTGGTGCGCAACCGCGACGAGGTGCAGGCGCTGGCCTTCGACGAGCAGCGGCGGCCCGGCGCGCGGCGCGCGGCCAGCCAGAGCGCCATGCTGCAGCTCGACTACGGCGACACGGTGTGGCTGCGGCTGCACGGCTCGCCGCAGTACGCGCTGGGCTCACCCGGCGCCACCTTCAGCGGCTACCTGGTGTACGCCGACGCCGACGCGCCTGCGCACGGGCCGCCCTCGCCCCCCGAGCCGCGCTCGGCCTTCTCGGTGGCGCGCACGCGCAGCCTCGTGGGCTCGGACGCGAGCCCGGGACCGCGGCACCGGCCGCTGGTCTTCGACACGGAGTTCGTCAACATCGGTGGCGACTTCGACGCGGAGGCCGGCGTGTTCCGCTGCCGCCTACCCGGTGCCTACTTCTTCTCCTTCACGCTGGGCAAGCTGCCCCGCAAGACGCTGTCGGTGAAGTTGATGAAGAACCGGGACGAGGTGCAGGCCATGATTTACGACGACGGTGCGTCGCGGCGCCGCGAGATGCAGAGCCAGAGCGTGATGCTGGCGCTGCGGCGCGGCGATGCTGTCTGGCTACTCAGCCACGACCACGACGGCTACGGCGCCTACAGCAACCACGGCAAGTACATCACCTTCTCTGGTTTCCTGGTGTACCCCGACCTCTCCCCTGCCGGCCCGCCGGGCCTAGGGCCTCCGGAGCTCTGAGCCCTCACCCGAAAGGAGCCCGGGAGGGCCAGGGGCGTGCATGCCGAGCCGGGACCGCCGCCCGAGCGCCCCGCTGGCGCGAGCATGATGGCCTGCCCGGGGCGGCTGGACTCTGCCAATAAAGTGAGCCTGCGCCGGTCAGCCCGAGGGTCTTGCGCTCTGTCTTGTCTGCGACGCCTTTGCCTTGGGGCGGGACAAGAAGGCACTGACTTACTGCGGCCCTAGGCCCTGAGAGGGTGGGCCTCCCTTTCATCTCCAAGTCCTTCCATCTGACTCCTCCCCATTGGTCTAAGACCCGTGTTCTTAAGGTCCAGATGATTCCTCTCTATGACAAGGGACCCCACTGGAGGCATAGGATTCAAGAAAAGCGAATGTTCTTTCTTCCAGGAAGGTGTGGGTCTGGGCTAGGGGGTTGACACCTGATTGCCCTGCCTCCTGCCCTCCCAGGATGTGGTGATTTGCTCAGGGCACAGGTTAGATAGGGTAAGTAGTCTTGTTCTGACATAGGAAGGACATGGACTCAGAAAGCCAGAACAGAGCTTTTTATTGTAAAAGCTACATAAAATCAGGGCTACACCTACTCCAGCCTGTCTCAGCTAGTCTGTGGGTGGGTGGCTCCTCTCCTGGCCTTACTCCTTCCTCTGAGTTCATCTGAGGCTTGTTGAAATGGACCAAAGACTTTTTTTTTTTGCCTCCCTCTCTCCAAAGAGGTAAAGTTCCTCCACCTGCTTCACTCCACTCTTCCAGGGAACAGAACTCAAGAAGTCCAATGTAAGGGCTGGTGGAGTGGCTCAAATGGTAGAGTGCCTGCTTAGCAAGCATGACACCCTGAGTTCAAACCCCTGTACCACCAAGAAGTCCAATCTATACTCTGACCCAGATGGGGAATTTGCAGGCTCAGGGACTCCAGACAGGCTTGGACTGGGGGAGGGGGTAGTATACAGGATTCCTGTAGGTTCCCATAGATTCCACAGGACTTTCCACAGCTACCAGAATAGGAGTTGAAGTCTGACCTCAACTTACTTAGGGCAGTTTCCCTTTCATGATTTCTTACATACTTCTCAACCCTGACCCCTGACCTTAATACACACATAGAGCCTATAAGCCCTGTCTTGACTGTGTGCTTGCTGCCTGCACCCAGTTCCTGGGCTTTTGGCCTATCAGGGTCTAAGGAACAAACTGGGGAGGGGGGAGGGGGCTGGTACAATCCAAGTCCAGAGATCTGAGTAGAAAGAACTAAGTGCCAGATGGAGACCTTGTCCAGGATGGTTCTAACTCATGTTTGAGTTGGGGGGATGGAGAATGGGAGGGGAAATGCCAGGTGAAAAGGGTTAGGGGAAGGGGTCAAGAATGGAGACCCAGGGTCCTAGTGAAGGGAGTTGGCCCTGGGGGCAGAAACCCTTGCACAGGTCCCAGAGTGTTTCCTGCGCCAGGAGAGCAAAGACTTGGGCCCAACGAACCCTCTCCTCAGCCTCACTAGCTGCATGGAGCCGGTAGATGCAGGACAGGCCAGTAAGGAGCAGATGTTCAAAGTCCCAAGGGCTAAGAGGAGGCCCTTTCCGCAGGTCCTGTAGCTGCTGCAGCCTATGCTCAGTACCTTCCAAGTCACTGGGCACGTGGTGCTGCAGAAGGAGCCTGAGTCGGCGGCCTGGACGTGTGGATGCTAATTCCTCATCCTGGATGTGCAGCTGCCCCATGATGTCCAGCTCCAGCCCAGCCCACAGCAGCTGCAAGGGGAGCTATTTAAAGCGGTGGGCTGGGGTCTGGGGAGTGTGGCAGGGAACAAGAGATGGGCCAGGGGACATAGCAGTGGGACCCATGCTGGGTTGCTCCCCACCCCCATAACACCCACCCTGAAACATCCCCCTTCCCAACCCCAAGCTTAGGGACCTCTGGACACTCCCACCCTCATGTCCCAGGCTGGGAGGAATGACCTCTAACATCACTTCTGGGGCTTCTGGCTCCTTCAGGCCACCTCCCACGCTGGCGCTGTCGATGGGCTGCCCTGGAGCAGCAGAAAGGAGTCAGTTCCATGTCATCCTTTACCCTGAATACCTAGCCTCCCAGAAGTGCTCTTCAGCTGCCCAACGGGAGTTCCTGGTGGTTCTCCTATCTACAAGAGTGCAAGAATGCCATCTCGTGCCCCCTCACCTGTCCCACATCACACTGGCATTCACCCTCCTAGGCATGGGTCTTCTGATCCCAATATGTCACACCAACCCCAATTACCATCTCAGAAAATGCCAAAGACTCCCCCTTTAAATGCATAATGCCCTTGGTAAAGAGCTCTAGCCAACAGGTCACAAGACCTTCTCTTTCCATTCTCCTTCCATACAGAATCTGGGGACACTAATGACCTAAAACAGTGCCAGTGACCCTCAAAGTATAAGGACCCAGGGGTCATGGTGGTGCACGCTGGTAATCAGTGAGGCAAAGAGGAGGAGGCAGGAGGATCACGAGTTTGAAGCCAGACTGAGCTACATATTTGGGCTGGCAGAGTGGCTCAAGTGATAGAGTGCCTGCCTAACAAGTGTGAAGCCGAGTTCAAACCCCAGTACCGACAAAAAAAAAGAAAAAGGACCCAGGGGGCCTACTCTTTCCTTGCTCCTCAATAGTTGATTCTGCAGGATAGGGAGAACTGTAGGGCAGGTAAAGGGACCCTGCTTTGGGTATCAGTTGTTATAAGCCCAGGGTCAAATTCTGTTGGGGCCCTGTTTAGGGCTATTTCCGTATGCTTTACCTGGACTTTTCCAGTTCTGGGGATGGAACTCACACCATGATCCACTGCAGCACATTAGTCTGGTACCCATTGGGCCCACAGTTCCTCTGCCCTGTGAGGCTCAACACAGCCCACTGTAACTGCTATTGCCCAGATTGACCAGCAGCCCTGCTTGGCTCCTATCCACCCACTCTGAAGCCCCTGTACCTGCATGGTGCTGGGTGGTAGTCACCCGAGGGAGGAGGCAAATGGCTACCACCAGACAAACCAGCAACTGCAGTGTCCTCGTCATGCTGCACCACATCCTGAGTCTCTCTCCCCAGCAGCTCTCTGCTCCCCATCTGCCTGTCACACACCACAGCTCCAGCTTTCCACTGCAGGCTGCTCTTGCATTTCGTTATGCGCGTCAGTCTTCAGGGCTGAGGGAGGGGCTGGCTCTGGCTTCCATCACCTCCCAGGGGACGTTTCCACCCCTTAGAAATGAGGACTCTTTGGGCTTGGCAGTAGCAGCTTGTTCCTGCCCAGATGGGCGGGATGCTTAGTTAATAAGAAAAAGGTGATTGGAGAGGAAAAAAAAAGGAAAGGAAAGGTGACTGGTAGCAAACAGTCCTGCTTAGCCCTCCCGAGGGGTAAGGAAGACCTCAGGCAGCAAAAATACCTTACCATCTATCCTCACACTCAAAACATCCGGCTACTGAGGCCAGTTCCTGACACCCAGTCCAGCCCATCCTCCAGGGCTCCCCTTGGCTGCCAAGAGCATCAGCCTCAAAACGATTCTCCAGCTGGTGGAGTAGGCAATGGAAGTTAAGAGTCACACTCTCCCATCTCGGACGCTCATAGTCTGAACAGACCCTACCCAGCTGAAGTAGGGAGTATTGTCTCCTGGAAGGCAGACAAATCTGCAGCTCCTGAGTGCCTTTTGCCCCACCCTTGGAACTTCCTCTGTTTGCTAACAATATTCTTGGTTCAGAGCAGAAATCAGGAATACTCCTTTAGCCCAGACACAGGGTTTAACACTCAAAAAATGAACTGTTTTTCCTGCCTCTGTTGACTTACAGACTCTGTAGTGCTTGAGTGGGATGAAAGTGGATTGGGTTTCCCCTGGTTCTACCCAGGCTTCTGGCTCCATCAGCTGCCACCAGACAGCGTGCAGAGGTAAGGGGATTTCTCCAGCAGTTGTTGAGACCCTCCAGTTCTCACTGGAGGCCATACTACACCCATCCTGAACCCTGTGGACTGTGAGAACTTTGAATTACAGCTTCAGAATCCCTCTCAGAAATACATCCAGGTCCACAGGTCACAGTGTCTGTAACTGCACATTTAGTTCCATTAAAATAGAATCCCTGCTTTGGCAGGGTCTCCCTAAAGGAGCAGGGAAACACCCTTGCCTGCACCTACCCTCTCCTGAGTCACTGTCACTTCCTTTTTTTTAATGCATTGTTAAATTGTCACTTTTATCCATGAAAAGCACACAGCAGTCTAAGTAGGAATTTATTTACATGGACACTCAGCTGTAGATAAGGCGCTCTCTGATCTACATGCATTCTCTGGAACTACTTGGCTTCAGGCTTCTTGTCTCCGGCTTCAAGCTTGAGACTCTCAGGGGGCTGACGATAGGCAGGGAAAGCCTCCCAGGGGCTGTTCAGATCAAACTTGCGGAACTCTTGGGCTAACTCCACAGGCTCAGCCACCACCCGCTTTACCTCATCGTCATAGCGTAACTGCATAAGCAAAAGGGAGGTTTGTTATAGCCACTAAAGAGGCATTTTCAAAACACCATTGGTTAGTTCCCCAGCCCTTATCCCCGTGTCCCTGACTCCTGTTTCAGCCTCTTTCCAGGCTGTAAGTCTCCAACCACATTTGTGTCACCCTTCAGGTCACATCACAACCAGTTACTGTGTGGCATTCCAAAATGGCTTCTACCTCTCATATACTGCCAGCATAGGACTCCTGTGCCACCATGGTATCATAATTCTTTTCCAGCAGAACTGATTCTGCTCACCCATTTACACACTTTTCTATGAGGTAACTGTAAACACTCGCTCAGGATTAGGAGCAGTTGCTGGGGCTGAAGGTGTGGCTCAAGCAATAGAGTGCCTGGCTAGTAAGTCTGAGGCTCTTGAGTTCAAACCTCAGTACCTCTACCACCGAAAAAAAGGAGCAGCAGTTAGTGGCTGAAAAGAGTAAACCTAAACTGACAGACACACAACTTTAGGCCTGTGGCCTTGGCATTTTCATTGTCAAAACTGAAAGCTGGAGGACTTCGGAGGTCACTCAGTGGTAGAGCACTTGGTTTGGCATGCCCAAGGCCCTGGGTTAAAATCTAAAGCCAGGCATTTGGCAAGGCTTTTCTTATTGGAGAAATCAGTTGGATAAGGCAGGATTAAAATCAGGTAGTGGGGTGAGGAGACAAATCATGTAAGGAAGACAGTGTGGAGTGAAGCGAGAGAAAGGGAGAAGAGAGAAACAGTCCTGACAAGAAGCAGCTCAGAGAGAAACTGGGACCATGCAAAGCACTAAGAAAATAGAAGTGTTAGGGTACTGAAAAATCAACACTGGAGATTCCTCACTGCAAAATTGACGTATGTATGTATATAAGAAACTAGCTTCCTGCTAAAAAACAATCTATAGCACCACTGAAATTCTTTATAAGACCCTTGTAGTCACGTTATTGGTCCTGCCTTAGTGGCCATTTGTGCAGGAACATTTAGTGTTCAGAGATCCTGGACATGGTAAAATAACCCCCTACTTTCAGGGTTTAAGAGTGGAATATCCTTAAGCCTGATTTGACCATTAAAACAACCATTACAATAATGACTAGCATCAATGATATTTATAATATACCAGGCTTTACAAGTACATCATTTAAGTGCTACTACTGTTAACCATTATAAAGATGAGAAAAATCAGTCAAATAACTTGTCCCAGATTACAAAAATGAAGCTAGGATTTGAATCTACAGCCTACGTTCTTAAAACCACCACAATCCACAGATCATATTCCTGCCACAAAGGATCCCCCAGACCCCCTGAAGTATCTTCCTAAGTTTCTAGGCTCCTACCTCGACATAGCCAGATAGTGGGAAGTCTTTCCGGAAAGGATGTCCCTCGAAGCCATAATCTGTTAAGATCCTTCTTAGATCAGGGTGGTTAACAAAGAAGACTCCAAACATGTCCCATATCTAGAAACAAGAAGCTCTCAGGCAACCAATGCATCAGGTCCAACAACAGAGGTAAAAGAGCTAAACTGCATCTCATAGCTACAACCAATTCCACAACTCTGGCCAGGGGTAGGGCCCACCAGCTACAGTAACTCACCTCCCTCTCATACCAGTTGGCTGCCTTGAACACAGAGACCGAGGATTCAATGGGCGTCAGCTCATCTGTATAGGTCTTCACACGAATTCGGGAGTTGAAGCGCAAAGACAGCAGGTTGTAGACAATCTAAGGAGAAAACAGAGTTGGAGACACAAGATGGCCATAGGTTGAAGGGTCTGGGCATCTGGGGGTGGAGTATTAGTTGTGAGGATACAGGGTGGGTTAGGGTTCCACCTGTGACCCTACATTTTGTTTAATGCTCGTATGCGTGCAACTACTTGCAAAGGCCTAGGCCAGAACTATAGCTCAACAGGCCAGCATACCTGACTTTGCTCATGCTATTCCCTTTGAAAGACCTGCCTAGCCCACTTCCCCCACTCTTCATTAGGCTAATCCCAGGATTCCTGCTCATCTGTTAAAATTCATCATAAATGTGCTCTCTCTAGAAAGAAGCCTTTGAGCACATCTAAGTGCCCCTCCTGCATTCTTTTCTTTGGTGGTACTGGGGTTTGGACTCAGGGTTTCATGCTTGCTAGGTAGGCACTCTGCCACTTGAGCCACTCCATCAGCCGTTTTTGTGTTGGGTATTTTTGAGGTAAGAGTCTTGCCAACTATTTGCCCAGGTTGGCTTCAACTGTGGGAGTAGCTAGGATTACAAGGATAAGTCACCAGCTTCCAGCCCCTCCTGCATTCTTAAAGTATCCCTCTAACTTCCTATATATTATACATTATTACACTAACCTATGTACATGTCTTTCTCACCAGAGTATGGGGATTGATGGGGAACAGATACTACAGATACTGTATGTGTCTTTTGCTCTTTCAGAATCTGGCAAACAGTAGATGATCACTAAGTATTAATAGCTGTATGTATTAAGAAGCTACTCTGTTCTAATAATTTACCTGCACTGTCATTTGGTCCTTACAACCAACAACTATGATAGGGCCAACTTACTTATATTACAACTTACATATACTTAATTTGCTTAATTGAAACTTTTGTATGAAATGCTTATGTGATTAGTCTTAGTTTTTTGGGGGGTTTGAATTCAGAGCTTTGCACTTATAAAGCAGACACTCTACTGCTTAGGCCACCCTTCCAGTCCATTTTTAGTCTGGTTATTTTTGGAGATGGGGTCTCATGAACTGTTTGCTCAGATTGGCTTCAAACCGCAGTCCTCCCAATTCTCAGCCTCCCAAGTAGCTAGGATTACAGGCCTGAACCACTGGTGCCCAACTATGGTCTCAGTTTTGTTCATCTTGACTTCAGGGAATTGTTTTGATTTCCCATGCTCAAGACTGCTCAATTGCTGCTGTTGCTTTTTGTTTACTCAGAAGCAAGGTGGATGCTCTCATTTTTTTTCTTGGGTGCTAGAGATCAAATCCAAGGCCTTGTGCATGTTAGCTATACATTACTACTTAGTTATACCTCCAGTCCCTAATATTTTACTTTTAATTGCTTTTCTGGCAATTCTTTCCTGGATTCTTTGCTTTGAAACTGGCATCCTAAATCACAAAAATAAATCCTCCAATTCCAATATCACAGATCTTTTAATTTTACTAGTTAAAAAAAAAAAAAGTCCAAGGAACAACAGATCCTAATGAACCATATAATATCAAATCCCTTGTGCAGGGAATTTTTTTCAGACTAAAATTGCTAGGACCTTTGGCCTGGAGATATGGCTCAAGTGGTAGAGTGCATGCATGAGAAAGAATGAGTTCAAACCCAAGTACTTCAATACTGCCAGAAAAAAAAATGTATACACAGACACACACTTAAAATTGCCAGGAGCTTGCTGGGTACTAGTGGCTCACACCTGTAATCTTAGCTACTTGGGAGGCTGAGATCAGGAGGATCAAGGTTCAAGGCCAGTCTGGGTAAAAAGTCTGCAAGACCCTATCTCCAAAAGAACCACAGTAAAATGATCTGGAGGTGTGGCTCAAGTGGTAGAGCACTTGCTTTGCAAGCACAAAGCCCTGAGTTCAAACCTCTGACCCATTTAAAAAAAATTAAGTCAGGCGCTGGTGGCTCACACCTGTAATCCTAGCTACTCAGGAGCAGCGATCAGGAGGATCACAGTTCGAAGCCAGCCTGGACAAATAGTTCTCGAGACCCTATCTGAAAAAAAAAACAATCATAAAAAAGGGCTGGTGCAGTGGCTCAAGGTGTAGGTCCTGAGTCAAACCCCATACAAAAAAAAAAAAAAACCCCACCTGGGCTTAGGCACTGCCTGCTACTACCTATACTTATTCTGCAGATAAGAAAACTAAAGCTCAAATCAAACAGAGCTGGGCACAGAGCGCACACCTGTAGTCCCAGTTACTCAGGAGACTAAGGAAGGAGGAGTGCCTGAACCCAGAAGTTTCAGGTCAGCAAGACCCTATCCAAAAAAAAAAAAAAATCGAAACAGTTTTAGGCCACAGTCAACTAATAGAAGAGTCAGTATTCAAATTCAGGGTCAACCTGATTCAGCCCTGGTTTAACTGCTGTTCTACTGTTTGACTCAAACTGGAACTATAACTAAGGAATTATAATTCCCACATCTAACTGTCACCCTGAGATGATGTTTCCTTTCTTACCCTTAATTCCCAAACCTCAAATCTTCTGACTGACCTCAAAACGGTTCTGCCGAGTTGGAATGTCCACTGCTGTCAAGTCAGCCAAGGATTTGAATTGTGCATTGGTATGATCCCTGAGGAAAGTCAGCACTGGGATGACTCCATCAGGATGGATACAGATCTCTAACTCATTGAAGCAGGTCACCTACAGACATAGAATGGAGAGAAAAGGGAAGAAATAGCTATTTAGAGAGCAGCTAACCTCAGCTGTAATCACTTGGTTTAAAATAAAGAAAGAAGTCCAGGTTTGGGATGGAGGAGTATATGGTGTCTTTGAAAGCCAACTGCCACTCTCACATGCCCTGAGAACATGTTTCTTTCTTCACCCAGACCCAAAGAACAGTAGTAAATATTACCTGAACTTGTTGGATATACTTGGGCAGGATTTCAGCCAAATACTCTCCAAAAGCTGAGAGCTGCTTGTGAGCCACAACATTCTGTGGTCTGACAGTGGCTGGAAAAAAAAAAAAGGGCATATTTAATAAAGGAATAGAGGTGGCAACCAGCCTTTTCTCTAGTCTCATGGACTTGAAAAGGATGTCATCTCTCAGTAGGTCTCCCTGAAGAATCTTAAGAAAGGTACAGGTGGAAAGTCCCTCTTGTAGGGATTAGGAAGCAGTGAAAATGTGGAGAAAATTAAAAATGCCATCTCAGCTGGGCCATGGCTCACGCTGTAATGCTAGCTACTCAGGAGGCAGAGATCAGGAAAATCGTGGTTTGAATCCACAGGCAAATAGGTCCAAGACCTTATAGCCAAAAAAAAAAAAAAAAAAAAAAAGCCATTACAAAAAGGGCTGGTAGAATGGCTCAAGGTGTAGGCCCTGAGTTCAAACTCCAGTACGCCAAAAAAAAAAAAAAAGCCACCTCGTGTACCCAGTACACAGACTTGTTACTACAGCTGGAGTCTTTGCCTTTTCTTGAAACTATTCCACACTCTTCCTTCACACTTCCTACACTTCTACTAACAGCTCTACTATTGGAGAGCACTTAGCTTATACCAGGTTCTCAAGCCAAGAACTTCAGGACTGAAGAGCCTCACAGATTATCTCATTTAAACGTGTGTGTGCGTGTGTGTGTGTGTGTCTACAAAAATCAAGGCCCAGAAAGGATGGAAAGTCAGGACTTCTATTTCCCAGTCTGCTTATGTTGACTGTAACATAAAATCACCATATACCCATTCATACAACTCTAAGTCACTGGGAATCACAGGCTAGGGAGTAATGATGAAGTGTTCTCTGCTTTTGGTAGCAGATCTGATCTGTCATTCACTAGGTCTATGGCTGGGCAGTTAATAATAGTAAGGACAATAAAACACTATCCTCCTCATAACGCTGTTATAAAGATCAAGTAACATCATTCACTACAAGGCTTGGTGAGATGTCTGGGATACATTATGCACACCATTAATGTGAGTTAATTACAGGGCTCTGAGGTCCCAAAACTTGTTTATTACCCTGAAGAAGGCGATAATTTAATAAAGAAAAAGATAATCATGAAAACAGTCAAGGAAGGGCTGACGGAGTGGCTGAAGCGGTAAGGGCGCCTGCCTAACAAGCGTGAGGCCCTGAGTTCAAACCCCAGTTCTGCCAAAAAAAACAAAACCAAACGGTCAAGTGACAACCAAGGCCATAACTGAACCGAGAGATCTAGGGCACAGAAAGGGCTCTATTATGAGTCCAGGATGGAGACCACTGCAGTCCAGGCTCCAAGAACAAGAAGAGATTTGCCAGGAGGACAGAGAAGGGCATCCTAGGGCAAGAACAAACACCTGAAGAAGGTAATGAAAGGGACTGGACTAACAGTTGGGAGAAAAGCACTGCGCGCACATACTCACGGCGTGTGTCGGCCGCCGCGCTCTCCCTCCTCACCCGCTGCAGTAGCACCGAGGGTAGCACCGAAGGTCGCCCAGCCCCTGCACAGGGAGATAAAAGATACGCTCGGGGTGAGGCCTGAAGAGTCCGCTACGCTGAGAGTGCTGCTGCCTCTGACTCTAGCTTCAGCCGGCTGCCCTCCCCACTTCAGGTCCCGCCATCTCACCCCTGGCCAAAGCTGCGGCTCCCACGAGCCCGCGACACCAAACCTTGGCCGCCGCAGCCGCCATGTTCCAGGATGAAGCTCCGGCAGCCAAGCTAACAGCCCACAGGACACGGAGCCCCAAGGGCACGGACCGGAAGCGGAAGTGTGCAATGTAACTTCTTCCGGGCGGGCGCGGGGTCCGAAGCAGAAGTTCCGGGTTCCCGGCACCGGGATGAAAGGAGGGAACGCAGGTGAGAAAGCAATACCAGCAGGTGGGGAAACCGTGAGGTGAACGTAGCCCTAGATTGGTGTGGCAGAAGCTGGAAAGGACTGAAAAGGCTGAAGAACCAAACGGGTAAGAAGGGAAATGTGGGCATTCTGGGTTCTACGTTCCACACCCTTCCCCCTGCTCCCTGAGCTAAGGTTTTTATGAGGGCG
Organism: Castor canadensis; assembly: GCF_047511655.1. Taxonomy (NCBI): domain Eukaryota; kingdom Metazoa; phylum Chordata; class Mammalia; order Rodentia; family Castoridae; genus Castor; species Castor canadensis. Next base: position 183,155,540 of record NC_133386.1, on the reverse strand, counting down.
GGCAGGCGGGGGAGGAGGGGGGAGAGAACAGTTTTCCTGGAGACTGTTTCCCAGAAGATACAGGTGGAGCCCGGACACTGCATTGGCGATGGGCCTCCATGTGCCCCGGGCTGGGGACAGTTGGACTCTGTGTCGAGTTCTGGGATGGACCTTTTTCAGGGAATCATTAGGGCGAGCTAGTAAGTGGGGGACAAAAGCTCAGAAGACAGCAAAAGTGGGACTGATGGATGTACCAGTTCCAGCCCCATGTTGGAGGGGAAGAGGTAAACAGGCCACAAGGACGTGAGTGTCTTTCTGTCTAGTTCTGCTTCTCTTAAGCGTCACTATTTTTATGCCCAAGTTATTTGATTAATAAGGCTTTTAAGATCATAAGCTTCCTCTAGCCCCATGTTTTCATGCGTTGAACCGAATCCCAAGTCTTTTCCTCATGGGAAGGAATATTATGTGTTCTGTCAGGGAAACCAGCAGAATTGGAGCGTTTATTGATTTTATTGGGAGAAATTCAAGACTGCAAGAAAATAAGTACAGTTTTGGGTGAAGGAGGATTAGGGACATCATTGGCAGGGACAGGACTAAGACCAATCTGGACCCACTTTACTCTCATTTTTTTTCCTCTCCTAGTTGGATTCACAGACTATGACTGTGAGTTCCCCAAATTACTCAGGGTGGTGTTGCTTTGCAGACAGCTGGCAGAGAGAGAAGTTGACTACTATGGAATCACCAGAGGAGCCTGGAGCATCCATGGATGAGAACTACTTTGTGAACTACACTTTCAAAGATCGGTCCCACTCAGGCCGAGTAGCTCAGGGCATCATGAAACTGTGTCTAGAGGAGGAGCTCTTTGCTGATGTAACCATATCAGTGGAAGGCCGGGAGTTTCAGCTTCACCGGCTGGTGCTCTCAGCTCAGAGCTGCTTCTTCCGGTCCATGTTCACTTCAAACCTGAAGGAGGCCCACAACAGGGTGATTGTGCTTCAGGATGTCAGTGAGTCTGTTTTCCAGCTCCTGGTTGATTATATCTACCATGGGACTGTGAAACTTCGAGCTGATGAGCTGCAGGAAATTTATGAAGTGTCAGACATGTATCAGCTGACATCTCTCTTTGAGGAATGTTCTCGGTTTTTGGCTCGCACAGTACAAGTGGGAAACTGCCTTCAGGTGATGTGGCTGGCAGACAGACACAGTGATCCTGAGCTTTACACTGCTGCCAAGCACTGTGCCAAGACCCATCTGGCCCAGCTGCAGAGCACAGAGGAATTTCTCCACTTGCCCCACCACCTGCTCACCGACATCATCTCTGGTAAGTTTAGGGAGGCGCACATCATACTCATATCCAAATAATTGGGCATGATGTTCAGTGGATGTTCTGGTTCAGGGGAAAGGAACCCTCAACCTTCCTGGTGTTCATGTACTATTATTCTTGGTAAGAATTTAGATTGAGGTTGAGTTGAGATTCAGTGTAGCTGTTTCAGAGATGGAGTGCCTTACAGAAGAAGAAGCCAGGAAAAAAACACCATGACTTTACCAAGAAGAAAGAAAGAAACATCTGTAGTGATGGGCCAGCTTTAGGTAATACTAATCCTGCATGTGAAGTATAATGTATTTTATAGTCTACAGCCTAGTAGATTGTTTTCATGACATATAAGAGCATATCAAGTCATCCATTTTAATTTTAAAAAGCAAGGCTGGGCTGGGGGTATAGCTCAGTGGTAGGAGCACTTGCCTAGCATACATGAGGTCCTCGGTTTGATCCCCAGCACTGCAAACAAACAAAAGGCAAGGAAAGCCACATGCCAGTGGCTCACACCTATAATTCTACCTGGGAGGCTGAGATCAGAACAATCATGGTTCAAGGCCAGCCCAGGCAAATAGTCCTTGAGACCCTATCTCCAAAATGACCAGGGCAAAATGGGCTAGAGGTATGGCTCAAGTAATAGAGTGCCTACTTTCCAAGCATGGAACCCTAAATTCAAACCTCAATCTTACAAAAAAAAAAAGACAAGGAAATGTCAAGTTGATCTTACACACATGTATTGTACACACGCACATACCTACACATAATGGTAGTCTGAGGTTGCATCTTTAAAGCTTCTTGCTCTGAATTTCCCTTTCAGATTGTTATTGACCATGCCTTTCCTTTGGCTCTCACAGATGGAGTTCCATGTTCCCAAAACCCCACAGAAGCAATAGAAGCTTGGATCAATTTTAATAAAGAAGAAAGAGAGGCTTTTGCAGAGTCACTCAGGACTAACCTGAAGGTAAAGCAGATTTTTTTTTTTTTTTTTTTGCAGTACTGGGGTTTGAACTCAGGGCCTATATCTTAAGCCACTCCACCAGCCCTTTTTTCTGAAGGGTTTTTTCAAGATAGGGTCTTGGGAACTATTTGCCTGAGCTGGCTTCAAACTTTAATCCTCCTGATCTCTGCCTCCTGAGTAGCTAGGATTACAGGTATGGCTACCGATGGTGTGGCTAGCAGATTTCTTAAGTATTGGAGTACCATAATCTCTATGTTTCCCAACCATCTGCTGGCCTCTTTGATGGCTACTGAATAAAGTCTTGTAGCTTAAAGTTGATATGAGGTAGAGAAGAGAATGTGTTTGTGACCCCAGAAGCTACCAGTCTATGAGCTCCAAAACTCAGAGAACTTTTGCTTTCTTCCCTGAGAAAGTAGTTCTTTGAGAGAACTACTTTCATCATTAAATTAGCAATCCTTTGTTTGAAGCACCAATTTATGACAATTTAAAAAGCTGAAAGAGGGCTGGGCATGGTGACTCATTCCTGTAATCCCAGCTACACAGGAGGCAGAGATCAAGAGGATCACACTTTGAGACCAGCCCACGGAACAAGTGAGACCCCATCATAACAAAAAAGCTGGGCATAGTGGCACACAGCTGTGTCCCCAGCTACACATGACACTTAAATAGGAGGATCATGGTCTAGGCCAGCCCAGCAAAAAATGAGACTGTACTTGAAAAATAACTAAGGCAAAAAGGGCAGGAGGCATGGCTTAATCTTAGTTACTTGGAAGACAGAGATCAGGAGGATCGTGGTTTGAGGCCAGCCTGGGCAAATAGTTCGTCAGACCCTATCTTGAAAATACCCAATACAAAAAGGGCTAGCAGATGACTCAAGTTAGGTAGAGTACCTGCCTAGCAAGAGTGAGGTCCTGAATTCAAACCCCTGTACTCCACTCCTACCCCAAAAAAAAGTGATTAGAGAGGAGAGTCAGGTCAGGCATGATGGCTCACACCTGTAATCCCAGCTACTGAGGAGGCAGAGATTGGGAGGATTGAGGTTTGGGGCCAGCCTGGGCAAAAAGAGCAAGACTCCATCTCAACCAAGCTGGATATGATAACATGTGTTTGTCACCCCAGCTATGTGGGAGGCCATATGTAGGAGGATCACACTCTGAGGCTAGCCCCTGCAAAAATGTGAGACCCTACCTGAATAAAGGACTGGGGCATGACTCTAGGAAATGGGAGGTCCTGAGTTCAAACCCCAGTACTGAAGAAAAAAAAAAAAATTAGAGGAGAGTCAAGATAACAGACACTGAAGGGGGTAAGATTACAGTAAGATATAAATATGAGGCCCAGACTTTAGGGGTGTGTTTCTCAGTTGAACTTTCACCATGAGCTGACATGTCATTTATAATTTCAATTTTACTGGCAGGAAATTGGAGAGAATGTGCACATTTACCTTATTGGGAAAGAGTCATCTCGTACCCACTCATTGGCTGTGTCCTTGCACTGTGCAGAAGATGACTCCATCAGTGTAAGTGGCCAAAACAGCTTGTGCCACCAGATCACTGCCGCCTGCAAGCATGGTGGAGACTTGTATGTGGTGGGAGGGTCCATTCCACGGCGCATGTGGAAGTGCAATAATGCCACCGTTGACTGGGAGTGGTGTGCACCTTTGCCCCGGGATAGGCTGCAGCACACCTTGGTGTCTGTGCCTGGGAAAGATGCCATATATTCACTGGGTGGCAAGACACTGCAGGATACCCTCTCCAATGCAGTCATCTATTATCGGGTAGGTGATAATGTGTGGACAGAGACAACCCAGCTAGAGGTGGCTGTATCAGGGGCCGCTGGTGCCAACCTCAATGGAATCATCTACCTACTGGGGGGTGAGGAGAATGACCTGGACTTCTTTACTAAACCTTCCCGACTTATCCAGTGTTTTGACACAGAGACAGATAAGTGCCATGTGAAGCCCTATGTGCTGCCCTTTGCAGGCCGCATGCACGCAGCTGTACATAAGGATCTCGTATTCATTGTAGCTGAAGGGGACTCCCTGGTGTGCTATAATCCCCTGTTAGACAGCTTCACCAGGCTTTGCCTTCCCGAGGCCTGGAGCTCTGCCCCATCCCTCTGGAAGATCGCCAGCTGTAACGGGAGCATCTATGTCTTCCGGGACCGGTATAAGAAGGGGGATGCTAACACCTACAAGCTCGACCCTGCCACTTCAGCTGTGACTGTTACAAGAGGCATTAAGGTGCTGCTTACCAATTTGCAGTTCGTTTTGGCCTAAGCCATTGATAGAGAGAGCAGCTGATTCCTTTGGCCTTCCCTTTTTCAGCACCTCCCCAAACCAAATTCAAAGTCACCTGAGCCCCACTTCAGAGTAATGTGTTAGTTTGGGCACATATTAAAAAGGCAGCACCTCAGCCCTTCCCTGAGCTCGTGTTCTCTTCAGGGCTTTTTAGACTGCTGCTGCTCATCTGGCTGCTGGAGAGGTGGTCACCTTGTTCTTTGTCAGTCCTGCAATCCTGTGATCCTGTGCCTCACCACAAATTGCTTTGAGCTAGCCTATTCTCAGATCTTAGGCACAGCCTTCCCTCTTTACCTGATCAATGTTAAATAGAAGCTTCCCAGTCCCAGGGCAGAAGGAGAGATGCCCATTCTTGTTTTCTGTAGCCAGCAAAGTGGCCAGTTCATTATTTTTCCACAAAGAATTAGGTATTAGAGTTTTCCTTCAGACTTTGGTTGGGAGAATGGACTAAGCAGAAGGTGTACTTCACCAGCAAGGGTCAACTCTAGAATTCACAATGTTCTTTTGTTTTCTTATCTGTCAGGAAAAGTAACTTTGGTTTTATTTTTGGCTTGCTTCAACAGATAAGCCAGAAAGTACAATGGATTATTTCTGATTAATAGCAGAAATTCAAATACAAGATCTCTGGTCTTTTAAAAGCTCTAAGCTAAATCAAGAGCTAGGCACTGTTCATACAAATAAAAGTTTTTAAAGGGAAATATGCGTGTCTTATGTTGAATCCTGAATGGGTACCTTTCCTGAATATAAGGGAAACTAACTACAGACTCATGCATTCCTAAATCAGCAATCCTGCAGCATCCCATGCATCCTTTTTTTACATTCAAAAGTGTGAGGGGAGCTCCAGGGGCCAATGAAACTGGGATTCCTTTATTTTTTGGTGATGCTAAGTAAGGATCAAACGTGGGGCCTCCCACATGCTAGGCAAGTGCTGTGCCAATGAACTACACCCCAGTCCCAAACTGACATGTGACAGTGGTAAATAGCCAAAACTCAATGTCTCCTTTCTTTTTCTAGTGCTAAATATCTTTAGGCACAATATTAGATACATAATAGGTTTTGCTGAAAGTATTTCTTTGATCCTATTCAAGAAAATAAGATTTAACCACAGTAAATCTTTTCCTCCCTAGTCATACAACAGTGTTATTTCAGAAAAGTGAAGTAAGGTGAAGCAAAATTATTGACTACTTAGTACATTTCTGTTAGGTCAAATCTTGGCTTAAGCCCCTTTGGTACTATAAAACTTTTATTTTGTATCAAGCAGGGTCATCTGGTGTTCCTTCTAATCCGTACATTTGATGTGTCATTCCCTGCTGCCCCTGCAGAAATCTCCTTGTGGAACTCTTTAAGAACTTCCAGCTGCCCGGGTTTGATACAGATGTGCGACCGGATCTTGGTGATAGCTTCTATAGCCTCCTCTGGGCTCCAGTTGTGCACCTGAAGTACAAGGTTAGGAAATCAGAGAAAGAAAGGATCAGGTTTTAAGATGCCCTTGATCTATGAGTAGCAGCTGAAGGACTCCCAGAATTTAATTTTTTCAAAAACTCCATTTTGGGGGAAATCAGGCTTCACTGTTGGGTGTGGTACTTAGGAGGCTAGGGCAGGAGGATCAGGTGAGCCCACAAGTTCAAGGTCATATAGGCAACATGAGACACCAGATCAAAGTATACAACAAAAACCACTGGCCCCACCCACCACTTTCTGCCCTTTTAATGGCATCCTAATAAATCTTTGCTTTCTCCTAAACAAAACAACTTCAGGTGGGGTGCAGAGGGGGCTGAGTGGGAGAGACAACAGGGGCAATGTAACTAATGTACAATATAAATCTAATTGGAATTGTCACTATGACCCCCCCCCGTATCATGAATACATCTTAATAAAAATTTATTTAAAAAAAACAAGTAAAAACATTCCATGTATTATAAGAGAGCACTTTATGCATCACAGTCCAATCACACAGTAGGCCAATTCTTGCTCTACCAAACTTTGGGAAAATAGGGCTGAACATACAAAGCTGAGACACTAAGTTTAGGACTGCCGATGTCTACTCGGTGTCCTCTGAGCTTGGATTTTGGTTATTAAAATTTCTAGGCGGGATTAGGAGTATAGGTCAGTGATAGAGTGCATGCTTCACAAGCACAATGCCTTGGGTTCAATCCCCAGGATTCCCCTAAAATAAAAGAATTTTCAATAGCCTGATATGCATGCCTATAATCCCAGCACTCAGGAGGCTGAGGCAAGCAGATCACTAGTTTAAGTTCAGCCTGAGCTACTTAGCTGAGACCCTGTCTCAAAAGAAATATCTAAGACACGTACTAGTGGCTCACACCTACAATCCTACCTACTTGAGAGGCTGAGATCGGGGGTATTGAGGTTAGAGGCCAGCCTGGACAAACAGTACAAAAGACGGCATCTCCAAAATAGAACAAAACAGACTGGAGGTGTGGCTCAAGTGGCAGAGTGCCTGCTTTGCAAGCATGAAACCCTGAGTTCAAATGCACAAAAAAAGTTTCTAGTAGATATTTTTCTGCAACTGATTGCTATGCTGCAAAAAGGAGACTACTAGCTGGGCACCAGTGGCTCATGCCTATAATCCTAGCTACTCAGGAGGCAGAGATCAGGAGGATGGTGGTTTGAAGCCAGCCCAGGCAAATAGTTTTCGAGACCCTATCTCTAAAATGCCCAACACAAAAAAAGAGCTGGTAGAGTGACTCAAGTGGTAGAGTGCCTGTTTAGCAAGCGTGAGGCCCTGAGTTCAAACCCCAATACCACCAAAAAAAATAAAATAAAATTATTTTTTAAATTTAACTAGGAGGGTTATATTTATGTCCTAAGCATGCTAATTGGTTTAGAAAAAATTTCTAGCCTGCTGGTTCAACTCTCATTTGGCCCAAAATACTCCTGAGAGCACTTCCATTAGTTCTAAAGCTTTAGTACTGCTCAGACCTACAATCACCAATCCACAGTAACAGGACTAGGATGATGACTGCCACTCTTTCAACTACTCACATGACTTAGAAAATACTCTGTAGGAACCAGACTGAAAACAAAAATGAGTAGCTGGGAGGGGCAAAACAACAGGGAATAAGAGATTACAAGGTATTTGCTTCCTAGAAATTTTTTTTCAGTACTGTGGTTTGAACTCAGGGCTTTGCACTTTCTAGGCAGATGTTCTACCACTTAAAACCATGACTCTAGCCCTGTTTCTAAATATTTTTTAAAGCATCCTACTTGCCTGTCAACAATTTGATAAGCAAAATCCAGTTTGGGTCCACTCTTGATAAAAACTAATGTCCAGGTCTTTGAAATACTCGAAGAAAAAATACAATAGAGCTGAAAGTGATCAGCACTAGGATCCACAGTACTAGATTTTCTGATACACTATTTAAAACAAATGTTTCTAGCCTGTCACTAGGTTGAACATTCTCTGTGACAGAATTTTTTCAGTGCCTGCTGTAGGAAAGTGCTTGATGTATTTTCTCATCTAACCATCATGACACATTTAGGTTGAGGAAACTGAGCATCAGAGAGGAGAATCCATATTTGTCTATCCTAACTGACAGGTGACAGAGCCAGAGGTTAGCTCATCTACAAAGCTCAGGTGCTCTGCATGGCACCACACCACCCTGCTGCATCCTGAAATCAGGCAATGGCTCTCTCTAGCAAGCCCTACCAGTAGACCATGCTATTAGTAACTTCTGGAAATCTATAAATGAGGTCACTTCAGAGATACCTTTCCTACCTGAATAAGATATGCCGCCACCATAGTGGCACTTCTGGATCGCCCAGCCTTACAATGCACGTAGACACACTGGCCCAATGACTGGTACTTGAGAATAAACTGGACTCCTCGGTGGAGGTTCACCAAGGTGGGGATCCCAGTCATGTCTACTGTGCTGAGCCGCAGTTGCTCGACTCCTACTTTCTTCCATTCCTGGAACCAGGTCCACCAACATGAAAAAAGAGAATGAAAGAAACCTGAAATGGGTTGCATGAAGATAGGCTCCCCAGGGGCAGCAAGGCAAGAAACTTTCAGGGTTTACTACAATGTGAATGCACTGTTTCCTTTTTTTTTTTTAATGGTGGTACTGGGCTTTGAACTCAGGACCTTGTGTTTGCTAGATAAGCACTCTACCACTTTGAGACATACCTCCAGCCACCACCCTCCCCCCTATTTCCTAATCTGTTTTACAGAAAAGTCTTTAAAATGGCTGACCTACATGGCTGGTCTTTGATCAAACAGCTATGCTGCTGAGTTAGAACTATGTCCAAGATTCAAAGTGTTCTTTGTGTGTCCTACTAGGGAATGATCCCAGGGTCTTGCCTATGCTAGGCATAGTGTGCTACTAAGCTATATACCTAACCTTTAAAGTGTTCTTGAAGGGTATTTGAATTTTTTTTTTTTTTTTGGATGGGACTGGGGTTTGAACTCAGAGCTTTGTGCTTACAAAGCAGGTGCTCGTCTTTTCTTTTTTTTTTTTTTTTTTGGTGCTGGGGATTGAACCCAGGGCCTCACACATACTAGGCAAGCACTCTACCACTGAGCTAAATCCCAGCCCTCAAAGCAGATGCTCTTGAGCCATACTTCCAGGCCATTTTTGCTCTGGTTATTTTGGAGATGGAGGTCTAGTGAACTCTTTGCCTGGGCTGGCCTTGAACCGAAATCCTTGCAATCTCAGCCTCTCAAGTAGCTAAGATTACAAGTGTGAGCCACTGGGTGCCTGGTTCAGGTAGTTGAATCTGTAACTGTAAAACATTAGCTGTATAAAATTCAACTGTACTGGGCACCCGTGGCTCACACCTGTAATCCTAGTTACTTAAGGAGGCAGAGATCAGGAGGATCTTGGTTCAAAGCCAACCTGGGCAAATGGTTCGTGAGACCCTATCCCAGAAACACCCAGCACAAAAAAAGGCTGATGAAGTGGCCGAAGTGGTAAAGCACCTGACTAGCAAGTGTGAGTCCCTGAGATGAAACCCCAGTACCACGAAAAAAAAAAAAAAATAAATAAAAAATTAAGCTGCAAAAGTTATGCAGCTGTGGGTGTAGCTCAGTGGTGGAGAGTTTGCCTTGCATAATTGAAACACTGGATATGATTCCCAGTACTATTAAAATGTTATGAAACTGTTTTTGCAGTGATCCAGCTGTAGGGTGGGGTTACCATAGCTTGTCAAAAATCTTTTTTTTACTACTTTTTTGAGGGGGTACACAATAAAAAAGTGAAGTTATTTTAAAATTAAAACAACACACCTATCTTTATGCAATATTATCACTTAAAAAGAAGAAATAGACATAAGTCCTCTGCTGAACCAGGCAGCTTCATTTTTGCTTTAAGAACTTCAGATGTGTTCCAGCTGGTCTTATTTAACTTCTTTATTGGGTACCTGAGACTTTATGACTCTGAATGAAGATCAATATTTAATTCTCATAAAATGAACAAAAACTGAAAGGAGAGTTTTGCAGCATGCTGTGTGTACATCACTTGCACCAGAAATACCTTCAGAGTTGGTAAATACTCAGATTCCTGCACCCCACCCTAAAGTCCCAGAGTCCAGATCTCGGGCTTTGTGTAGGAATGTAAGACTGCCAGATGATTCTTAGGCATATTAAATGTGAGAACCATTGCCTTGGAGATTTATTTGCTCTGGACTAGTGAGATGATATAGCTCCATCTAACAAATGTTGAGTCTCACATCCAGTGATCAAGCTTTTTCTCTGGATGCCCAGTAGCACTGGACTCCTCTTGCTCCATAGGACTGAATACACCAGTGAACATTTACCATTTTGGCTAGTGAGCCCTGTGACCAGGTGTAAACTATTTTGAGAAATCCAAGGAAGTGTTACACACTTTTTTTTTTGGCAGTACTGGAGCTTGAACTCAGGGCCTTCACCTTGAGCCACTCCTCCAGCCCTTTTTTGTGATGAATATTTTTGAGATAGGGTCTCAAGAACTATTTGCCCAGGCTATATTCGAACCACAATCCTCCTGATCTCTGTCTCCTGAGTAGCTAGGATTATAGGTATGAGCCATTGGCACCCAGCTGTTACACACTTTTTTAAAAAAATGTATACCACAAGGAACTGGGGATGTAGCTCAGCAGTGGAGTGTGGACTTAGCAAGTACAAGGTCCTGGGCTCAACCTCTCAGCACCATGCACACATAAAATGCATATAAGTATACCCACACACACATATACAAATATGTATGTACATCCTTAGGAGATATATATATATATACATATATATATATATATATACATACATATATGTATATATATATACATACATATATGTATGTATATATACATACATATGCATATATATACATACATATGCATATATATACATATGCATATATATATACATACGCATATGTATGTATATATATATACATATATGTATGTATGTATATATATACATATATGTATGTATGTATATATATATGTATATATATATACATATATGTATGTATGTATATATATATATACATATATATATATATACGTATATATATAAGACTAATGTATTTTAAAAGTGAATGGTGTGTGTGTATTGTGTGTGTGGCACCAGGAATTAAACCCAGATCTTTGTGTGCTAGGTATGTTCTACCACTGAGCTACATACCCAATCCTTTTTTATTTTATTTTGAGATAGGGTCTCACTAAGTTGCCCAAACTGCCCTCAAACTTGCTATTCAGCCCAGGCTGATATATATATATTTTTTTTCTTTCTTTCTTTTTTTTTTTTTTTTGATAGGACTGGGGTTTGAACTCAGGCCTTGGTGCTTGCAAAGCAGGCACTCTACCGCTTGAGCCACACCTCCAGTCCAGGCTGATATTTTTAATGTTTAAAATATATATGGGTTGAAATAATAGAATCTTCAATAGGTTATATCAGTTTAATAACTGAGGAAGAAACTGTTTATTAATGATAGATATCACACACTATGAAGATGGGCACCATCTACTAACCACTGTGGAAGGTCCCATAAGCAACTGTTCACATTCAATGACATAACTTTGTTATGACAGAATTTTGGAGTTCTACCATGATCTCTAACACATAAAGATGATACAGAGGTCTCAAATCAGGGCCAAATGAACCCTCTGCAGTTTTTCAGTGTGTCTGTAAATGCTGGGGGTGCTTTTCCTCTAACTGTTAGTGGGGCCTTCATCTTCAATACCTGATACAGTGCAAGACCCATACTTGGTGTTCAGTGAAGTGTTGAATGAAGGACTGAAAGCTGCCTTTCAATTTTAGTTACCGATTTGTAGCCAAAATTAAGACTATAATTTTTCATAAAGGAATATTCAAACTTTGTCAACTCTCCCCCTTCCCTCAACCCACACGGGGGTCTCAATGTGTAGCTCAGGTTCAGACGACCTTCCTACCTCCGCCTCCCGGAGGCGCCTCCATCTATGAACCACCTTGTCTGACTAGTCAGTTTTAAATGCCTTTCACAGTTAGCGTCCATCCTACCTCCAGCTGCAGCCATTTAAGCTTCTGGTAAATAGGCCCGGGACACCTGCGCCCGGGGCGTGGTCACCTGCGGCTCCCTCCTCCCTCTGGCTGGTCCAGCGCTCCCAGGCCTGGAAAGCGGGCCCAGGCCCTCACCTTGGCCGAGTTGCACAGGAACCTGGTCTCATACTCCTCGTTCATGGTGACCACCCCGCGCACGTTCTCGTCGCGTACCAGCTGCCGAGGCAAAGAGGGGGCTGCTGAGCCAAGGCGGCGGTGCCGCGGTGTCCCCGGGACGGCACCGAGGCCCAGGCCGCGCTGACCTCCCCCGCTTCCCGCGGGGCCCGGCCGCGTCGCCGGCCTCGCTCACCCGGTGCGTCATGCTCCGCAGCGGCAGCGCGCCCAGCAGCACGGTGCGGTCCATGCGGTGGTACCACTCGCGGTGCGCGCGGCCGGGCGCGTTCCCGCGGAACAGCGTGTAGAGCAGCGTCGGGTAGAAGAGCACCCGGGCCAGGCCGGCCTCCAGCCACGCGGCCGCCGCCATCCCGCCCCGCCCGGCCCGGCGCGGCGGCGACCCGCCCGACCCCGGACTCGCGGTCTGCGGCCGCGAGAAGGAAGTCGGGGACGAGAACTTGGAGCCCGAGCCCGATCTCCCCGGCGAAGGCGACTCGGAGGCCGCGAGGTCCGGGGCCTTTCCGCCGGGGCCTGGGGCCCCTGGGGCGGGCACCATGGCACTGGAGGAGGGGCCGCCGAGCTCGGGGGAGGGACCAGGGACACCAGCGCGACGCTGGAATCCTGGCCTCCCGCGGAACGCGTCCCGGGCCTGAGGACTGCGAGCCTGCGGCGGCGTGTGAAACTGGGCCCCTCCCCCTCCCTGGGGAACACGACCCCTGCGAGTGGAGGTGTGACCCCAGCCACGGAGGAGGGGGCACTCCCTCCGACCTGGCCTAAGGACGCCCTCACCAAAGGGGACAGAGTTGGGGGCTCTGAGCGGCCAAGCAGGAGGTACCTGGTTGACACGGCCTGACATCGCCCCCCACTCGCGAGCAGGGAGCCTGGGTGATGTTCCCCCTCCCACAACACACACCTGCGTCCCAGTCTGGCTCCCTCATCAGCAGCAGTGGATGATGCTTGATACAAAAAAACTTAAGAGATCACCAAGAAAAAGTGCGACTTAGATGCTCAAATATAAGGCAGGCAAGGGTGTCCCTGTATACAGTCCCAGTTACTCAGAAGACTGAGGCAGGAAAATCACTTTAGCCCAGCCTGGGCAATATAGTGAGAACCCCTTCACTACTTATTTACATTTAAGTAGTTCTCTAAAATCTGCATCTGATTTTTTTTTTTTTTTTTTTTTGGTCAGCCCTGGTGTTTGAACTCTAGGCCTTGTACTATGCCCCTTGATCCACTCCACCAGCCCTTTTTTGCTTTTAGTAATTTTTTACATAGTGTCTCCAGGGTTTGCCCAGGCAACCTCCCACCGGGATCCTCCTACCACACTGGCTTATTGGTTAAAATGAGGGTCTTCCTAACTTTCTTCAGGGCTGGCCTCTCACCTTCCTCTTTCTGATCTCTGCCCTCTGAGTAGCTAGTATTACAGGTGTGACCAACCACCCCGCAGCCTGGATTTTATTCTTTTTTTGTTTTGCTTGAGACAGGGATTCACTGTGTAGCCTAGGCTGGCCTCAAACTCAAAATGCTGCTTTAGCATCCTTAGTGCTGGAATTACAAGCATGTAGCACCACAACCACCTACCATTTGGATCTTGATTCAAACAAATCATCTATTAAAAGTCAGCAAAAAATAGTGAGGTCCTGAAAGCAAACCCTAATGCCACCAAAATAAATAAAAATTAATTTTTTAAAATCGAAGGACTGGCAGAGTAGATCAAGTGGTAGGCACCTGTCTTGCAAGCATGAGTCCCTGAGTTCAAAACCCAATAAAAAAAAAGGAGATAGTATGAGTATGGACTAAGATAATACAAAGAATGATTAACTTTGAAAATGTGGACAATGTCATTGCATTACTGCTATGTAAAAAAAGTCTATAAATTTACCTATGTCTGGTAAAGCACATAGATACAAAATGACATGTGGGACATACATTAAAATACCAAGAAAAAGCAGATTCCACAATTATGGCAAAGTATTAATCATTGTTGGATCCATGTAATGTCTATGGGGATACGTTATGCCCTTCTGCCTACTTTTTAAAAAATGTTTTCATGATTTAAATTAAAAACAATATATTCTGCCTACTTTTTAAAAAATGTTTTCATGATTTAAATTAAAAACAATATATAAGTACAAGTTTGTGGTGCTAGGGATTGAATGCAGGGGCTCATGAATCTTTAGAAAAACACTCATACTGAACCACACCCCAACAGCATGGTTTTTAACCATGTTAATCACATACTAAGTAAAACTGGTAAATAAAGCAAGTGGTTTCTTTGGGGGGTTTTGGGTTTTTTTTTGGGGGGAGCAGTATCGGGACCTGAACGCAAGACCTGAAGCTTGCTAGATAGGTGCTCTACCACCTGAGCCACTCTGCCAGCCCTTTTTTATGTTGGATATTTTCAAGATAGGGTTTCTCCATCTATTTTCCCTTGACTGGCTTTGAACCATCATCTTCCAAATCTCTGCCTTGATTACAGGCGTGAGCCACCTGCATCCAGCTTAGCAAGCAGTCTTTTTTTTTCCTTTGATGCTGGGACTCAGGGCCTTCACCTTGATCCACTCCACCAGCCCAATTTTTTGTGGTAGGGTTTTTTTTCAAGATAGGGTCTCACGAACTATTTGCTCAGGCTGGCTTCAAACCATGATCCTCCTGATCTCTGCCTCCTGAGTAGCTAGGATTACAGGAGCGAGCCACCGGTGCCTGGCGCAAGTGGTCTTTTATGACTTTGTCATCAAAGATTCAACCACATTGTTGTGACTAAATTTTGTTTGTTTTTACTGCTTTATAATAATTCATTGCATAATTATGTCTTTATAGGTTTACGCATTCTTCTGAGATGGAAATGTAGGTCAATTCTAGTTTTTAATCAATTAAGAATGTATCAATAATTGGTTTCAGCTTTTATGCAGTCAGTACTTTGTCACTGCCTAGACCCCTGGCTTTGCTTTATAGTTTTTATGTAATGGTTTTTACAATGTGTTTGTTGTAAAAAAAAAATACAAGCACTTCAACATTATATAATGTAAAAATGATGGCTTCCTGTAATATCACTTCAGGAGATAACCATTAATAAAGTTAGGTGCATGTTCTCCCAGTTTTTCCTTTTCTTTTCGGGGACCGTTAACTGTTCACCAAAATTCTATGGTATCTGAATTTGGCTATCATTATGGCTATGGAGGTAGCCATATACTCAGTGTCCACTGTAGTTAGATGTGACAGGGGACCCTGTCTATTGGGACATGCACCAAAAATAGACATGCCTAATAGGAATAGTCAATAAAACCTCCACAGATCTCCTCCATGTGGGGGGAAGGGGGGAGAAATGACCCAAACATTGTATGCACAAATGAATAAAAGAAAAAAAATAATAATACCCATCAAAATCGCATTAAAAAAATCTCCTCCATGCCCCTTTTTCTTCTTGTGATGTGAATGGTGATTACAAGGCCTGAAATACTCTCAGCAGGCTTGAGTTATAAAGGACTGCTCCATTAGCCTAGGTCACTAAATAACTGCTCAGAGTGCAAGCTACCTCTCCTCATTCTCCCATTACTAGGAATATCTACCCTAATCTGTAATGAGAGAGAAATAAATTTGTGCTCTGTTTCAGCTATTAAGTCTTGTTGTTATGGTAGTTTAACTAATATATGTGCATTAGTCAGGCTCTGAGTTAAATTATGAAGCTCAACTCAGCAGCTCACACCTGTAATCCTATCTACACAGGAGGCAGAGATCATTAGGATTGAGGTTCAAAGCCAGCCAGGACAAATAGTTTGAGACCCTATCTCAAAAAAAAAAAAATCACAAAAAAGGGCTGGTAGAGTGGCTCAAGGTGTAGGCCCTGAGTTCAAACCCCAGCACCACAAAAAAAAAAAAAAGAGTTAAGAGGGAACATCTTAGGTTTATTGGCCATTTATATTCTTCCTATGAATTGTCTGTTCATTTCCTTTGCCTGTTTGTGAAATGGGTTATTTTCTTCCTAGTCATAGAAAGTGCAGAAACTTGAAGTATATGTCTTGATAAACTTTACATATCTACAAATCCATGAGACCACCATGCAGAGCAAGATATAAAACATCCCAAAAACCCAGAAAGCTCCCTCATGTTCCCGCCAGCCAATGGTCAATCCCTTCTCCCCAACTTTCACCTGTTCTTGAACGTCAATTAAATGGACTTATACAATATATGCTCCTTTGTTTCTGGTTCATTTTATTTAATATTTTTCCCATGAAATTGTTATGTTTTGCTCCTTTTCATATATGTGTAATGGAGTACTATATGAGTAGTGCATTATGAGTATATTCCATAACTTATTTGTTAATTATTTCCAGTTTAGGCTAATATCATTATTATAGTTATTATTGTGGTGGGGGGATTGAACCCAGGGCCTTGCTCATGCTAGGTGAGTGTTCTTCCACTGATCTACATCCCTAGACCCAGTTGAAGATATTACTAATAAACCTGGTACAAGTCACTCTTTTTTTTTTTTCAGGGTACTGGGTCTTGAACTCAGGGCTTACACCTTGAGCCACTCTACCAGACCATTTTTGTGATGGGTTTTTTGAGAAAGGTAGCACAACCTATTTTCCCAGGCTGGCTTCAAACTATGATCCTTCTGATTTCTGCCTCTTGAGTAGCTAGGATTACAGGTGTGAGCCACTGGTGCCCAGCTTACAAGTAATTCTTTTGGCAGAAAGAAGTACTTGTTTTTGGCTAGAGTAGAACTGCCATGTTACAGGATGTAAATCTACTTAGCTCTTTAGCTTTAGAAAATTTTGTCAGTCTTCCATAGTGGTTGTACCAATTTTTCTTCCTACCAACAGTATATAAATAAGGGTTAAAAAAATGCTTCACTGCAAATCTCAGTGTGGAATTGATCTTATCAAATGGTGATGGATCAACTGAATATTGGATATCCACATGGAAGAAAAAAGGACTGAAGGAAGAAAGGAAGGAATTTGACCCCTATCTCATGCCATACATAAAAATTAGACCTAGATCATAGATCTAAATGTCAATGCTTAAAACAATTAAGGAGAAATTTTTCATGACTTAGTTTAACAAAGATTTCTTAAACAGAATACAGAAAAGCACTAACCAAGCTGGGCGCCAGTGACTCATGCCTTAATCCTAGCTCCTCAGGAGGCTGAGATCAAGAGACTAGAGGTTCAAGGCCAACCTGGGTAAATAGTTCTCAAGACCCCATCTCCAAATTAGCTAGGGCAAAATAAACTGGAGGTCTCGCTCAAGCACCTGCTCTGTGAGTGAAAAGTCCTGAATTTAAATCCCAGTTCAACCAAAAGAAAAGTACTAGCTATAAAGATGGATAAATGGAACATTATTAAAGTTAAAAAAATACTTTTGTTCATCAAAATAAATCATTAAAAGAGTAAAGGGGGCTTAGTGCCCTTAGTGCCCTACCACTCAAGTGGTAGAGCACCTGCCAGCAAGTGTGAGGGCTTGAGTCAAAACCCCAGTAACGCCAAAAAATAAAATAACATAAAAAAATAAAAAGGAGAGTAAAATGTAAACTACACAAGGGTGAAGACATATGTAATACATGTTTCTTGCAAAGAATTTGTATTTAAAAAAAATACAAAGAATTCCTCAAGGTGGGTGCTGGTGGCTCATGCTTGTAATACTAGCTACTCAGGAGGCAGAGATCAGGAGGATTGTGGTTTGAAGCCAGCTGGGCAAATAGTTCGAGAGACCTATCTCAAAGAACCCTTCACAAAAATAGAGCTGGTGGAGTGGCTCAAGGTGAGTTCAAGTCCCAGTACTACACATACACACACAAAAGAATTCCTCAAACCAATTAAAAAAAAATACAGGAAAAGGGATTGAGCAGGCAATCCACAAGAGACAGTATCTAAATTGTCAATAAGCATATGTGAAGATGAAGGTGAAGGTGATTGTAATCATTGGCCATAACAGAGAAACATACACCACAATACAATACACCACACCAAGTTGGGTGTGGTGACCTATGTGCTCCAAAGTGGAGGCAGAAGGATATCAAGTTTGAGGACACTGTGGGCTACACAGCAAGTTTAAGGCCAGCCTGGCTTATACAGTGAAACAAACCGTGGCTCAGAAAGCCAAGAACTGGGGATGTAGGTCTGTGTTTGGCAAGCACAAGGCCCTGGTTCAATCCCCACTGGCATAAAAATAAAATTCCACTGTACCACTACCAAAATGGAACAATGCTATGATTTGGATGTAATTTGGGTTTTCCCCCAAAGATTCGTGTGTTGAAATTTAATACCTAGCTGGGAGTGTGGCTCAAGTAGTAGAGTGCTTGCCTAGAAAACACAAGATACTGAGCTCAAACCCCAGTATTGCCAAAAAAACAAACAACAACAAAAAAACCTCATATAGGGGAAGGTCGAATGAAGGAGAATGGTGGGTGGAGGGGATGAATTCAAGTATGATAAATTTGATAAATTCAAAGAACCTTTGTAAATGCCACAAAGTACACCCACCTAGCACAACAATTAAAAAAAAGAAAAAAACAATACTCCTTGTGACACTTTAAGAGTGCAAAAATTTAATTCAACTTTGATGTTTAGAAATGTGGTCTTAAGGACTGGCAGAGTGCCTCAAGTGTAAGAACAGCTGCCTAGCAAGTACGAGGTCTTGAATTCAAAAAAGAAGTGGGGTCTTAAGGCTGGTGAAATGGCTCACATGGTAGAGCACTTGCCTAGCAAGCCTGAAGGCTGGAGTTCAAATCCCAGTACTGCCAAAAAAAAAAAAAAAAAAAGAACAGAAATGGGGTCTTTGGAGGTGATTAGGGTTAACGAAGATCATCAGGGTGGAGGCCCAGAATTGAGAACTGGTAGCTTTATAAAAGGAGAGACCAGAAGATAAATGCATGCTCCCTGTCCTTGACATGTGATGCGCTGTGCCACTTGTGACTGTCAGCTAGAAGTCCACTAGATGCAGTCCCTCTACGTTGGACCAGAACCATGAGTCAATCAAATAATCTCTCACTCTCTCTTTTTTTTGGTGCTGGGGCTTGAACTCAGGGCCTTCACCTTGAGTTACTCCAACAGCTCTATTTTTTTTCTGAAGGGTTTTTTGAGATAGGGTCTTGTGAACTATTTGCCCAGGCTGACTTCGAAACTTGATTCTCCTGATCTCTGTCTCCTGAGTAACTAGGATTATAGGTGTGAGCTGCTGGTGCCCGGCTTCTTTTTTTTTTTTTCTTTTGTACTGGGGATTGAATGCAGTGCCTTGCTTTGCACTGCTCATGCACTGCTTCACTGAGGTCTACCCCCAGCCCAACTTCTTTTCTTTATAAAATTATGCAGCCTCAGATGTTTCATTGTAGTAATGAAAAGCAGACTAACACAACTGATAATATCAAGTAAGGAATAGTACACTGTAAACATTTCAATATTTATCCTTTTTTTCCTCTATCTTAACAAATAAATTATTTAATAAAGTTTGGATCACATTATACCTATTAATTTGTTACCTTATTTATTAAGGGTATATCGTGCACATTTTCCTATAACGAAATATTTTTTTTGAACTGGGTGTGGTGACACATTCTTGTAATCTCGTTTTCTGGAGGGGAATGCAGGAAGATGACAGACTTGGATACATAGTAAAACCCTGCCTCAAATATATATTACATACATATACATACATGAATATATGTACGTAATATTTCTCTCTATCATTATTTGAAGTTATATATAATATTCTAGGTCAAGGTGTCAAGGTTATACTGTAACTTATCAAACTCCTTTGGTATAAAATTTTATGCTATTTATACTATGTTAGGATTTCTGCATTTATTCATGATTATTTCCTTAGGATAAATTTCTAGAAAGATATCTTTCAAATTCTTCCAGATAGATTATCTGAATTTTATTTCCACCTACAGTTAGAGAAAGCTGTTTCTCTACACCCTTAGTAACGTTGGTCTTTTTTCTTTTGGTACTGGGTTTGAACTCAGGGCCTACACCTTGAGCCACTCCACCAGCCCTTTTTTGTGAAGGGTTTTTTCGAGTTAGGGTCTCACAAACTATTTGCTTGGGCTGGTTTCAAATCACAATGCTCCTGATCTCTGTCTCCTGACTAGCTAGGATTATAAGTGGGAGCCACCAGAGCCTGGCTCTTCTCCCCATCTTTGGCCTAATAGACTGTGGCCTTCTTTGTTAAGTAGATGTCAGAGTACTAATACTAGTAACCTAGAAGGAATTCCTCTTGTGTCTTATTTAAGAGTCAGATAAAATAGGGAATGGTTAGCCAGGAGCTGGGGGCTCACACTTGTAATCCTAGCTACTCAGGAGACAGAGATCAGAAGGATTGTGGTTCCATACCAGCCCAGGCAAATAGTCTGAGAGACCCTATCTCAAAAAATACAAAAAAGAGCTGGTGGAGTGGCTCAAGGTGTAGGCCCTGAATTCAAACAGCAGTACTGCAAAATAATAAATAAATAAAAAAAGAAAAAGAAAATGGGAAAAGGTTTCTTGTTGTCCTTCAAGGAATATTGGTTGAGCCAAATACAGAAAAGCGGTGGAGACATAAGGGAATAATAAGGCAGGTATGGTTCTTGTTCTTATTTAGTTCTGGACAAGTTCCAAGACCTTTTAAAGGCTAAGCAATTCATTCTCTCTTTCTATCTCTATCACCTACATGCCTAGTCATTACTTCAACAATATTTATTGAGCACCTAGTATGGGGTAGACATTATTTAGCCCCTGAAGATGCAGCAGTAAATAAAAACAGTTGAGCTGGGAATCAGTAGCTCACACCTGTAATTCTGGCTACTCAGGAGGCTGAGATCAGGAGAATTGCAGTTCAAAGCCAGCCTGGGCAAATAGTTTGCAAGACCCTATTTTTAAACTACCAAACACAAAAAGGGCTGGAGGAGTGATTCAAGTGGTGGAGCACCTGCTTAGCAAGTGTGAGGCCCTGAGTTCAAGCCCCAGTATAGCAAAAAAAAAAAAAAAAAAAAAAAGTATGTTTGTGCACATGTGATTTCATTTATTTATTTTTGGTGGTACTGGGGTTTGAATTCAGGGCCTATGCTCTGCCATACCTTCCCTCCAACCCTTTTTGCTTTAGGTTATATTTTTTAGGACCATGATCCTCCTACTTATGCCTCCCACTATGGCTGGGATAGCAGATATGCACAACCACAACAGCACAATGGCTTCTTTTGTTGACATAGGGGTCTCATTAACTTTTTGCCCAAGTTGGCTTCAAAATGTGATCCTCCTGATCTCCGCCTTCTGAGTAGATGGAATTACAGGTGTGAGCTTCCTTTCCCGGTGTATGTGTGTGTGTGTGTGTGTGTGTGTGTGTGTGTGTGTGTGTGTAGGATGGTCAGGGAAGACTGGACTAAGAAGGTGATATTTAAGTCAAGACCTGAAGGAAGCAAGCCACATGTATTTCTGGATGAGACCATGGAAGGAAACATTGCTACAATGTAAGACAGTTGGAGGATGAATGTAAAATTAATTGTGGTGATGTCTGTAACATTTTTTTTTTTTCACTACAGGAATTTAAACTCAGCGCTTCTCACTTGCTAGGCAGGCGGTCTCCCACTTGAGGCACACCTCCAGCCCTTTTCTTCTCTTGTTATTTTGGAGATAGGCTCTCACTTTTTGTCCAGGCCAGTCTGGACAGTGATCCTCCTATTTAGGCTTCCCTGCATAGCCGGCATGACAGGTGCACACCCAACTATCAGTTGAGATTGGGTCTTGACAACTCTTTTTTTGGGATATGGGGTTTGAAATCAGGGCTTTACTGCTTGAGCCACACCTCCAGTTCATTTTTCTCTGGTTATTATTTTTTTTCTTTTGCAGTACTGGGGCTTGAACTCATGACCTACACCTTGAGCTACTCCACCAGTCCTTTTTTGTGATGGGTTTTTTCGAGATAAGGTCTCTCCAACTATTTGCTCAGACTGGCTTTGAACCTTGATCCTCCTGCTCTCTGCCTACTGAGTAGCTAGGATTATAGGCATGAGCCAACAGTGTCCAGTAGCTCAAATTATTTTGAAGATGGGGGAGCCTCATGAAATATTTGATTGGGCTGGCCTGGAATAGTGATCCTCCTTATCTCAGTCTTCCAAATATCTAGGATTACAGGTATGATCCACTGGCACTTGGCTTTTTGATAACTCTTTGCTCCATCTGGCCTTGAACCAAGATCCTCTCCATGATCCTCCCAATCTCTGCCTCTGAAATAGCAGGAATGATAGGTGCATGCCACCATGCCCAGCTATTGGTTGAGATGGGGTCTGATTGCTCTGGCTGGCCTCTCAGCCTCCCAAATAGCTAGGATTACAGGCTTTAACCACTAGCACCTGGCTTTGTGACAGCATTTTGTAAGTCTATAAGATGTTTTCGGTAAATTACAAAAGTATTTACAAAAACCAGATCACATATAACATTATGAATATATAAAACTACATAGTACAATTAGGAAATAGGATAATGTAATGTACAATTTAAGAGCTAATTGTTCTTCAGAAAAACTGTGGTTTTTTGTTTTTCCCAAAGGGGAAAGGGGGTGCTTCCAGCATGTGGCAAAGCCCTTGAGGCTTCTGCTTGGAAGCCCACTTGTTTTGTGGGGTACTGGTAGTGTATAATCAGTATTTTGTGGGTATAAAAATAATTTGTTTGGGAAGACAGATGATGTTACAGTGAAATCACTTGCCAACCCATGAGTTATTTGTAAATTGAATCCCCCCGCCCCAAGTTCCAGAAATAAGTTTTCTTTCTCCATCCACATTTTTTATTATCTCACGAGGTGTAGAACCTGCAGAATAAACTGTAACTGTGTGTTCCATCTAGAATCAGAGATTCTTAACTCCTAAAGGATATCTTTAAAGACCTAACCTCAGTTGTTTAAAAAAAAATGTTTTTCTAGGAAAAGTAGGTTAGGGCTGGACAGTCTGTTAATAGAATCCTTAAGAGCTTCCTGGTGTCTGTCGCAGGGATTTTGCAAGGTTGCGCGTGCACACTGCTGATCATTTTGCTAGAAGGCACTCCCTTAACTCTGTAAGCTTGCAACACACATTCACATACCAGTAAAGAAGATCTGGATGTGTTGTTTGCATGCTGGTGCAAAAAGCAAGGTGTGCCCCGCGTCCAAAATGCTGGCCAAGCACCATTCACTCACTCATTCATTCATTCATTCATTCACTCATCAAATCTTTTATTATATGCACCTTCAGTGCCAAGCAGGGGTGCATGTTCTTCCAGAACTCGGTGTGAGTGCGTGGGCACAGCGGGAACTTCAGATCCCCAGGCCAGGGTCTTCGCTGCAGTATTGCTCAAAGACAAAGGGATGCGCCCCCGCGGCTCGCTGGGCTGAGGGCTCCGCCCGAGGCCGGGGGTTTCCGCGCGGCTGCTTCTCCACTCCCTAGCCCGAGGGGGCGCTGCAGCGCCGGCACTCGGATCCGCAAGGAGGGCGGCGCCGCGGTGGTACGTTCCCTCTGGCCGCCCTCCCCCTCCTCCCCGGCCCTCCCCGCCGGTGGTAGGTGCCGGAAGTGCCGCCATTTTGGGGTGTTCTGCTCTGGCGGCAGCGGCAGCGGCAGCGGCGGCGGGACGCGGAGGCTTCCCACGGGACTTGGCCTCAGCAGCGAGGCGGCGGCGGCGGCGGCGGCTGCGGCGGCGCAGGCAGCAGCTGAGGCAGCGGCAGGCTCAGGTGCAGCCGCTGGTGAGTGCGGTGGCCGCGGGATAACGGGCCGCGGGACGGAGGAAGGGAGGGAAGGGAGAGAGAGGAGGCTGGAGGGAGGCGCCGCGGGGCGGGTCCGGTTCGGGCGGTCGCGGGTCACAGGGCCCTTCGGGCGCGGTCGCTCCTCGTTTCCAGCGCCCCGGGGGCAAGGCCGCGATCTCCTCGCGCGTGTCGGGGTCCTCGGTGCTCCGGGTCCCGTCGCGCTCGCGGGGCGCGTGCCCCCGCGCCCAGGGAGACCCGCCCTCCTCGTGGCCTTGCCCCCTCTCTCCGCGCCCTTTGCCTTCACCTCCCGGCCCCGAGAGCTCCGTTCTCTGTACCCAGGGCAGCCCTGTCCTCTTTTTTCCGGCCGCTGTGCGGGACCCAGGCTGGCTGTCCAGACACCTCTTCCCTGACCCTGTCGCCCCACGTGTTCCTGGTGCCCACCCCTGGGTGTGCCCCAGGATCCCCGCCCCTCGAGGGCAGCGCGTCTCTGGATGCTTGGGAGCCCCCCAGCTCTCGCCCCAGATCCGCTGGTGCCGTGGCTCGCCCTCCCCCCAATCAGGTGCTCACCTAGTTGTGGCCTAGTAGCTGGGCCGGAATCTCGCACCCTGCAGCTCGGGCAGGGACCCGGCTTTGGATTTCAAGTCGGTGGTGGTTTCGGTCGTAGTCCTCTGGGCAGGATGTTGTTTTAATTCTCTAAGGCCATTGCACATGCTCTAAGGAGCTTTTCATTGGTTTAGGCTCATTCCCATAGTTGAGGGGAAGGTGGTGAGGCTTTGGTCGGAGCCGGAGCCTGTTTTAGCAAAATGGAATCGCATTAATTCACAGTTACTGGTGTACGATTATCACTCTCAATTAAAAAGACTGTTTAACAGTTTAAGTGTGGGGTACTTTATAATATCTGCAGTGTTAGAGGTTACAAACATCCAGTGAATCCTTTATAGGAACTTCACCTATAAAAGGTCTTTAAACTGCTTTTCGTTCTCTGGAGAGGCTTTAATTGCACTCGTTCACCTTTTCCACAGGTGTAAGGCCCTCTTGAGTTTAAGATTCTCTGTAAATTTTTGGTGAGAATTAAGGGATCTTCCTATAGAAACTCTGGGTTCTTTCTGTTTTTAGCATTAATGAATCCACTTGGAAAATCACCGAGTTATAAAAGCATGAACAAGCTACAGTGATTTTTCTCCCCATGTCAGTTTTTTATATTGGTGTAGCTTTACTTACGTAGTATGTGGTTTCTGATCATGACTTAGCCAAGATTGAAGCAGTGCTATTGGTAAAGCAATGCTGGAGATTTCAGCGGTTGCTTTAACCAGGAAGCTTAGGTTCCCCTAGTTCCTTCCTCATGACTGTCCACCACCTGTTTCCATTAACTATGGGCCTTGGCCCCAGCACATAGACCTCCACTTCTCTCCTAGTTTTCTTTTTCTAAGATACTGTCTAGACTTAAAAGTCCATTAGGGGGAAGGGTGTTAAGATGGAATATCTTTTCCAGTGCTTTCATTTTTCAGAGGAAATTGAGGCCCTCAAGAAGTAAAGTGAGTTACTTGCCTAAGGTTATTTACATAGCAAGTGCTGCTAGTCTCCTAGCAGAGAGGTAGGTTTGTTTTACTCTAAAAAAATAAATAAATAAAATAAATAGTAATAGGAGCAATAATGCAAATTGCCCTTTGAGATTGATGGAACCGAATGGGCCTTGGGCTTGAAGGTAGAGGTCCTGCATTGTAATCTTTGCTCTGTTCTTGGTCAAGTCATTCACCGTTTTGCTCCTCAGTTTATTTTAATCTGCAAAAATGGAAGAAGTGCTGACTATCTCATATAGTGCCAGTTCCCCTTGCATGCAGTAACATTTGAAAGTACCTATGGTAATGATGGTTGGACAGTGAAATTTGGAGCCAGAATGATTTCTTTTTCCTAAAGATTTGTATTTTTATTACAGAAGTTACAGGTTCATTATAAAAAATACAGATAAGTCAGAAAGGAAGAAACTCAGCCACAGTCCCACCACTAAAAAATGATTGTTAATGTTTGGCTTTTATCTTACTTTTTTTTGTTTTAATGTGTGTGGGGGCCTAGGAATGGAGCTCAGGGCCTCCAGTATGCAAGTGCTGTACCACTTAGCTACCTGCCTAGCCCTCATTCTTTTTATACTCTTTTTTTTTTTTTTTGTATGGTACTGGGGTTTGAACTCAGGGCCTCATGCTTGCTAGGTGGGCGCTTTACCACTTGAACCACTCCACCAGCCCTTTTTTGTATTGGGTATTTTTGAGAGAGGGTCTTTCAAAATATTTTCCCAGGCTGGCCTCAAACCTTGATCCACTGGTGCCCTCCTGATATTTTTTTATTTTATTTTTATTTTTACTTTTACTTTTTTTTTATTGTTTTATTATTCATATGTGCATACAAGGCTTTCGTCATTTCTCCGCCCTGCCCCCACCCCCTCTGATATTTTTTTTTTTAATAAAGATTTGGGCTTTGCTACTAAATGTTCTTTCTCCTGACTACCACTGTAGCTTCTTTTATTCCATTTCGGGGAATCTGGACCTCATTGGGAAATAGACATTTAGATGTTTTTTTTTGTTTGCTTTTTTTTTTTTTTTTTTTTTTTTTTTGGTGGCACTGGGGTTTGAACTCAGGCTCAGGGCCTTGAGCTTGCTAGGCAAGTGCTCTACTGCCTAAGCCACTCCACCAGCTAGACATTTAGATGTTGCTGGTGGGATGCTTTGGAAAGAGAAAAGCTGTCACTTGTAGGAAACAGGAGCATAGACCCTTCTGCTCAGAGCTTTGGGTGCTCCCAAAATACTGCTCCTTTTTTTTTTTTTTTTTTTTTTGATTGTTTGAACTCAGGGCTTCACACTTGCAAAGCAGGCCACTTGGGCCTACACTACAGGCCACACCTGTAGTCCATTTTTGCTCTGGTTATTTTGGAGATGGGATCTCGAGAAATGTTTGCTGGAGCTGGCCTCAAACCTTGATCCTTCCAATCTGAGCCTCCCAAGTAGCTAGGATTAGAGGTGTGAGCCACTGGTGACTACCAGTGTTTTTCTTTTTGTTACAGACATTTCACTTACTGTAATGTCCTCAAGATTCATTCATGTGGTGGCATGTGATAGCTTTTTTTTCCTTTTTTTTTTTTTTTTTTGGTACTGGGGCTTGAACTCAGGGCATTCACTTTGAGCCACTCCACCAGCCCTATTTTGTGAAGGGTTTTTTGAGATAGGGTCTGTTTACCCAGGCTGGCTTCGAACAGCAATCCTGGTCTCTGCCTCCTGAGTAGCTAGGATTACGGTGTGTGTCACCGATGCCTGGCTTTTTTTTTCGTTCTTAAGGTTGGATGATACTCCATTGTATTGATGTACCACATTATCTACTTTATCCACTGCATTCATTGATGGACCATTGGGTTGCTTCTACCTCTTGGCCATGGTAAATGTGCTGCTGTGTATATGAGTACGCAATATACCTGTGAGTTCTCCCTTTTTTGGGGGCATGGTAATGGGGCTTGAACTCAGGCTGAGTTCTCGCTTTACTTCTTTTAGTTACAGGTTCAATATCCTTTGTCCTAAATGCTTGGGACCAGAAGTGTTACAAGTTTTGACTTTTTATGGATCTTGAAATATTTGTGCATACATAATGAGGTGTCTTGGGACACCTGAGATTCATCTATGTTTCATATAAGCCTTATACACATAGTCTAAAGGTAATTTTATATGATTTTTTAATGTGTCAGTATTTTGACTATGACCTGTCACATGAAGTCAGATGTGGAGTTTTCCATTTGTGCAGGTATATTGGCACTCAACAAGTTCAGATTTTGGAACATTAAAGTGGGATTGCTAGAGTATGGTAATTCCACCCTTTTTTTTTGGTTCTGAGGTTTGACTTAAGTTTGCTAGACAGGTGCCCCACCACTTGAGCCACACCCCTAGCTCTCTTTTGCTTTTAGTTATTTTTCAGATAGAGTCTTGGGATTTTTGCCCCCTATCTGGCCACAGACTGCAATCCTCCTACCTATGGCTTCCTTTGTAGTTTGGGACTACAGGTAAGCACACCATACCTGGCTTATTGATTGAGATGGAGTCTCACTAACTTTTTGTCTAGACTGGCCTTGAACTATGATCCTCCCAGTCTTCCACCTCCGAGTAGCTGGGATTACAGGTGTGGGCCACCACACACAGCTGGTAAAATTTTTTTTTATGGTATTTGAGTTTGAACTCAGGGCCTTGTGATTGCTAGGCATGCACTCTACCACTTGAGCCATTCTGTCAGCAATGACTGGTAATTCCAATTGAAAAATCCATGTACTGTTACATTCTCAGTGCATAGAGGTTCCAGGTTCTGGTTTCTTCAGATCCTCTACAACATTTGTTTCTTTTCTCCTTCCCTCCTCAGTAATTCATTCCATGTTTGCGACAGGCACACTGCTGCTTGTGCCATGCAGTTTTGTTTTTATTTGCAGAACTGGGGGTTTGAACTCAGGACTTCATGCTTGCAAACAGGCACTACTCTACTGCTTGAGCCACAACTCCAGTCCATTTTCTCTAGTTGTTTTGGAGATGGGGGGGTCTCTCAAGCTGCTTGCTTAGACTGGCTACAAACCCGAGATCCTCCCACTCTCAGCCTCTCAAGTAGCTGAGATTACAGGTGTGAGCCTCTACTTCTGGCCTTGTTTTGTTTTGATAGTCATCCAGATGGTCTTGAGGTGATGTCTGTTGAGGTTTTTACTTGTTTGTTTTTGTTTTCAGCTATGTAGCTCAGGCTGGCCTTGAAGTCATGCCTCAGCCTTCTGAAGTGCTAATATTACAGGCATGACACCAGGCTCTTTTGTGGTTTTGATTTCCATTTCTCTGACCATTAATGGTGTTGAGCATCTTCTCAACATGCTTGGCCATTTGTATATTATCTTTGGAGAAATGTCTGTTCAAGTCTTTTGCCCACTTTTAAATATTATTTGGACTGGGGAATGTAGCTCTTGTAGAGTACTTGTCTAGCATGTGCAAAGCCGGGGGTTCCAGCCCAGTATGGGGGTGGGGAGTGTTATTTGATTCTTTTCATTGTTGGGTTGTAGGAGTTCTCCCTTTTTTTTTCTTTCCCTGTTTGGTAGTACTGGGGTTTGAACTCAGGGCCTCATGCTTGCTAGGTTGCTAGGCAGGCGCTCTTATCACTTGAGCCACTCCACCAACCTTTTTTTTGGGTGTATTTTCTAGATAAGGTCTTGGGAACTATTTACCTGGCTGGCTTCAAACCCTGAATCCTCCTGATTTCTACCTCCTGAGTAATTAGGATTATAGGTGTGAGCCACTAGTGCCCACCTCTCATATTTTTTTTTTTTCTTTTTCCGTACTGGGGTTTGAACTCAGGGCCTCCACCTTGAGACAATCCACCAGCCCTTTTTTGTGATGGGTTTTTTTCAGCAACTGCTTGCTGGCTTTGATCCTTGGTCCTTTTGATCTCTGCCTCCTGAGTAGCTAGGATTACAGGTGTGAGCCACTGGCATGGGGCTCTCTTGTAGTTTTGTAAAGATCATCGAATTGGTTACAATTCATATTCTTCATATGGATTGCCAATCGCAGAGGAATGTCTGCTGATATATTAAAATCTCTAAAATTTTATTATTTTTTTTATACCGGATGTGGATCATGCATATAAGTATATAATAGTAACCCAAATAACATTTACAGCATCATTTCTAATTTCAAGTTCAATCATGACTTCCAATCTTTGAATGTACAGAATTTTTAAAAAGTATTATATGAAGAACCAGACATTGCCTGGGGATGGCTTTGAACCTTGATCCTCCTGATCTCTGCCTCCTGAGTAGTTAGGATTACAGGCACACCTGGCTGTGGTACATTAATCCCAGAACTCAGGAGGCTACGAGATCCCAAGCTCCAGGCCAGTCTGGGAGAACTCTGTTTCAAAACAAAAAAGTAACAAGAGAACAAGGGTTATCTAGTTTTTGCTTTCTGCTTTAGTTATTTTTGGGGTAGGGTCTTGAGTTTTTCCCTAAAGCCCAGCCTCAGGCTTTGATTCACCTATTTACTTCTCCCTCCCAGTTGTGATCATAGTTGTGATATTTTTTGATGCTGGTTTGGTGTCCAGGGCCTCATGTATGCTAGACAATCACTCTACTACTGCACTACAGCCCCAGTCCTACGTGAGTGGATTTGCAGTCAAATGCTCTACCACTGACCTATACTCCTGTTACATGAATAGGTTTTATTAGAGGGATGGACTCATCTGCAGGTATTCCATATTGTATGCTGATGTATTTATAAACTTGGCATTAATGTTCTATTAGAATAAATAAAACTTTCAGGGTAAGAACATTTTGAAGATAGTCATAGGCCTCTTAGTTCTAGTATGAACAAAATATTCAGCGTATCCTTCATTGTGTGAAAACTGAGTAACCAGCATTATAGATGTGAGCTTCTGGTACCCACCTCTCATGTATATATATAATATATGTACATACATATATATATTGTATATGTACATATATATATTATATATATGTATATATATATTTTTTGACAGTACTGGGGTTTGAACTCTGGTCCTCTCACATGTGCTAGGCAGGCACTCTATCACTTCAGCCACTCCACTAGCCCAGTAAAGTTAATTTAGGTGTGGGCATGTAACTTAGTAGTTGGGTGTTTTTTGTTTTTTTTAGAATGATGTGACTTGAATAGGGTTTATAAACACAGCCTGGGAAGAAAAGCTGTGGCAGTTGGGCACAGTGGGTTTAGAAATTGGTACTATCTTAGCCAGGCGCCGGTGCCTTGTACCTATAATCCTAGCTACTCAGGAGGCAGAAAGATTGCAGTTTGAAGACAGCCCAGGCAAATAGTTTGGGAGACCATATCTCGAAAAAAAACCATCACTAAAAAGGGCTGGTGGAGTGGCTCAAGGTGTAAGCCCTGAGTTCAAGCCCCCGTACTACAAAAAAAAGAAAAAGAAATAAGTTCCATCTATGACCTTCATATTTCTGGGCTGGGAATGGTAATGTCAGAATTGAGTTAACTTATGTTAGGCTCTGAACAGTGCCTGGGACAGTCTTGATAATGCTGTTTCCCTTTTCCATTTGTTACAGTAGGCATACTGTTTATCTCATGGGACAGTAATGCAATTCAACAAAGTAAAATAAATAACACAGGTTAAATGTCTAGCAGTGCCATACATAGGCGGTAGCTACTAAGAAAGTGTGCCTTTCTTCCCCTGCTTTGGGTGTATTTTGTTTTTGCATTTTCCTGTGTCTACTATGGCTTAAAGAATAAGATTCTTTCCTAAAGCCCAATTCATGCATCTGAAATGTTTTGTTAACGAGGCATTTTTCCTCATAGAATCTTTTAGCTCATTGTTCCTTGTGGAATGCTTGATAATAGAGTTTCTTAGGTTTAGCTTTATTGGCTACTTCGTGTGAAAGTCTGTTGATATGAAGGCTCTCTGTGTTCATAGAAAATGGAAAAATAAAGATGAATATATTGGAATTCTAATAGAGGACACCTAGATGTCTTCCTAGTTTAATTAATTGACTAGAGTTAAGAGTTGGAAGAATGAGGGCTCAAATATTTAGCAGTTGTAATGTAGATGAAAGATACAGTTATTTGCTTTATGAACTGTATTATATCAAGAATCTGTATCTGAGTTTTATAATTTGCTAAAGACACTTCTCTTCCTTATTTATTTCTTTTGTATTTTTGAGACAGGGTCTCAGTATCTAGTTCAGTCTAGGCTGGCCTTGAACTCATGATTCTCTGTCTTCAGTCTCCCTCATGCTGGGATTACAGGCATGTACCACTACACTGAAGTGTGTTCTTTCTCTTTCTCTCATTATTTTATTTTATTTTTTTGGTGGGACTGGAATTTGAGGTTGGTTTCATGTTTACAAAGCGGGTGATCTACCACTTGAGCTAAACCTCTAGTCCATTTTGCACTTGTTATTTTGGAGATGGGGCCTCTGGAACTATTTGCCCAGGATGGGCTCAAACCCTGATCCTCCCCAATTTCAGCATTCAGTAGCTAGGATTATAAGCATGAGTCACTGGAACCAGGCTGTGTTGGGTATTTTGTTCCTTCCCTTCCCTTTCCTTTCTTGGGGGAACTGGGGTTTGAACTCAGGGCTTCATGCTTGCTGGGCTGGCACTCTACCAGTTGAGCCACTCCACCAGCCCTTTATTTGTGTTGGGTATTTTCTTTCTTTCTTTCTTTTTCAGGAACTGGTATTTATTATCAAAGTCATACTTGATGTCAACAAGATGCCACAACTACAAAAAAAAAATTGCACACATTACAATCTCAATGCAAACAGTTAGATGGAACCCCAGTCATGTGTTGGGTATTATCAAGATAGGGTCTCACAAACTGTTTACCTGGGCTGGGTTCAAACATTGATTCCCCCTTATCTCTGCCTCTTGAGTAGCTATGATTATAGGCATGAACCACTGGCACCCAGTCGAAGCATTTCTGAGAATCCAGCAGCGACTTTTTAGAAGTAGAGGGAAGGATAAAGAGGACTCAGAAGTAATCTCCAGAGTTTCTGCCTTAGGAAGAAGGATATAAAGTTTGAGGTGAGTGGTAATTCTTATTTCAGGATTGTGTTGGATATTTTCTTTTTTCTTTTGGTGGTACTGGGGTTTGAACTCAGGGCCTACACCTTGAGCCACTCCATCAGCCCTTTTTTGCAAAGGGTTTTTCAAGATAGGTTCTCCCAAACTATTTGCTTGGGCTGGTGTCAAACTGCAGTCCTCCTGATCTCTGCCTCCTAAGTAGCTAGGATTACAGGAATGTGTGTTGGTTATTTTTGAGATGAGGTCTTGCGAACTATTTGCCCAGGGCTGGCTTTGAACCGTGATCCTCCTGATTTCTGCCTCCCTAGTAGATAGGAGGCATGAGCCACCGGTGTCCAGCTGTTTTCTAATTTTTATAGAGGGCATGAAGCTCATAAAATGAAAATTTAAATTAGTGATAAAAAAAAGACTAGTTAAAAGAGACTGAACTGTGAGTATATTTCAATATCCTAAATGATTTAAAGGATTTTAGCTTTTAGAGTTTTGTGAAGTTCTATGTGACATTGTCCTTGTTCCCTGCCTTACAAGAAATGGAATTGTCCGGCACCTGTGGCTCATATCTGTAATCCTAGCTACTCAGGAGGCAGAGATCAGGAGGATCTCAAGACCCTATCTCGAAAAACCCTTCACAAAAATAGGGCTGGTGGAGTGGCTCAAGGTGAAGGCCCTGAGTTCAAGCCCCAGTACCACAAAAAAAGAAAAAAAGAAATGGAATCCTTTTGGTTGGGTGCTGGTGTCTCATGCCTGTAACCCTAGGGTTTGAAGCCAGCCCAGGCAAATAGTTTGGGAGACCCTATCTTGAAAAAACTCATCACAAAAAAAAGGCTGTTGGAGTGGCTCAAGATGTTGTAAGCTCAGAGTTCAAACCCCAGTACCACAAAAACAAACAAACAAACAAACAAAACCCAGAAATGGACTTGATTTCAGAAAACCTTTTGGGTTATAAAATTTTGAATTTTTTTTTTTCCTTTCACTTAGAACATATGACAGCACTTGTGAAGAGTGAAGAGGAGTGATGAGTTCTAGTTACTGGTTGAAGGACTCTCAGTTAATTTGAGATGTTCATAGGTGCAGAGTATGGCTTTAGGAAGAACTGTTCACTAATTTATAACAGCTGGTTCAGCTTTGACAAAATAGAGTTGGATAATTTCACTTTCCTCCCAAGTTAATAGTCCATTGAAACTTTGAGGGTTATACCAAAAGGCTTTTTGGTCTTAGAGCTGTTTAATTTTTAGTATTATACTTTTAATTTTGAAAGGTCAGTAATTTTGATTTACATAACTGCATCTTTTCAGCAAAAGAATCTCAATTAGAAACTGTCACCACGTTCTCTTTGTTCTTTTACCTTTTTGTTTCCTGTGAGATTTGAAGCAAGCTCTTGCAGAAACTGTGGGGATGTGTGATATTTGGTGGTAATGTGGGGTAACCAATAGTCTACTGTGTGTAGATTTTTTTTTGACCCAATATTATTTGGACATCTGTTAAGTTTTTGCTAGTTTCTTTTTTGTACAGATAATTTACTGTAGGCTTTTCCCAGTTTCTTTGTACTTGTGGCTTTTGTGTG
Source organism: Castor canadensis (assembly GCF_047511655.1). Lineage (NCBI taxonomy): Eukaryota > Metazoa > Chordata > Mammalia > Rodentia > Castoridae > Castor > Castor canadensis. The sequence continues at coordinate 183,121,546 of NC_133386.1, read as the reverse complement.
TAGGAAACATTCTTCTTTGTGCCAATCCCCTTCCCCCACACTAAAGTCACATAGTTTAGTGTTTCTCTTTTGGATGAATTCTGTCTATCTGGGTGATGCTGCTGCTAAGTTACCATTAGGTTGGATGTGATATTACCAGCAAGAAGCACCTGTACTGTTTATTGGTCTCTTGCCTAATTCTGAGCACTGAGCCAGAAGTGAAAGGAAGTCAGGGTAGTGGTGACAACTTAAAATGCTTAACTACTTGACGTTTGTCAGCTAGCTGGTAATTACTGCATGATGAAGCAGTACTGCTTTGTGGTAAACTAATCTTTTTTTATTTCTTTTTTGCGGTGCAGGAGTTTGAACTCAGGGCGTACACCATGAGTCGCTCCCCCAGCCTTTTTTTTTTTTGTGATGGGTTTTTTCGAGCTAGGGTCTTATGAAGCAGGGCTGGCTTCAAACTATGATCCTCTTGATCTCTGCCTCCTGAGTAGCTAGGATTACAGAATGAGCAACTGGGCCTGGCCTAAACTAGTCATTTTAAGCCTCATGGGCAGGCTTTCCTCAAGGGTATTTCACTAGAAGCTGTTTATGTGGTAAAAGTCTGTTCTTTAGGTTCATATTTCTTAGATGGCTAGAACAAGAAAAGCATTGCATTTTGTGTTTTAGGAATGTTCTTTATCCACCCCCCACCACTAGCTTTTATTTTTTTGTGGTACTAGAGCTCGAACTCAGGGCTACACCTTGAGCCACTCTACCAGCTTTTTTTTTTTTTTTTTGTGATGGGTTTTGTCACGATAGCTTCTCACAAATTGTTTCCCCCAGCACCTTTTTTTTTTGGTGGTAGTACTAGGGTTTGAACTCAGAGCCTCCTGCTTACTAGGCAGTCGCTCTGCCACTTGAGCTACTCCATCAGCCCTTGATCTAACCCTTTTTGTAACTGCTTATTGAACTAGGAGAGGGCACCTTGGCACAATTCAGATTCTCTTAGGAATTGGAGATTGGAGTTGAGATTCAGGATGTTAGAGAACAAACAGGTCACTGAATTCAGAGAACTCAGGGCACACAAACTCAGATGAGATGCTTAAGTTCTTAAGTTAGTTTAAAGGAGGTTTCTGTTACTTAAAACCAAAAGAGCATTCATTGGCATTCAGTATAAAGCTCTGCATACACTTCTTAAATTAATCACAATTTTAGAGAAACCATATTCAAGGATCATTCAATGATCAATCAAGAACATTGGCAAGAGGGAAAGCAAAAGCCTGTTGGAGATCTTGGCTTTCTTAGCAGCGTATACATTTGCCTGTGTTGTTGCTTTTGGTATATATATATATATAGAATGCTTCTCTTTCTTTGGTGTTTTGCCAAATCAAAATTAAGTCTCTCCCCCAAGCCCCCTTGAGGGGGTTTAAACTTGAGGCCTGGTGCCTACTGCTTGAGCCCTGCCTCCAGCCTTCTTTCTTTCATTTTTTAGAACAAGTTTTTAATGATTATTTATTAACTAGTTTTTTTAGGCATATAATACTGATGAAATAATTCTGCTATTTCTGATAGGAAACTTCAGTAGCCATCATTTCATTTTTATTTTGTTTACTCCCTTATTATGGAACTGGGTTTTGAACTCAGGGCTTTGCATTGCAAAGCAAGTGCTCTTACCATTCATGCTTCTAGTCTCATTTTTAATTTATTAACTAGTTTATAAAAGACTTTATAAAGCATATAAAGACTGATAATACTGTTATTTTCGATAGTAAATTTAAACGAGGCATTATTTTTACAGAATTTTTGTGAGGCATATGGATTTGGTCTTTTCTTCATTTCTAGTTAAATAATGTATTTGTTTTAGTTTTTTGATTGTTTCCTCTTAAAATGCTGATGGGCTAGAGTGGCACACAACAATGTGGATTGAATGGCAAGTTGAGACTTTAAACAAAGGGTGATGGCGAGTGGCTGTATGCCCAGTTGATGGAGTCTGTCTGGTCCATGTTCAGTAACTTCATGAATGATGTGTAACAGGAGCAGCACAGTGATGTTTTTCTCTTTGAGAAATGTTAATGAGGGGGAGGAAAGCTCTGAGAAAGACAGTTTAGTCCTTGTGATTTGATTGCTTTTCTTTCTGTGATCATTTGGTTTCTGTTAAGTTGAAAGACTTTATTCCAGGGAATGTAAAATTTCTCAACTATAATGAGCAGAAATTAAAAAGATAAGAGATAGCTTCAAACTGTGGATTTGTATGAGGAAGGACTACATTTGTAGCCTCAGCAAAGCCAAAAACCTTACTTGATATCAGAGCCCAAATTATGATTACAGATATGGATATAAACAATATAGTGCTTTCAGGTAGTGTGTGTGTATAGTATTGAATTGATTGTTGTGCACAGAGGAAATTTTACAGTCCGTATTGTCTACTTGTGTTGAGGTCTTGCATTAAGGTAGATAGTTGGTAAGTGTTTGTTGAATCTTTCATATTTGGTTGAATGGTACTTTATGTTTTGAGACAGTTCATTGTTAAGGACTAGGACTAGGAAGAAAACTTAAAATTCTACAAATTTGTTTTAACTCTTGCCTTTTGAAGCTAGAGTATATTAAAGCTCCAGGGATTTTTTTTTTTTTTTGGAAAAAATGTAAACAACTTTCCATTGGCAGACACTGATGCATTGATTAACATTTGTGTCATAAAAGCTTTGTAAAGTGCTTGCCTCGGCAGCACATATACTAAAATTGAAATGATACAGAGAAGATTAGCATAGCCCCTGCAAAAGGATGACCCACAAATTCATGAAGCCTTCAAAAAAAAAAAAAAAACTTTGTAAGGCTCTGTGATCTTGAAACATCGTATCTTACACTGCTTGAAGAAAACAGAAGGCTCCTAGACAACTCGGACTTTGGCTGTTTTCCATAGCTCAAAAGAAAAAGAATCTGATACGACTTGCAGTCTGTGCTCATTTGCTTTTTGGGCCAAGATATGCTTTTCCAAATAAAATGAAGAAAATTGTAAGTCAGTAGTAAACATGAATAAAGTACCCAGGAGTTTGCATCCTCTTGTGTACTATAGCTAGGGTTTCTCCTTTTTTGTCTGTAAGCTGATACTAAACTAATATAACAAAGCTACCTCCTGGCTTGCCTTCCTATTTCTGGTTTGAGAAATAATTGAAAGACACCATATTTATTATATATTAATTGTTTTTTATTGTATGTTATTTCTGTTTAACACCCTGTATATATTTACAAGTCCTATCATATTTATTTAACTCAGGGCCTACACTTTGAGCCAATTTGCCAGTCCTTTTTTTGTGATGGGTTTTTCGAGATAAGGTCTGGAGAACTGTTTGCCAGGGCTGGCTTCAAACTGTGATCCTCCTGATCTCTCCCTCCTGAGTAGGTAGGATTATAGGTGTTAGCCACCGCTGCCAGTTTACAAGTGCAATTTTATAAAAACCTTACAAACTTCTTTACTGAACTAATATGAATTATAAATGAAGTTGGGAAACTATAAACAAACCCTTGTGGACCTGCTATAACAAAGCTTATGTGAGTAAGTGTTACAAAATCAAATATTTTTATGGGTTAGATGCCTGTTCCCTACCTTTAGCTGTCTCCTTAGAGCCATTTTTTATAAAATGGTCAAGATTTTGGCTTTCAACATATTTTACCTTATGGTATTTATATTTAGCCTTGTAAGTTAGTATTTATTGAGATCAGTGAAAGGCTTTTATGAACAAAGGGACATTTCTCAAGCTTGTTTTGTTAGCATATGTTAATCGTACAGAAGGGTTTCATTGTGATATTTGCAACATACACATAATGTAGTTTGATCAAATTCACCTTATTTATATATATACTCTTAGTCCTCCCTCCCTTTTCGCCCCTCTTTTCTAATAGTTCTTGTTGGGTTTCATCATGTTGTTTTCATAAATACACATAGTGTACCCCTTTTTCTTTGCAGCTTTTTTTTTTTTGTGCTTGCTCGGCAGGCATTTTATCACTTGAGTCATTCTGCCAGCCCTTGAGGTTTTTTTCAAGATACTTTGTACCTCTCAAGTTATTGTGGATCAGGCCTAGGATAGCTGATGTTCTAGATAGTTACTGTGAAATCAAGTGCTATTTTTATTTATTAATGTTCATTTGTCTGGTGTAACTTTACTCTGGGTTAAGTAAGATCTATAGAAAGACTTCACTCTGTTTCAGGAAACTTACAACTGAGGAAAATGTCTTTTTGAATTCTGACTGCTTCACTTCTCTGAACAACCAGACCCACAGATCAGACTTGTAAATGATCTGTTTTTCTTAAAGTATCTTCCAGTAGAAAGGTGCGTCTCATGGGAACAGTTAGCTGGGAATGGCAGTTCATCTGCCTAAAAATTGTGTCACCTTTGTCTACCTATACATAGCAATTTGGGAGGCAGACTTCAAATTTGAACTTAGACTTTTCTGTGTTAGTAGTCACTTTTATTTGTGTCTGATACTTCTTTCTTTCTCTTTTTTGGTGGTATTAGGGTTCAAACTCATGGCCTCTCAATTGCTAGGCAGGTACACTACCACTTGAGTCAGTCTCCCAACACTGTCTGATACATTTCTAACCTAATCACGTAGAGAAACTGAAATTTCTTCAGCTTTTTTTTTTTAAGCGGGACTGGGGTGGGGGTTGAATTCAGGGTTTTGCACTTGTAAAGCAGGCATTCTGTGCTTGAGCCACATCTCCAGCCCAATTTGCTTTGGTTATTTTGGAGTTGAGGTCTCAAGAACTATTTGCCGAAACTGGCCTCTAACCTCAGTCCTTCCGATCTCAGCCTCCCAAACTAGCTGGAATTACAGGGGTGAGCAACTGGAACCTGGTGAGAAGCTGAAATTTCTGGTCTGGATAATTTTGCAGTCTTTCTTAGAAAAATACTAACTGGTATAATTTTATAAAGCATTGTGTTCTGACAGAACTGTAAAATAGGTACAATGTGGGGGAGTACTTGTGAAAGGGGGGAGGTGAATGGAGGAGATGAAGATGAAGGAATATGGTTGATGGGCTTTATGACACTTACCAAACAGAATGATGAAATCTCTTGGAATTGCTTCAAGTGGGGTGGAGATGGGGGTCAAGTGGGGGAAGCTGGTGAGGGCTGTCTAACCAAGGTGCATTGTTAGCCTATTCGGAATTGTCACAATGAATGCCCCTCTCCACAATGAATATATCCTAATGAAAATGGAAGAAAAAGAGGAATTTGAATTGAAAAAAAGGGCAACATTGCATAATTCAAAAGGAATGAATATGCTGTAACAAGGAAAATTGTATAACATGGTTTAATGTAATAGAAGGCAGCATTATCTGCATCTTTCTTTTAATTTCAGTTGTTAAGCACCAGGAACTCCATCAGTATGAAACTAGATTCTCAATTATATTGTACACTCAAAGTAGTGGTTTATAGCAAAAAAAAAAAAAAAATATGATCTGAAAAGAAATAGCACATATGTCATTGAAAGTTGAGGCTGGGTGATGGTGGCTCACGCCTATAATCCTAGCTACTCAGGAGGCAGAGATCAGGAGAATGTGGTTTGAAGCCAGCCTGGCAAATAGTTCACAAGACCCTATCTCGAAAAACCCAGGACAAAAAAAGGACTGGTGGAGTGGCTCATGGTGTAGGCTCTGAATTCAAACCCCAGTACTGCAAAAAGAAAAAGAAAAAAAGGAAAGTTCAGTTGATTTTGTATTTAATTTTTTTGTTTTGTTTTTTTTGAGGCAGGATCTTACTATGCAGACTGGTTGGCCTGAAACTTATGATCCTCCTGACTCACCCTCCTGAGTAGCTGGAATTACCAGCACGCACTACCATGCCTGACTTATTTGTTTTTATGAATAAGAAAGGAAAAGATTAAGACTTGAATATATTTATCTACTTTTCAAGAGAGGTAATAAAATTTTTAAATATATCTTTAGGATTGTGTACTATAAGATAATACTTTTTTTTTTTTTTTTTTTTTTTGCGATGACTGGGGCTTGAACTTAGGGCCTACACCTTGAGCCACTCCACTAGCCCTTTTTTGCGAAGTGTTTTTTCCAGATAGGGTCTCTCAAACTATTTGCCTGGGCTGGCTTCCAACCTCGATCATCCTGATCTCTGCCTCCTTAGTAGCTAGGATTACAAGCGTGAGCCACCGTTGTCCGGCATGAGGTAATACTTCTTGAAGGCAGCTTGCTGAAGAAAAATTAGATCAGCTTTCTGAATTGCCAAATCTAGAACATCAAAAAATGCTTTGACAAAAAAAAAAAAAAAAACCTGCTGGATCCACCCCCAGGAATCCTAGTGAGTCCCCATGGTAACAACCTCCTTGCTTACAATTTGTCAGTGTGTAATTGTCATTGGGGTTCAAAGAAGCCAGGATCAAGACTATGTGGTATTAACTACTTCTGATAAAATGCTGTTGCACATTTGCAGTGAGCCAGAAATAGAAAATAAAGTTTAAGGTTTTAATTTGTGTTCCGTTAATTATATGCTTTAAAAAGCTGCCTAATTGTGGTAAGGTGCAGCAGTGGGAAGGTGGTGGGTAGCATAGGAAGAGAGGAAGAAGTAAGCCATAGGCTTAGAATATTAGAAGCCTCACAGATTCTTCTTCTTTTTTTTTTGGATAGTACTGAGGTTTGAGAGACTTTGCTGATTCTTTCATTTTGCAATTGAGGGAACTTAAGTTCACATAGAGGCAGAAGCCAGGTCTCAGCCTAGGCCTTTTAATTCCTCACTCTTTTTCTGTTTCCATCCACATATTGTGTCTACTTTTTCCTGAGAGGTCATGCAGGGAAACTTTTCTACCCAGTGAAGGAATTAGTTCTGCTGCATCCTGGATAGGCAGCCTCCATCTCTTCCTCAGGAGGAGGTTACTTGTTTTCTTGGCAAAATCTCCACTTGTTGGAGTTCTAAGAGTAGATAGTTTTATATGAATTTCCCATTTGAAAGCTTTGTTTTTTCCCCTTATAAAATAATGGTATAAAACAATAATTCCTGAATGTTTTTCATTAGTCTGTTTATCTCCACTTTAGTCATGCTGCTCAGTCATGACAAGACAGATAATTCTTTAAAGCAATTATGTTGCTGGGCATCAGTGGCTTATGCCTGCAATCATAGGAGGCAGAGATCAGAAGGATCATGGTTCAAAGCCAGCCCAGGCAGATAGTTTGGTAGACCATATCTTGAAAAAACACATCACAAAAAAGGACTGATAGAGTAGCTCAAAGTGTAGGCCCTGAGTTGAAGCCCCAGTACCACACACACACACACACACACACACACACACACACACACACACAAAGCAATTATGTCATGCCTAAACCCTAGAATTTTGAGAAACTAGTGCCATATTCATATTCAGAACAAGCCAGTTCTTTAATAAGTAAGACAGAAGAGGCGATGATAAATGCTATATTGAGCTTAAGGTAGTTTATATAAGTGCTGGTGAGATGAGACAAGTATGATTTAAGAGCATCAAAAAAGGCCTTCAAAAATGTTTTTAAAGCACTATCAAAAGCAAAATAGGTCAGTTGTTTTGTGTTTTTGTGGTATGTTTTGTGAATGCTTTGTTATTGTTTAGAGTAGATACTTCTATACAAAATTGAGTTTTGGATTCAAAACCATCATTATTTTGGTAATTATTAATTAATTAACGAATTATTATTTTTTCAGTACTGGAGTTTGAATTTAGGGCCTACACCTACCTTGAGCCACTCCACCAGCCCTTTTTTGTGTGTGATGGATTTTTTTCTAATTGATTTCTTTCTCTCTCTATTTTTTTGGCAGTAGTGGGCTTTGAACTCAGGACTTCACACTTGCAAGGCAGGTGCTTTACCACTTGATCCACTCCTCCAGCTCTGTGATGGGTTTTCTTGAGATAGGGTCTCTCAAATTATTTGTCCAGGCTGGCTTCAAATCTCAATCCTGATGTTTGCTTCCAGGTGTGAGCCACTGGCGCCCAGCAATAAAATTATTTTTGTAATCACCTTCTTCATGTGGTAGTAAAACTTTTAACTGCTAATTAATTATGTAAACTTAGTGTCTCATTCCAGGAGTTCTTTTATTTTTTTTCCTCTTTTTTTTGATTGTTTGTTTGGTCTGGGGTTTGAACTTGGTTTCATGCTGGCTAGACAGGCACTCTACCAAGACTTAAGCTATGCCCTCAGCTCTCATTCTAGGAGTTGAAGAGAGCTAGAATGGTCTGTTAAATTGCCCTGATAAGATATTAATTGTATATTTTTCCAAAACTGTTTACCCTGTCTTCTTATCAGAGTAGGAGTAATTTAACTCTTAACAGTAGTAGCATGGAAGTAAGGGGTGTGTGTGTGTGTGTGTGTGTGTGTGTGTGTGTGTTTGTTTGTTTGTTTGTTTTTTCAGTGCTGGGGATTGAGCCCAGGACCTCGAACATGCTGTGCAAGCTCTGTATTCCCACCCTGGAAATGTGGTTTTAAGGTAGGTATCAGTTTATAGCACCTTCAGATCTTTTCAAAACATGCATGGATCATAATGGAGTTCTTATGTGCAGATAGGTAGAGGTAACCTCACAGATTATTTAGTAGATGAGAAAACCAGGTGTTGGATCTTTTCTTATTTTCTTCGTAGACATGATGTGTCTGACATCTACTGACTCCTATCTTTGTAGTCCTCTTCTTCTGCTTCCTTCTTCTTTCTTCTCTCTTCCTCTTCTTCTTCCTCCTCCTCCTTCCTTCTCTTCCTTCTTCCTCCCTCCTCCTCATCCTTTTCCTCCTCTCCTCCCTGCCTCCCTTCCTCCCTCCCTCCCTCCTTCCTTCTTTCCTTCTGCTAGATAGGGTTTCACTGTATACCTCAGGCTGGCCTCCAACTCAAGATCCTCCTGTCTCAGCCTCTTGGGGGATGGAATTACAGACTTGGGCCACCACATCCAGCTAATTTTTTCTACTTCTTAAAGCCTGGCTCCCCTCTCCCAATCCCTGTGTCCCACAACCATCCTTTTGGTTCTCATATTGCTTCTTAATTCTCAATAGCCATATTCTATAAGCTCCTAGAAAAGAGAAAGAAAGCTCCATTCTGCCTAGACTGCTGTGGAGTTACATTTGCCAAATTATCTGGCCTGTGACCATGTCCTTTTTTGACTGGGCCCACATTAAAGAATGTTTCATATGCTGTCTTGATACATGTTTTCTCCGGCAGTTTTACTTTTTAGGCTTTCATTTCCAGGTTGACTCACAGTGGGAGAGAGCCATGTTCAGAAATTTTTTCTTAGAGTCTGAATTTTCTTCTTGTCTTTCATCTCTTGGTCTCTATTTATATTCTTTGTACCTCTTCTTCCTTGAGCTTGCACCTTCTGCATAGTTGACTATTATATCATCTTTGGAACTAGAAAATAAAAGTTGGAAGATTTTAAAGTTAAAGTTCTCAGAATAATGTCGCCCACGTTGCACATATGTCACATTTTGAATTTACTAGTTAAGCCTCTAAATATGTGCTTTATATACAGTATGTGTGGCATGCTGACTTAGGTTGCCATGAGAACCTAAAAACTTTAGACTTGAATCATTCAGTAATGGGTTATTTATTTACTTATTTATGTATTTTTGAGACAGGGTTTTGCTATGTATTTGAAGCTAACCTCAGACTCACTATGGAGCCCAGGCTTGACTTGAACTCAGTATTCTCCTGCCTCATCCTCCCAAGTGTTGGGATTGTAGGCATGTACCACCCTCCTGGCTCTCATTGTTTTAGGTGAAGACTAGGTTTTTCTTTTTATCTAATACACTTTTTACAGATTGAGCATAAGGCCTCCACTCACGCTCATATTGCCTCTCTTGCTGACAGTGTGAGCAATTTCTGTCTTTCCCTACCTTTTATCAGTTTCTTTCATCCCAGTCTACGAAGCTGTAATTTTTTCCCATCTGTCCTTGTCTTTTACTACTTTTTTCACTATAAAATAGTTAGAAGGCCGGGCGCCAGTGTCTCACACCTGTAATCCTAGCTACTCAGAAGGATCCCAGGCAAATAGTTCCTGAGACCCCATCTGGAAAAAAGTCCATCACAAAAAAAAAAGGGGGGCTGGCAAAGAAGCCGAAGTGGTAAAGTCCCTGAGATCAAGCACCAGTACTGCAATAAATAAATAAATAAATAAATAAATAGATAGATAGATAGATAGATAGATAGATAGAAAGATAAATAAATAAGGAGGTTTTTTTGTTTTTTTTTGAACCTGGTAAGAAAGGAGCTATCTAGTGATACATCCTAAGGAATTTTCCTTTATGTAAGCCCCATGAAATGAGCTATAGTGATAACTTAGAAGCTAATATTGTTTGGAATCTGGTTTTTTTTTGTTGATGTTGTTAAAGTAAGCATTGTGAGCCAGGTGTGGTGGTTCATGCCTGTGATCACCGTTCAAGGCCAGTCCAGGCAAAAATTTCTTTTCTTTTTTTTTTTTTATGGTGCAAAAAAATCTTCTATAAAAATTTCTTTTCTTGAGACCTCATGCCAACCAATAAAAATCTGAGTGTGGTGACATGATCCTGATATCCAAACTACATGGGAAGCATAAATGGAAAGATCATGGTCCTGGCTGGCCTGACCATAAAAGCAAGACCCTATTTCAAAATAACCAAAGCAAAAAGGGCTGGGGGCATGGGTCAGGTGGTAGAGCACCTGCCTAAATAAAAGTCTCAGTACTGCTAAATAAATAAGAACAAGTAAAAAAAAAAAATTAAAAAGCATTGTGGAATTTACCATTTGTTTTGTTCTAAAGGCAACTCAGTTTCAGTTGGAAACACATTATTTTGAATAGCTTCTTGGCCAGGATGACTCGTTTATTCTTGACTGACTGGGTTTAGTCATGGAGATTCTCTTTTGTTGACAGTATATGGCAGGATGCTGAGATGGAACAACTGTATGTTGTTTAGTCTTGGGTTCTGTGTAGGTTTTTTTGACACTATGACAAAATACCTGAGATAACTTAAAGGAAGAAGGATTTATTTTGGCTTCCAAGGTCTGGAACCATTGCTTTGGACCAAGAAAAAAGTGTATCTTTCCAGAGCATGCTGCCCAGTGACCCACTTTCCCCCCAACTACTTCCCACCTCCCAATAATGCTATCATATTGTGAATCTATCAAGGGATTAATCTATTGATTAGTTCAGAATCCTCAGGATCTCATCATTTCCCATCAAGTCCCCAACACATGAGCCTTTGGGGGACATTTCAGATTCAAAACAGAGAACTTTTTTTTTTTTTGCAATACCGGAGTTTCAAACTCAGGAATTTTTGCTTGCTAGGTAGGCGTTGTATCACTTGAGCCACTCTGCCAGCCCTAAGTCCATTTTTTACAAATAGCAGTTTGAAATTTATTCAAAAGTCTAGGGAGAAATGTCGAAAATGGAAGAATATTTTCCTGAAAGTGTTCCATGAGAGATGTTAGAGTGGATGCTGAGTGGTGGCTTAAAATTGTTTATGTTTGTTTGTGTTTTGATAATAGGGTCTACCTGTGTAACTCAGGCTGGCCTTGAATTGATGATCTCCTGTCTCAGCCTCTTTGAGGGCAGGTTATTGGCATGCTCTGCCACGCCCAGCTTTATTTTTGTTTTTCTTTAGAATATATTTTCTCTAAAGAAGGCAGAAATTATAACCCATGTGGTGTTAATCTCATGTTATATGAAACATTTTGGGTTGAAATTACGGGAGACAAAAAGTTTCAGATATGGAGGGACCTTAGAAATTTAGGAACTTAGTGAGATGCAAGTGGGTAGACCCATGGAAGAGTACCTAGGTCTGTCCATCCTCACGCTCTCATCTCTTAATGTGCATAACATTGATAGTTTTTGTCCCACACTTTGACACTAGTCATACTGTCATCCTTTATTATCTCATGTTAATCTTCCCCGGGGACTAGCTTTATAAGAGTTAGAGGTCAGTGATAGTACAGTTTTCTTTTTGTGCTACAGCCCCTCTGATCCTGAATAAATACATAAATACTTAACTCAGTAAGAACTGGAAAACAGAATCATTTGAGCCAGTCAACTGTATTACTATCTTTGTAGAGTTCACTCTGGTCATAAATTTTTTGACGTATTTCGTATTGAGTTAAATCTGGATGAATTGTTCTAAGTAAAATAATTTTGGGAATATAAATATTTATCTTCTGATGATATAAGCCAGCATACTGAGAAATGTGCTTAAGAAGTTATATTTGGGCTGGCAGTGTGGCTCAAGTGGTAGAGTGCCTGCCTAGCATGACGCCCTGAGTTCAAACCCCAGTACTGCCAAAAACAAAAAATTATATTAGAATTTATTTTAGTTTGGCCAGAATTTAAAGAAAAAGAGAGAACTCCAAAACAGTCTGAGAGTTAGAATGGAACCTTTGTTCTGGAAGCAGCAAAGGACCAGTGAAGATTAGGATTGTTCACAAATTGGGGAATAACATTTTTTGAAAGTTAAATTTTAGGATTGAAATGGTAGATTGAGTCTCACAACTATTGCTGAATCTGACCTAGTAAAAAAAGTTTTTCAGTGTCTCTTACATTTCCCATGGCTGAGGGATTCTTGATGTGACTGAAATTATTGGGAAGCTCCTTGACTGAAATAGAATTTCTCAAGCCTTCCTTCAACTACCAGCCTATGTGTTTCTGTTTTTTGTCTGGAGCATGTGAACAGAATTCATGTGTGTGAGATAATTGTGCTTTCACTAATGGCCCCCTTTTAGCAACCATGTATGGGTAAAGCTGTTCAGTTCCCTGCTCCTCCCTCTCCGAGCATGGAGCAGAGTCTGTTCTGCTGAGGCTGCTGTTCCACTTTTCAGCTTTCTATATTTGTACAGCAACAGCATGAGCAGCCCACCAGCTAGGTCGTGTGGCTACCCTGTGCACCCACACTGCCTCAGACCTGTTCACTCGGCCAGGGCTTGTAGTTTGTGTTCTTACGTGTGTCCATCTGTCTGTCTGTGTACATGCAATTCTATGGAAGACTGAGGTTTTCAGGTGAAAGAGGTGACCTGTTTGTCTTTTTTTGTTTTGCTTTGTTTAGATCTCTTAGTTATAAATTGTAGAGAATGTTTCACAATCTCAGGGATGAGGTGAAGAGGAGAGATTATTACTGTCTTAACAAAATAATGTCTTGGAAAGAGAGTTCCAAACTGGTAAATTTACTGTCAAAAATGGTCTTTGTGTTGCCTTAGAAACATACCTTGTTGAAGTAGTAGAGGTAGTAGTGTTTTTTGTTTTCCCTTTTTTACTTTTTTTTTTTAAAGATCACAAAGATCAGTTCTTAGGGGTGGAACTGAGTAATTTTCTGACATAAAATATGAGTAGAAAAAGGTATGAATCCCCTTCTCTCTTAAACGGTTTACTCTCTAATATCACAAAAAAAGTAAAACAGAAATGATTTACTTAGTTGGGTGTGATGGTTCATCTCTATAATCTCAGCACTTGTGTCTGGGACAGGAGGGTCATGAATTAAAGGCCAGGCTAGACTACATAGGGAGACCCTGTCTCAAAAACAAAAACAAACAAACAAAAAAAACCCACATCTTTTTAGAAGAGGATTGGAGCATTTGCTGGGAAGGGAAGTGAGTAATGCCCTGTTGCTTTGGGCTTTGCAGCAAGCAACCTGTGCTATGTTTGTGTAGATTCAGGGTATTTTGTTTAGTTTTGCCTTAGAGAGGCCTTGTAATGCCTTTGGTATCATGCCTATTTAAGGAACAGTAGTGGACATGGTCTATACAGATTTTAGGCTATTTTCAAGATAATAAGTTTGTTAGTATGCTTTGAAAATATATTTTTTTAGTTTGTTGTGAGATTTTTTAATTAAATGGATGAATTCCTCACACTTGATCAACTTTAAAATCAAGTTCTTTGTTTTACTGTTTCCTTGTGCTCCCCTCCTTCATACCCCCATGAGTCATAAGCATGCAGAGTTGGGAATAGAATTTGTCAGCTGAGGGGGGATGAGAGAGTTCTTTGCACATGTTTATGTGACATGTTTATGGCTGATAAGGAGATGAAAGGGTTTTAAATGCTAGAGAAACACCATAACTGAGGCAGCTTCTTCCTGTGGCTGGGAGGTGTGGGTGCAGAGTTCTGTGTGACTATTCATTGGTGTATTTTGACTCTGAACTTGGGAACTCTTGTCTGTCTGCAGCTTGTCCATTGTTGGCTTCAAATGTTTGTGTTTGTTTAGGGCCTAGGACCTAGTGTGGAGTCTCATGGATCCTGCCCACTACTTCATAACTTTCTAAAACTATTGAATGTGGCAATATATTGGCTTCACCTTCCTCTTAGCAGTTGTTAATACTCATTTTACTTTACTGTCCTACTGTTTTCTCATTTATACTAGGAATAGTCTATATGGGGGCTGTCATTAAAGATTAAAATCATTGGCAGCTTTTTGATTTTAAAGCTTAGCTTCAGCAAATGACCCTGATTAGCACATCTGTATTACAGCTTTCTCTTTGTTTTTGACCTTTAAAAAACATAATTTCCCTGATCTCATTTTATTAGTTTATATATTTTTCCATTATATCCATTTTGAAAGTTTCCACACATCTGTTTTGGTATGGTGAGGAGAATAAATAAATAAACAAACAAATAAATAAATACATGCTTTTGGGACAAGTGGTTCAGTGTTCTATAATGAAGAGTATTGTATATTTATTTATACTGTATGTTAACAGTCCCAGTTAATCTTTTTACCTGTTTTCTCCCCCTCCTAATAAAAAATATTTTGCATAATCTCATATACCCATATCTTTATACCTTTAACTGACTTTTTAAAACTATTTTTGTTATTGTATACTAATTGTATAAAACAATAGGTTTTAGTGACATTTTTTACATACATCTAACTTATTTTGACTATATTCACTCCTTCATGACTCTTTCTTGTCCTTTCCTCTTCCCCTTCCCATCTGTTTTCTCTTCCTAAGTAGTCTTCCTTCTAGTTTCATGTCTTGTTTTTTTTTAAATCTAGGTTCCACTTATGAGAGAAAACATGCAGTATTTGTCTGAGTGGCTTATTTTACTTAACACAGTAATCTCCAGTTAACATCCATTTTCCTCCAAATGATATAATTTCATCCTTCCTTACAGCTGAATAATGTGCCATTGTGTATATATGCCATATTTTCTTTATCCATTGATGGGTTCTTAGGTGGATTCCATAACTTGGTTACTTTGAATAGTGCCACAATAAACATGGATATGAAGGTATCTCTATTGTATGTTGACTCAGCATTCCTTCAGATATATACCCAGGAGTGGTATAGGTAGATCATATGGTAGTTCTATTTTCAGTTTTTTAAGGAACTTCCATGCTGTTTTCCATAGTGGCTGCACTAATTTACATTATACCAACACTGTATAAGTGGCCACCCGCCCCCCCCCAAAAAAAATCTTCAGTAGTATTTGTTATTTGTTTCTTGATTGTAGGTACTATGACTGAGGTGAGATGGAATATCAATGTCAGTTTTGATTTGCATTTCCCTAATGTATAAGGATGCTGAACATTTTTCATATGTTTATTAGCCATTTGTACTTTTTATTTTGGCAGCACTGGTGTTTGAATTCAGGGCTTCATGCTTACTAGGCAGGCACTCTTACAGTTTGAACTACTCAGCCAGCCCCGTTTGTACTTACTTTGAGACCTATCTTTCCAGGTCATTCATACATTTGTTGATTGGATTATTTGTGTCTCTCCCCTACCCCCTGCCTTTTTGTGTTAGTTTGAGCTCAGGGCCTCATGCTTGCTAGGCAGGCGCCGCTTGAGCTACAACTTCAGCCCCATTTTTTGAGTTCTTTATGTATTCTGGATACTGGCTGAAGGCATGGCTCAAGTGGAAAAGCACCAGTACTGCCCCATTCATTCTCTTCCCTCCCCCCAGCCAGAAAAGAAAAAAAAAGATGACACTTGGATATTAATCACTGTTGAATGAATATCTGGTAAAGATTTTCTCCCCTTCTTTGTCTCTTTACTCTGGTAATTGTATCATTTAATGTGCTGAAGCTTTTTAGTTTGATTTAATCCCATTTGTCAATTCTTGCTTTTATTTCCTGAGCTATTGAGGTCCTATTCAGAAAGTTGTTGCCTATGCTTTCAAGTGTATTCTCCTAGGTGTTTCAAAGTTTCATGTCTTATATTAAGGTCTTTGCTCTACTTTGAATTGATTTTTGTACAGGGTGAGAGATAGGGATTTAGTTTCAGTCTTCTACTTGTGGCAGTCAGTTTCCCCAGCACCATTTGTTAAAGAGGCTTTCTTTTCTCCAACATATGTTTTTGGAATCTTTGTCAAGTATCAGATGACTGTAGCTGTGCAGGCTTATTTCTGGGTCTATTCAGTTTTTGTGCCATTACCATGCTGTTTTTGTTACTATGGCTCTGTAGTATAATTCCAGCATTGCTTTGGCTTTGGGGGGGGTGCTTCTTTCGTGCTGCCATATGAGTTTTTGGAGTTTTTTTCCGGTTTCTTTGAAAAATGTCATAAGAATTTTAATGGGGATTGTATTGAAGGGTTTGTAGACCCTTTTGGTAATACAGTAATATGATCATGTTCACAATACTAATTCTGCTGAGCTATGAGTCTTTTCATCTAGTCTCTTCAATTTCTTCAGTGTTTTATAGTTTTCATTGTAGAGGTCTCTTACCACCTTGGTTAGGTTTATTCCTAGGTGTTTTATTTCTACTGGGTCTCTTGTGCACGGGGTTATTTTCTGATTTCTTTCTGAGCATGTTCATTATTAGTGTATAGAAAAGCTACTGATTTTTGTATGTTGATTTTGTATCCTGCCACTTTGCTGAAAGTGTTTTTCAGATACAAGTTTTCGGGTGAGTCTTTAGTAAGTATAGGACCATTTTATCTGCAAGTAGGGCTAATTTTGACTTCTTCCTTTCTTATTTGTATCCCTTTTATTTCTCTTGTCAGGTACACATTTTGAAGAGATATAATCGTCTTGTCAAAGACTAAAACTTTTTGAGACTCATCTTCTCCCACCATAAGCACCATGCTTAGTGCCTGGGAGAATAATAATAACAAATGTTTGAGTACTTTCTGTCTTAAGCACTGTTCTAAATGCTCTTTACACATACAAATCCTGTAATCTTAACGAACACCCTATAAGGTAGATGCTGTTTCTGTAACCATTTTCCACATGAGGAAACAGATAAAAGGATGTTTAACAGTTATTCCCAAAATTACCTGGCTGGCGAGTGGCAAAACTGGGATTAGAGAGCAGTGACTCCAGAGGCTGAGGTGGGAGTTCATTGTAGGCCTTCAGTAAATATTTGCCTAATATTTTATTAACATCCCGGGAATATTACACATCCTTGAAATATTACTTAAGATTACTGAATTAGGAATCACTTTAACTAAGTCTCATTTGAGAATTTCCTTATGAAAATGACTGACTTAGATTTCAAGTCACCATCAACTGTGCTAATTCATTTATTGGTGGTAAAGATCAGTAACCAAATAGCACATTTTTTGACGCATCCTCAAAATTACTTGTTTATTTCTACTAGTACCAGAATGTTAAGATATTAAAAGCAGACTTTAACTTTTTTGTGTGTGGGACTGGAATTTGAACTCAGGGCTTCATACTCACAAAGCAGGCGCTCTTAGCTCTACACATCTCCAGTCCATTTTGCTCTGGTTATTTTGGAGATGAAGTCTGCCAAAGTATTTGTTGAGTCTGGCCTTGAATCACGATCCTCCATATCTCAGTTTCCGAAATAGCTAGGATTACAGGCATGAGCCTTCGACACCCAGCCCGATTTTAGTTTCTTTAACTTTTGTTTTCTGCACTGGAGATGATTTCATGGGGAAGCATGACAAGGGAGGGTCAGTGAGTTTTGTGTAATACATGAACTATAATCAGTGTAACAGGATAACAAGGACATCTGTTCAAAAGAAGTGATGGTGGGAGAATTACTGGCAGGCTAAGTAATTTCATTGGAGGGTAGCAAAAATATTATTCTGTCATGAAAAGTATGATTTAGTAGCACAAAAATTTGATTTAGACAGGGAAAAAGAATCCACTCTCCTGAGATTTTGTAAGTCCCAAATTTTTGGTAGCACTTTCCCTTGCATGTATTCAGTCTCATGTTTTTGTTTCTAGTGCAAATGATATTTTCTGAACAAGATCATAATTCCTTAAGGAAAGGGATTGAATGTGTGAGCCCTCTTTAATTCTGGGTATATAGCTGTCCTCTATAAAAATGGATGTTTTTTTGATTGCTATATCTCCCCATTTTCTAAAAAGCTTATAAAAATGAAATCAAAGCACTGACAAGTTTAATTTTGTGAAACAGATAAGCTTTTTTAGGAGTGATTTGAAGGAGGTGATGGAGATCATTTAAGTGGGTATTTTAATGTGAGAAGCTCTTGGGAGCCCAATTGGAGAGTAATGAAAGCATGATAATTGAAGTCACTTTTCTAAATAGTGAAAATATATAAAGAGAATTTGTTCTCAGGCTATACGTCCTTCGGAATGAAACAAGCTGTGCTTCCCAATTGGCTGAAGCAGAGGTATAATTTTTGTGCTTTCTGACATAGCTTGTCTCAGGAAGTGTTACCCAAGTAAAGTAGTTTCTGGTTTTGTAGAATTAGGAAATTAGGAACAGAAAGGGATTGAAGTTTCCTGCTTTTTAACAGAACAAACCTCTTGAGATAACACCATATGGAAGCATCCTGCTTGAGTGCCCATGTATTTGGGGGTGAGGTTGGGGCAGATGGTACAGACAGGGTTCTTGGCTGCCTGGGCAAAGGTTTTGGAGATGCAGAATTTAGGTGCTAGGTGCTGTAGAAGAGCACTTACCCTGTGTTGTTTGTATTGGGCAAGGCTGCCTAAGAGGTGGGTGAGTATAACGGGAAGACACTGCTGTGTTAGGTAGTACAGGGGTACGATAATAGAAAAGAGGCAGGGGTGATGCCTATGTGGAATGATAAAGCTTGCAATTGCATCTCAACCTCCTCTCTGAGATTAGGGAGAAGGAGGAAGACAGTGTGAGAAACAAGATTCCAGATTACTGGTCTCTTCTGTTCTCCAGAGCTGTCAAGTCAAATTTTGTTAGGACTGTAGGATTTTTCTATTTAAACTTGAAGCTGTTTTGATTCCTTTTTGAGATACTAGGCCAAAACTGTATTTATAGAACTTGTTTTAACATGTTATCTCATCCTGTCCCTTTCCTTCCTTACTGGAATCCAGCTAATGTTGCACTGTGCCTTGGCACAGTGATTGAAGAAAATGTACACAGAGATATATAGCTAAGTAATTGAAAATAGCCCCAAAACTTTGTAAATAGGCCAGCCATACTGTTTGCTGTATAAGCTACAGTTTGAATTGCTGTGATAATTTCAAATGATGTAATTACTCAGATCACATGTGATACACTGCTGGTTTACCTGGACAGTGGCTGTTTCCAAAAAAAGTTTCAGGCAAAGCAGGAAAAAAAAAGATACAAAAACAAGCTGGACTTGGTGTTGTACACCTTGTAATTTCAGCATTCAAGAGGTGGGGGCAGTAGGATTGTGTGTCTGAGACCAACCTGGACTAATAGCAAAACCCCATCTCAAAAATAACAATATTAACAAAACCAAACCAAAATGCAACAGAGCTTGTTTTGGAACACAGCTTGAGTTGAGGTTTTTCTTTACTTTGTGCTTCATATTTTCAAGAGTTTCTTTAAGAAAGTGTTTGCATAGTTAGATAACATACATACATGTGAACATACAGTGGTCCTCCTCTACAACTGCAATTATTTTTTATTTTAATTTTAGTTTTTTGGTGGCACTGGAGTTTGAACTCGACTTCACATTTGCTAGGCAGGCACTCTTACCCCTTGAATCACACCACCAAATCTTTTTTGTGATGGTTTTTTTTTTTTTTTTTTTTAACGCAATAAGGTCTCACAAATTATTTGCTTGACCAGGGCTGGTTTCAAACCTCAATCCTCCTGATCTCTGCCCTTTCAAATAGCTAGGATTATAGGTGTGAGTCACTGGCACCCAAGGCCATTATTTTTTTAACCCTTCCAGAGATACTCTGTTCATGTTCAGGCCATGTGTAATTCCTTTCTTATTATATAAATATATCCTGATCAGTCAGCTGCCACATACTCTCTCTTTTCTTTGGTGGTACTAGGGTTTGTAAGGCAGGCACCCTACCACTCTAGCCCTTTTTGCTTTGGTTATTTTGAAGATAGGTCTCCTATTGGCCTGGACAGTGATCTTCCTATTTTAGGCTTCCTTCTGTACTGGAATAACAGGCATGCATGACTGCGCCCTGCTTTTTTTCCATTGAGATGGGAGTCTCATGAACTTTTTTTTGCCCGGGCTACCCTCGAACCATAATTCTCCTGATTCCAGCCTCCCAAATAGTTAGGATTACAAGTGTGAGCCACAGGCACCTGGCTTGATACACTCTCTTTAATAGCCACAGAGTGTTCTGTTTGTATAGTGACTTTTTTTGTTTTGTGTTTTCTTCTTCATGGCAGTACTGAGGTTTGAACTCAGGGCCTTGAGCTTGCTAGGCAGGTGCTCTACCACTGGAGCCATACCTCCTACCTGTTGTATGGTTATGCTATATTATATTCAGACATCCTCTGATTGATGGACATGTTTCTAGGTTTTGTTGTTGAAACAATATTCTTATGAGTGACTCTTTGCATACTTTGTGTATATCAGGTAAAGTTTATTTGTAGGCTATATTTCTAGAATTAGAATTACTGGATTCAAAGTGCGTGTCCAATTCTCAATATTACTCAGATATTTATAGTACCCTTTTATATTTTCCAAGGGATATTATCCGTTGAACATTATTAGTAGAGAGGGAGGTCTTAAAGCAATAGCAGTCAAACTGTCACCCTATAAACAGTTAATAAATTAACATAGGACCTGAAGCTACGTGGACAATTTAAAAACTTTCTTTACCTTAATTATCAAATCCGAAGTGTGGGAATTTGGTGATGGTAGCTGGACCTACAAAACATCTTTATTTTATTCTTAATCTCTGTCATTAGAAGAACATTTAGGTGTTCATGTCCCACTCAGTCCTTTTCTATTCAGCTACTCAGAATGATACTAAGAGACCATTTGGTCATCAGGTAGTAGTTATATCTGAAGTTTACTAATCATCTTAAAAAGTAAAAGCAAAGTAATATTTTGAGCTTCTCAATAAAAAAGCCTTTTATAAAGTGCTTTATTTTACCAAATATAGCACAGTGACTCAAAGCTCCAAGTCCCAGTGACTGGTTGTGGAATTGGGGTCACTTAATCTATCTTTTCACATTAGTGCTCCCTTAATTGGAAAATGGGAGTGAAAACACTGAAGAATCTCCTTTGTGCATTCAGGAAAATAATTATAAAGTCACTTCCAAAAGATTATGTATGATAATGACTCTTCAGAGACATCAAGATTGTAAAGTAATTTAAAAAGTAACTCTGACAGTATTTTAGAAAAAAATTAGTCACATTCTGCCTACATGGTACTAACATATGGTGCAGCCCTGATGAGCTGCACAAGTGGGCTGAAATCAAAATGCAGTTGGAGAGAAGAGCAATAGTGACTCACTAGATGAGACAGATTTGGCCTTCTGGCAGGGCAGTGAAACTGAGGGAAGAATTGGTGGCCTTAGAACATGCCAAATTTGAGCAAATGATATATGAATATTACGGAAAAGTCAAATGAACGCTTGTGTTTAGGTTAGGTGCTTTGTGTGATGTCATAGTCCCTCTGTGCCCTTAGAGCCCCTATTTCTTTCACACCTCGAACATTAGATTCAAACTAGGAAGACACACAAAACATTAGTAATTCTGGAGAAAGGTACACATTAGCTGTGCAAATTGATGCATCCAACAATTTTTTTTTTTGCTCAGTACTGAAGGCTGCTGTGGGAAGGAAACAGGTACAGTTGTAGAAAGAATGAGATTGCTTTCCTTTTTCATTCCCCTACCCTCTCCGACTGAGTATGGAGTCCTATGGAGAGGAGAGGGGTGGCTTAATGAGATTGGAGAATTACTTTGAGAGCTTGGGCACTTTGGGAAGAAGAAGGAAAAGAGATTTTAAGAAATGTATTTTGCATTTACTGTCTGCCTCATCTCAGTGCCTCCAAAGTGGAGGTGAGGTGACCTCATGTTTAGGTGCATTATAGTCATATGGAAATATGTAACAAAACAGGTGAGATGACAGATTGAGGAGGAAAAAGAAAAATAAAGAGCCCAACTCTCACCCCTCCTCATCCCATTTTAGCATAACACTTTTTTGTATGATTTCAGGGATTTAATAACTATGTTGGCTTTGTGAAATAGATGTTATATTGGTTATGTCATAGGTAAGGATGCTATTAACAAATCAAGCTTTATGCCAGTCTGGCTCTAATCCTTACAAATGGGCTATTCTTACAAGAAAATGTTTATAAAATGAGGAAGTGGGTTGTGTAGCAGTGTATATACTGTAATACTGAATTTGATAGCAATTTTGTATATTTGAGTGCATGTCTCTCTCTCAATACACACGTAGAAAAAATTCTTATAGGAAACAACCCAACTCTCCCCCCCCTCAATACTGGGGTTTATATTCAGGGCTTTCTGCTTGCTAGGTGCGTGCTCTATTGCTTGAGTCATACCTCCAGCCCTTTTTGCCCAGATTACTTTGAAGATAGGATCTCACTTTTTGCCCTGGCCTTCTTGGACCATGATTTATACTTCCTGCTGGTAATGAGATGACAGGTGTCACTACGTCCAGCTTTTTTCACTAAGATGGAGTCTTGCAAACTTTTTTTTTTTTTTTTTTGCCTGGGCTGACATGCAAGTGTGATCTTTCCATTCTCAGCCTCCTAAGTGGCTAGGATTACAGGTGTGAACGACCAGTACCTACATATAGTTTTATGTGAAAAGAAATTAATAATAAAAAATTTAATTGGGGAACTAAACAAATTTAGAATAAATACTACTGTAAAAAATGCTAAAGAAGCTGGGTGCCTGTGTGGCTCATACCTGAAATCCTAACTACTCAGGAGGCAGAGATCAGGAGGATCATGGTTTAAAGTCAGCCCAACCAAATAGGTTGCAAGACCCTATCTTGAAAAAACCCATCACAATAAAAGACTGGTGGAGTGACTCAAGGTGTAGGCCCTGAGTTCAAACCCCAGCACCACAAAAAAAAATAATAATAATAATAAAGCAAGTGAAGCCGGGTGCCAGTGGCTCATTTCTGTAATACTAGCTACTCAGGAGGCAGAGGTCAGGAGGATTGAGGTTCAAAGCCAGCCTGGGCCAATAGTTTGCAAGACCCTATCTTGAAAAGAATCCATCACAGAAAAGGGCTGGCGGAGTGGCTCAAGCAGTAGGGTACCTACCTAGCAAGCATGGAACCCTGAGTTCAAACCCCAGTGCTGCCAAAAGAAAAAACGTGGAGGTTGCACATCATTTTGCTTTTTACCCAAGCATCTACAATTTCAAGGGGGAGTAGGAGAATCAATGTAAACATGTGTCAGTTAGGATGATCACCTGAATGCAGGAGTTTGAGGTCAGTCTGTGCAATATAACAAGAGAGGAGGGGAGGAAGAAGAGAAAAGAAAAAAAGTGTTCATGTCATGGAAACTTCATGAATTAGAGTAAACTGAGGGTAGATGTGAGCTCAGCAATTGCAGCTCTGATATGTGTTACCTTTCTTTATTCCGGGTGTACTAGGGATATAAATATAAAAGAGGAGAGACTTAATTGTAATTTATAAATTTTACAGGATGGTAACAGTTGAAATATATTTCATTAACAAAAATTTAAAATGATGCTAAATTCAGGTTTCTTAAAAGTGTATCATATATAAGGGAGGGAAGGACTGAACTAGAAATCTGTTTGGAGAAAATATAATTATGCTTTTAAATGATTTAATGATAGTCTAGATTAATCTAGTCCTATCCTCTAGGGAGAGGAAGGAGTTAAAGGGAACCATTCTAACACTGATTATGACTCCCTAGAGAATCTGATAAAGCTCTGGATTCTCTTTCTAGGAAACCTCAATGTCCATCTACACAGTTTAGGATAAAGTAGCATAGGGCTCATAGACCTCCTCTGACTCTGAAGGGATCTGAGGGTACCAGGTTAAGAAGCATGTTTTTAAAAATTGTTGCCATGTTTCTCAATAGTGTGAATATGTTTAATACTACTGAACTGTATATGTAAAAATGATGATAAATTTCAAATTTTTTAAACCACAATTTTTTTTTAATTTGATGCTACTGGGGTTTGAACTCAGGACCTTGCACTTGCCAGACAGGCACTCTACTACTTGAGCCACATCCCCAGGCTAAACCACAATTTTAAAAATAACTAAGCCCAATGTGGTGGAGACACACACACACACACACACACACACACACACACACACCCACCCACCCACCCACCCACCCACCCCTACCCCTACGTGGGAAATGGAAATCAGGAAGATCGAGGATTGATGCCAACCCAGACAAAAAACTTCATGAGATCCCTTCTCAGCCAGTGGCTGAGCCCAATAGCATGAGCCTATCATACCAGCTATATGGGAAAGTACAAATAGGAAGATTGAGGTCCAGGCTGGCCCAGGTATAATAAGAGACCCTGTCTCAAAAGTGACCAACTCAAAACCAGGTGCTGGTGACTCATTGGTATAACCGTAGCTACTTAGAAGACTGAAGTCAGGAGGATACATTGGTTTCAGGCCAGCCCCAGAAAATAGTTGGCTGGACCTCCATCTCCAAAATAACCAGAGCAAAATGGACCTGAGGTGTGGCTCAAATGAGAGTGCTTGCTTTTGCAAGCTCAAAACCCTGAGTTCGAACCCCAGTCCCACCACAAAATAAATTAACCAAAAGGGCTGGAGGTGTTGCTTAAACGGTAGGACACCTGTCTAGTAAGCATACGTCCCTGAGTTCAATTTCCAGTACCACCAAAAGGGAAAAATTTGTTGCCACTACAGTTAAGATTAGCATACTGGCCAGTGTGCAAAAGGAGATGAGATTCAATCTGTTTACAAACTTCTCTACTAGGGTCACGGAGAGGACACACATGGATGATTCATTAGTCAATAAGAAGTCAGAGGCCCCAAATTTAAGCTTGAATCATGGAAATAGTCTAGGTGTGTAGTTATGAACAAGTGTCAGCAAAGAAAGAAAAGGGAATTTTTCTTTTTGTTTTTTTTCTTTTATTATTCATATGTGCATACAAGGCTTGGGTCATTTCTCCCCCCTGCCCCCACCCACTCCACCCCCTCCCTCTCCCCCCCACCCCCTCAGTACCCAGCAGAAACTATTTTGCCCTTATTTCTAATTTTGTTGTAGAGTGTATAAGCAATAATAGGAAGGAACAAGGGTTTTTGCTGGTTGAGATAAGGATAGCTATACAGGGCATTGACTCTCATTGATTTCCTGTGCATGTGTGTTACCTTCTAGGTTAATTCTTCTTGATCTAACCTTTTCTCTAGTTCCTGGTCCCCTTCTCCTATTGGCCTCAGTTGCTTTTAAGGTATCTGCTTTAGTTTCTCTGCATTAAGGGCAACAAATGCTAGCTAGTTTTTTAGGTGTCTTACCTATCCTCACCCCTCCCTTGTGTGCTCTCGCTTTTATCATGTGCTCAAAGTCCAATCCCATTGTTGTGTTTGCCCTTGATCTAATGACCACATATGAGGGAGAATATATGATTTTTGGTGAAAAGGGAATTTTTCTACCCAACAGAGAAAGTGTTAGGTCATGTTCCTTCTGACCAAGACAAGTTAGAACTAAGCCTCATACAGTATAAGACCTAAATTGTCCAGCATAGGACAGTTTGCTTTACTATAGTGGAATATGTATATTCTAGGAATGATGAGACTAGAAAGAAGGGAATTTATTGTACTTGAGTGTACCTGCTTACTCCACTTACTCATCCCTATTTTACGGATAAGGGAAAAAGTTAATGCTTAAATAGTTTCTCTAGAGCCATTCAGTTTTGGGTTTTACAACTATATGTTGTTCATCCTAATGGGTTTGTTATACTAGCTTCTTTTTTTCCTGGTGGTACTTGAATTTGAACTCAGGGCTTCATGCTTGGGTAGGCAGGCACTCTACCACTTGAGCCACTGTGTTGGTTATTTTTTGAGATAGCATCTCATGAACTATTTGCCTAGGTTGGCTTTGAACTGTGAACCTCCTGATCTCTGCCTCCTGAGTAGCTAGGATTACAGGTGTGAGCCATCAGTGCCCAGCTTATACTAGGTTTTGAGCTAGTATCTATTCACTTACCAAGTTGTGATGTATGTACCCAGGATCCTAGATTAGAATCTGGTGGCAACTGCTATTCCCTTGCTAGTTTGCTAGAGAGGATAGGTAGATTGGCTACACCGAGCAAACTGGTGGATTATAGTACCAGTTCCTGAAGGGTTTGCATCATCGTACTAGGCTAGTTAGGAAAGATTTCCAGTTGATCCTTTTATCTAGTTACTTGGCCTTCTAGAATATGGGAGTAGATAAACATGCTTTTCCATAGTCAAGAGCCTACTCTTACTGAGCTAGCCATATCATGGGAAGAAAAAAAAAGAAGTAAAGGGAATTATAAGCTGACTGAAAGTTAAACATTTAAAAAATAATACACATTTCTTAAGTCATTTGTTACTTATTTCTTTCCTCTTTGAGTTAAAAATTGGCTGGATACTGGTGGCTCACACTTACAATTATGACTATGTGGGATGGGGAGGATCTCATTTCAGGGCCAGCCTGAGCAAATAGTTCTTGAGACCCCATCTCCACCGTAACTAGAACAAAATGGACTAGAGATGTGGCTCAAGCGGTAGAATGCTTGCTCTGCAAGTACAAAACCTTGAGTTCAAACTCCAGTCCCACCACAGGGAAAAAAAAAAAAAAGGTTTATATAGCAGCTTGATTGTATTATGAGCATCCATTCGGTCCTTTTTGAGATACATAGTTTAAGATCTCTTTTGCAGGCCAAACTGATATACTTAGAGATACCGATTAACTTGTCGTAAGTCACACCTCTACCAAGTAACAGCATACTTGTCATTGCCCTTCATCATGTTTGTTCTTTTGAGACAGGATCTTGCTGTGTAACGTCCAGGCTGGCCCCAAGCCGAACTCAAAATCTTCATGCCTCTGTCTCCAGAGTGCTGGAATTGCACATGCACACCAACATGCCTGGCTTAATCACACTTCTTGAAAAAGACTCTTGTAACCATTGAAGCTTTGGATGTTTACCTACTTACAAGATTTGCCTTAGAAAAATTATCAGGCACAGTTGGGCATGGTGCTACATGTTCTTAATCTCAGCACTGGGGAGGCAAAGGCAGGAGGTTCAAAAAAAAGTTGAGGCCAGCGTGGCCTATGTAGTGAGACACTGTCTTAAAACATAGCAACAAAAATTTTTCAAGTAATTATTGAAGGCACTTACTAACAGTTTTTACTGTTTACTAAGAGTGAGTTTTGGGCTGGTGGAGTGGGTCAAAAGTGGTAGAGTGCCTGACTAGCAAGTGTGAGGCCCTGAGTTCAAACCCCAGTACCACAAATAAATAAATAAATAGCCCCCCAAAAATTAACAACAGCAAAAAGTCTCATGGGTGTATGCCCATATGACCCTTTAAAAAAAAGAATGGTCTTGCTAATGAATCAAGGTCATGGGTTTAGGACTTACATAGATCATCGGTCATCACTGTACCACTAGCCCTTGTCTCTGGAGTTTGTGATCTAGTGTGTGATATGTAAGAGCTACTGATGGTGACTGAGTCAGTAGCCATTTTCCCAGAAAGGAAGGTATTTTTGTCCTTTACTCATCATACAAGCTGTATAGGTTGGCAAGAAATTTGAGAAATAAGAGAGCGTTCATTACCTTGCCTACTCTAAGAAAGGAGTATAGAAGATCTGAGAGCTTTTGTATCGGTCAAATACAACTGGAAAACTTCATATTAGGTCTTGTTTTAAACATCTCAACATTTATTAAAGCCAGATAATGTTAATGCAAACTCAAGGTCCTGAGTTTAATTCCCAATACCACAAAAAAAAAAAAAAAGTTGGCAAGACCCAGTTCTCAACCAACTGGTCATAGTGGCATGTTGTTCCAGCTACTTGAGTCATAAATAGGAGGATAACAGTCCAGGCTGCCCTAGGCAAAACTGCAAGACTTTATTAAAAAAAAAAAAAATAACTAGAGCAAAAAGGACTGAGTATGTAGCTCAAGTGGTAGAACGCCTGTCTTGTAAGCATGAGTTTAAACCCCAGCACCTCCAAAAAATAAAAAACATCAGCCTTTGGGTGGCTTAGAAATAGGATGACTCCTATCTTATTTATGTGGATATATACACACATACGTGTGTCCACATAAATAAGATGTACATATATGTGTGTATGTATATTTTTTTTGTTTTGTTTTTTGGCAGTGCTAGGGATTCAACCTAGGGCCTCATGCATGCTTTTTCCTTGGGCTATTAGCACCCCCCCCACACACACACACAAAAAAGAAACCAAAAAACAATTCCTCTCCCCCACTTAAGGAACTCATTTATTTCTTTCTCTGGGCATTCCTAGCCCCCTAAGGACTACTGTGTTCTCTGGGACCTAGTAGGTATCTCTCATTCTTTCATATATTAGCCTTAACTCCAGGCCTCTCATTTGCTCTCTGACCAGCATGCAATCTGAGAGAAGTAATGCTTACAAGTACTAGCCAAATTGTGGCAGTATTTCTCTGTCTTCCTGGCAACATTTTGGGAAACATGGTGCCTAACCTTTTCTTTGTCCTTTGCATCTTCTAGAACAACACTAGCAATAGAAGTTTAACTTGCTTCCTATCCAACTACTCCAAAGCCCTCTTAAGATACACTACCTTCTGGATATCTTCCAAGGTCACATTTCTTCTCACCCCACCCCCATAGCACATGGGTTTGTAAGGCAGGTAGTCTACTGCTTGATCATCCCTCCAGCCCCTTAGGGTTACCTCCCTCCCTTTTTTTTTTTAAGAACAGAATTAAGCAGTATTTTATTTCATTAGGGTCACAATTTTTTTTCTTTCTTTTTTTTTTCCCCTAGGGTTTGAACTCAGGGCTTTACACTTGCTAGGCCAGCACTCTGCTTCTTGAGCAAGTCTGTCAGCAGGGTCACATTTCTTAAGAGAGCTAGACAGTGGGCTCTGACTTGAGTACCTAACTAAAAGTCCTTGTACACATTCCTTAGCTTCTGAATCCTGAGGGTAGTCCCCCTTTAAGTAGTGATTATGATGCAAGATCCAATGAAGTATTGTGAATTTAGTAAATGGAAATTCCTATTCTCTCATAACAGGGTTCTGGGAATCAAACCCAGGGCCTTCCTTACACATGCTGAGCATAAGATATATGCCCCCAGCTCCCTTTTAATAACTTTTGATGTTTAGGCAGGTTGAAGTAAATGCTTTTAAAAGTTTTCTTTTTAAGTATAGATTTTTGCTTTACAATTATTGAAAATACTATTACTTTATTACTAAAATTGGAAACTAATTAGGTCCATATGAAAAATCAAATACTTGAGCACCTATTTTATGTTAAGTGTTCTTTGTCTTCAGAGAGGGTAGGTCTCATTATACAGTTCTGGGACTGGCTGTGTCTTTGAGAATTCTTTCTTTTCCATTGTCTGCATTGTCCTTGGTGACTTTGAGTAGTTCTCTGTGATTACAGCCAGATAGAAGTACATCTGGCAGGAGTTGTAAGTGGAATTTTGTAGGAGTTGGGAATAGTTATAGAATCAGATCTTTATTTATTAAGGTTCAGTAATGTTTAAAAATAAGACCAATTGGTTTTGTGGTTTCTATCTTTGTTTTTGCCTTCAATTAACTTCCCTATCTTATGATTCTTTTGGTTTTAGTGGTTTACCACCACTCTAGTGCCACCAAGATCCATTTACAGAGGCAGGAACTTGGTTGCCTTTCAAGAGTTTCATGCCCAGCACCTGCCTATGCAGAGAGACTGCTTTGAGGAAACAGCAGCAGCCTCTCCACATTAATAACAGGATATTAATTGCTGAAAGAATCATATGGCCTTTAAGTATTTTTGTTTTGTTTGTTTTTTTTGTAGTAGTCTCCCATTCCCAAAGCAGATGTTAAAAATGATTGTTTTGTTAGTTTAAATGTACTGAAGTTCAGCCTCATAAATCTTAAGTTGTTGTTTTGCTATATGTTGTAACATTGTCTTTCAGTTCTCCATTTTTTAAGTTTATGATGTTTTTTAATTAGTTATGAGATATTAAATGCAGTTTATCTTTAAGGAACTGTATACTTAAAAATGGGAGAGGGAGGAGTTTTTTTTTTTAAATCTTTGGTGACAAAGGGACTTTTCTTTGGAAAGAAGCTACACATATGGATTCTGAGAAGAGTAGGCATGGCACACTTATTTTTCTTTTCCTTGGTTTTTTAGAGTGAAGACATAGTCCAGAGAGGGAGTTGTAAAGCTACAGGTATGAGCTAACTGCTGGATGAGTGTGCTCCCTGACCATCTTTTTAACCTTCTTGCATGAGGCCTGCTGTGCGTATATGAAAAGGTTGTTTTCAGAAAGATGATGATGACTTTATTACATTATGGGATATAATTTGCAAAATGTCTTTCCCTAGGAAAATGGAACTTGCTTTCCCAGCTCTTGCTCCTTAGCTATTTCCAGGGTAGGCTCATCTCCTATTAGATAGCTGCTGCCTAATTATTACAGTTGGGGGTGTAAGCAATAGTCTACACACAGCAGCTACTAGTTTAACTTTTACTCCCTCCTTTCACCTTATTGGGAGACCCAAAGTAAACTAGAACAAAGATGAGGATGAAATTATTGGATTCCATAGATAATGTTACACTCCTGGAACTAGAATTCATTCAACATAGTGCTTTTAAATCCTCAGTGAAGTTTAAGCAATGTGT
This sequence comes from Castor canadensis, assembly GCF_047511655.1. Lineage (NCBI taxonomy): Eukaryota > Metazoa > Chordata > Mammalia > Rodentia > Castoridae > Castor > Castor canadensis. The sequence continues at coordinate 183,090,709 of NC_133386.1, read as the reverse complement.
AAGCTTTCAGCTTATTATTACCACCTATGAATTATACTGAAGTTCCAGTGCTGATTTGGTACCTGAAAATATGGCACAATTTAAAGAGTGGTTGCAATTTGAGCAAGGTTGTGTTAAGTCAGGTTAGTCATAGACTCCTAGGCAGGGCCTGAGCTTAAAATTGTTTTTGTTTTTGTTTTTTTATTGTGGGTCTGGGGTTTGAACTCAGGGCTTCATGTTTGCAAGGAAGACGCTAGAGATGAGGGAAGAAATGGAAAGCTTATTTATTTTTCTTTTTGTGGGACTCATGGCTTTGCACTTGCAAACAGGCACTCTACAGCTAGAGCCACACCTCCATTTTGGAATGGAGGAATGGTTATTTTGGAGATTGGGTCTTATGAACTATTTGCCCAGGCAATCTTCCTGATTACAGGTGTGAGCCATCAGCTCTTTGCTCTTTTTAGCTTTCAGAAGAGGTTCTGGTTTTCCTTCCTTTGGCCTTGACATATGTATATCCTTTCAGAATAACTTATGTGAAATTTTTACATGCTAAACAACTTTCACACAACAGATTACTTAACTATGTTTTTTTCACACACTGATTTGAAATCTAAACAGAAAAATATTTTTGCAATATTTTATTTCTTTTTTTTTTAACTGGGGTTTGAACTCAGAGGCTCATACTTCCTAGGCAGGTGCTGTACCACTTGAGCCACTCCACCAGCCCTATATTGCCTCTTACTGAAAATTCATAAAGTTTCGTTTTAATTTAGAGTTACTTTTTTTTGTTGTTGTTTTCCTTTTCTTGAATTTTTTTAATAACATTTTTATTGGTATATGATAGTTATACAGGGGGTTTCGTTGTGACATTTCCATATATAATACACACACACACACACACACATAATATATATAAATAAATCCCAGTTTGGTTTATCCCCTCCATTAATCTCTCTTTTCCCGCTCCCTTTCTTAAAATGACTTTGACAGGTTTCCGTGTTCCATATTCATACACGTATTAGAAAGTACCTCAGCCATATTTCCCTTCCCCTCCTGTTACCCTCCCCTTATCATGACCTGTATTACATTCCTGTTCATTGTTTAGTGTATGTTAGTCATTTTTTTTTTTAAAGAGTCATTCTTAACTGTCATGTTTATGCTGCAGCAACAAAAAGTTCCCACAAAGTAGGATGCTGCAGAGATAATTACCAGTTTGGGTCGTCATATTTTGCATATGCAAGACACTAGGTTGGGAGCTCTAGGAGACGCACTAATTAATTAAACTTAAAGTTTTGAAGTGAAATTCAAGTCTGTAAAGGTTTTAAGCCAAATTTTGAGTTGCTCTCGCTGTTCACTTGTGTACTTCTTTTCTATATCCTTTCTATCATCAAACTGCCAGCAGCACTGAGGAGTGAGGGAAGATACCAAGTCCATTTAATACTGTGAGTTTAGGACTATTTTCTAGATTTTTGTACTTTCAGTTTTCCTTTTATAACTGTTGGTTATTTTTTAATGACATAGATTTTCTTTTATGATCCAGTATTAATCCCTAATCTGTTCTGTGCTCATATAACCAGACTTCATGTTACTGCCCTTTGAAACACACTTAGATTATTGGGGTGAATGTATAAAATCTGTTTACCTCTCATCCTGCTTCCTGGTTATATCAGTCAAGAAGATGTTTGCACTTGCCTCCTAGGCCTTTTTTCTTGGCTATGCTTTTCTTTGCTTTTTCACTCTTTGGATGAAACAAATGCTGTAATTCTTATCTTTCTCTTATAATCCAGTTTTATATCATTTTCCTATTAAGCTTATTCCATTCCTATATTCTAAATGAGGGTGTGCTGTTCTTTGGACTGTTTCCCTTATCTATAATTGGTCATGTTTAATGATTTGGGTTCTTTTTCTTTTTGGGATGGTAGCATTTATTTATATGATTTTAAATCATGCCATGTTTGGGTTCTTACTGTAAGCAGGAACAGGCAGCTTGCTCCTACTGTCTCATAGTCAGGCTTTTAATCATTGTCTTTAAAGGGTAGAGAATTTTTAAGGCAAAGAAAACTGAGATAATCACAGAAAGAAGGTGAAATCATCAAAGTAAATTCATAGTAAAAGGAGTAGTAGGTAAAGACTCTGAGGGAAAGTTAATGCTTCTTTCACAGTAAACCTGGCTATAACTACTCATGGCCATCTCTTTTTTCTTAATGTGTTTATTGTGATAAAAGTCTGGAATGTATATCTAATTAAAAATTTAAAAAAAAAACTCAAAACTATGGGTAGTTTTCTGAACAACTGACTTTTGATTCTACTTTTTAATTTCCCTTAATATTCACATTTTTATACTCCCTTGTTTTTATTGTCACTTAACTTTATAACCCTTTTATAAAATTGAGTGATTTGTGATTCATTTCTCTGCTTTTCTTCCCACAAGCAAGTTGAATTTAATTCTGCCAAGAAAACTCTTATGACAAGCCAAAAGGAATGCACCCTCTTTCATGTAATAACATTTCCATTTTATAATTATGTATTTATTTACTTTGGCTTACTGGTATTTGAAGTTGGGGCTTTGCCATTGCGAGGTAGGTACACTACTACTTGAGCCACACCTCCATCTTATAGGTTGTATTGTGGTGATTTTTTTTTTTTTTTTTTTGCTGCCCTGAGGTTTGAATTCAGGGCCTCATGCTTGCTAGGTGGCACTCTTACCACTTGAGCCACTCCACTAGTCCCCGGAGAACTCTTTTGAACAAAAATTCTATGTCTGGTGAAAATGGTTTTAAAACTTTACTTGGGACTATGGCTCAACAGGTAGAGTGCTGAGGTCCTGAGTTCAATCCCCAGTACTATAAAAATAAAACAAAGAAACAAAACTTTAAGTCAAGTGTGTGCAAGCCTGTAACCCCAGCACTCAGAAGACAGGAGGATTGAGTTCCCAGGCCAGCCTAGTCTACATAGGGAGGCCCTTTCTCAAAAAGAAAAAAAATTTAAGTCAGTGTTTCTCAGCCTGTGGGTTGGTAAAAATTATCATAAGGAGTATGGATCCTTTCATACTCTGGGCATTTCCTGCTGACTCAGTAAAAGTCTCCCATGTTTAAGTACGCTTTTGTTACAGATGTGATTCTAATTAAAATAGACATAATTCAAGTTTATATGTTTTTAGTGAGTAATAGAAACATAACAATAACCAGAATTCCTTGACATTTGTTGATTCCTTTTTAAAGGAATTTTGTTTTTGGAGGTACTGGGATTTGAACACAGGGCCTCACTCTTGCTATAAGTAGGCATTCTACCACTTGAGCCATTCTGCCAACCCTTTTTTTGTGTGTGTGTGTGTGTTCAGTATTTTCAAGATAGGCTCTCTTGAACTGTTTGCCCGGGCTGACTTGGAACCATGATTCTCCCGATCTCTGCTTCCTGAGTAGCTAGGATTACAGGCGTGAGCCACCAGCACCTGGCTAAAGGAATTCTTAAACTAAAAATATCTGATTTGATTTTTTTGATTCACAAAGTTACTTCTTGGTTCAGGTTGCTTTCTATAGGAAGAGGAATGACATTGGCTCCAATGTACATAGGAGAAACTAGGACAAACTAGCAGTAACTATTCTCATCTAGGGTTACTATCTCCTGCTGTCCAGTACTCAGGGCTGGATGAACTGTACTGTGTATTGGTTGCTTAGTCTTCTCTCACAACTTGTTCTTGCTTCCTCCTTTAATAGGATGGAAGAGAGCTCTTGCCACTTCTACTCCAAAGTAGTAGATCAGCCTGCCAAGTCTAACACAATAGAAAAAATTGCTGCTGTTATAGTTCTAGATTTTGGGTGGTTATGTCTGGATGTTGGAGAGAAGACCCAGCTTCTGCCTCCCTTTGTCAGGTATAGATAAGTATCAGCCATTGTTACACAGACCAGAACTTTTAGGCCTATGGCATTACATGTTTTTAGTTGTTCATGTTGTTGTTATAGGAGTACTTTCATTTACTTCTTCACAGCCTGAACATAACATTCTATCTCAAAGTCCCCTGTGTTGTAAACTGAGCTTGAGTGAAATAAAATCTTTGCAGGAAGGCAACCCTAATGATAAAAATGGAAAGAAAGCCTGTGAAATTTTGGAGCCTTCAGAGATAAGTTTTAGAGTCACTGCCTAAATATTGAAAAGCCACCATTTGTTGTTTGGAGGGATGTGGAGCTAAATTGAGAATGAAAGCACACATCTGCCTTGCCTGCTAAGTATATCCATCTCTACTGCTCACCCATAATAGAATTTTTATGCATGTATTCATAAATCTTGGTTTAGCAACAATGTTTCACCCATTTGGTACTGGGGGTGAAACCCCAGGCCTTGGTCTTAGCTAGCACAGGCTAGGCAAGTGCTCTGCCACTGAGCTATATCCCCAGCCTTTTAGCACCAGTTTACAGAAGGAAACAGAGAATGAAGAGACAGCCTGTATTTCTCTCCCCACCATGTTGGAATGTTTGTCCTTATTTTTGTTATTATTACCACTGTAGCAGCTTTTTGTTTGTTTGGAAAGGTCAACAGAGAACTAAAAAGGCATTATTTCCTAGTATGCCATCAAGAAGAGGCAGAATGTTATTATTCCCTTTTTAGTTTTTGGCAAGTTAAGAATCAGAGTTAATAAAGAAATTTTAGGGCTCGGGGCATGGCTAAAGTGGTAGATCATCTGCTTTAAAGGAAGCATGAGGCCCTGAGTTCAAACCCCCAGTATCACAAAAAAAAAAAAAAAACAGATAAGAAAGAAAAAAGGAATTTGCCTGTGCCACCTAATGAATGATACCAGACCAAGGATTTTTAAAGTGGTATCTAGTGAGGAAGCATTTGATACCACTCTTTATCCTCAATACCATTAATAAAGTAAGGTCAATCCAGTACAGGTAATTATGTGTGAGCAACATGTTTTTGGTGAACACTTCAACCAGCTTGCCTCTGGCCCTCCAAACAGCCTTACTGTTCCTCCTTTTGTAACTGTTCTGAGGTTAATTTGGACCCAAAAATTGTGCTCATTGCTTTCTTTAACATACGGAAATTATGTTTTCCTCCCCTCCCCTTCTTTTTGGTACTGAGGTTTGAATTCAGGGCCTCACACTTGCTAGGCAGGCAGTCTATCACTTGAGCCACTCCTCCAACCCTGGAAATTAAGTTTAAAATCAAGAAAACAAACCAGTTCATTTTCAGACTACACGTGGTAAAGCTTTTTTCTTTTTCTTTTTCTTTCTTTTTTTTTTTGGATTCAGGTAGTTTTAGGCTTTGAGGGACCTCCAAAACTGATTTGCAGGGAGGACTTCAGAGAATTTGAAACAAGTTTGTATTTCTTCTGCTCTGCTGGCCACTGCTATCTTCATGGATCTGACACACTATTTATCTGACAGTGCACTTAGTACTGCTTCGCCAGGGAAAATCACACAAAACAAGCCTGGCGCATCAGCACTTTCATTGTGTGCTAGGCTGAACCTCCCTTCACATGGTCACATCCCCATTTTAATCCAATACTCCCTTTCCCTGCCCCTTCCCCAGACCTGCCTCTTTCTGTGGCACTTACTGCTGGTTTCCCTGAGCTCCTGTTTCCACTTTGTGTTTTTTGTGGGGCCCAGGAAGCTAAAGCTGTGTGTATTTGTGGATCAGACAAGTGCAGCAAGTTAATATCATTGACTTCTGAAGGGGAGAGTGAGGTGATGGCTTCGTTTAAGTTGGATTTCCTTCCAGAAATGATGGTGGATCATTGCTCTTTGAATTCCAGTCCCGTGTAAGTATTTCTGTCTAATTTTTGTCATAAGCAGAGGAACTAGGCTGTTTTCGTTGTTATTATTATTTGATGAAACTGATCCTTTAAAAGAGGGAAGAAAAATTTGGACAAAAAGCCAAAATCTAAATTCATTCATGTTATTATTTTCTATTTTAGGTTTATTCTATCTCATAACTGCTAATTTCCTATAGGCTGTAACTAAGTTCTTTGTGTAAGGGTACACTTGATATATGACCAGCAACACCATTTCAAGTGTGCTGGCTCTAATCCCTTCAAGCTTTAGTGTTTTCCTATTATGATAGATTCCATTTTTGTTGTTGTTAAATTGTAGCTTTATTGCCTTGGGTTAAGTATACTATTTCAAATAATCTTTTGGTAATGAAATGTTTTATTATTGTTGTTAATTATCAAATTATTACGCTCCTGTCATGGCAGAGACTGGTAGTTAGGGTGTTTTTATTACAGCATTTTGTATTGACATGCAGAGTACAATCCTGGACTTTGACCCACTCCCAATCTGATTGAATATGCAGTTTAGCACATAATTTCAGAACATCACATTGTCCTCTAACTTCCAGAAACAGCAAAATTTAGTCAATCTCAATTGGCAATTTGCTTAAATAAATTGTGGATGAAGGAATGAGAAGTCACCTTACCTTGCAATATTGTGCAAGAACTGCATTGTACATGGTTAAAATGCTAACCTGGCTCTGAGTTGTAGCTCCACGGGACTAATTCTGAACTTTGGAGAGAAGGACTCATTTTGAACCCATAATTTTAGTCAAAATCTGAATTTTCTCTGATTTCAGTCACTTTAACTAGACTTGCCTGGTTTAACTCACTTTAACTAGGCTTCTAAGTATCTTGGAACCTCAAGCAGATGAGCCTTAGGTTATTCAAAGCCAAGAATATTGATTAATAGACTATTCCCCACATGACAGGTGTTAGTGCAAGTCTTTGAGGTTAGGCCTTCATGTACAAATCAGTCCGCCCTGCCTGGGATTAGGTGTAACAGGTGTGGATAATGGCAAATACTTTGTGGGATAGTTTGGGAGCCTTCAAGTTAGTTATCTTACTGTTTTTGAAATGGATCCTATTTATGCCTTTACTGTAGTCTCCAAAGTAATGGTAATGTAAATGTGTCTTTCTATGATTGTTCTTTACTTCCAAAATGTTGTTTTAGCAGTAGTTAACAGGTATAATTACAATAAATACCATCATCAAGACTTAATTACAGGCTGGAGGTATAGCTCAAGTGGTAGAGCACCTACCTAGCAAGTATGAAGCCCTGAGTCCAAACTTCAGTACCCCACAACAACCCTGCAGGGGGGAAAAAAAAAAGACTTAGTACATAATCAGAGTATTCCTTTGTCCCAGGATGTGATTCCTAGAAATAGAACTTTGGGGCTCAAATTATCTTTGCATTATCACGCTTTTTTTTTCTATGCTTTGCCACTGTATTGTGTTCAACCCATAAGACCATATTTTTCTCAGACTGTTACCTTTTAAAAGGGTTAGACTAACCCAGTATTCCGTGAAGTCTAAACCATGGACCACTGCACGAACATCACCTGAAACTTAAAAATCCAGATAATTTTTATTGCTAGAATAGGGCCCAAGACTGTATTTTAAATATAATACATAGTTTCAATTACACTAAAGTTTGAGAGTAATGGACTTAATACAAGTATTATGAGTTAATTAAAGAGTGGACTGTCATATCATTTTTCCCAAGTGCATTTTTTTTTTAAGTTTTAGCAAGGATTTATATTAGTATAATAGAATAAAAGTGTAGACAAAGGGGTGGGGGAGGAAAAAGAGAGAGAAACATTTCCTGTTCCCCACACAGGAAATGCCAGCAAAGACTCCAAGAAACCCACTTGAGAGAGGCCATAATTAGCTTGCATGAGGACATTTGATGTGAACCTTGGGCCTACAATACAAGTTTAATGATGCTTTCTTTTTGTTTGCACACTAGACCAGGTGTCAACGAGCAGTTACCCACCATTTCTTCCCATTATTGCAGGTCCTCAGGACTTGCTACTTCCTTAGGAATGATACACCAAAACACCACAGACAGTAAGGAGCTGGGAAGGTGAGAGAGACAGACAGACACTGTGTGTATGTCTGGCATTAGGGATTCAACCCAGGGCCTTGTGCATACTAGGCCAGCACTGTACTACTAAGCTGCATTCCCAGAAAAAAGTTTTTTGTTTTTGTTTTTTTGGCAGCACTGGTATTTGAACTCAGGGCCTCATGCTTGCCAGGCAGGTGCTCTGCCACTTTAGCTACTCTGCCAGCCCTTTTTTGTGTTGGGTATTTCTGAGATAGGGCCTTTCAAACTGTTTTGCCTGGGCTGACCTCAAACTGCAGTCCTCCTGATGTCTGCCTCCTGAGTAGCTAGAATTATAGGTGTGAGCCACCAGCTCCCAGCTCTTGTTTTGTTTTTTAAAAAGACAGGATCTGGCTTCATGGCTGAGACTGGCTCCCCTCCTGAGTATCTTCTTCCTGAGTGCTGGGATTACAGGTGTCTACCACCATGCCTGGCTGTCAGGTATCTTTTAAGAGACAAGTCTGATCATTCTCTTCTTTTAAACCTGGAATAAAGTCCAAGCCTGTCAGTACACCATGGGAATCCCATCAACCTCCATCTTGATTCTTGTCAATTTCCTAACAGTCCCACCTCCCCTACACCCCAGTTTTCTGCTCTCTTCCTCTGACTTTCTCAAGTGTATTTTCTCCTTTTCTGAATCACTCTCTTTTTCCCTCTGCAGTCCTTCCATTGCTTCATCACCCCTTAGGCTTCTTGTTCTCCACGCCATATAGCACTTCTCCCACTCGACTGAGCTTTAAATCCCTGCATATACCTCCACCTCCTCCAAATAAAGCGAAACCATATTAACCACATCTTTCGCAGATTTTTATGTCTGCTAAAGAATTTGTAAAGTACCGTTGTGTGCTACCATTTGTTCAGTGCCAAAGCCTCTAAGAGGGCAGGTGTTCGGTTTTCTCTATAGCCTATAGCAGGTGGGATCTGGCACCACAGTAAGAGCTTGGAAATAAAATTGAATGAATGATAGACCCACTGAGTGTTGTTTGTTTTATAGTTGGAATTGTTTACAGAGATAAAATCTCTAGACATTTTCTCCAAACCTCAGGCAAGAAGGCCAGAAACCTTCAAAAGCATATTGTTAGCTGTGCCATTGTTGAGTGGTGACTTAAAACCTGTATTCAGGCCAGGCACCTGTGACTCACAACTGTAATCCTAGCTACTTGGGAGGCAGAGATAAGGAGGATAGGGGTTTGAATTCAGCCCAGGCAAATAGTTGGAGAGACCCTATCTTGAAAATATCCAACACAAAAAGGGCTGGTGGAGTGGCTCAAGTGGGAGAGCACCTGCCTAGGAAGTGTGAGGCCCTGAGTTCAAACCCCAGGACCACCAAAAAAAAAAAAAAAAGCCCTATATTGAAGCCAGGCATGGTGGCACATAACTATATTCCCAGCTACTCAAGAGGTGCAGATTAGGAGGAACATGGTTTGAGGCAAAAAGTTAGAGGCTTCCATCTCAACCCGCAAGCTGGGTGCGATGGCATGTGCTTGTAATCCATACTATAGTGGAAGCATAAGTAGAATTGCAGTCTCCTCCTTGAAACCCCTATCTGAAAAATAATGAAAAGCAAAAAAGGGCTGAAGTTGTGGCTCAAATGGTAGCATCCTTTCCTAGTAATAATGAGGCCCTGACTTCAAACCCCAGTTCCAAGACCCTCATAAAAAGAAAAACGACAGTGATAACTTTATTACCTAATGATAGAAAAATCTCCCTTTATTAAAATGAATATTACTTCATAATACTATAGACATTTACTGTCTTGTTCTCACTAGAAAACAGCTGATAAACAACTTAGGCCTTTCATTCCCATGCACTTTGCCTCCAGTTTTTCCATAGCACAGCCAGAGGGACCTGGTAAGGGTGGGTGGTAGCCAGAGTTTGGAATGTACCAAGTGTTTATGCCTGCTGGTAAACCAGCAGATACTTACCTGATGGGTAAGTATCTGAAACTTTTCTATTTGTATAATGAACAAAGGCTTATGAACTGGTAATGAGAGGGAAGAGAGTGACAAAATAAGAAAAGTTTCAGAAATGATTTTTCAAAAGGTGTGAAGGTTATGTTTGTCCCACCCATTTGACTAGAAGGAACAGATACCAGATATCCAGTCAAATTAGCATATACCAAGGGGTTTTCTTGAAGGTGTAGATAGACTGAACTATAAGGTTAACCAGGAGTTCTGCAGCTGGACCTGGCAACTCCATCTTTCTGACCCAAGTTAAACTCTTTACCTACTTTATAGTATGGGTTGGCTTTGCTGTCATCCTTCTATCCTGTCCTGTGGCAAGTAATTCACATAACCTTTTTGAAGTGCACAGTTCTAACTGTTTTTAAGGATATTCACAAAATTCTGTAACCATCAGCATTATCAAATTCCAGGACATTTTCATCATGCATAGAAAGAAACCCTAAATCCAGGCACACATCTATAATCCCAGTACTTAGCAAAAGAGGATTTTGAATTTGAGGCCAGCCTGGACTACATAACTAGACCCTGTTTCAACAACAACAAAAATAATTTTAACAGTCTTGCCTATTAGGAATGACTTTTTTTGTGGTACTGGGAATTGAACCCAGGACCTCATCCCATGCTAGGTAAGTGCTCTACCATTGAGATAAAACCTCAACTCAGTTCACTGGTTCTTGAGCAGGCATAATAAAATATACATAATTTATGATCAGTCACTCTGAGGAGCATTCCATCAAGTGGGAAAGTAGGCACAAATAAGAATATATCTAGTGATATATAGAGTAAATCTATGATGTGTGACCCTTGGCATCTCACAGATTGTGTTATCCCTAGGTGACTTTTTAATGCAGTGGATACTTCGTTAAGGACAGCATGCATGCTGGACGCATGTGTTGAAGAGAGAGAATGGAAGAGCATTGTTGCTCATCTCTTCACATACAAGAGCTGTTGAGAAAGTTTGTGATTGCTTATTACATGTGTATATGTAGATATGCATGTGGTTCTACTGTCACTCACTTTTTTATGTCAGGCCGACATTGCCACCTATATTTTTAACTACATTTCCAAGACTTTAAGGAAATGCCCCATGTTTTTCTTTTTTAATTAATTAATTATTATTATTTTGGTGGTACTGGGGTTGGGGCTTGAACTTTACACTTGTGAGGCAGGTGCTCTACCACTTGGGTCACACCTTTACCCTTTTTTTCTGGTTGTTTTGGAGATAAGTTCTTGATTTTTGCCAGTCCAGCCTAGACTGTAGTCCTCTTATTTGAAACTTCCTGTTGTTGCTAGGATAACAGGAGGTGTATGTCACCACGCCCATCTTTTTTCCATTGAGGAGTCTTCGAAAAAACCTTTTTGCCCAGGCTAGCCTCAAATGAAGATCCTTCTGAGCTTCCCAAGTGGCTAGGATTGTAGACATGGACCACTGTGGTGAGCCAACTCTCTCACTCCCTTGTAAGATACACTAAAAATAATTTAGTACAATAAAATAAGGCATGAGCTTGTATTTTTTGTTTGTTATTATCAGATTGAATAATTGTCCAATTATTTTCTTTTTTAACAGTTCTGGGGTTTGAACTCAGGGCCTTAAGCTTGCTAGGTAGGCGCTCTACCACTTGAGCCACAACTCCAGCCCTTTTTTGCTTTAGTTATTTTTCCAATAGCCTTTAGTGATTTTCTTATCTATGACCTCCCCCCCAACCCTGTTCCCATAGCTGGGATCCCCATCACCCACTCATCCCCCTCTCCAAATTTCCCCCCACACACACACTCGGGTTATTTGTTGAGGTGGGAGGGGGTGCCTCACTAACTTTTTGCCAGGGCTGGCCTCAAACTATGATCTTTATGATCTCCACCTCACAAATAGCTGGGATTACAGCCCAATTTCTGTTTAAACAAAACTGTCCAGGCACTGGTGGCTTATGCCTGTAATCCTAGGTACTTGGGAGGCTGAGATCATGGTTTGAGGCCAAACCTGGCAAATAGTTTGTGAGACCCTATCTCCAAACTACCCAGAGCAAAATGGACTGGAGCAATAGAGCACATGTTTTGCAAGCAAGAAGCCCTGAGTTCAAACTCTGTTTCCACCAAAAAACCAAAACAGACTTCTAAAGTGTTAAGTTTAAAGATTGTTCCTGGTCCTTGGGCCTCTCTGAATAGACTGCTCAAGGTGATTCTTCTTTCTGGCTGATGAATTGGTATACAAAGGAGGAAAGATTGGCCTATGGAGAAGGTGGAACTTGAGAAATAGAGAAGGATTTGGAAAGAAAAAGAGAAATAAGGACATTCATTGAGAATCCTAAATCCCCATTGATTTTTGGATAAAATGTAATCTACATATGTTGACTGTATTTTTGCACTAAATGGGTGATGCAGAAAAATTAGAGAGTATACAAACATAGAAGGAAGGGACAAGGCAGGAGCAGTTACCTCCAATGTAATACAAATGAATAAACCCCTGCCTCTTTTCAGAAATAGCTGTCAGCTTATCAAAACATTCTGAGCACCATTGGGATTCTGTTATTCTTGCCTAGAATAGAAATAAGATGAAAGATTAGCAACATTTTAATAAAATGCTGTTAAAACTCTTAATTAAAGTTGTTGGGGGCAGGTTATAGGAATGACATCTATTGTTTCACTAGTCATAGGGCTTTCTTTCATCAGGGTAGCCTGGTTTCTGTCGGAACATTAAAATTAAGCTTCTAAAAGCAGTTACATTATATTTTTGCAATGACCTAGCGTATATGGTTTTAAGTTAACAAATAAAAGGAAAACCAATGAAATGATACGTTCCAAAACACTTTAAAAAAAAAAAAGAGCAGTAGTTTGGCAGTCAAATAATCATAGGAGATGATTTAATTTGAGAATCCTCTTTGTGTACAGCACTCATTTTGGTAGGGTTAATTAGGAATTGTTGCAACCATTAGCAAGAATTTCTTCCCACCCCACATTTGAATGCTAGCTCTGAACCAGGTGCTGTTCTTGTAGCTACAGGAATGAATTGGAAGTAAAATCATTTCTCCCTTCAAGCTGTCAGACCTTGGGAGAGGTAAATACAGCTAGATGATGCTAAAAGGTGTTGAATATATAATAGAGATGGAAATTTAGTACTGTTTGAGTACTAAGTACACCTAACTAGTTAGCTTGGAAGAATGTGGAGAGAGTTCTTCATAGACACAGGGACGAGTTGTTCTGAATGTCATTTATTTTACAGCTTTCTTCATTTTAGTTCATGCTAGATTCAGCAAAAGTGAAGTGGGACTAGCCTCTAGGGTGTTCAAGTTACAAGAGATTTATGAATTAAAGGCTAGAGGTTAAACTGCTTTCGTAGATTCAGCATTCTTAAAGATCTTCAACCATTATTTAGAAGGTAACAGTGGTGGAAAAACTTGTTTTCTCCTTTGAAGAAACCTAGCATCTTATTTAAGATTGGGTTTTAAAACCTAGAAATATGGTGATACAGTCTCTGGATTAAGCAGCAGTTACTAAAAGGAAAGCTGAATATGGGGAGTGGGTGTTAAATTGTTAAAAGTTTAGGTAAGTTTAAGAGTGAGATCTTGAAACACTGGGAAGGATATTGAAATAATGGTACCTTTGAATAACAACATTTATAGTGCAAGAATCTCCTTAGGTTCTTGGCAGTGGTAAGACACCAAAGTAGGAGATTACAGGTTTGGTGTAGTTGGAATGGAGAAATTTGTGGACTTTAAAATGGTTGCACTTGGTAAGCGAATCCAGTGGTAAGGTATTGGAGAAATAGCAGTATGTTAGATAAATTAGAATACAACTAAGATGATGGCAACATTGTGTATATCACAATAATTTTTGGAACTTTAAGAAACAGCTTTGTTTTAGTCTGGGGACCTAACTGTGCTTTAGAAATTAAATGCTTCTGTTCTGACATCTACTGAAAGGAAATTTTACCTGTCACTGTGTACTTTGAAGAATCTTGAATCTTATCTGTAATCAGTAGTCTTTTGTTATAAAAATTTTATGGACATTAAAAAGAAGTGCTTCTGTTTTGTTAACTGTGCTTAAAAATTATTAAAACTTTATCTTGTTTTGGGAGCTAAACCCTGTAAATTCCTCTGAGAATTTTTGTACTAGATAAGGAATAAGCGACATTGTTGGTTCCTTAGTTGAAACCCCGGGTTTTACCTAATCACACAGTAACTTTAGTTTGGCATATAGTGGAATGGGTGGCCATGTTGAGGGAGAACCAGGCAGCTCTGATAAATTGAATTGGAAATATTAATAAAGTAGAATTCCCCCTCTACTTGTTCAGAAAGTAGTTGGAAAATCTTTTAAAAAAAAAGAAAAAAGAAACTCCCCTGGAAAGCAACATGAATACATAATAGAAATTTCATTTTATCTCATGCAGCTCAAAGAAAATGAACGGCACCCTGGACCACCCAGACCAACCAGATCTTGATGCTATCAAGATGTTTGTGGGCCAGGTTCCAAGGACCTGGTCTGAGAAGGACTTGAGGGAACTCTTTGAACAGTATGGTGCTGTCTATGAAATCAATGTCCTAAGGGATAGGAGCCAAAACCCTCCTCAGAGCAAAGGTAAGATTTATGGGGTGTTTTTGTTGTTGTTGTTTTATTGTTTTTCCAGTGCTGGGGATTGAACCCAGGACCTTGTGTGAGCTACGTTGAGTGCTCTCCCACTCAAGCCACGCCTGTAGCCTAGTTTTTGCATTCTGTCTCTCCTTGCCTAGGTGTTCCTGTGGTCATATATGGAAGAAAGTTCGTCTTTTTATAGTAGCTCCATCTTCAAATCCAAACATATTTAATGACTTTAAAATAAAAAAAGTGACCTCGTGGGGATAATTTGTAAATTGGGTCTGGGCAGTCCTTTGTGAGAGCTCATGTGAGTGTCTCATTTGATCATAGAATGGAATAACAAAATAGAAGCAGCCATGTTTTTCCTTAGTGTTTTAACTAGGATAAACTAAGAGAGACTATCCATGTACTGATAGACTTCTTGTTGGTGTTACAGAAGCTTTGCGTGATGATTTATCAACTAGGAAGGACTCGTTGAGGTAACTTGTGTGCTGAATCCTACAGAACAAACAGGAAAAGAAAGGCTAGGCTGCTTCCAGAAATACCAGCAGAGTAAGACAGTTGATAATAGGCATTAGCTTTGCCTCAGGTGCACATAGACATGCTCTTATTTTCCAGATGACCAATTTTGGAGTAATTTTCCATGAAAGCTGTTCTACAATGCAAGTGTGAACAAGTATGATTGCCACATTCAAAACCATCATAATAGAGCAACTAGAAGCAGAGGAGTTATTTTCTCCTTGTGGTATAGTTAACCAAAAATACAAAGTATTGTAGTTTCTGAAAAATGGCTGGCCATGTAATATTGACTAACTTAACATCCTAACCACAGCATGATTTTGAAAGACATCTGTATTGTGTTTCATGGGAGTATGGGAGCATCAGAACATTGAAGCCCAATATTTACAAGACATACCTTCCTCTTCCTAACCCTAGTAAAGATATGAAACAACACAAAATCTACAGATTTCAGGCAGCACTATGTGCTGTTAGAAGCTTAATTATATTTGATGAGAACCAAGAGTTCAAAAAAAGATGTTAGGTTCTTACTCTTAAGTCATTTTATGATTTAATAAATGATAATTTTGTATGGTAGAAACTGGTTTTTTGTGTAAGGTATGGTTTGTTCTGAGAGAGCTTGGAGAGGAGGTCCTAGCAGACTACAATCTGCCAGAGTATGGACCTTGACTGTCTTGTTTATAGCTGAGTCTTCTTGCTCAGCACATTACCTGGAGTTCCTAGGTTGGTAAATGGAACAGAACCTGACCTTTGTGAGGAATGCTGTCTTTCAGAAGTTACAGGAGCAGCTACAAAAGACTTTTAATATTATTATGAGGAAACTTAAAACAACAAAGAAAATGCTTTAACAACTCCCACCCTAGATTCTCCCTTTCCCTGTCCCCAATTTTAATAAACGTAGCCCTAAGTCCCACATTAGTGTAGGGGAGGGAGTACTGTAGGAATAGTCCATTTTGAAAGCATTGGTTTGATTTTGTAAAATCCTGTTTGTTGTAGGGTGCTGTTTTGTTACATTTTACACCCGTAAAGCTGCATTAGAAGCGCAGAATGCTCTTCACAACATGAAGGTCCTTCCAGGGGTAAGAAAGCTATTAGTAAATGGAATTATGGTAGTTTTGATACATGGGCATGCTTAACACATCAGGCACATACTGAAAAGCATTTTGGGAAAAAAGTAACTGCTGTATGTGATGATAAAAAGGAGGATGTAAGGGGACATTTCAAAGAATATAGGCTGAAAGTAATTATCTGCCAGAAGTCTTGGGTATTTTAACTATATGACTCACAGTATCTCTATTCTTAATATTTTGTGGGGAAAGATCACAGGTCACACATGAGTTCAGTGAGAACTCTTAAATCTAGTTTTGTTACATCTTTTAGAGTTCTTGTATTTTTGAATGCCATCAGTGTGTATGTGGAAAATACTTAAGGGTTTTCCTTTCTAGATGCATCATCCTATACAGATGAAACCTGCTGACAGTGAAAAGAACAATGGTAAGCCAGCATATCCAGTTTTCTCTATATAAGATTTTTTGCTGTTTGGTGTTATGATATCTGGATTGAATTGAACTGTTAAGAATCAATATTGTCTTTAAAATAAGTCTTATCTAAGAACATATTAGAATGAACTAGAATATATAGTTATATAAATATATATATATATATATATATATATATATATATATATATATATATATATATACTTACACACACACACACACACACATACATATATATATATTTCTTGGTACTGGAGTTTGAACTCAGGACTTCATGCTTGCTAAGCAGGTGCTCTTCTACTTGAGCCACACCCCAGCCCAATAAATATTATTTCTTATGGGCAGGAGTAGGGATTGGGGGGATGAACAAATTTAGAAGGAGGCTTAGTCCTCTAGAAAATAGCCAGAGCTTCCTGAGCTGCTACTTAGCAAGGACATGGCCTTGTTCAGGTGAGTTTCAAGATTGTGAAGCCCAATGGTAAGGAGCTGGATGAGTTCAGATCCTCTGTTATCTCCCAGGTGCTGGAGGAGCAGGAGGTGAACTAAAATCTAAAGTCTCAGTTGTAGGAGTTAAACATCACCACATCCAAAGAAATTAAAGTTAATGGTGATCAGAAAGGTATAATAATTTTTGTTCCAGTTCCTCAACTGAAATGTTTTAAGAAAATCCAAGTCTGGCTATATGTGTATTGGAGAAAAAGCTTCGTGAGAAGCCTGCAGTCTTTTATTGCTCAGAGCCACCTTTAGAAAGCTGTATGAAAATAAGCACAAGCATCTCAGGAGCAACATTCTTACAGCTGTGCTTGGTGGGATCCTTGAAAACTTCATCTTCTCATGTGAAATTGTGGGAATTGTGTTTATTCTTCCCAAGAAAATCCATTTGACCAAAGCAACAGAATAATTTGGAACACAGGGCTAAAACTTTTTATGGAGCCTTTAAGAAGCTCACGGGCAGCTGGGCACCGATGACTCACATATGTAACCTGGCAGAGATCAAGAGGATTACGGTTCAAAGCCAGCCCAGGCAAATGGTTTGTGAGTGCAACCCTATCTCAAAACCCGTCATAGAATGGGCTGGTGGAGTGGTTCAAGGTGTAGTGTCTGAGTTCAAACCACAGTACCACCAAAAAAAAAAAAAAAAAAAAAAACAGCACAAGGGCAAGGATATGAATTTTGAATTGCCAGAGAATCAAGTGGACACAAATGACTAAAGTAGACTGAGTGTAGTGTGGCTCACACCTGTCATTCCAGCTACTCGGGAGCTGAAGGTAGGAGGATCATGGTTTGAGGCCTGCCCTGTGCAAAAATGCAAGACACTATCTGAAAAATAAAGCAAAAAACCCCCCAAAAAACTAGGGGCATTTCTCAAGTGATAGAGCACCTGCATAGCATGCACCAGGACCTTGAATTCATACCTCTGGTACCTCCCCCTGCCCTCCAAAAGAACAATCAGAGTATCATTCATAGTTGTTTGTTTTTAAAGAAAAGGTAAATAGACTCAATGAAAAGTGTTTGTTCCTCTGGTTACATCAAGTGTGAAAACCTCTTTCATATCTTTGCTAGAAAGAGCATACAGACTAAATACTAGGCAAGATGCTAAGCACTATGCATTTAATACCTGCAGCTCCCATTTGACGTAAACCTGGTTATCTTTATTAATCAGATGAGGAAACTGGCACAGATCACTTAAGTAACTTTAGCGATCAGAAAGCCCCCATATTTCACCTAAGTACTTTCAATTATAATTTTAAGATACCATTAGTTAGAAGACATAAAATTAATCTGTGAAATACAGTATGAGGCACAGAGCCAGCATTCAGACCCCAGGTATCTGGCTCCCAAATCTATGCTACACTGCCTTTTAGTAATATTCAAGCCTTTTGTGTTTTATTCTCTTAGCAGTGGAAGACAGAAAGCTGTTCATTGGTATGATTTCCAAGAAGTGCACTGAAAATGACATCCGAGTCATGTTCTCTTCATTTGGACAGATTGAAGAGTGCCGGATATTGCGGGGACCTGATGGCCTGAGCCGAGGTAATACATTTTTATAGTCTTAAAGATACTTATCTTAAATTTGGAATCTTTTTTTTTTTTTTTTTTAATTGGACCAGTAGAAATTTGATCCCTAGCCACCGTAGCCTTGTCATGGTTGGGCGTGCTGCTTCCTGCTGTACATCCAAGTCCTATCAGACTTCTACTAGTTGATCCTTTTTGTATCCTTCCAGCCTCCCTAAAGAGTCGTATTTTGTGTTCCCATGTCATGTATTAAAGTTTCCTTTTCTTGTTCTTGGTGAGAGTCTTGATAAATGGAAGCATTTTTTTTCACATTTTCTGTTCTGTTCAAGAGGAACTAAAGGATATGATTCCTTCTTTATCAATCTTTGTGGTTCCTTGGTTTTTTCATAATAGCACTAAACTATTATGACATATGTGTCTTCTCCACCAGCTCATGACAGGGTGCTCTACCCTCTGAAGACAGGGACCACATTTGTGTTGCTAATATGGTAGTTGGCACATTGTAGATGTCATTGAATGTCTGTCAGATAAATATGTTAACGAATGAATAAGTTACTGACTCTTTTCTTACTAGGTTGTGCATTTGTGACTTTTACAACAAGAGCCATGGCACAGACAGCTATCAAGGCAATGCACCAAGCACAAACCATGGAGGTAGGGAACAGATAGGTGAAAGAGGGAAATTCTTTAGCCTGACAGTATCAGGCTAGCTGTGCTAGCAGTATGCACAGCGTTGAATTGCCCTAAAACTGAAACAGCCAATCATTTTTTTTTTCTTCCCAACCCCCAACAGCCAATCTATTTTAAAGTAAAAAGCCAGTGCTGTCCTTAAAATTAACACTCAAGACAGCTGAGACAAGAGGATCCCTTGAGCCCAAGAGTTGTGGGCCAGCTTGGGCAACATAACAAAACCCCATTTCAAAAATAAGTAAACAGTCAAAAAATGAAATTTCACATTGGAAACAGTTGCCCTTTTAAGTTGTGTTTTGTCACTGGTGTGGATCAGGAGGAGAGTCGTTTGGCAGTGATTGAAAGTGGAATACAGCCTGCATGCTATCAAAAAGAATTTTTTGCTTAATCCAGAAGGAGGAATCTGACCCTTTGTTTTGGTGTTTTCATAGGGTTGCTCATCTCCAATGGTGGTAAAATTTGCTGATACACAGAAGGACAAAGAACAGAAGAGAATGGCCCAGCAGCTCCAGCAGCAGATGCAGCAGATCAGCGCAGCATCTGTATGGGGAAACCTTGCTGGTCTAAATACTCTTGGACCCCAGTATTTAGCAGTGAGTCTTTGTGGTTTGCTTTCTGCAGACTGTGCAAGCTCTCAGCTGTTTCTTCTTCTGCTGTCCCTAGCTAACAAACACAGTGGCATTTACAACTTTGGTCGTGTAGAGATTTTACATAAAAAAATCAGGCATTGTGATGTTCTATAAGTCACGTAGTCTGTTTTTTCTCATTCTCTCTCTGGTTGTTCATGTGTCTTTGGTTACATCTTGAGGTTTTTGCTACAATTAAAGTCAAATGTTGATTATCTGATTTAAAGATTAAGAAACCTCTCATGATTCCCTGCTTCCAAGAGAATAATGCCTAAGTGAATCTTAATTACCAAACTTCAGTCTCCACACTTCTTTCTACCAGATGTAGAGGGCATCATTAAAATCCTTAGGAAGTCTTCCCTAAAAATTATGATAAGCCAGGCATGGTGGTGCTTGATTGTAACCCAGCCCTCAGGAAGCTGAGGAAGGTCAAAGACAAACTGGGCTACATAGTGAGATCCTAACTCCCCCTTTTTCTCCCCTTCCCCTAAAAACAAAGCATAATAATTAGTAGACTGAAAGGTCAAGAGATTAACATCAGTATTATTAAATGAGAATTACAAGTGCATATTCGAGTTCACCAAATTATAAATAGGTTTCCTTTAAATTGATGTCTCTGTTGTGCAACTTGAGTTAACTTGAGTTATATAGTCCAAAAGAAAGTCTACTTCTAACTTACTTTGATTGTGTAGGTTTGTAGAGGGGATTATTACTGTGTTAACCCTTAAGAATCATAGCCAGTGCTAGAAATTTAGAACTGTCTTATGTGTGAGTCACAACGAAAAAGTCATCTTAAGTGGTGGAAGTGGTAACAGTTACCTATAATCCCAGCCACTTGGAAGGCTGAATCTGGAGAAGATCACAAGTTCAAGTCCAGCCCATTGAATAGAGTGAGACCCTGTCTCTGAAAAACAAACAAAAAAAGAAAGTCATCTCTGAAGCTATAAATGGTGAAACCATAGATTTGTTTGGATGGTCTGGAAATACTCATATGAATAATACAGTCACTCACTTCTCATTCTTCAAATATTACTCTGTATGGAAACAGGAAAGGCAATAATTTATTTTCCCCTAGTACTGAATTTTAGTTAATTTGATGCTTATTGGTTTCCATATTTCTAAAATCTTAGAAGAAATCACAGTTTATTCTAGCTAGTATTTCTTACTATAAGGTAGATGTTGGGTGCTGGTGTCTCAACAGCTGTAATCCTAGCTACTCAGGAGTCAGAGATCAGGAAGATCATGGTTCACAACCAGCCCTGGGTAAATAGTTTGTGAGACCTTATCTTTAAAAAAAAAAAAAAATCACAAAACCGGGCTGGTGGAGTGGCTCAAAGTGTGGGCCCTGAATTCAAACCTTAGTACTGCCCCCCCCCCAAAAGTCAAAGGTTGTTATATTTCATCAGATTACGTTTTTTTAGTGGTAGAACATTGCTTATAAGTTAAAAAATTCAGAGATTTTTAGTCTGCTAGAATGAT
Organism: Castor canadensis; assembly: GCF_047511655.1. Classification (NCBI taxonomy): domain Eukaryota; kingdom Metazoa; phylum Chordata; class Mammalia; order Rodentia; family Castoridae; genus Castor; species Castor canadensis. Next base: position 183,069,497 of record NC_133386.1, on the reverse strand, counting down.
GATGCTTTGAAAATGATCTCCCTGATCTGCATTTGCGTTCTGTAGAGTTTTTAAGCCCCTTTTAGGGGCAATTCCACATTTTGCTGCCATTGCCATGCCCCGCAAGTGTATAATATGGTATATGTTGAGAGCTATGGTCTCTGTTTCAGTTAGACATGATCCTGCCCTAAGAGTTGTTCTCATTTAGGGAGGAAGTGGAGGTACCAAATACAATATGCACAGTCCATCAGTTGGAACTGAACACATTATACGAGGTATATAAGAAGACAAAAATGAAGACATGTGGGTGCTAATGGACTGTGTAAATAATAGACCATCATCATTAATTATGAGGTTCTTTCTGGAATATGTGGACTTCAACCAGTTCATGTACTAGGGCAGTGATTGATTGTGGGATTGGGATTGTGGCTCCCTTTAAGAAGTGGTTAAAAAAAAATACATATATACATGTGCTTTTTTTTTTTTTTTCCCTTTTTTTTTTTTTTCATTCTCTTTCTGGAGGTTTGATGACCACCTGAAATCCATCCATGAACTCTGCCCTAGAAGGATTCATGATAGAGGAACCAGGTCACATGTTTTTAGAAACAGAAAGCAGTTTGAATAAAGGACCTAGTACAAAAATACTCTTTTCATATACATCAGTATTTGAGTTTGAATGGAACAGAGGTTCTCAGCAGGTTGATTTGAAACATGAAGGTTGTGATTTAACAAGGTTCAGAGTAAAGTCATATAGTTCCATAAGCTCACAGACAGGTCCTTTGGTTTTATTTGTTATGGGACAACCATTGGAAGGAAAAGTACACTGAACCTGCTATGGACTGATCCATTAATTGTTTGGTCAGTGCAACAGTGGAAGCAAATTTGGAGGGGAGGAGATGAATGAGGCTGGATAGATTTCGAATTTGAGCCAACTGATTAGTCATGGGTCCCTTGTGACTTGTACAAGGTGACTCCAAGAAATACCATGAAGCCAGTTGTGGTGGTGCATGGTAATTCGGCACTTTGGGAGGCTAAGACAAGTAGATCAGGTGTATCATGAGTTCAAGGCCAGCCTGGGTTATATTGCTAGACCCGTTTCAGAAAACAAAAACTGCTGGGCACTGATGGCTCAGTTACGTAATCCTAGCTATTTAGGTGGCATAGATCAGGAGTCACAGTTTGAAGCCAGCCCAGGCAAATAGTTCTTAAGACCCTATTTTGAAAAGACCTAACACAAAAAAGGGCTGGTGGAATTACTCAAGTGGTAGACTGCCTGCTTAGAAGCGTGAAGTTTTAAATTCAAACTCCAGCACTACCCAAAAAAACAAACAAAAACTGACCACAATAAATACCATGGAATGGTCAGGTGTGATATTTAAAGTAGTTGTCTGGGGGTAGAAATTGGGTATCCAGATGGAAACATTCTGCAAAATAAGATGTATTGGCCTTGATAAGGAGTGAGAACTTGGGAGAAGGGAGTTAGAAACGATACTTTTCATACATGGACACTAATACACCCAGCTCTGCAGGTGGTCGAGTATAGCTTTTTTCCCTGCACTATTTTTATCCTCTGATACGCAGCATTCTGCTGCCCAGAGATTTGAGTTTAACTCTGTATCCAGTGAATATATTGTCTTCTGGGCCAAGGCATTAGCTGTGTTGTTCTGTGCTGTCAAAAGCCTCATATTTCTGTTGTGTTGGCTTGGGATCTTGTCTTCGACTTTCTTCTTTCTGGGGGCCTCTGCACTCTCGCTTTGCTGTGCTGTAGAGTTATCCCAGATGCAGAACCAGCCCTCACTCTCACTCTTGTTCTGTTTTTTGGTGTAATGTCTAGCTTTATTTGCAGCTCCTTCAGCAGACTGCCTCCTCTGGGAACCTCAACACCCTGAGCAGCCTCCACCCAATGGGAGGTAAGTGTTTAACTGCTGTGGAGGAGTAGCAGTGCCCAGTTCAACAGATCCAGCTGCCAGCAGTCTGAGAGTGTTTGCACAAACAAAAACAATTTTTTTTTCACTCATTACATAAGATTCAACTGCCTTGTTTCTGTAAGGTAACTATTTTTAGTTGATGCCACATTCCTCTGAGGTTGTCTGGTGCCCCACATTTTTCTAAGTCACTGTTGGGGAAGAACATGGAAAAGAGCTTATTCACACTTCAGCTTGCTCTGAAAGGGAGAAAATTGTAGGAACGCCTTCATTATTTCCATAATAAAGTAACTTTCGGTGACTCTGAGGAAAGCATGGATGACTTCCATGTAAATAATTTACCCTGAAGCTGCTAGAATCCAGGTAGTTTATCTGTGTGTCTTGTACATGTCATTTGGTAGGGTGAATTTTGGCTCTTGTTGCTGTTAAGGTACACTGAAGACTTAATGACAGACACCTTGGGTTTATAACAAAATGGGGCTCTACAAACAGACTTGAACCAGGGGCCATCAAAAAAGTCTGTGGGGGCAGAGAGTGGAGCAGTTCCAAAGCTGCCTCTGCCTATACTTTCTGCAGTGAAGTAAGGCTAGACATGTACATTTGAGAAAGAGGGAGTCTTCAGTGAACTGAATTTTGTAGTTTGAGAATTTAGTTTGCTGTATTTTCAGAAAGTTGCTAGAGTGTAATGTATAGTGTATTTTTATTTAATTTATGCTCTCTACTCTTAATCTGACTTTCCATCTTCTAGTAAAATGTTTGCAACATCCACAATTCACTTTTTCCCCTTCTTCTAACTATGTTACCTAAATTCTACTAGCAAATCTTTCCATGTTTTTCTCCTGGCAGTTAATCTCTGCTGTTCAAGTGGCAGTGCTTTCTTTATTAGTTCTCCTGCTCTTTTCTCATATGTATTCTCTCCTGTTGCTCCCCCTTGGCCTTCTCAACCTCTGCTACATTTTCTGTTTGTTCCCCTCCATTGCACAGAACAAATCCCCTATAAAATGAGCATGAGGGGCTTGGATGCAGTCCCATACTGTGCCATAGGTTTTGGCATTGTTTCTTTGGGTTCATGCTCCTATGGCAGACCACAGACGTGCTCCTCATTGGTTTCCTAATTGCCTGCCCCTTTATTAAAGTTCACTTGAGCTGCTCACTTGAGCTATTGGATTAGCTAACTCTTCTCTGAGGAAACAATTTAAAGTTTCCTTTTTACCTCCTTTCTCTCCCTCACTTGCTTGAGCTGGGATTAAACCCAGAGCTGTATGCATGTTAAGCATACATAATCACTGAGTCATACTTCCTGCAATTTACAGTTTCTTAATGAGTGATGGCCAAACCTTTCTTAGCGCCCTGTAATATTGCTTGCAAGGCTTACCTAGAACAGTTCCTCTTCGTCTGGCACCAGTCTTCTGGCATTGTTTCGTAAATGTGAGGTACCCTTACCTGCTGGCTGATCTCTTCCTTTGGATGTTACAGGGTTAAATGCAATGCAGTTACAGAATTTGGCCGCACTAGCTGCGGCAGCTAGTGCAGCTCAGAATACACCAAGTGGTACCAATGCTCTCACTACATCCAGCAGTCCCCTCAGCGTACTCACCAGTTCAGGTAAGCATGTCACAGGACACATTGTGCTGTTGTGTGCCTTAGACAGGTCCTGTTTGAAGGCACAGGCCAAAGTTGTGAGTCCGTCATTTTGGAAAGAAATTAATGGCTGTATCCAGAGGGCTCAGATTATGAACAATAAAGTCTCAAATGTCATCTTCTGAGTTCAGAAAACTCTCGTAATTTGTAGTTTGCTATAACCATCATTTGTCTTTGTCCTGTAAGGATAGTTACTGGAATCAGCAACTGAAAACCTTTTTGCAAATAGTATCAAGTATTTGATAATTGAGTAATACCACTCTTGTGCTTTGAATCATGTTGACAAGGGAAAACAAGTGATGGCTTGAGTTTAATTCCTGGATTTTTAATAGCAGGGTCTTCACCTAGCTCCAGCAGCAGTAACTCTGTCAACCCTATAGCCTCACTTGGAGCCCTGCAGACATTAGCTGGAGCAACAGCTGGCCTCAACGTCGGGTCTTTGGCAGGTAAGGGGCAGCCCCTCGTTGTCATGAAGCCATTTCTTATGGAGGTGGCATATCTTAAACAACCCTGGTACAGGCTCAGGAAAATTAGAAATAATTGTGGAATTTTGAGTCAGACCTGAATTAAATCCCATCTCTGCCATACAGCTAGCTGTAACCTTGGATCACCTTTACGTGGTCATTTTCTCATCTGTGAAGTAAGAGTAATAGAATAGCTTAAGTGGTATTAAGAAGTTAAATGAGAGCATAGATAAAGTACTGGTGAGCACAGTGCCTGACACCTAGAATATGCTTAGTAAATGTTGGCTATTTTGATGATAGTGTTTTACCACTCTTTTTTCTTTTTTTTGAGGAAAGGGTGGTACTGGGGTTTAAACTCAGTGCTTCACACTTGCTAGGCAGCCACTGTACTGTTTAAGCCATACCTCCAGCCCTCACCCATATCGTACACGTGCATATCACATGCACCCTTTTTAGTCTCCAGCCCTGGGACTCTTTATTTTACCATATTCCAGCTCTATGTGAGAAAGTGGCAAAAAAACCCAGATATGTGTGAGTAGTGTCAGTTCTTCCACAGGCTGGAAAACAGTAATGGCATTTTTTTTAATGTCCACATTAGCAGCAAGGCCTGGTAAATGTGCTGAAATTTGACCAGTCATATGAATATTCCTCCTCAGAGAGAAACTAAGAGAAAATGAAAGGGCAAATTTTGGCATTTTCCCTCTTGCAGATGTCTCTAAATATACCTTTCTTTGGTATCAATTGTGTGGTTTTTAGTATGTTAATCCTGCTTTTCTTCCAACCAAGGGATGGCTGCTTTAAATGGTGGCCTGGGCAGCAGTGGCCTTTCTAATGGCACTGGGAGCACCATGGAGGCCCTCACCCAGGCCTACTCGGGTATTCAGCAATATGCTGCAGCAGCGCTCCCAACTCTGTACAACCAGAATCTGTTGACACAGCAGAGTATTGGTGCTGCTGGAAGCCAGAAGGAAGGTGAGTGCTAAGAGAGGCAGAGATTGGGGGGCAAGACAGAAGCTGAGAGAACCTTTTAGGTAGATGGCCAGACCAATATCTTCCTTTCTGACCAGTGTCAAAAGTAGACTGAGGAGCTGTGCAATGTGTGGTGTACTTTTGGATTATTTTCTGGATGTGGTTCAGGTCAGAACCTCTATACACTTTCCTAGGATGGGACTACAGTTTTTATATAAACAGATAGTCTTCCTGCAGTATCCTTTTTTTTTTTTTTTTTTGCTGTAATAGCAAAGGAGTCCTCCTTGCCTGATCTGAATCAGACACTTCACTACCCTAGAGATGTGGCAGTGGGGGAACTTCGCTCATGGTCCCACCTCCTTTTCTTTTTTTTGTTTTGCTGGGACTGATGTTTGAACTTAGGACTTCATGCTACCAAAGCTGGTGCTCCTCCAGCTCTCTCTTGAGCCAGTATTTTCCTTTTTTTGAGGTAGCATCTCCCTATATAACTCATGATCCTCCTCCTTCCACCTCACTAGTACTGGAATTATAGATATGTATCACCTTACCTAGCCTGAACCAATATTTTAGTGAAGACTGCAAAAATAGACATTAAGTAACCAGAAGGATGAGCTGTTTCAGATAGTGCCCTAAAAAGTGTCTTATGAGAAAGAGGGAGGTGGGTGACAGAGACACTGCATTTTAAATGGAAACCTCAAGGAAGCAAGCCACATAGAAGAAGCCACATAGAAGAAAAAAGAGAAATGGGAACAGAGGAATAGCAAATGCATAGGCCCCTAGGCAATAGTGGTCCTCTATGTGTTTGATAACTAGGGGGCCAAAGTGGCTAGAGAATGGCTAGTCTGTGATTGTCATAGAACTTCTTTGATTAGAAAACCACTGAGTATAAGTGATTGGATGAAGAAAGCATATTCTATTTATGAGCTCAGTGTTCATCACAAACACATCTTTACTGAAGTACAATTTGCATACAGTTAAATAAGTTTGGGTAAATTCACCTGTTTTAGTACATAGCTTCAGGAGCTTTGACAAACATACAGTTCTTTAACTACTACCACAACAAATGTAGAACATTTACACCACCACCACCTGTCCCCCAAAACTCCCTTATACCCCATTGCCATCATTTGCTGCTCCAAGTCATTCCTCTGCAACTACCAATCTATTTGCTATACATTTGATTTCTAGTCAAAATTTTTATTATAACCTCTTCTACCTCCTGTTGTTATTTCTTTGTCGCCTCCATTCTATCATACTGTTCTGCATAACACAGATCTGTTGTATTATTCATACACACACTCATCTGGCATGGTAGAACTCTTAATGTCCCTTCATGAGACGGAACATGACTGAACATGAGGAATGGAATCGATTTCAGTGATTACCTTTGGTTTCCCCACCTTGTGTTTAGAGAATCTGTTTAGTTCCCTCAGAGAATCTATTAGAATTGTGATGGTTTTAACATATATGGGAGTGGAAGAGCATTGATGTGGGATGATAAGCGTGCTTGACACTGATACTTTTCCAATTGTTGGGTATTTTGCAGGTCCAGAAGGAGCCAACCTGTTCATCTACCACCTGCCCCAGGAGTTTGGAGATCAGGACCTGTTGCAGATGTTTATGCCCTTTGGGAATGTCGTGTCTGCCAAGGTTTTTATTGACAAGCAGACAAACCTGAGCAAGTGTTTTGGTATGTTGACTTCTCTCCTGGTTTTAGGGTAGAATTAAGCAACAAAGAGAGAGGGGCTGACAGGAGGAGGGAGCTGGAATTTGGGCTGTTGTTTAACTTAGCCTTAGGCAGATCATGTGACCTCTTTGGGCCTCAGTTTCCTCACGTCTGTAGTGTAGGTAATGATTTCTGCCCACAATACTGCTCCAGAGGGAAAAATAATGTATGAAAATGGCATGCTAAAAAAGGGAAAGTATTGTGTAGATGTCAGATGGTATGTTAGGAACCTAATTTATTTCATGTGTTACCGTTTCCAGAGTTTTTTCCCTGCTGAGAAAAATTTGGACTTGAGACTAAGCACATAAGGGATCTTTTGCATAAGGTGAACTGAGATTCTCCTTGCCTCATTATGTCCCTCACCTAGGTTTCTGCTTGGACACACAGGTTTTGTAAGTTACGACAATCCTGTTTCGGCTCAAGCTGCCATCCAGTCCATGAATGGTTTTCAGATTGGCATGAAGCGACTTAAAGTGCAGCTCAAGCGTTCGAAGAATGACAGCAAGCCCTACTGAGCGTGCTCCCCTCTGAGACTGGAGTGAGAGGGTCTTCTGGTAAGTTGGGGAGGAGCACCCTTAAAATGATTCGAAGCCCTAAGGCTGTGTGTTGACAGCCCTGGACCCTGATCCCTGCCACTCTCGCAGGCACAGCTTGCCCTGAAGACTCAGCTACTGCCTTCTGTGGGAGTTTCGCTTCGTACAGAGGACAAGTTTGTGCTTTGGTTTCCAGTGTTTTACTTTGGAGTTTAGGTGCCATATCCTGAGTTGGGTTTTTTTGTTGTTTGTTTTTTTTGTTTTGTTTTGTTTTTAAAGTTTGCTGTGCTTGTAACCAGTGTGTTGAGAAGGACCAACACCAAACCACCCTGGTGGAGGGGGAAGAGGGAAATGTTTAAAAAAGATGATCACAATTTTCCCCAAACCACCCCAAGAGAAAGGACAAAGTGGAACAAAAAGTTGACCACCCCCCCGCCCCAGAATCTCCCTGAGTGCAAGGGTGGGTGAAATGAGAATTAACATCCAAGAGCTCCTGGGGTGGAGCAAACGCGTTGGCTGTGGAGGAGAGTGGGAGTGACTTGACTCCTGATGCCTTGGGAACTGGAGGCGGAAACTCTTCCATAGCTGTCTTCTATGAAAATTCTCAGTTTTTGCCACCTATTTTTCAGATTCTTGTCCTGGATTTCTGCCCCTTTTTCCTAAAAGGGGTCAGCAATTCTCTGGAAATATAGCCCCTCTTAAAATAGTCTGACATATGCAAAATGCAGAGAGACATCACCCATTACTGGCCTTGCCATCCTACCATTGGTATTGGATTGCCTTGCTTGGCTGGTGGCTATTTTGAAGAAGCAGCCAAAGAGGTCATTTTTTTAGTTTATTTCAACATCAAATTAGGCCATGGCCCATTTCCAACAGCTCCCTTTAAGAAGGCCTTTATGGAAGACATTGCCTGATTTACTTCCTTGAAGTTCACCACAGGAAGAAATATCACCTCCATCCCAAGCTGCAATTTTCTCATGAGGGCAGATCCAAGCAGCTCTTGCAGTATGTAGCTGAAGGGGGCACTTCTCCTGGACAGGGTGATCAAAAGCCATCTAGCTGGGGGAGGAGGAGCCTGCTGCTTGGTATACCTAAATCTGAAAGTCCCTTCAAGCCAGGATGCTGCATTTAACAGTGGCCAGAATTTGGTACTTAAGAAGATGCAGAAATCCACACCTGCCTCGTTGATTGAGGTGTACCAAAGGTAGTGTTCCCACAGAGATCTGGCAGGCCCTTCTAACCGCTCTAGCCCTATCCTCTAGCCCTATCTTCTGCCCTTGAGGACAGAGGAGAGTGCAGGACGTTTACAGCCTCCTTATGGATTTAGTGTTCATTTACCTCAGTATTACTGTATTCGTTTTTGTCCTCGTGCTTAAAGTTAGCTCCCTGCTGCCTCCCACAGGTCTTACTCCAGCTCTTACCTGTGACCCACACAGCCTCTGGACTCTGCCTCTGTTCCAAATGCAGTGGGGTGGAGAACCAGGAATGACACGCTGTGGGAATGTGCACCTGGGTAGAGGTAGTCCTGTTAGAATATGACTATTACCACAGCCAGGGACTGGGTTACTGGATTCCTGGAAGCTTAAACCTCACAAATATGAGTCCTGACCCTTAGCAGCAGAGATCAAAATAAAAGGGTTGGTTTGCTTTTAAGTCAGATGAGGCTCTCTCCTTGTCATGCTGTCCCTGTGGGTATGACATGCCCGTCTTGTTGTGCAGGTAGTTGTTGGGGTTGGATTGTCCCATCGAAGCTGGGACAGCTGTTCCCTTCTCATAGTAATAACTTGGGTGTGTTGTCCTCTAAGAAACGTCAAACATACTTCTTGAGCTGAACCACGTAAACTTGAATTCTGCACACTGAGAGAAATGTGTCCTGTGTTTCAAAGGATAAAACTGTTCTAAAGGCTTCCAGGGTCATGATGGGCTTTTTTTTTTTTTTAAATAAATGCAAAAATAAAATGAAAAAAAGAAAACAAAAAGAAAAAAAAGAAAAAAAAAAGAAAAAAAATGCTAGGTTGGGGAGGCGCTGTTCTGAATCCCAACCGGCTGGAACCAAGAATGTTGTTTCTATTTTTATAGAAGTTTTATACAGCTCCGGGGTGGAGAATATTTATTACCTAAATTATATCTCTGGAAAAGGCCAGGATTTTGTAGAATCCAGAATGTGATTGTTGTACACACAGGGTGCTGTGTATGATTGAAACTACTGACTTTCTGTGGCCGTTTGCAGCCCAGCTAACCTGCCCGAGGGGAAGGCTAATGTTAATGCTGTGAATTGGCAGAGAAGAGAGCTGTGCTCTACAGGGTGCTGCCGGTTCTGTGCTCCCTAACCTTCTGTTCTGTCTTCCTCCTTGGCCCCAACTCCCTGCCCCTTCCCCTTCTTCCCTTTCCCTCCTCCCCCATTTCACCATTTGTCCGTGGATTTGTCCTGGGCTATGGGACATTATAAAGCCACTTTCCTATTGACAAGAGGCAAAGGGGCAATCCACCACCTTTGGTACAGACCCAAGGCTTCATGCCTGCTTGTGGTTTCTTTTTCTAAAAGGAGTGCTTGCCCTAGTAGGGTCCTGGTCTGCTCAGGTAGCCAGCTAGTGAGACCACACACTTCTGTTCTCTCCTCCCTCTGACCAGTGCATTAGCACAACAGCAGCACTGCCCTTGAGCACAGTTCTCTCCCCAGGCCAAAGATGGTTTTGTGAAGAAGCTGCTTCCCTATAAATCTCACGATATGAAAGGGCTCAGCTCAGAGAGTGGAGACTCTTAAGTCGAGTCTTAAGCAATCCTTTTTGTTGTGTGGAGGTTTCACCTTACAATGTGTTTTCTGCTATAGTTTTCTTTCTTACTTGGGTTACATCATGAAATTGATTTGCCTTGAACGCAACCAAACCACTGTCTTCTGGGTTCCACATGAATGACCAGGGCCTACATGGAAGCTAAAGGCTTGGATTTCTTCGAACAAAGGGCCATCCGATAGGATCTTCCCCTAGAGAATTTTCCCCACCACAGCTAGCACCTCCCCCCACCCCTCCCCCACACACCTCTTGACCAGGGAATGGGAGAGAAGCTGAGGCCTCACTCTCCTGAAGACCTTTTTTTCCTTATGTGTTGGATGCTTCGCAGGAAATCCAAGCCTTAGGTTCCCTTCTGTCTCTGGCAATTGGATGTTTTCTTGACGTCCTCCATGTCCTTTTTGACTTTTCCCTGTGTCCATTGTTAGCATGTGCAAAAGTTCCCTATCATTACCCACCCCCCTACCCTGCCCCGCCTCCTCATTTCAGGGCTGTACACACAGTGAGTGTCCTGTTCTCTCTCTCTTTGTTTGGATGTATTGCTCTGTGTAACTCAGTGGGTCTCCCTCTTTCTGGTTTGTTTTTTTTTCTAGATTCCTGCCGTTTGTTCATCGTTGTGCCTAAAGCATGTCGATGTGGCGTCAAGTACATCGTCCAAATCCCTGTCTCTTCAGCTTCTCTGATGCTTGAACTCTCACCTTTGACCTTGTGTTGACCTTTGATGCTGACGTGTATTTTTATTATGTTTGTTTCTTTCTTTGTTTTTTCTTTTTTTCTTTCCTTTTTTTCCCTTTTGTGCTGCCAAAATTGGTTTTGCTAGAACGACTGCTGAAGGGGAAATATTTAAACTTGCATTTGAATATAAAAAAATCTATTTTTCTAGAACTTCATAAGATAACCACTTGATTTTGTGATTCCAATTCTTTGTAATTGTCTTCAGAGCAGCCCTACTAGCACATACCGTGTGGTGTTTGTATTTCTGTGAACACACAGCCAAGTCCGTTTCTAGGCTTTGTTTCTCTGTGTGCTTAGTTTTAAAGACAACTTTGAAGTAAACAATGAAATAAAAAGATGTCACTAAACCTTTGAGGCTCCTGAGCACATTTTGCTGATATAGTTCGGGGCTTGAGGAGACCGCATGTGTTGTTCTTATTTTTGTTTTTTCTGAGTTCTCGACTGCAGAAAACACCTGAATTCCCTTCCATTTTGACTGGAAGGCTGCAGTTTGGCCCCCCCAGCCAGCCCTTTTTCTTTATAGTTCTTCCCTGGAGTGACCCTTTGGGGAAGCCTTGGGTCCCTCTTGCCGCCTTCCCCTCAGCCCTGTCGGGCCCACCTCCATGCTTGTCCCTACAGTCTCCACAGCAAAATGTGATAATTTGAACTTTTTGTTTTTGTATTGTTTTTGTTTTGAATTTTTTTCTTTCTAAGATTATGCCCAAAAAAAAAAACAAAAACAAGTTTTGCATGTTTCCTGCTGTTTCTTCACACCTTCGTATATATCACCTTCACCTCTCTGTTTTCTATAGTTTGTGCAAAAACTGACTGATTTAAAAGGGTTTCAAATAAGCTGTTTTAAATTGTTGTGGGATTGATTTTTTTCCCCAAGAATGTACTGTTTATTTTGAAGTGGCAACTTTCTCCTCTATTGCCCTTAGAGTGTTTGCCTGTGCACTTAGACTGTCACCTCTTGTGGCCTCCAGATCTCAGTACAGTGCCCAGGAGGCTGGCTGATCTGCTCAGAGGGGTGGGAGGGGGCCTAGAGAGGCATGAGAAGCAGAGATAGAGTGCTAAGGTGGCTGCAGATGGGCAGGAGTCTTAGTGCGTTAGGGCAGCTCCCAGAGGAGGGAAGGTGCTCCTTAACCACCCATAGGAGGCCATCCACGCACTAAGCGCCAATACACTTGCTAGCGCTTTTCCTAGGTGACAAGCACAATTCTAGTCTTCACACTGTTTACAGCCCTGGACACCAGCCACTCACACTGGCTCTTCTTCACCACAGGCTCTGCTCTTGCTTAGCTAGTGAGGTGGGGGTGGGGGTGAGGGCGGAGATTTGTTTTTTAAATTGGGTGAAGAGCCAAATAGCTATGGTCCCTGGGTGTCAGGCCAGCCAGTTCTTTGGTTCCCTGAGGAGTTACCCTCTTCTCTTGTAGCACCGTCCAGCCTCAGGGTCTTGGGAACTTGAGGAAGAATGTGAGTGGAGGGGGAGAGGCCAAAGAAGATAAGTATGCAGGAATGGATCTGTGGAGAGAAGAGGTAGCAGGGGAGGTGTTTGACAGAGCCCACCCAGACCTCCATGCTGGTGGGAGGGAGATCTGGAAAGCAGAATTGTCAAGGGTGGTGAGGTACAGCAAGGGACTTTTTTTTGGGGGGGGGGGTAGAAACACTGTAGCATCATCCATGCTAAGGTTGACAGAGGAAGGGATCCCATCAGAATTTCTGCTCTGGAACCCAGCAGGTTGCCCAGTATTGTGCTTGAGACCACTCTTACTAGGAGGAAAGGGCAGCCAAGTGGAGGCCCAGTGTATGTAGGCTGCTTGATTTCCTGGAAGGGTGATTGGTTGGAAAGAGGCCAGAAGCCCTAGCCTGAGAGACTGCTGTGCGCCCCACAGTCTGACTGCACAGAGCCGCCTCTGTTGGCAGGAGGCGTTGAGGCTCCTGTGTATTGAGAAGCTGTGTTTGCCAATATATTTTGCTTTCAATTCCAAGAGGAGCTCTGGGAAAACCTGTGGATAAAACCAAATGCCAAACGTTGGACATTGTTTCCTTTTCCTTTTCTCTCTCTGATTGTTTTAATTGTTCTGTGGTGGTTTTAATGGATTTGAGACCCTGGAGCGGCAGCTGCCTTTCTGATTTCCAGCTGCCTTTTGTGAATAATTTAAAAAGAAAAAAAAAAAAGAAACTTTACATTTTGGAGACAAACCTGTGTGAGTTTTTTATTGGTACAAACGTTGTATTTAACACTAGGGGTTTTGTACAGTTTTTTGCCTTTTCTACTAGAAAACAATGTAAAGTGATTTCACAATGTGAAGAGAAAAAAAATTGCCACTATGACCAAACGCACAGTCTGTTCTGCAGCAACAACGGGATTTAATCAACTCAAAGTCGTGATTCAGCCGTAGAAATGCTTTTCCTTGACCTTGTTTGAGCTTTCCTTTCTTTCCTGTTTTGATTTGCAAAAGAAAATGTCTTTTTTGTGTGGACTTGTGTTGTACTCTGTAGAGAATTATGGATTTTGCTTTAATGGTTTTTTTAAAAAGGCAAGAAGAGCCCTTATTGCTTTTCTTACCTAATCACAGAGTTTGTGTAGTGGATTAAAAAAAGAAAAAAAGTTGTTACAAGTTTGGAGCAAAGGAATATGTGTTTAAAAGAATTCTCCTTTTTTTGTGTGTTTTTCCTTTTGTCCCAATGGGGAACCTAAATCTGTTTTAATTGCACAGACACACGGACAAAAAGTCATTTTGTATCTGCCAAGTGTGGTACCTTCCTTTGTTTATTTGCTATTAAACTGTTTGAGAAAAACTGATGCTGTCTTCAGAGTTGTTGATTACTAGAGTCAGAGTTGGGGTGACCTCCTGAAGCAGCCGGAGAGTCCCTGATCAGGTTTCATCTTGATGTTCCTGATGGTGTGCCCGTGTGCCACTGAGTTCACCCAAAGCCCCTGAAGGCAAACAATTTCTCTCCAAACTTCTGCGTGCTTGATCTCCCTTGTGTTCTTCTAGGAGTCCCCCACAGCTATGGAAACACCTTAAACCTTTTGGCACCTTAGTTTTTGTACATTCTCAGTAGTAATTACCATACACAGAACTGGTTGAGAAATGTTATTGTCATAATCCCTACTCTGGTGTTGTAGAATGAATCCTAGATCACTTCAGCCTTCCTCTCCAAACCATTGAGGCTCTGAGCCAAAGTGCTTAACTACTAAGATTCCATTAGAGTTTACTCTGCAGCGATTCTAAATCACTCTCCAAGTGAGGCCCTACACCTAGGGCCACCTCAGACCTGTGGCAACTTCAAGGTCAGTTAGCCACAGGCCCAGGATCTCAGGTTCTCTAGCTGAAGAATGAACCTTACTCAGTCTTTTACGGTTCCTCCTTACATGAAGACTTCAGGAACTCCAAAAAGGCCAGCCCTCATGGAGCCTGTCTGGAAGCCGTGTGAGAATCAACTAAATTGAGTCTTTTCTATCAAAGAGCTAGCTCAGTCTGCAGAGCATTAGACTCTAAGTCTCAGGGTCCTGGATTTGACCCCTTTCCCCAAATATCACACTGTGGAATATGTCTGTCATTGGTGGATATTAGCTAATTTCCCGAGTTGTGTGCTTGGCATGTCACCTGGCTGTAAAGTTTGCGTTTAAGCAGAGAATTGTCATCGAATGTCCTTAAACTCAAACTGCTAGTTTTAGGATAATCATTATCCAAAGAAATGTGTATTTCAAAATCCCCTTGACCCACGGTTTAATTATGTACTTGGTGCTGCCATTTCAAGTCAAATAGTCATTTCAGGCCTCAGTTTCCCCAGAATCCTAGAATTCCAGCCTTTGTCTTTGAGTATACCAACCAAGTTAAGTTTCTGCCCATGCTTTCCAAACATGTCTTCTTTTCCCCTGTGCCCTCCCCTAAACCTCAGCTTTAGCCAGTGGTGAAAATTGTGAACCCAAACCGTCCACCAGGGTGAGGGGCAGAGAGATATGAGAGATAAAAACTGAGGGTCTTCACTTTTCAGTGTGTGCTGGCTTGCCTGACTTAGGCCGGAGGCACACACCCTTCCACAGAAGTAAATTTTTCCTTGCCCACCATTAGCAAACACATGGCCTGTGGGGCCAGGCCTATGGGGGTGTCTGGGATAGCATTTCCCCAGTGCTAGGTAGCATCCACAAAGTTTGTGAACAAAATAATGTGGGGGTGTTCTCCCGCCTCCTAGTGATCAGCAACACAGTAACATACTCAAGGCTCTGAGAAATCAGGCAGTAAAGAAACCTCAGATTTGATTTAACCTAGCATCTCCCAAGCGGGCTCCCTTTTAATACTGTCTACTTCTTCCCCACAAATTACCATGTAGTTGGGGTTTAGCAGCTTTTGTCAAGAGCTGTAGAGTCCTTGCCTAGTATGCCCCAAGTCCCTAGGTTTGATCCCCAGTAGTGCCCCCCACAAAAAAAGCTTTTATCAGCCTAATCTTGCTTTTAATTGCTCCTTTATTGAAATCCCCATTTTTGTTCATTAAAAACATATTTAAAATCAGAACTTTGTGTTAATAATGCCAGTAGTTGTCCTAGCTAATGCTAGTTGACTGTTCGAGGTAACCAGGTGCTGTGGGAAACACATGACACTCTTTATGCATTCTTTACATCATTCCTGGGAGGTAGCTGCTGTTCTCATCCCCATTTTACAGATGAGCAAGTTGGCTAAAAGAAATGGGGTTGCCTGCCAGGAAATGGTATGCACTCTGAATTAAACTGGGTCACCTGACTCCTGAGCCATTTCTCTTAATCACTACTGGGTAGAAATGAATGAAAAGTAAATAAAGGTGCTTTTGTTAACCTTCTCCTTACAGGTGACTGTACTGTTTCTAGTCTCAGGGAGGGATGGGGGCACCCTGAGGCTGGGATTCTACCACTTGAGCCATGTCCCAACCTTGTTGCTTCTTGTAAGTTTAAAAATTTCCCTAAGACAGGGAATGTAGTTCATTGGTAGAGCACTTGCCTCGCACATACAAGTCCCTGGGTTCAGTCCTCATTACAAAAAATTAAAATTTAACAAAAAAAGAATATGGTTCAAAAGTAGTATTTTTAGCTTTTTTTGGGGGGGAACAGTACTGGGGTTTGAACTCAGGACCTTTCTAACTTGCTACACAGGTGCTCTACCACTTGAGCTGTGCCTCCAGCCCCGTTTCTAACCTTTTATTTATTTAACTTTTGCATCTTTGTAATCATGAGAATATTCTTTTGTGTGGTGGGGGGGTTGGAGTTTGAACTCAGGACTTTGTGCTTATGAAGCAGTCAGGTTCTGCTTGAGTCCCACCTTCAGTCCATTTTGCTCTGGTTACTTTTAAGATATGGAGTCTCATGAACCATTTGCCCAGGCTGGCCTCGAAACTCAATCCTCTCAATCTCAGCCTTCCAAATAGCTAGGATTACAGGTGTGAGCCACTGTCCAATCTTCATTAAACAGTTTGTTTTGCCTGCAAAACCTTTTTATCTATAAATAACTCAGGACCTATTTTTTGCCACATTCTTGTTTCCTGTCTGTATGGACTTTCTCAGTCAGCACACAACTTTCCTAACACATAATATGCTCACCTGAACAGCTCAGTTCCTAATGAGGAAAGCCACTGGGATGGAAATTAAAGACCAGGTTTGCTGGAAATGTCACTAGTGTCTGATTACACTTCAGGAGAGAGCATAGGTGACTTTGTCCTGTGTTTTCCACCCTTTTTACACAATTCTTTTCCTTCTGAAGAGTTCTTTCTAACCCCCCCTTCTGGTGTTAATCACATTTGTCTCTGCTGCTAAAATCTGCATCTGTAGGGAGAACTGTTTCTAAATCAAAGTCATCTTGGAATGGGAAATTGAACATGTTCAACTGGGAAGGGCCACCCTCACATTCCTGAAGGCATGTCTTCTCACTAGTCCCACTTCACTCTGAGGTGTTCCACTAAACTAAGGTCTCTTTCAGTATGCACTTTTTTGTTGTTTTGTTTTTAGCAGCTTTATTGAGATACAGGTTACATTAATCTATATAGTTCACACACATCCATAATACCATCCACTGGTTTGTAGAGTGGTGCAGCTATCGTTACAACCTAACTTTAGAACATTTTCATCACCCTTTTTCTCAGCCCCTGGTTACCACTAATCTTTTGGTAGCTTTGCCTGTTCTGGGCATTTCATGTAAATGCAGTCATAGGACATACGGCTTTTTGTGTCTTAGACTACCTCCTGAGGCATTTTCTTTTTTCTTCCTCCTCAGAAACACCTGCCCTACCATTCCCAGTCCTTCTCAGTTTCTGCAGCAACGCTATCCCTTCTGGCTCTCCCAGCTCCTCTTCCTGTTCACCTGCTGTATTGCTTAGCTTATCCTGAATGTGACAGCAGTTTCCAGCTGCATTGTCCCAAATAGTTCCCATTAGCCATTGTAGCTATTTTAAGTTTAAATAAAATTAAAAAGTTAGGACCTCTGTTTCACTCACCACATTTGATGCTTTTGTGTGTGTGTGTGTGTGGTATTGGGGCTTGAACTCAGGGCCTTCACCTTGAGCCACTCCACCAGCCCTTTTCTGTGAAGGTTTTTTTGAGATAAGATTTCACGAAGTATCTGTCCAAGCTGGCTTTGAACCATGATCATCCTGATCTCTGCTTCCTGAGTAGCTAGGATTATAGTTGTAAGCCACTGCCGCCCGTCATGATGCATTGTTATCGTATTAGTGCCAATACAGGAAAGATAGGGTCTCACTATGAAGTCAGGCTCATTTCAAACTTGTGATCCTTCTGCCACTGCCTCTGAGGTGTTGGGATGATAGGCATATGCCACTACATCCAACTTGATTTACTTTTACAAAATCATATTTTCACCCCTAGTCTTCCCAGCAGCCAGAAGAATAGGAAGGTAGATAGCTGAGGCACAGAGAAGCTGCAGTTCCTTCCAGTCACGTGGGCTAATAGAAGAGTTGGATTTTAGCGCAACCTAGGCTGACTTTATGTAGAGCATGTTCCTTTGGGGAGTCATTATGGTGGACCCTGGGATGCTGTGGCTTAAGTTCCACCTTTAAAATGGAGCATCAGGGCTGGTGGCTCATTCCTGTAAATCTTAGCTACTCAGGAGGCAGAGATCAGGATGATGGTAGCTCAAAGCCAGCCTGGGCAAATGGTTCTCCAAATAACCAACACAAAAAAGGGCTGGTAGAGTGGCTTAAGTAGTAAGAGTGTCTGCCTAGCAAGCGAGAGGCCCTGAGTTCAAACCCCAGTTGTGCAAAAAAAAAAAAACTTCAGGAAGCAGAGACACTGCCTATCTCACTTCTCACTGATTCCTCACAGGACCACCAGGTAAACATTCAGTCAACATAGGAATAAGTAAATAAACACCAGTTGCTTTGTCCAAGAGCTTTCTGGTTGCTGGTGGAGTGGCTTAAGTTGTAAAGCGCCTGCCTAGCAACTGTGAAGCCTGGAGTTCAAACCCCAGTACTGCCAAAAAATAAAAATAAAAACGAGCTTTCTGGTGGCTTTTTCTCTCAACCACAGAGTTTTACACAGTTTGATCTTTTAGAAATTTCCATCTACTACAGAATAAAGGCAATAACTTACTTTTTGCATTCAGTTTACAGATTGCTAGCTGCCAGCTGGTACCTGAATTTGTAGGCCCTCTGCAGCAATAAAACAGGAATGACTGCAAAGTCTCTCAGAACTTCTTTTCAGGAATTCTGTTAATGGAACTTGTGAGCTTGAAGAGGCAGCTCACCAGGGGCCCTGACCTGTGAGGAAGTTGGTACCGAAGCCTGTTTCACAGGGCCCTGGAGGTACCCCATGGCAGTCAGGAAGGCCCCCAAGGGACGGGGACCAGCACTAGCCCTTCAGTCCAGAGTGCCATCGACCTTCTTATCCTTGGAGTAGGGTGTGCCCAGAGCCTGAGACATTCATGATGTGACTCCCAGTCAGTTTATAAAAGGTTTGAATTTGTGTGTGGATGGGTGTGTGGGACTTGGGTTTGAACTCACCCCCAGTGAGTTCATACTTGCAAAGCTTCATACGTGAAAAGCAGGTGCTCTACTGCTTGAGACGCATTTCCAGTCCATTTTGCTGTGGTTATTTTGGAGATTGGGGCGCGGGGTAGGGTCTCACAAGCTGTTTGCCCAGCCTGCACTCAAACCATGATCCTCTCGATCTCCACCTCCCAAGTAGCTTCCTGCACTTGGCTGAATTTTGTTTTTTTTAAATGCAGAACATTCCAGTAGCTCGACAAGAAGCTTTTAGGGTATGTTTGGAAGAGTTTGTATTTTGGGCGGTTTGAACTCAGGGCCTACACCTTGAGCCACTTCACCAGCCTTTTTTTTGTGATGGGTTTTTTCGAATTGGGTCTCTCGAACTATTTGCCCAGGGCTGGCTTTGAACCTCCTGATCTCTGCCTCCTGAATAGCTAGGATTACAGGCATAAGCCACCCGTGCCCGGCTGAGCTTGTATTTTAAGTCTCTTAATTGGTTATGGTAGTAACCCTGGCATCACTAGCCCTGTGACCAAGGGCAAATTACTTGATCCTCTCAGCCTCAGATTCCTTAACTGTCTAATGGAAAGCAAAAACAACCCAGTAGGGTTGGGAAGATGGCCAATTGACTCAAAAGCTGGCTCCAGCACTGCCCCTGGGAAGCACTCACTAAAGTTGCTAACAGATTGATGAAGTGGCTCAAGTGGTATAGTGCCTGCCTAGCAAGCATAAGGCCCCGAGTTCAAACCCCAGTACTGAAAGAAAAAGAAAAAAGAGAAATAGAAATGTCCACACACAAAAATTGTACATGAATATTCATGGAATTATAATACCAAAAAGTCGAACAACCCAGATGACTAAAACCACGATCCTCTCGATCTCCACCTCCCAAGTAGCTAGGATTGCAGGTGTGAGCTTCCTGCACTTGGCTGATGAAGGGATATGGATGATCTCTCCATACAGTGAATGTTAACCAGCCATAAAAAGGAATCAAGTACTGATACATGCCGAAACATGGTAAGTGAAAGAAGCCCTCATAAAAGGCCACATATTGTGTGGTTCCCTGTCTACAAAGTGTCCAGAGTAGACAAATTCATAGACACTGGGTGGCTTAAGCAAGAAATTGGTGTTCTCACAGTTTCAGAGCTAAAAGGTGTCAGCAGAATTTAGGGCCTTTGTCCTTGGCTTGTGGATGGCCATCGTCTGCTTTTGTTAATCACCTGGTTTCCATGCATCTCTTTGTATAAGGACAGTCATCATATTGAAGTAAGGGCCACCCAAATGACCTCATTTTACCTCACTTAGCTCGTTATAGACCCTGTTTCCAAATATAGTCACATTCTGAGGTACAGGCGGTTAAGGATTTCAACATACGAATCTGGGCTGTGAGGGACACGGTGCAGCCATACCCGGGGGGAATGGAGAGTAGTTGCCAATGAGTGTAGCTCTCTACTGATGATAGTGTTCTGGAAGTGGTGAATAGACTAAAAGGATGACCTATGAACTTTGCCCTGGGATAGGAAGAAGCCTGGCATACAGAGGGTGACTGGCACAGATGATAAGAACTGATGGGATTGGCAGTGGCCCCCTCACCTAGGGCTTCTCTCAACCTGAGAAGCTCCAGTTCTTCAGGTGTCTACTCTCCCTGCCCCTGTAGGACTTGGTCCTTCTCCATGGTGTCTGGCATTAGAACTCACTATCAGGGATGCTTCTACACTGGGGTGTGGATTGGAATTGGAACACTTTCTAAATCTTCAAGAGCCAAGCTCTGGCCCTGGTGGGCAGTTTGTATAGAGAGGGATAATCTTTGCTTATCAACACATAGTGTTTCTTAGGCACCAGATGCTGTTCTGGGTGAGCAAGTCATTTTGTTCTCGTATCATTATTCTCCATTCTGTGGTTCCAAGTAAGTTGCCTCAAGTCTCAGTGCTCACACAGCTAGTATACAGAAAGCAGAGCCAGGATCAGAGCCCTGCCACCCTGGCTCCAGGGCCCAGCTGTTAACCACTGTGCTGTGTTGTGTGTGAGCCACCACACTGCTGCCTTGTAACAGCCTTGTGGGTTAGTGTTTATTATCATCACGTGATACCTGAGGGCTGGCAGAGTGGCTGAAGTGATAGAGTGCTTGCCTCGTAAGCATGAGGCCCTGAGTTCAAACCTCAGTACCACCAGAAAAAATAAACCTGATAGATGAGGAAATTGAGGGCCAGAGAGATAAACTACATGGCTGGAGTTACACTATGAGTTTAGAAGCAAACCAGGCTAGATCCCAGACTACTGGCATCAGCTTTGAAGGCCCTTCTCCAGCTCTCTCTAGAATGAGATGTTGGGGATGGTGTGGGCATGGGTATTTGGCTAAGTAACCATAGTGTCCAATGAACCATAGGAACAAAGAGGACCAGTTGAGAGGAAAAGTGTGGGTGTGAATGGGGAAACAGGCTAGGGGCTAACCTCACCTCCCTGATGCCTGTGTCTAGCCTCATCCCTGCTGCTCCCTGCTGTCAGTCCTCCTGGCCTGAGGCCAGTCCACTCCCTGGCATTGGCACCTTGGCAAGGCCTCATGGAGGGCCCAACTTGTCAGTGGGACCAGGGTCAGCATCAGAGGTGCCAAAGAGACGTGCAAGTAGATGCCCAGGCGGCAAGATGCCTGTATCACTGAGAAGCCACCCCCCAGTGTGGGGTGGGTGTGGCCGAGGCCCGCGTGACCTTGCTGCTGACAATTCCTCAGCGGTCACGTGGTCCCCAACTGGCAGGGACAGCTGCGGACAGGGGCCACAGCTTTGTTTCAAGGGTGGCGCCTGTTCTCTATCCAGGCCCCTCTTGGCTTCTGCCCTACACTGCTTTTCTTTGAGGCTTAGAGGGCAGTCTACACTTTGGGTCCCTGTATGAGGACCTAGAGGCACGGAGACACCAGGGTCTCTCCCTGTGGGGCACAGGGCTGTGGGACAATGGGGCAGGACCAGACAAAGCAGCAGATTGAGAAGGGACTGCAGCTGTACCAGTCCAATCAGACAGAGAAGGCACTGCACGTGTGGATGAAGGTGCTGGAGAAGAGTTCGGACCTCGTGGGGCGTTTCCGTGTGCTGGGCTGCCTGGTCACAGCCCACTCAGAGATGGGCCGCTACAAGGAGATGCTGAAGGTGGGTGTACCCTCCTGGGGTGTGTGGGAGGCTGGGCCCAGAGCTAGATTCCTCCCAGGGCCCCTGACAGCTTCCTTAGAGTCCTTTGTGTTCTACAGGCTAGTGCCTGAGACTTTGAATCTGCATCTCAGGCCTTGCGGAGACACTGGGTGGTAGCTTCAGATTCAGGCCTGTGGCCTTGAACTTTGGTGTCTGAACCTCTGAGACAAGTTCTTGACTTAGGTCCCAGGGTTCGTGGCTTTCAGACTCTAGGTTTCAGCCTCCCTGTTGGGGGTTCTGTGTATGACCTGGGGATGCAGCCGGCAGGCTTGAGGCGAAGGCTGGTGGGCAGTAAAAACTAGATCTGAGTCTGGGGGTTGATGCCCCAGGGCTGATGCTTCTACTCTTCTGTCTGGAGAATGTGTCTGAGATTGGGGGTTGGGGGACAGTGGCTCTGAGTCTAAGCTTTGGGATCTGCTTGGCTGCTTTGGCTGTGAACCTGGGATGGGTATGACAGCCCCTGGTCTGAACCTGGGGTTGGAGGTTCAGAGTCCAGGCTGACAGCTACCTGCCCATCACTCCGGGGGGACAGTTTGCTGTGGTCCAGATTGACACTGCCCGGGAGCTGGAGGATGCCGACTTCCTCCTGGAAAGCTACCTGAATCTGGCGCGCAGCAACGAGAAGCTGTGTGAGTTTCACAAGACCATCTCCTACTGCAAGACCTGCCTCGGCCTGCCTGGCACCAGGGTAGGTGCCCAGCTTGGAGGCCAGGTCAGCCTGAGCATGGGCAATGCCTTCCTGGGCCTCAGTCTCTTCCAGAAGGCCCTGGAGAGCTTCGAGAAGGCCCTACGCTATGCTCACAACAACGATGACACCATGCTTGAGTGCCGCGTCTGCTGTAGCCTGGGCAGCTTCTACACCCAGGTCAAGGTGGGCCTGGGCCCCAGGGGGAGGCAAATGGGGTCTCCAGGGCTGGGATTTGGGCTGAGGGCCTCTCATGGACCACACTCCCTACTGTGCTGCTTCCTTTAGCCCTCATTTTAGGAAAGGGGGTGGTGAACTAGAAGAGGCCAGGAAGAATAGAGCCAGAATTCAAATCTTGATTTTTTTTTTTTTTGTCCAACATCTTGGGGGAAGTGGGATGTTCCTGTATGAGGACAAATCATGGATCTACACTGTCACAAGTTTGCTGTGTGATCTTGGGCAAGTCACCTCTGCTCTCGGAATCCTGGGAAGGATATGTATAAAATGAGGGAAGGAGGTATGGCTCAAGCAGTAGAGCACCTGCTTTGTAAGTGCAAAGTCCTGAGTTCAAATTCCAGTCCCACAGCAGAGATGTAAGGATTCATTTCATCAAATTTAATGAGCATCTCCTGTATCCCAAGCACTTCTGGACTATTTCTCTGTAGCAGTGAAAGCAAGAGTCCCCAATGAGGTTTGCATTCTAGCTGGGGGAGGATCAGGAAGCTAATCAGGGGTATTACAAGGAGGTAAGCAGTGCTGGGATGGGGGTGGGGACACAGTTTCAAATAGAGTGGTCAGAAGGCCTCAGGGAGTGATGAAGGAGGTGAGAGTGGGCCATGCAGAAATCTGGGGAAAGAACATTCCAGGCAAAGCTTTGCCTTTCAGGAAGGATAGAGACCCCATGACTGCGCAGGTGTGTGAAGGAGTGGAGAAGTACGAGGAAGGATGGGTTGTGAATGAGCTGATAGGGTCAGTGACCACAGGCTTCTGATCAGAGGATTTGCTCATCTTTCCCTGTCCTGTACATCCAGGTTGTGGATTTGTTTTGTTTTGTTTGTTTTTTTGTGGGACTGGGGTTTGAACTCGGGGCTTCGCACTCACAAAGCAGGCACTCTTTACCACTTGAGCCACTCCTTCAGTCCATTTTGCTCTGATTATTTTGGAGATGGGGTCTTGCAAACTATTTGTCCAAACTGACATCAAATTTCCTCTGATCTCAGCCTACCATGTAGCTAGGATTTCAGGCTTGAGGCACCAGCACCTGGTCTCACAGGGGTTTTTAATACCTGGAACATGGTAGATAGATAATAAATCTTGGGATAAATGATGCCTAAATGCTGAAGGAAAACAAGAGGACGGGAGGAAATGAGAGACATCAAGGACAACCACTAGGATTCTGTTTTCAGGAACTAGATTCCATTCAGTGAGATGAGATACTATTGGGGAGGGATAGGGATTTATTAATTTATGTTTGCACTACTGGGATTTGAGCATGCCAGTCAGGTGCTGTACCACTTGAACCACACCCCAACCCTTAACCTTTTTTATTATATAGAAGATCACACCTGTAATCCCAGCCCTTAGGAAGATGATGAGTTTGAGGCCATCCTGGACCATATAGCAAATCCTTGTCTCAAGAAAAAAAAAAAAGGCAAATGCCCATGGCTTACACCTGTAATCCTAGCTACTCAGGAGGCAGAGTTCAGGAGGATTGAAGTTCGAAGCCAGCCCCAGGCAAATAGTTCTTCTAGACCCTATCTTGAAAAAACCCTTCACAAAAAAAGGGCTGGTGCAGCAGCTCAAGATGAAGGCCCTGAGTTCAAGCCCCGGCACTGCAAATAAATAAATAAATTTTAAAAAGGAAAAAAAAAACTAACCATATAAAAATATAGGGGATAATATAATGAATCACCATATACCCTCTATTTAGACTTAACAATTATTCATATTTGCTACATTTCATTTACATATTTTAACTAAAACGTTGTGATAGAAAATTGTAGCCATCATGGCATTTTTACCCTGAAGTAGTTTAGCATGCATCTCTAAAATTTTAAACAGGCATTTTGTTTTACAAGAATACTTTCTGACATAATTACAATGACTATTATCACACACACCAAAATTATCATAATCTCTGAATAGCATCTCTGAATAATCTCTGAATGCCCAGTCTATATTTAAATTTCTCTGCTTATCCTAAAAATATGCCTTTACCCTCAGCTTCTTTGAAGTGGGACGGAAGCAAGAGCCACATGTCAGAGCGGTTTATTGTCTCTGAATAGAAAACTCTTACTCTCCCCCTTTGTTTTCCATGATTTATTGAAGAAACCAAATGAACTGTCTTGCAGAAGGTCCCATCCCATTTTCTCATCTTTTTCTCAGAGTTCTTCCTTAATCTCCTTTATTCTCTATGAGTTGGAAGTTAGATATGACTTGTTGAGATTATGGTCACACATTTTTGGTAAGAATACTAACTGTATCATGGATCTGTGCCCTCCATGTCACATCGTATCTGATGGTTGTGGGATTAATAGCCTGATCCCTCCATTTTCAGGTTTGGGGTGGCACTTTGATCTGTATTGGGTTTTGCAACATTTTCTTCAATGATTTTAGTATCCATTGATGTTTGTTGCTTAATCAATTATTTCATTTCAATGCTAATGAAATGATTTTTCCAAGGTTGTTCCTTCTTCATTTTTTAGCTGGGATTTTTCTATAAGGAAGATCTTTCCTTCATCAGGTAGGGCTGGTTAGTTGACTCTGGAAAACCACTCCTAAAGGACAGACCGAATACTTCCCACATTTCCTTCAATTACACTTTTCAGAATAAGGAGTTAGTGTCACAACTGCCTTCAGTGGTCACACTTACTTGCTTGTTCTCTCTTATCTTTTGGGGTTATCACTATGGAATCATGGATTTTTTTTTTCTATTCAGTACCCCTCAGTCAATTACAATCTTTTTGTTTGCTTATTTGGTTTTGGTGCTGGGGATTAAACTCTAGACCTTTGGAGGCAAAGGTCTAGAGGCAAGCACTTCACCACTGAGCTACATCCTCAGTAGCTCAGCCATCCCTTCTTTTTTTTTTTTTCAGTACTGAAGTTTGAACTCAGGGCCTACACCTTGAGCCATTCCGCCAGCCCCTTTTTTGTTACAGGCTTTTTTTCTTTTCTTTTTTTTTTTTTTTTGAGATAGGGTCTCAAGAACTATTTGCCTGGGCTGAGTTCAACCTCAATCCTCCTGATCACTGCCCCTTGAATAGCTAGGATTACAGGCATAAGCCAATGGTATTCCCTTCAGTATGGCCCCTATGTCCTTTTATTTAGTCTCTGTTTTTTGGCACAATAAACCATCCCAGCTTATTTTGAACATCCTCAGTCTCAGCCCCGGAGTCAACTATTTCTCCAAGTTCTTAGTGGGAAAAGGTATTTAAAGTCTATCAGGTGCTCACTGGTAGTGGGTTAATTGTGCTTTTAAGTCTTTTCAGTTGCCAGGAAAACTAGAGGCAATACAGTAATGATATTTCCAATTCAAGTCTAATATTTAAGACTCTCTCTTCTTTCAGTGCTGGGAATTGAACCTACGACCTTGCACATGCTAGGCAAATGCTCCCCAGCCTAGTATTAGTATCATCATTATTTATTATATTTTAAGACAGACTCTCCCTAAATTACCCATGCTGGTCTCAAACTCCCATGTGTCCAAGGCAGTCTTTCAACTTGAAATTCTCCTGCCTCAGTCTCCCAAGCAACTGGGATTACAAGTGTACACCACCATGCCCAGTCCCTTAATCTCACACACACACACACACACGCACACACACACACATATGTACATGATTTCACATATATATTTTTGTGTGTATGTGGTACTGGAATTTGAACCCATGGCTCACACTTGCCAGGCAGGCACTCTACCACCTGAGCCATTCTACCAGGCCCCCATTAATTGATTTTAAACTTGATTCTCATGGGGCGCCAGTGGCTCATGCCTGTAATCCTAGCTACTCAGGAGGCAGAGATCAGGAGGATTGAGGCTCAAAGCCAGCCCTGGGCAAATATTTCATGATACTATCTTGAAAATACCCAACAAAAACAGGCTGCTGGAGTGGCTCAAATGGTAGAGCACCTGCCTGCAAGTGTGAAGCCGTCAGTGAAACCCCAGTACAAATGTATATATCGTTAGAATCCTTTATTTCTATTTTCTGTTTTTTAGTTCTTAAATCTGTAAACCATTTATGTAGCTTCAAGTTAAAAAGCACATCATAATGTACATTAGTAAAAGGGTTTTTAAGGGTTTTTTTGTTGTTGTTTGAGGCAAGGTCTCACTATATAGCCCACACTGGCCTCAAACTTGCCATCTTCCTGTCTCAGCCTCCCATGTGCTGGGATTTCAGGCATGCACACCGAAGTAAGAGAGTTTTTTATTTTTTATTTTTGGGTTTTCGTGTGTGTGTGTGTGTGTGTGTGTGTGTGTGTGTTTGTTTGTTTGTTTGTTTTAGATTTTTGAAACAGGGTCTTGTATATAGCCCAGGCTGGTCTCCAACTCCATATGTAGCTCAGGCAGTTCTTGAACTTGTGATCTTCTTTTTTTTTTTTTTTCATTTTTCTTTTATTATTCATATGTGCATACAAGGCTTGGTTCATTTCTCCCCCCTGCCCCCACCCCCTCCCTTACCACCCACTCCACCCCCTCCCTCTTCCCCTCACCCCCTCAATACCCAGCAGAAACTATTTTGTTGTAGAGAGAGTATAAGCAATAATAGGAAGGAACAAGGGTTTTTGCTGGTTGAGATAAGGATAGCTATACAGGGCATTGACTCACATTGATTTCCTGTGCGTAGGTGTTACCTTCTAGGTTAATTCTTTTTGATCTAACCTTTTCTCTAGTACCTGTTCCCCTTTTCCTATTGGCCTCAGTTGCTTTAAGGTATCTGCTTTAGTTTCTCTGCGTTAAGGGCAACAAATGCTAGCTAGCTTTTAGGTGTCTTATCTATCCTCACCCCTTACTTGTGTGCTCTCGCTTTTATCATGTGCTCATAGTCCAATCCCCTTGTTGTGTTTGCTCTTGATCTAATGTCCACATATGAGGGAGAACATATGATTTTTGGTCTTTTGTGCCAGGCTAACCTCACTCAGAATGATGTTCTCCAATTCCATCCATTTACCAGCGAATGATAACATTTCGTTCTTCTTCATGGCTGCATAGAATTCCATTGTGTATAGATACCACATTTTCTTAATCCATTCGTCAGTGGTGGGGCGTCTTGGCTGTTTCCATAACTTGGCTATTGTGAATAGTGCCGCAATAAACATGGGTGTGCAGGTGCCTCTGGAGTAACCTGTGTCACAGTCTTTTGGGTATATCCCCAAGAGTGGTATTACTGGGTCAAATGGTAGATCCATGTCTAGCTTTTTAAGTAGCCTCCAAATTTTTTTCCAGAGTGGTTGTACTAGTCTACATTCCCACCAACAACTTGTGATCTTCTTGCCTCAATCTTCCAAGTAGCTGGGATTACAGTTTTGCACCACCACACACAGTTAAGCTCTTGGGATACAGTCCTAATGCTAATCTGTGCACTCCTACAGGCCATACCCTTGCTCCTGCTACCTAGGTCACTCCTCTCCCTGGAGGCCAAAATAAATCAGTGAATACTGAGCCTCATGGCTACCAGCGAAGCCAAGCCCTTGAGTCCTTGGCTTGGGGCAGCTCCTACCACTCAGTGCACTCTTCCCATCCTGTGTTCCCTTCAGGACTACGAGAAAGCCCTGTTCTTCCCCTGCAAGGCTGCAGAGCTCGTCAATGACTATGGCAAAGGCTGGAGCCTCAAGTACCGGGCCATGAGCCAGTACCACATGGCTGTGGCCTACCGTCTGCTTGGCCATCTGGGCAGTGCCATGGAGTGTTGTGAGGTGGGGAAGCTGGGGAGCGGGCAGCTGGTCAAGGTGATGATGGTGGTGTGGACCAGGGGTTGAGCCTAGACACAGGGCCTCCTGCCTCTAGATCAGCCCA
Organism: Castor canadensis; assembly: GCF_047511655.1. Lineage (NCBI taxonomy): Eukaryota > Metazoa > Chordata > Mammalia > Rodentia > Castoridae > Castor > Castor canadensis. Next base: position 183,040,903 of record NC_133386.1, on the reverse strand, counting down.
TGGAGGCCCCTGAGGCTTGCCCATGGCCAAGCTCTCTCCAGCTGAGTCCCCCAGCTCTACCCCAGAACTCATTCCCTTCCAGTCCATCCTCAAGGGAAGGGGTCTCCTCTGTTCCCAACACCCTCTGTCAAATGACAGTAGCCATCTCCTTGGGACAATGGGCTCAGCAGGATGCAGGAGGCCTCAGCACCATGATGGGTGTATTAGGATCTGAGGATTTCATGATCCCTGAACTGTTCCTTATGTGAGGGAACTGCTGGGCAGAGAGCACCCCATGAGTGACCAGCCTTCCTTTCAGGAGTCCATGAAGATTGCTCTGCAGCACGGGGACCGGCCACTTCAGGCTCTCTGCCTGCTCTGCTTTGCCGACATCCACCGGAGCCGTGGGGACCTGGAGGTGAGGTCACCAGGATGAGGCTGGGGGTGGTTCAGGCCTGCCCTGGCCTGATTCCACTTCTACTCTGGTCTTCAGACAGCCTTCCCTAGGTACGACTCTGCCATGAGCATCATGACAGAGATTGGAAACCGCCTGGGTCAGGTGCAGGTGCTGCTGGGTGTTGCCAAGTGCTGGATGGCCAGGAAATCACTGGACAAGGTGAGGTGGCTTGGGGCCAGTAGTCAGCCGAAATCTGTGG